>NC_079154.1:135518172-136174839 GCF_947563725.1 Argiope bruennichi | reverse complement strand
ATTCGAGAAGCTGTAAAAAAATGTAAATCTTCGACGAGTTGTATTCAGAACTGGATATGCATGTAAAAGCCATACAAAGTGTACATTAGTACCCCCCCCCCCTCCTTTTCTGGAGGAATATATGCCTACCTCTTAAGCTTTATACATTAGTCGTTGTATCACAAGTTTGCAATCTGCACATATTGTCATTCTTTAAAAGTAAAAGTAAAGAAAAAAAAAGTTTACATCATCTTTTTCTTAAATCCTTTTCCTTTGTAAAATTCCTTTATAAGCATTGTTGCTATCCATCGCATCTCTTTCTGGCAACCCGAGCATTTAATGAGAATAGAAGTATTGTAACGAATGTTCTGTATATTTTATTCACATCGATTTCCTATTTTTATAAGTGACCGGATAAAATAGCATCTATATATATTTATAACGCTAACGTACGTGACACAAAAATCACTCAAATTACTTATTACTCGGGGGCAACAAATATAAACAAATTGTTAAATAAATGTTTGATGGCTAAATGAAACATTTTTAAAACTGTATTTAATCTAACGCTTTGCTAATTAATAGAGAGAATAATATTATTAGAAACGTCTGGATATGAAAACCCGCATTTCCGCCATTTTTCATTCTAGAAGAAAGATGATATAAAAGAAATCAAGAAATAGGTGTGAAACAGAAAGTCCAATAGAGTACGAAAACAGGCTCAGTCGTCGCCAGATGGGGGATCACTGTGCCTTACCAATGGAAACTAAAGGTCATGTCTTCCAAGATTATTTATCCTGCAAGAATAGATTTGTATTATCTTAAATCACAAAAAAAAATACCTTTTTTATCAAATCAATTTTCTTTTTTTTTTTTTTTTCGATTCCAATAAATGTTTTAAACTGAATATAATACATAAATATTACAATTTTTAAATACTGTGACAAAATTAAACTTATTCATCAAAGTTTTCAATCGCATATTTTTGCTAATATTGAAATTAAGTTTTTTAAAAAATATTTTCTTCGGACATAAGAGAAAAATAAGATTTTCATTTCTACTTTTATTTCGTAGAATATACATCTTTTAAATTACATCCGTAGTAATTTGTAGCAGATTCATTAGATAAATACATATTTTTCAGTCATATCACATAACAAATAAATTGAAAGGTAAAAAAAAATTATTCCATGAAAATGTAATCCTAAAACGTGGGTCGCCACAGGTGGTTAGTTTAAAGAGAAGAGCTTTAATAAGGATTTTTATTCAATAGAATTCTTTTTTACTATCTGTAGTGCTTCTATGTATAACAATACTGTATTTGTATGCCCTTTAAAAACTTCATTAATTCGCTATTTTAACAAAAAACGAGTTTTTGATAAAGAAACATACTTTCACATTTTTTTTAAATTCTTTTCTCTAATATTTCAAGAGAGCATTGTTTTCTAACCTAAAAAACGATTGAAACGGCAAATCTCAAGGGCAACTAAAAAGAAATTTCTTAATGAGACCAACACTTCATTATCAAAGGAATCTATTTGTTTTACAGCCATCTAATCAACACAGACGTCAGAACAATTTCATTAACTTCTCATCGATATTTACAAAATCCATTGGTTGCCATGGAAATAAAGTAATTATGCTTTTTCACGGTTCTTTGAGACATTTTTTTATAACGAAGAACAAAGTAAGATTCCAGAAATTTTAATAATTTCTTTCTCGCTTTCTGCGATATTGATGTTTTAAGTAAACATCTTTTAATCGACGTGAATGTGAACACAAATATAACTTTAAATAAAAAAAAATAATATATTTTGTGGTGAAAAATAGGCGTTAAAAGGCCTTATTTTTTTCCTTTTACTAAAGTTTTTATGGTAACAACTATTTTTAAAATAAATTTTTAATTTAAACTTTTAGTGAAAGTAATATTATGAAAAATTTTCAAAACCTTCTGATATGTCTAGTTATCTTATCTCAAACAGATTTATTTTTGCATATTTTGTTTGAAATTTATTTGTTTTAATTCACCTGTTCTATTGCTTTTCAGGTAAAATATATAAATGATTAAATATTGTATGCCTTTATTAGTAATAATTATTAAAATAATCACATTTTCACTTCACTTCATTATGTAGTTATTACATTTAGAATTATTTGTGAATTTTAAAATTCATTTTTCTAATTGCATTTATTATGAATTTTGTGTCTTATTTCCAAACTTCTAAATATAATTTACAAGTTAAGAAAATTCGTTATTAATTTATTAATCTGTAAGTTATTATATTATAAATTATATAAAAAAAATCTTTTTTTTAATTTCGTATTTGTATGTAACAGAGTGCATGAATTTATTTTGACGTTATAATCTATTGTTAAATTATTTGTTTACTATAGAATAGCGCGGATAATTAATTATTACTACGCATAGTCATTCTTTAGATAATGGAACTGTTAAAGGTTTTATTCAAACTTGGAAGCGTCTTAATCGGTCGTTAAAGCTCATTTTTTTTAGTAAATTCCTTTTATACAAACGTAATAAATTTTAATTGTATATAAAAATAGTAAAATATTGTTACAGCTCCAACTCACATTATTTTTTCTAGCAGTGAAGAAATGAAAAACATTTCATGCTTAACGCAAATTGATTAATGTGGTATTTAAAGTCATGTATTCGATTTTAAGAAGTTGTAGCGATTTAAAACGGATGAGATGTTATCTTAATTGTTTTAATGCATAAATTTCGTTCTCAATGCCGAATCACTGCCATTTCTTATCATTCACATAAATAGAATTTATATCTAAATAGTATTTAAATTTAACGGAAGTTTGAAGAAACTAAAGTTGGTTACATTTTAAGCAAAACTTGATATCTATGAATTCAGAAGTAGTTATAGAAATTGCAAATGCGTATGATAGTATTCACAAGTTCAAACTTTTTGCTTCTTATTTTTGTTTTCTTCTTTCAGTTTTTTTTTCCCCTCGTTCTTATTTTAATGAAATTTCTTAATATTAATATCTTCTTATATTGCAATCAATAGTATAAATTGTACATTAGTTGAGAGATATACGTAAGTAATAAAGTATTGATTCTCAGAATAAGAACAAATATTGGTTTGCATTATGGGATATATTTTCTTTCATTTCTTTTATTCTTTCTTTGTAAAATGTGACATATTTTGTGCTAAGGAGGAATGCTTAGAAACGAGTCTAGCGTGAACATGGCATGGTATTCTGATTCTCTTTCGGTCTGATACAAATTGTAAAAACAAAATGTGCATACACAGTGTAGATCGAGATGCGCCTATTTTCTATGAAAAATGTATCTGTTATTTGCAAATGATGGCTTATCTACCTACATTGCGATTCATCTAATGTGCAAAATAGACATTTCATTTCAGGCTGGAGATGCGCTGGAAGTGTTTTCAGAATACGAAAATGATATGCAGTGCTACGTCATCTTTGTAAAATTCTGCACGAAATCAAAGACTGAATTATTAATCCATACTCTAATTTGAAATATAGCGTCAACATGCATAAAACATTTTCGAATCGGACTCGAGTTTAGAAAGGGATATCGTCCAATCACGTAGTTGATATTTAAGAACAAGATGAGTTTGAACATAAAATCAAAATAAAGAACAAGATTTTAACTGTAGGTTACACATTAAAACCCCATTTATTTAGTTAGGTATATTCAATAAAAATGCTTAATCTGAAGCGAACAATAAGAAAACTGTAAATAAAATACAAACGTAAGAAAACCAACTTGAAACAGAAGCAAGATCAAGATATTTCAAATCTGCAGGAACAGGCAAAGGAAAATTCATTTATTTAAAGAATATCGTCTTCGGAACATTTGTATTTATTTAAGAAAACTGTAAATAATATTCAAACGTAAGAACCCATCTTGAAAAAGATCAAGATATTTTAAGTCAGTAGGAACAGGCAAAGGAATATTCATTTATTTAAAGAACATCATCTTCACATTTCTTGTCACATATAGAAATATATCGTCTTGTTATTCTTTAAATTCTTCAATTATAGCAATCATAAGCTTCCTTTTTTTTTTTTAATATTTCCCCTTAAAAACTAAAATATTGAATCACAAGAAACATATTCTCTGTCTTCTGCTTTAAACACTGTCAGTAAATAATTGCCAGAAACACTAGATAAGAACAGTAGCAAAATAATTTGCATACAAGATAAAAAAAAAGAGGGAAAAAATCATCTTTTATTAAAATTTAAAGCATTTAAAATGTGTTAAACTCTTTTTTTTTTATTCCTTACAGATTTAATGAACCTGAAGTGAACAAGTTGCCATTTATTTTAGGTCAAATTTCCATTTATAAGCTTCATCTGCCTTTCTAAATATGATTAAAAAAACGTTTAGACATATCAGATATGCGAAAAGTTATCTGTTGTAAATATAATTAGGTAAAAAAATGTTATTTTTTCACATGAATTCAAACCTGCACTGAACCATTAAATACTTCCTTCCTTCTTTAGGTGACTGGGTTTTACGATGTATCCTAAAATATCTAACAAATGGAAATTAGAAAGTATCTAATGAATGGAAGCAGTTAAGTCATCAGGTACTGTCTTTAATCTCCCCATTTTCAGATACCTCATTTTTCACTTAAAACCACCTTGGAAAAGAAAATATATTTTATTGGAATCTGCAAACGGATGGAACTTAATTTTAAATAAATTAGCCTCGCACCATTGCTGTCTAAAGTAAGAAACCTCAAATTCGTAAGATGGCAGTTAGTAATCCAAAACATATGATTTGCCATGACGATGTATTTATAAGTGTATCAAATGACGTTGTTTTTATTTTCACGTTGATGATGTGCAAAGAATATAAAGAGAAAATACTGTAATCGTTACAAAAAACTTATCTCGAATTTATGATTATTTCTCTGTTTTAAATTTCTATGAAACCGAAAAAAAAAAAAAAAAAAAGAAAACATTTTCGGTTTTATGGATTTAGTGGTCTTGAGTCTTATAACTGGTCTTTTCCTCCCATGACAGATTTCTTCTGAATTTTTGATGAAATCTAATAAAAGGAAGCTTATCTAATCGACCGATTGTATGCGAACACTGTAGGTCAAAAGTACACAGGGCTAGATGGTTAAATTTGGTGCATGCAGTGGCGAAAAAAAAAGATAGCGCAAGCTATAATTTTCCGATATATACCGAATGTTATAATATTACATATTAAATCTTTTAGAGAGTTAAATATCTAACAAAAAATTGTTTTTAATAAAAGTTTAGTATTTTTTTAATGTTTAATATTTTAATCATTTTTTTAAATATTTGTACTGAGTGAAATTTAGACACAAAAATAGGGTTACTCAATTCTTTATGTTATTCTGAATTTATTTTTACTTTGAATCAGTTGTTATTTATTCAACAGCTTTTCCAAACCATTTTAATTCATTAAACATCAGATATGAAAGCAAATGATTTAGAATAGAAAATCTTTAACTGCGCATGTTCATTTTAATGCAGAAAATGATGTTCTGCCATTCAATCCAACAGAATGTGTTCACAAGCTAAAATGAATTCTTTTTATACGACAATACTCCTCCTGTTTCATAAATTTCATTCTTCACTCCACCTCACTTCATGTCCAAATCCAAAGTGCATTTTCTCAAGTTGCTTTCCCCTCACATTCCACAAAATTTCAGACTGAGTAGAAGTGCACAGGCACTGACACTCAAGAAATGATCTAATTTCAATCATGATGATGTTCATTTTCACCATATGATTTGACAGTAAAATTTGTATTATTTTTGTAAAAATGTTCTTTATTCTTCGTTGTTAGATTGTATTATTTGATATCTCTTATTTTTACAACAAATATTTATTTATTAAAGTTGTTTCTTTTTTCGGTTAAAAGCATTTTGATGAAATCGTAATATTTTCTTAGCTATGGATAGAAGAAAAATGTTGTGTGAAGAAGAACGAAGCAGGATTTTTAGTGTCAGAAGATTTGGTTTATCTTCTAGAGGAATTGCAAAACGATTAAGGCTCTCAAAAAGTGTTGCAAATAACTTCTTGAAAGATTCTTACCACTATGATATATATAAATGATCCTAGTAGAAAATCGTCTCTGTCTAAACGATCAAACAGAGCCACAATGAATTGAATCCTTTCTCAGCATCAATCTTCTACTCAAATTAAAAAGGAATTGCAACTGTTGACATCGACGCTAGAAAAAAGAACTCGAAACTCATTAAATAAAGACTAATCTAGCTGACTGTAATTCACTTTTAATTCAGAATAATTAAATTGACTAGAGCTTATGGTAATGCACATCTCTTCCCGGCTACTCGTCGCTCAACACAGTTTAGCAACAAACTCCTTTTTCCTACAAATGGCGCAACGGTATTATGCGTAGATACAACTGTCTTTTTGAATAGAAATGCGCATAATATCTCTATATATATATAACGTACGTGGACGCAAAATCAAATTGAATTTGTTAATCGCCGTTTCGCAACACTTGACACAGTCAAATGAGTAAGTCTTCAGTTTTTTTCCCACGCTAACGAGGTTAGGCTTAACATGTTTTCGACCGATTATTTCAAACGATTCTGTTCCTTTTCTTAGTTTTTGATGCATTTAAAATTGAAAATTGTTAATTAATTGGTCTTCCGGATTCATTCTGAGGTACTTTTGAATTAAAATAAAACAGATTAAAACATGCTGATCAGCGATTGAATCGAAGGGAGAAACTATCGGATGCAAATAAGAGAATATCATTCTACTTTAGCTTTTACTTCCATGAGAGCTCAGATTAATCCTCCTCCTGGGCCATATTGCCATAAGATTCATGGTCAGATATACCTCGTGGTTTCTCCTTTATACAGTGGTCATAACAAGCCAGGTTATGGTCAATTATATGTATTTGATATCAGTGAAGCCACTGAAAAATGCTTGGAGAAATAAAGGATGTTTGCTCTCTGTGATGGAAAAATTCTGTGCTGAGAGCAATCAATCCGTTCATCGATTGTTACCTGCAGATTTACCGCATAATTGAAGAAAATCCTGCTACATCAGGATAGTTTTCATGGAGACTAGAAATTTAGATATACGTAAATATAACCAACGTATTACAAAAACAGAAATTGCAGTGATATTTGTGGGAGATAATGGGGAACTACCTACTAATCCAGACATCTGTATTTATCCTGCAGGTGATAGCTGCAAAAATATTTCTCCATTAAACCAAAGTTGTGATCCCATGGTCTATCCCTTGCTGTTTCCAAGAGGAGATTAGGTTCAATTTTCGAGTGTACTTTTTGCCTTACATTTTTTATTTCTTTCCTTGTTTTATCTTATTTTGAAATGGAATGAATGAATGTCAAATTTTTATTCTGTTTCTGTAGTGTAGCTTTCAAATTTGAACAATTGTGAGAAAAGCGCTTTTTTTTTTTTTTTTTTTTTTTGTAAATATTAATTTTTTTTTTATTCTGTTTCTATGCTATAGTTTCCAAATTTAAAAAATTGTGAGAAAAGCAGAATTTTTTTAAAAAAAATTTGTTTCTTTGGTGGATGTATATAGTTATTTTAATGAAAGTTTATTTGTGTTTACTTTGATGCAGGTGATTTTGGCTAGTGTACTTTTTACTTTAAATATTTTATTTCTTTCATTGTTTTATCATATTTTGAAATAAATTGAATCTGAATATATCTGTTGCTTGACTAAAATGGTTTTGTAGATGGCGAGCGAGTGAAGCGAAATTGGATAGCGAAGCAATCCGAGAGGAACTGCATTAGCAGTTCTGGGGGTTGGAGGGCATAAGCGAGCAGGGAGCGGAACCCCCAAGTACTTTTAAAATCTTCACTTGTAAAATAGATCAAAATGAGAAAACAGCCTCCATCAACAAAACTACAACTCATTAATCGTGTTGAATGGCAAAACTACATAGTGCCCTTAGAAGTAAATGGAATGATGTAATTTTCTTAACCGAAAAGATATTTCATTTGGACGAACCTAACGGCTTCCAATATTATAAGCATGTTTACATCGTGAACCAACAGTGTTTCCTAAATGCGGGTGGTGGTGGCAATGTTATGGTTTGGGAAGTATTTATTCCTAATAAAATGACTCCCAAAAAACCAAACCAAAATAGTTTGTTTTGAAATCTAAAACTACTTTCGAAGAATATCAAGACATGCTTGCTGAAATATTATAACCAGAAGATTCCTTCATTACAAATAGAACTCATGGAATGGAATGAATTTATATTTTTCAATGAGATAATACCTCTAATCATGTGTCTTCATCTACAAAATGGTAGTTTCAAACAAAGTAAATAGAATTATTGAACTGGCCATCAAAAAACCCCTACTTAAACCCTACGGAAAATTTGTGGGGCGTAATGATTCTTGATATTTAATCTGGAGGGCATTGCAACTCAATATATTTCAGTTACTGTATGCGATCGAAAATTCGTAGAAAAAATATCGAAACAACTTTTAGGAAGACTAGTGGACTCTATGACATCTGGATTGGTAGCTATCATACAAAAAACGGCAATTTTCAGAATAATTAACTGTTTTGTGAACCAAATTTGTAACAGGACCTATTTTATTTTCCAATTTTCCTTCTGTATAAAAGTTTAACATAAGTAAAACTGCAATAAATTAAAATGAAATATTATTTTAAATAACTTCAAATATTGCATTTATTTATGTTCTAATTGTTTAAAAAATATAATACACTACAACAAATAATTTAAAATTTACAAGTGGTATTTTTTTCTCTGGCCCTATCTTTTTATTCGTCATTGCAGTTTTATCACTACAATTATAGCCTGTCTAAAATGTTTAATTACGCGCACTAAAGAATTTGTTATTTGTTAGTCTACCTATTCTTGGATGTGTAAATACAATAGCTCATAAATGTAACATGACGGCCGAAGGAAATTTTGTATTTGATATTAGTATCAAAATTCTGGAAGCAAATTTTGGATTCGACTGTGTAATTTGCACTCAATTTTTTTTTTTTTTTTTTTTGCAATACAAAGAATATATACACTAAATATAAATAATCCTGTGATTATGTATAATTACCGGTGATTATTCATAATCTCCACTAAACTTATTACGAATAATAATCAGTTTCTTATTTTTACCATAATATATATACTACATACATAATGCGCCCTTTTGTTTGCAAATAAGCGAGCGACGGTAGGCAAGATTAGAAGTTAAACTAAATTAATCAAAGTTTGATATAAAAATTAAATGTAATTCATAAACATCGTAAGTGAGCCATCGAATCCACAACACATTTTCAAAATGATGTTGTCTAATTACATAGTACAGAAAGCTAAATAACTAAATTAAGAAGCTATATTTTGTTAGGTTGACGTAATTATTCTACTAAGCTTGGATTTAATTAAGATTAAAGACTTTTCTCCAGAAAATTTAATTTAAATTTGCATTTAAACTGAAAATATTTCATTAAAACGACTTCATTATCTCTCACCAGACGACTCTTTTACTAAAAGTTGTGTCCGAAATCCATTATCCCATTATTGTTGAAAGTTACATTATAGATTATAATAATAATGATATTAATTTGTTCTATGTGCCACAAAAAAGTCTTTTCTTTAGAAAAAAGAGCATTGTATTAAGTTCAAATGAAATTAAAATTAATTTTGTCTATACTCTATGTCTAGATAATATATTCATTCAAAGATATTATTTCTATTTAGATTATTAAACAAAAAATAAGTGTCTCGATTAATTAACGTTTATTCGTAATCGCAAAAATTATGGCGTTTATAATATAATTTATGTACCTTTTATCACACTAAGTTCATTTTTCTTAATACCACACAATGCTCTTAATGCTAATCTAATATCAAGGATTATTTTTACATATGAAACATTACTTCCTATCTTAGAAATTATATAGCCTTAAAATTAAATATAGTGACTGATATATTTATATTCCAGTCTAATATTTGGGCAGATATGCAAATTGCAAAAGAAACAGATGACTTCAAATATGTATTAATAGTCAGTTTGCGTCCGTTCTTTATTAAAACTAGAATATACAATAGAGAAAGATTTTATGTTTGAAGCAATTGTAATCGATATATTGCAAAGCTTAGATACGAATGCAAAACGCTATTAGAAGAACTAAAACTGATTTATATTCTACTGGCATGGTCATTAAAATATATTTTTTTAAATATCACGCACTCTAAGAATAGCGTTACGATGTGATGCGAAAGCCCGACTCTGACATTTCAGTCAGAAATGCACTAACCAAAACTAAAGTTCTTTGCATTGCACATTCATTCACCGTTCACCGAAGTTACAAACCCCGACAGAGTAGCCTAAATATCATTGCCAAATCCCCCACCCGCTAAGTGTGACTGTTTGAATACCCGTGACGCGTGCTTTGTTCGTTAGAGACAGGATTTAGGGGACATATGGATTTAGGGGACAAAGATGATTTCTAAAAGCACGGAAAGAGCATACATTTACTTAATAGCTATCAGCTAAATAGAGATCTCTTTTGTATATAAACCCTTTAAAAACACGGACTGCCATTGCGGTGTGTGAGGTGGGAGGGGATTTTTTTTTTTTTTTTTTTAATCTTTTCAAGAGAAACTCAAACATTCTAATAGTCTGATCTACCTGATCTAAAATGACCTTAGGACTGAGAGAATTAAGGAGGAGATGGGAAGGCGGGATAATTGAACTGCTGATTGGCGTGCTGCTGCAATCGGACGGGAAACAATTATGCTGACATTAGAGTTAAAAAAAAGACCTTTATGTAAGCAGGAATATTTTTATTGAACCGTTTGGCTTGTACAAATATTTTTTGAAAGTGATGGCTTATATGGCTGCTATTTGAGGCTGGATGAATTTATACTTTTTTACTTACAACATAGCATATATAATAGCGAAATGATAATCCTTAAAGATTGATATGCGTATTCAATAGAGGTTATTGTTAAAAACCTAACCAATAAAGCACTTTAATCATCCATTAAGGCTTTGGTGGTGATCAATGAACTTCACTGTGTGTGTGGATGAGGGGGGGGGATATGATAATAATGCATTCTGTCCCACTTCCGCCTAATTGTACTTTTTACTTTCTCCTATATGAAATATAGAAAAAGTATCGTAATCGTGAAAAAAATCGAATTTTTGAGATTTTGATATTTCCATGTTTTAGACATAACCGAATTCGGAAAAACATATATTTGGTATTATATCTGTCTGTGACAACTCAAAATGACACTGAGCTAGAATGAAGAAATTTGGTATAGGGTCTTTGCACCAAATTTTTAGACATCTGTCAAATGTTGAGCAAAATCCATTAAAAGCAAGTTCGTTTGTCTGCCTGTTCAGATATAAGATAACACGATAACTACAAAACGAAGAGAGTTAGATGAACAATACTCGGTACACAGATTTAGCTTCTATATTGCAGACATCTGTCAAATTTTCAGGAATTCAACGCCTGTTGGTCAGTACCATCAGAAGTATTGTAACCGCGCTGACTTAAATAAGAAGCAATAAAGGTAAGAAGATAATAATAAGAGCATTAAATAAAGAAATTTAACGTGGGAATTTTTGACTACAATAGTAGTTCTGTGTTAAGTTTTGGCTTCAATCTGTTGGGAAAAGCGATCCGAAGTATAAATTCTATTATCGGATACTATTAAAGCATTCCAGGGATTAATCCCCAAAAAACTCGTCCAGGATTGCACAATCATTTCAATAAAAATACTAAATTCAAGTGAAAGGTTAATATTTCGTAGCTGCAGTGCGCCAATGCAATGTAAGGCCTTCTCCTTTTACCCGAGGTCCACATTTTTGTTCAGGGGGAGGTGTGGGGAAAATTTATTAGGGAGTATGTGAGAAAGTTTTCGGAGACCATTCCCCCTGGTTAACGGAGATGGTTCGGACGTGGAAAAGGAAGATTGGATGAGAAAGGGAGGGTTCGGAAACGATGAAAACGTAATGAAATTCATCGACGAGACTTAGATGTGGTGAATATCTTTACATTAATTATTTATATTTGCAATTCAATGAGATCCGTATTCAGTGCTGGAAATATAAATAATCCATTCATTTGCGCAGAACACTTCATTGCTTCATGAAGAAAATGTAGTTCAGTTATATTGACGTCCAGTTCCGGTAATATTGACGTCCGTCCGAACCTCCTAATTTTAACCTGCTGTCTGATGACGACTACAATACCTGAGTATCAGATTTACTGCTGTGCGAATAAGAATGGCTTAACTAAACTGAGGTAGTCAGAGTGCCCTGGGTACCATTATCAGAGGACGCAAAATTGAAGAGTTAATTAGTTGCATTTCAAAGAAAAGGACGTTTTTTTCCTAGATTGATAAAAAATTTCATGATTCCAATCAAGTACTGAAGAACATATAAAATGCGGTCCTTTATACACCATATAATAAACTCAAACTGAAAAACAAGCAGTTGGAAATCCGATGACCAAAGGCCATCCCTAAAACCTTTCAAAGGTATCGAGGGAGAGGAGTAAACTTGAACTTGCTCAGGCTCTTTTCAGAAAAGGGAAAATTAGCAACTCGATATGGCTTATAGTACCTGTATTGTACAATGCATTCACGTTTGCATGCTGGCATTCAAAATTATGACGATTGCAGTGGTTACTGCTAACCGCTATTCCACATTTGAAATAGCTCTCGTCACACACGCTCTTGCATTTAACCATGAAACAAACCTAATAAATATGTTAACCTCTACAGACGCTTTCATTCCTTTCCTCTGTAACAGGAGCTCCCCAACTATCGGTAGCGATCCACTGAGGGGTCATTCAGTCAATTTTTTGGTAAATTCCGACGAATGTATCACTTCATTTCTGGTTCCATCTTCAAATACATTACCAAAACTGAATTTTAATCTTTGTTGTTGTTTTTTAACAAACTTTTCCAATTCCTTCTGCCGAGGCTTTAAAGATATTTCTTCCTTTTAGATCTTCTTGACTTTTTGAAGCTGTATTTTTGGTAAAGATAGGGATTAACAATTGAGTATGTAAAAAAAGTATACAAACCAAGTATACAAAAATATTTTTTGTATACTTAATAATAATTGAAATTCTTGTCTCTAAAAACAGTTAGAATTTATTTGGATTTCTTTTCCATCATCAACAACAATTGAAAACTAGCACACCTTTCACATAGATCTGATTAGTACGTTTAATAATAAAAGTCTTCCCTCACAAAATTTTTTTCCCATACAACCTGTTTCGGAAAAAAACATATATTGCTGGCCTCCGAAAAAAAATTCGATGCGCCGAGTATGAAGTACGAGTACAATATGGAATCAATTTTTAAAATAGGGTCGAAATGTTTAAAAGCTTCGAAACTTTTGGCTCTATACTAGTTCAATTTTGGTGTAAGAATTTCATTTTTTTTTTCTGTGTGTGTGTGTGTAATTTTTATGGTATTTTGTTATCAATATTTCTTTAATTTATCATCAGGTACCGTTTTTTGCACTGAATCAACATTAATTAAAATTAGGCTATTAATTGATAATTAAACTCTATAAATATCAAAGCATTGTAAAGTCATTAGAGACGCATGAACCTAACGAATTTGTAATTTCCAGCATATCAGGAAGTGAGTAATACTTAATTATAAACCTGAAATAAGTCAAATTAAGTAAAAGCATCTGAACAACTGGATTTAGCAGACCTTTTCGTGCGTATTATCTGTATAATGTGTCAGTTTTGTGAGTGTATGGAGGAGGTCCTTTAAAAATGCAATCTATTGAATAAATCTTTTTCGAAGTTAGTTCGCAAAATTTTTTTTGAAGATGTCATGCGAATTAATTAAAAACTATATTTCCATAGAAAATAATAGTGAATGCACAGTATAGAACACAAAAATCATACGATGGCTCGTAGCATCTCTTTTTTACAAAATTAAGTTTAAAATAACCTTAAAATAGAAAGGAGAGGTATTGAAATAAGATATCTTTTATCTTTAGGTATTAAAAAATGCTTATTTAATTACGAAAGGCTGTTGAATGCATTATTATTTAAAAACTGATTCAAAACTAATTTTTTTTAAACTATCGATGAAGATTGAAATTCACTTCTGAAAATGTCTGCTTTTATTTCCCTACTCTAAACACCTATTTAGTTTGCCACTCACTTTTTTTCACTAAATTTTGTAGCCTTTTTTTTTTCAAATTATTTATAGGGAACATTAGCTTTCTGGGGTTTTTAAAAACTACGATAAACCACATGAATTTTAAAAACTACCATTAAATCACATGATATGTCTCATAGATTTACTTCGTTTCTTTATTAGGTTATGATGTTCTTTAACACACAGATAACCATAATTCTTCTGAAAATGTTGTTAATTAAAAAAAAGTCTAAATTATCAAAATGTTTCATAGTTATGCGAATTTTTTTACTGTTACATGTCTTCATCTTCTTTTTGAAAATAGAATAGATATATCCTCTTATATTAAAACTAAAATATCAATCAAACGACAGTAAAAATTAAAGCCATGATGGAAAGTTAGATTACATTTAAATATACATTTAGTAGTAACAACGTTTTGTTTATTGATATTAATTAATAAGAACTTGACAAAAGGATATGACATATATAGCATTATGATGTATAAAGACATGACATTAATGACTTGAAAAGAAGGCATGACATATAAATACAGTGGAATATGAATCATTTGAAAGTTTACATTCAAATTTTAAAAAATCCTCCCAAAAAAGAAAAGTGTAAAGAAAAATCGAGAGCTTGAATTACAAACAGCTGAAAAGATTTGTTTTTAATATCTAATGTTTTTTAATAATACATAAATAGTAAAGAAACGGTTATTTAAATAAAGAAAAAATGCTTGTAGTTAAAGAAAAGGTATAATTTAAATAATAATTTCAAAGTAACTAATTTTAATAAAAAAAACACTTTGCTGCATTTTATCTTTAAGATAAAGAATACAATTTGCTAATCGGCAATAAAAAATGTTAGAAGATATTTAAGAAGTGAAAAAGTATTTATTGCTTTTGTGAATGAAAATTTTGATCAAATTAAGTCCTTAAGTAAATTAAGGTTCTAAAATATTCTCTACGAATGAAATTAAAGACAAAAGATAAAGAATTATAACTAATGAAAATAATTTAGAAATTAAAGCGTTTAACAGTTTTTGCTTTTGGCATCGAAATTAACAAAAACAGATTCGAATTATATATTAAACTGAATATAATGTTAATACAAAATTCAGATAGAGATAAATTCTATTTATCAATGAATTTAAATAAAAAAATCCAATTAGTCAAGTTCCAATGTCATTTTAATTTCAATAAGGATAACAGAATTTATTTATTCGATCTTAAAAGTTTTTTTTGAGGGGGGATTATATATGTGTGCAGAGAAAGTATTCCCTCAAAGAATCGATCGTAATCTTATCAAAGGTTTAATGCCCATGAAACTGTTTTAAAAATCCATCTTTAAGACTAAGAATTCAGTTTTCACTTTCATAAAGTCCCAAGTTAGAATGCGGAATCTCTGAAGGCCTTATTTCTATTATCAGACAATAAACTCTTTTGCAAACAAGTCAGCAATCACGTACGTCAATCAGACAGACACCAGATGTTATATTTAGATTCCGGTAGGCAAACTTTTGCTGCCGTTTCAAAGCGCCCCAGCAATCACTTAACCTGGTTATTGAGGTGTGAAATCTAATTCGCGCCTCGACTTTAACTGCTCCAGACTGTTAGACCTCTTGACTCCCCTTAGGGCTAAATAAACGAAAGTGCTCGAAATTCGAATCCTAGACACTACACCTGAAGAATAGGTATGGGGGAGAAAGATTCCAGAATCCATTGGGGGTATAATGGAAGCGTTCTAAATATATCCTGCCTGCCAGTGTGATCGATAGAATTGGAATAATTATAGTTTGCGAAATGTTTTATGAAAATGGTATTTTTGGGGTTTTGCTCCCATTGCAAATCGGAGGGATATCAGGAAGAAGGACACTTTTTCTTCTTTGCAAGGCGGTTGTGAGCCCTATATAAGCGTCAGCGTGGTTCAGGGCTGGCAGAACATCTTCCATTTCAACAGCATCAGGTAAGCAGCAGTTGTCTTATCTAAGAAATAGGTTTAACTAAGCATTTTGA
Source organism: Argiope bruennichi (assembly GCF_947563725.1). Taxonomy (NCBI): domain Eukaryota; kingdom Metazoa; phylum Arthropoda; class Arachnida; order Araneae; family Araneidae; genus Argiope; species Argiope bruennichi. Next base: position 136,158,683 of record NC_079154.1, on the reverse strand, counting down.
AGATTCATTTTTATCCGCATTTGAATGCATTGGAAATATAATTTTGAATTCTTTTTAAGGTCTTTATTTCTAAGCAGTTCCAAAGGATTTGAATTCATTGGAAATAAAATTCTGTATTTCTTTTAATTCTATTTACTCTTCTTTAAAAGACGTTAAGAAAAGATTTAAATATTTAACTACTACAAAGTTGACTGGAAAAAAAAATGGCTTCAAAATTAGAACGAAATGTATTTAAGTTTAGAAGGATTGTAAAAGTTACACAATTAACTTTGATGCCAGTTTGCATTTATCATCAAGAGTTTTTATCAACGTAATTTAGATTTACTTCCATACTATTCCCTCAATCCTTCTTAACCAGCATAACTAACAAATTTAAACCCGAAATATTTTTATAAATTTTTATTATTTTTATAATATAAGGATAAATTAAAATATAGTTTCTTATTATCAATTTTTTTTCTGCAGAAATTTTATCATTTTTTTTTTGTATATTAAGAAATATGAGATCTTATACAAATCAGCTTGAATGTCTTATTTCACTATTAGTAAATCATAGCCTCCTGTTACTTCTTTTATAATTTAATATCTGGTATCTTTTTATATATTTTTAATTGACTATTAATATTTTGTGCAAAAAGATTGGTTTTCTTTTTTTTCTGTTCACAACTTAGAATATTTCGACTAAAAGATATCATTTATAGAATGCAATCAAAAATAATTTTGAGTAGATGACAGGCAATAAAACGTTTTCGGTTGACATTAAAAATATTTTTTAAAAGAATTTTCAAATATCTTTGAAAAATGTGGATTATGCTGGTGTTTATTTCTATTTTGCACTTCTGATAATCTTTTGTGATAATTATTGAAACTTTTGCTTGAATGAAAAAACATTCGTGCAATTTTAAAATTTTTAAAAATTTCAAATTGAAAAATTCTAATTATTTAAATTTTAAATCATTCTAATTATGTAAAATTTTATATCATTTTTAAAAATTTTATTCAGTAATGATAGTTTTACATCTGAAATATTTTTACCACAATATTTTTAATGTTACTTTTCAATTATTATAGTTACTATAACATGTGAAGAAATAAATATAATAGCCACAGCATGCGTAACTGTACTATTTCACCAAATGGAGTTGAAACTTGAATGTCGATAAACGAATCATACTTGATGCGTATAAGCATTTTATTTTACATAAATGGCAACATACAAGAATAGTCATAACCTTGTGAAGAAAGTTACAGAGACAGAAAAAAAAGCTTTTATCAATATTCCATTCAAGAACGTATAAGTAGAAATCCGGCACTGAGTGAGAATTGAATGTAGATCAGCACCCATTTATCTTTTTGCGTTTTTGAGTTTGAATGTTTATATAGACGGAACAAACAGGCACGTCTTGTTCTAAAAAATAGATATAAAGGACTCGGAGAGATGTAAACCCAAAGATTCATAAAAATGCCTAAAATAGAATCATTTTAAAATTAAAATGTTTTCTTTTCATATATTTCGTACATAAAACAGGAAATAGTATAAATGCCTCGTTATTTTCTTCTCTATCTTTCATGGAAATATTTCACTTTCTCTTTAAATTTTATTTATGAATCAAAAGATCTCTCAAAAATCTCTCAAAAGACTCAAAAGTTCTGAGAAAATCTTTAAATCCTACAATTGTACACGCCCACACACACATACAGTCAAAGGGGGGGGATATTTATTTTAAGTGTTGTATGCTGTTATATCAGATACAAATATCTGCTTTTATAGAATTTTGGTAAATATTTGGAATATATTTTGCAAATTCATATAAATCATCTACTTGTTTTAAATAATGCTTCAAAGTATGAATTTCTATTACAATCAAAATTTTATTGTTTAAAAAGTACTTTCTGATATTCTCTAGTTTCACCTATTTTATTTTTTTAGTTTTATTTTAATATCATCTTATATACTTTAATGGAACTTAAAGTTACGTTTAAAAATAATAAGAAAATGTGCTCAACTGAAAGAGACAATGACTGTATTCTTGAAATTATACGTCTATATTTCTCCTCTGTGTAACGAGTACTTCGATGTAAGGATTGTCTAGTAAATAATAGTTACAATTTAACTATACACTCAAAGGCAATAATCTCTAATTACACCATTCATATTTATCAAATAAATCCCAGACATCCAAAAAAAGTATTCGAAATTTGATTCTGAGATATTAATTTATAATTAATAATACGAAAGTAATTGTGATTTGAAAGAGCAATTTCGAACATTCTTGTGAATGCAATATGAAAATTTAGTTTTGTTGGATTAAATACATTTTCACTCTAATTTGAACCAATTTATATTTCATTAATACATGCAATTGTTGAAACATAAAATTTCAACAAAGGGAAAAGAATACTGTGAAACCGCATTTATACATCCGATATTCTTTCAAACATGAACATTCTGAATATTTCTTTTTAAAAATTAAAGTAATATTTAAAATACATTTAAAATAATATAAAGATTTTTCATAACGAAAGGGCAAAACTTATTTTTAATATTTCCATCCAATATTTCATATCTGATCCACATTATATATGCACATGTGTTCAGATAATTAAATATTTATATTAATAATATTCATACATTTATATAATGCCGCATTTAGTCAAAATTTTGCATATAACTGAAAATGTTTCTTATTAATCTGTATTTTTTCCCTAAACTTTTTAAATCTATATATTGCTGATATGTCTAAATACATTACCAATCCTCTTGTCATAACTATTATTAATCTAACCATTGTCATTACAAATCACAAGCAATCATCATTATTTTTAGAACGTTTGATGATTGAAAGAAGGTATTCATTTGTAATTATCAAATTTCTAACTGATTTTTTTTTCGCAAGAAAAACAGAAGGCAAAGCCTCCAGATTTTGCTTTTCTTAAATACTTACTGCATTTTATTAGACTATTTTAATTGCTTACGTCTTAGTGTCAACTGAATTAGTTTTTTTTTTTCAAAACCATCTATCTTTATTACACTAAATATAAAAAAAACAATCATAGTACGAAAAAATTATTAATGCTAAATTTGAAATATAAATGCAACATCGTTTAAAAACTTATGCCTTTTTTTATTTCTTTCAAATCATTTATTATAAAGCTAAAGAAGCTCGAGAATAAATATGGTGGCAGTCTCGGGTTTGAAATAGAAGAGTATAGGTTCGAGTTAAGGATAAACTGAGAATTTTGCTGGATATTTTATACTCGTGATTATCAATAAATACTGGTGATCGGCATAAAATATCTGTTACTGGGATTCTGAATATATTTATAGTAGTTTATTAAACATATTAAATTCCGGAAGCTTTATTCATATAACTCAAATTTTGCTTATTGATGTAGTTCGAAAGTTTGAGAATCGAGTTCCAGCTTAGGATCATCCTCGTCGTCTGACCTCGTCAAAATGGAAAGTTAACTTAAATAAACTAAATTAATTGATAGATTTGCAGTTTATTAAGCTTTCTGTTCGTAACAATGAGTAGATTAGAAGTGGAAATCAAAATGAAATGAAAAAAAAATCTAAAATTTTATTTGTTTATCGCAAATTGTTTTCTCTCAAATTATTTTATTAAAAGAAATCCTAATGAGACTTTAAAAATAAAGACTCATTTCTAAAAATAACTCCTTTTTTCACGCTAAAAAAGATTATTCAGCTACAAAGCTTAAACAAAATCTAATAGGTTAATCTATTTCTGTCTTAAATTGAAGACGCCATCTCCTTAGCGAGTGATTAATCAGATAATGCATTTCGCTTACTACTTTTTACGATTGTTTTCGAAAGGAGGTATTTTCTTATTACAGCTCTTAAGAAGCATCAACCGAGTGAAATAAACCATGAACTCCAAAGTATTGTCTTTCATCTTGGTTTTATGCCTGCTTTTCACCCCAGAGATGATGGAACAGTCCCAAGCCTTAGCAGTGGATAAAAAGAAAATAATGAAAGCTTTGTGGCTCACAAAACTGGCCCTGAAGAAGAAGAAATTGTTGGTGGTTCCTCTTCCAGTACCCATCATGGTCGAGTAAGTATTCTTCCATTTTGTACTTGATTGCTTTTTATTATGGTCTTGGCGAAGATTCGTTGGCGAGTGAGGATGATTTATAATAAAAAACATTCTTTTGGTGCTTCTCTTTTGGTGAGAAAGTCGCTAATGGAATTCTGGCAATGTTAACTGTTTATCAAAAGATATGACCTTTGAGGTTACATTTTCTGTTCAAAGGGGTAGGAAAAACTACTTACCGAAAGGAAGCACAAAAGAATACTTGAGAAAAGAAAAGCTTTCAAATAAAATTTCTTAAACATTCTTCAATGCAATGTTTGGTATTAATGTCTTTTTCCTCTTTTTTAAAAAAATAAATTTCAGAAAAAATTGAAGAATTTGTTGTAAATATAAACTTTTTGTCATTTTTTTTTTTTTGAATAACAAAATAAAGAAATTTATTACATAATGCTACTCCCATTCCACCAAAACATAATTTTAAAGAGACAGAGGAAAGATTCCCATTGATTTAAATTTTCCCCAAGAGACAAAACATCTTAAAATTGGAAATTTTTTCATCATATCTTGAAAAAATTTGTTTTTAGTTTATTTTCAAAAATTAAAATTTGGAAGTAAAAAGTTATAATTTTTAATATATATATTAACCTACTTTTTTTAATTTGTAGAAAGTGGAAAAAAATTATAAGATCAATGTAAAGTAAATAAACTTCCACATGAAAAATATTAAAGTAAAATATATGTCCGCTCATTATGCAGTTTCTACTGAACGTTTCTTGCTCATTCATTGTAAGTATGTTTCTAGATTGTTCAATAAATAATTTTAATTTATATGAGAGTCACGTCTCTAGAAATTCAAGAATGGCTCTTAATTCAAACTAAAAAAAACATTTTTTGTCTTTTTTCACTTAAATTTAGCAAACAGTGGTAAGTATCAAAGAAAAAATAAGATAACTATTAAAGAGAGTCACGTTACCTTAACATACTTAAAAGTAGAACGAAAAACAATCTGATTTCTAAGCTGATGACACTCTCTTAAAAGTTTTGAAAGATGTGTCATTCGTTTTTATAAATTGGGATTCATTGGACAAACGTTATCAGAGGCAGTATAAAACTATTTTCCTTTTTCAAAACTAGAAACAACTAAGCAAAACGCCACAGTAATGTAGAGCAAGTCTTTCAAACTTTTGTTTACTCGGTTGGCACTCGTTCCAGTAGTTTATTAAACGCTATTTCTCCTAGAACTATAATGCAGAAGATAAAAGGGCAAATTGCTTAAAGGATATTTTAAAAATCCTCCGTCTAATATGTTATCTGTACAAAGATCGAATACCAAGTTATTAGAATTTTCTAAAAAATTGTTTGGAACTTAAACCAGTGAATATAGTCATAATACTGCAGTTCAAACAATATGAAAGCACTCCATAACAATACTTCTTTTTAAAAAATCCGAAACCCAAAATCCCCTAGGAAATATCAAGCATCAAATCCGATTCTCCAACGAACACATATATAAAAAAAAGTCAAAATAGAGTTTCCTTAATAAGCTTGTTTAGATCACATAAATCTATGGCTCCATTGCTACATTAGATAGACATCATTACATCTTATGAATATAAATTGCATCCAAAGTTTTAGAAAATCGCGTTTTATTTTCTTGCAGCGATTACATCACTCCCTTGTCCCCGAGGGAAATCCTGAAATATCATTAAGCGGCAAAAAGCCAGGCTATGTTTCAGTTTCATGCATAAAACATCCCAGAAAAAGACTCGCAGCAGTATTGCCGAATAATAAGGCAGCCGGAAAACATTAAGCTAATAAATTTAAATATTTATATCTCAGAAACTTCAAATAGCATAGGAAAGGAAGAATTTATGATAAAATATTTCATGCAAGCAGATAATGGATCCAAGCAATAGAATTTAAATAATCGGTTCCTATAGTTAATACACAGGTACCGAAGGCCTATTTCATTAACATCAATACTTAAGAACGAAATAAAGCTCCAATCTCAATAACAATTCATCTTTCTGAATAAAATTAAATCAGTTTGCCCCATTTCAATTATTTCACCCACTTTTGCGCCCTTTCAATTTCAAACATAAACAAATTTATGCTGTAATAATGTTTATACAGTATATTAGAATTCAATTTTACTTGAATACATTTTACAAATGAAACATTATTTTATAAAAATTAAATAATTTAATAATTAAAAAAAGGAAATAATTTTACTATACGCTCTTTCCATTTAAAATTTTAAATTTCAACCGACATACCCAAATCAGAAGAAATAGATTTGCGCATCTTGTCATTCATCAATCGGTTTTTAATGTAGAAATGTTGACTTTTGTAAAAACAATGACACGCTTTAAAGTTAACTAAGTAAAGTTTTACTTTAAATCCAATGTATGACTTTAAAATAAACTAAAAAAAAGAGAAAAATGCAAATATTTCTTTCCTATTTTTATAATTTGCATATCCCAACCCACTTCGATCTTCGATTTTTAATATTTTAATCAATAAATTATTGCATCATCGAGTCATTAATTTTTTAATCACTGAAAATTGTCTAATCAAAACATACTAAAACATTGGATAAAGAAGCAATTGCAATTAAAATAGCAATCCAGATCATAGAACAAAATGTTCTATGATTAATTTGAAAATTTTAAGGCCTTCTGAAAGAAATTTGATATTAATTTTGTTATTAATAACTACATTGTTAAAGCCAGGTGTTCTAAGTTTGGTTCTCATTTATCATCTTTTGATAATATTCTCGGTTTTTCTGTACAATTTATTGTGTTTAGTAACTTAAAAAACTGCATTTTTAAACATATAAAGAATATTAAACCAGTGTGAAATGAAACAATAAAGTTTGTGAACACAGACTGATTTTTTTTTTTTCAAAATTTTCAGGAAGAAGCACCATGAGCATCACATTGAGCACCATGGTTATGAAAAACATCACGGATGGTAAGAGGCAAACACCTTGCCGTGTTTTTTTATAGCAGTAAAAAGCTGTTCTGTAATATAAACATCTTTATAGATATTCTAGTAATTTGAGTCATTTATACATTCACGAGGAAAATATTCTCAAATGTAATTGCTTCAGTGCTCTCCGCGTATCTTATATTCTACTATGATTTCATCATTTTTGTACATACATTCCTTTACTATGTATTATTTTTATATTGCATTTTATTGTATAGTTCCTTCAATAGATAAATAAAATACAGATCTGTAAATGTTCCGTGCTTTTTTTAACCATGATTGTCTGTACAAAATCGTAAACAACAGCTGATACTTTTTTTTAAAAAAGTCGTAATATTACTGTCTCTTACTTACATTGATTCAAATATTCTAATATTCTCAACAGCTTTCATTCATCCTAAAAAGTGCAGTATAAAATGAACCACTATTGAATAACGACACGATCATTTGTTTAAAGATTGCATACGAAAAACACTTTAAAAATACTCAATATAAAAAAAATTAATTTTATTAATAAATTGAACAAAATACAATAAAAACTTATTTCTGCACGATAAAAAAAATTAAACTATAACTATGCAAAAGTCAATCTGTCTATTGCATTCTGTATAGTTATTGTTCAATCTTTGTCAAGGCATACATTAAATTTTTAATGTCAAAAAATGAAATGTATTGTGAAATCTGTATATCAAAATAAAATGTGATCTACACAAAAATCTAGTGAAGGGTTTAAGTTTAATATGGAAATTTCAGCCTCTTGTTGCTAGAATAAATAATCTTTAGAATTATTTCTTTTGCACATTAGCAGTAAAATGCTGTTAAAAACGGTAAACAAAATTATATTTCAAAAGCATTTATCACATTAAATATTAAATTCTGAAAATCATGTTACAGTAAATAATGAATGCTCATAATAATAAAACATAATTTAATAGATATCTTTATTTTGAAAAAGAAAAAAATGGGAAGAAAGGTAAAATGCATCGCTCAATTGATAAATGCATAGCCAGTAAAAAAATTTGCAACACACATTTATCGATTCTTTTGAAAAAAATTAAAACGGCTTTTTTTTTCTTACTATCTTAATTATCAAAAATGACCTTGACAAAAAATGTACGTACTTGACTTCAAAAACTTTCAGATTGGAAATAAACGAAATTCTTTCAAATATTGAATTCACTGAATGCTCCTAACAAGAGCATCAAATGCATTTTGATGAAGTCTTTTATTTCTTTTATTACATTCTTCAATATAATTTTGTCTTTTTACCACAAAAAAAAACCCTTTATAGTGAAAATTAGTAACAATACTCAAAAGACTTTTTTATTAAATGCCAAATAAATTAAATATTTTTATACCGAACTGAAAATTTTTAATTAAGATCTTTTTATTTTTCTACTAATGATTCTTTACATAACAAAGAAATTAGATTTAGTAAATGCACGTAAAATAATTATTCGTGTGCAGAATACATTTAAAAAGAATGAAGCTTCATTGAAAATGATGCAAAGAATGACAAAACATTCTTTCTTATATGTTTTTTTATATATATTTTCGGTTATCAATATTCCTTTCTTTAAGTTAACATATAGCCTACAGTCATGAAGAAGACATAAGTGGATAGACTTTCTCTTGACAAAGCCTGTTCAATTCACGTGAGAAGAGTTTATTTAAAATTTAAATGAAGAGAAAAATTAAAAAAGAACAACATAATGGTATTATTTTCAAAGCACTATTATAATTATTAATTTTTTCTCGACATTCCTGCATATTTTTTGTAGCTTCGCACATTATACGCAGTTAAAACATATTTATTTGAAATTTATTTTCATTTGAAATTTAATTTTAAAGAATGCATGCGAATTTAATACATAGGCAGATGGTTAATGAAATGGATGGATTTAGTTCAAAATATGATATTAAACTACACTTTAGAGGCAAAAATTTGTGTACTGAATTTTCATTTATGTAGTTTGTACTTTCGTGTTTCTTTTATCTCGTACAAACAGACAGATAAACAAGCTTCCTGGGAATAAATTTCCTTGAAAAATTGATAGAAATCTACAAATTTCGTGAAAGGACCCTATACCAAATCTCATCTATTTATCTCAAAGTGTTTTTCAAATGTTGTTTCCATGGGCAAAACGACGCAGGGAAAAACTTAGTTTTAAAAATTTACGGAGTCACATTTTTCGTACTCGGTCTTATTCCCTGAAAATTGGAGATTCGTTGAAAACAGGAATTCGAATTTTTTGGCAATTACAATACATTTTCTTTCAATACATGGCATACGAAAAAAAAAAAAATAATAATAATAATAAAATGTGAGTATATTCTCATCAGCAAGTTATTTTTGGTATTTTGAGTACACATTCTACACAGTGTTTAATTTAAACATCCCAACAAAACTTCAAATAATATAAAGAGGGGCGAACATGAAAATTTTACAAGGGCTTATTGAGAATCTAAAAAAAATTCTTGTGAAAAAAATTCTTGAACAAAATAAATAACTAAATCTTTCTGTACTGTCTTACTGTTTCAGTCGTTTAATGTTGTGAATCGGAACAGTTTTGACGTCTAATCAAAAGAAGTGAGTCGAAATGTACGCATGAGTGCATGGGGCATTCACCTCGAACGTATGCAAATTACTCCGCCCATGAACTGTTCCAGGTGGAAAACTACTGTCGTCTCCAGTAACTTCTGAAAACTTCAGCGGCGTTTTAGCTGATTTAACATTTTAGATGCGAAAAATATTTGTTGAGAATCGCTTTTCGCGTCCGATTTGATGCAACAGCACTGTTGAACTAATTAGATTATTATGTCAACTGAGCGTAACTTAATTAAATCGCGTCAAAGTGATTGAATTTGCATTATAATAAAATTTGGTCTAATTTCATGACTTGAAATTGCATTTTATTTTTTAAAAAAATGCAAAATGGCTCGGAAAAGTGTTCTCATTTATTGATCTGAAGGAATGAAGGAGTATTTGTAAAAAAAGGAAGTGTTAAGAAAGAATAAAGGGAATAAATATCGTTTTCATACAATGTTAACGGGGCGTATTTTTTATTTTGCTCTAAATTCAAAATTTTCAGTGTAGTAGTTTTATTTTTATTAAATATCATTTTAGGCCAATAAACAATCAACAACTATACTACCATACAGTGACAAATTTTCAGTTAGAAAGATTAGGCAACTGCCTAAGGCTGCAAAACTGAGAAGGGGCCGAAACCAGGTCCATTAATTTCCTAGTTTCTAAATATGTTTGCAAAAAATACAAATTCTATAAATATTGAAATATTATGATGAACGCTTCGTCAAGCATCAATCATAAAATTGGTTCTTATCTATATCATTATGTTTACTCAATTATTACAATACTTATAAATAGCAAGCATCTGCCTACGTAATATTATTATGTATATGGATGCTAAGCAGCCTACAGCCATAATAAACGAAAACAAATAATAGTCTCCAAAACGAAATAAACGATATTAACTTTAAAAAAATCATAAACATATTAAAAATGCTCTGAAGTGTGAAGCTAAACTGATAATCTTATTAAAAGTGGAGCCTTGTAATGTGCCCTGCCTAGGTCCTAAATCCGTCCCTGTCACTATAAAACTGTCATCTAAATCTTCAATCGAAACTTTCCATCTAATATGTTTACAATACATTTTTTTCTATTAAAACTAATAAATATCGAGGGAGTAATGTTTATCTCTTAGCGCTTGAGACATTTTTAACATCATAATAAGCACACCTCTTCTTCTAAGTCTGGTCCTAACTCTACTTCACTACTGGTTCAAAAATGCTCCAGACATCTTTTAAATATCCTGCTACTAAGAAAATGTGATTAACGCAAAATGTTCCAAGTTCCTTGCTGGCCTTACTGCCACATGTTTTCCATTTCAAGTTCAGGAGCCAAGGACTCGTGACAAAAAGAATAGTTTTTCTCTTTGTCAAAATGCCAGGAACAATTGAATAAAACTTGTAGTAACAGTTTGACTTATCTTTTATGTAAAGAAAAGGCTATCTGTGAGAAAGACTTTCAAGAAAAACTAATCCACATTTGTCTTTTATTGGGAGAAAACTTCAAACACCCAAAAACTTGAATGTCATGAATGAGTGTATATTTCTATATCAGTTTTGAATTAGGCTTGCTAACATTGTATCCAGATGGCTTTCTTCTTCCGTATCACGTCCTTCAATTTATTGAAAATCTGAACCCGGGAAGTCATTGGCAGGCGTTCAAATTATTTAATGACACTGCAAGAGCAAATGATTTTTTGCAAAAAAAACATTAATTTTAGGTTTGATTAAAAGATTCGTTAAATTAATTAAAGATGATTGAATATGATAATTAAATTAATTAAAACCATGATGCATATTACGCTTTTCTAAAAATAACTAGCCAATAAATCATGATCACAGAGCTTATCAGCAAACATTCAGGAAAAAAAATAACTAAATTCATAAATTTCTTGAAAAATGAATCTTCGGTTTTAATTAATGATTTCCTTATTTACAAATAAAGGCATTAAATTATTATAAAAATAAAAATTGAAAAAATTAAAATACAAACAAAAATAAAACTGTAATTTTTTATTTTTTTATTTTACATGACATGTCATAAGGAAACGTAAACAGCTAAATGGGTAATAATAATCCAATATATTATAAATATGTAATCATTTATGCTATAATTCATTTAATAAAGTATTTATCAATTAAACGTACAGGCACACTGCAGTTTAAAATTTTTTTATATTTTTTTTAATACAAATCTTTTTATAATTCCTAAATATTGTAATTTTTATGAATTTATATATTTGGCATCAAAACTGATAACGTTTTTAAATCGAACTTTCAATGCGGCATTTAGTGCAAAGATTCTAGGTAGCTGACTAGCTCGAAGTGTCAGAAGTTCGCCGCTACAAACATATGTAAAAAATATGTATATTTTCTTTTTATAACAATGAAAAACATTTAATTTTCCAATAACATGGCTTTCATTCATTTTATTGAATTTTTTTCATTTAATTTATTTGTTAAATTGATGTTCGATCCTAAAATTATTTATTCTTATGACGTAAGATAAAAATTTATTTTAAAATTTCTATTTTTAATTACACATATGAATAAATGTTTAAATAGGGTTTGGCAGCCTTTTATGCTTTATTCCATTCTATTTCAGGTCACATTATCATTCAAATGAATCATAATGTAATTGATAAAAACTCTATACTCGCTCTATCGATTTTGAATTCCAAAAGTCCCACCCATCCTTTAATTCTGACTATGTTAGGACGGAACAGTTTGAAAATAATAAATTAATGAAGAATCTTCTCTCTTTCTAACTTTATTCGTCGACTTCTAAGTTCTTGATCAATATAATCCACTGTTAAGATTCTACAATAACAACATTCCTCAATAGCACAATTTTTTTTTAATTGATTTATGTTGATGAGACCTGTGCGCAATAAAAGCAAAACTATAATTTTCCAACAGCTTGCATGTATTATATAAAACACAAACTTAAAATCATATTTCAATAAATTTTTAATGTAATAAATGCATTTATAATTTATTTTAGTTTATTTTTTGTTTTAGTAACTCAGTGAAGATGTATATGATTTTATTTATTTATTTTTAAAATGTATAGCATGGAATAAATTTACTAAAATAATTACATTTTTGGAAAATTCAATCATAATTATGTGTTAAAGTATTCTTTACTTGCAAATATATTTAACTGTTATGAAAGATTATAAAGAAATACTAAATTTCAAACTCGCATTAAAAATTATAATTTTAAAGGAGCAATGAATTAGAATATTACACGAACAATTAATACATAATTAATATTTTAATATATGGATAAATAAAATACATATTATTTTATTTTATTATTTTAATAAATAAAATATATTTAAAAGGCAATTGCTTATATTTCAATTATTATTTATTAAAATCCTTTTAATGTCTGTTAATGTGCAATTATTTTATATGCACATTATTTTCCAACATTTTATAATATAAAAATTGTATTTCTTACAAACTTGTATTTACTTACAAACTTATCAATGACTCTACAAACTTAATAGCTAGGATAATAACATGTTTCAATCGACCTGCATGCGGCTCTTTTACTGGCCAGTGTCTCTGGTCGGGGGTTATCCGCCACAATATAATATGAGTTTAGCATGTGGGAAAAAAGATATATGCATGCTAATATGAGGTTTTTTTTTTTTTTTTTTTTGTCAAGACGTCAATTTTTGACATTTTAAGAAACTTTATTTTTAAATATAGATACATTCACAAATATGCAAAAAAAAGTAAATAAATAAATAAATTTTCTGTAAATATTTTATAAAAGAGAGATAAATTCAAATATATTTTATCTGTAACTGTACTTTATCTACATGTAATTTTTTTATGATTTTGAACACCAATAAAAAGCAATATTGGCACAAATGCATCTTACATATTGAATGTTATTAAGGAATTTCGAATTGCTTTAGAGTGTTTATATTATTGCATTGACTTTTCTCCAAATTCTTTTCATGCCTTCTATTTTCTGTCGTTTGCTTACAATTTCAGGTGGTGTTCCGAACGCATTTTTTTTTTTTTTTTGTTTTTTTTTTTTTTGTTTGTCGTTTCGAAAGATATATTCGTTTTCAAAATCCTGTATTAAGTTTCATTTAAAAGCTAACAATGACGGGGTTAAAGCAATTCTTTAGAGGATTGGATCAATTCTTCCCAGCTGCAACCCCCCCCCTCCAAATTTCGACATTTAGGGCAAGTGTTTAAGGCACCATAATTAGAAAATATAACACTAAGAAGAAACTTAGAGTAACAAAATGGCAGATTTCTATCAAATTTAGTCAAAATTATCCAATAATAATCTTCGTGTGCTTCTAGGAAAGAAAATGAGAAAAAAAAAAAAACTCAAAGAACTAGAAGCATTCAAATGAGCATATTGTCATAATGATATACCTGCAATATATTTGATTAATTAATAATATTATTTTTTCATTTATTATTATTTTCTTCATTATCATTTCTAAGAATATTATAATTTCCTGATCCATTCACAGTATAAATTACTATTAAATTTAGGGCACTTCAATTGTAAGAACCTTCTATTTTTCTTGGATAATTATTTAAGTTCCGTCGATGTTGTTCATGAATATTTCCTTTCATCTTGCTGGCATCGGCATACGTGTAAATTCAGTATAAGTAAATATATATTTAAAAAAAATTTACTATTTCCGTTGCTCTTTTTTTATAATAGTCCTACGTTTATCAACTATTCTTCAGAGTTTCTAATGGTTAAACTATCCTTGATGATTTCCTGCTTCGTACTAATTAGTGTTATAAAGCAAATCAAAATTCCCCTCAAGTATCACTGCTCAGTAGCAGTTTCAAGGAAATCAACGAGAATACTAAGGAAATCGAAAATGGGTCTCCTTATCGTAGTAATTTCTTTTCTTCAAAATAATTGTAAATTTTTGAAATGTGATAGATGTGTGTACAATCTATATGACTGTCAATCTTTTTATATTATAAAAAAATTTTCTACATTAAAAACTGTAAACCATTTCGATGATAAAACAAAATTTATTGGGAAAATATTGATTATTTCTATGGTCACGAGTTTTGTGAAATCACATTATTATCTATCAGATGAAACAGAACAACTTATTTGGCATTATTCATGAGGAAGGAAAATTTGTTACAGAATATTTTACAAATATTTATAATTTTCACTTTCAGCTAAAACTCATTAAGTTTAGTTTTGGACTGAATGAATAAAAAACTAAAAGACCAGAATACTGGTGTCTTCTAAAAGGAAATAAAGAAATTACTCTATCATCCGGACAATAAATTATGCTTCATTTAGGTTCCCTGCTAGGAAATTATACAGGTCTCTAATAAACAATACCCAGAATCACGATAAGTCTCATCTTCACCCCCTCCCCTCACCCCTCAAGACGCTAATGCTGAAGAAGGGACGAACTTAACAGATACCCTCCCTCATACCACATGGGTTTGATACAGGCCATATGTGTCATAAGATTTTTCGTATTGTCAAACCTTATGGCTCAAAACTTTGCATCCAATTCCATTACAGATATATAAAGAAACATAGCAAAAAAAACATTATTGAGAAGTTTTTCGTATTGGTGGAAGCATTCAGATCAGGTCCAAAACCAATGAAGTAAATTCGTAACTAATCGAAAGTAAATCTTAATTTGCCTTGAGCATCCTTAATTAGGTAACGGTATAAGCATTTCATCCGTCACTTTCCACAGTCTTCCCACGTGACTCTAGAATGAAATTGCGCATTTATTAAAATATAAGCTACGACGAGAAAAAAATAAATTATTCCTCAGCACAGTACTGGATTATTTATTCTTTACGCTAAAAACTCTTGCTTTGGCAAGTTAAGAATAATATTATAAGCTGGTGAAGAGAAAATCGCTAATTCATCGGAATTTCCTTTCCACTCTAGAATTATTTGAAGCTTCTTCTAATCAAAAGATTAAGACATATAAAAATAATTTAACACGTTACACAAATAATTTAATCCATTTGTAATTATAAAGTGTATATTCAAGCAAATTGTTGCCTTATAGGGCGATAACAGTATTATTTAGCAAAGCTCCAATCTATTAAATGTTATTTCCCAATAAAGATCTTGATTGTCATTAATCCTCCCTGACTTTGAGATAGGAAGGAAAAGTTTTACCACTTATTTTAACCTTCATAAAATTATTTATTAAAAATAATTACTTTAGAATAAAATGGAAGAATAATCATATGAAATTGGTTCGATCATTAACGATTTTTTAAACCACTATCATGATATTTGCAAAATTCTGCAATGAAACATTTCGCGAAAACAACCTTGAAGATACAATTCTAGAACAATGAATCCAAAGCAACTGTTTTTTCAAATCCGGGTATTTAGCATTGTTGTTTTCTTAAACTAGTTATCACTACAAAGAAATGCATTCCAAGTGCAAACATAAATGCTTCGTCATTTCACGGACACAGTCACTGATTCCAGTGTTCGCAACACGAATGACTGCATCCGCTAATACAGGCAAAATCCATACATGGATGAGATTCGTAATTAAAACTGCATATATTATAAAAAGACTGCGCATCTCATTTCTTCATTAAAGTTAAACAAATATTATTAAAGCACATATCTGAATTTTCGCGCCGATGTAATTGTTGCTAGTACGATTTGACACTTCTATAAAAGAAATTTGTTAAATATTTCCATAAATAGACCTTTTTTTTTTAATTTTGAAGTGAGGATGAATGATTTACATTAGATTTTAACTAATACCAATTAACTTATTTACTTTATCTTGTGATTAAAATAATTACACAAGAAAGAACTATAAAAATGCGCCTGGCGCAATACGTTGTAATTTTTCTTTGTCTAACATTGGTATGTGGCGACAAGCTGTCTGCGTTATCCAAATATAAATGGAAATCAAAAATCACCAAGCTACTGTTAATGAAAAGTCTGCACAAGAAAATCATATTTATTGTTCCTATACCTTTTCCGTTGCCGTAAGTAATTTTTTTTTATCTTTTTAAGTTTTACAAAATTGTGAATGCAATTTTTGATCTAATTAGTAACTTTCTGTATAATTCCATTATTTACAATTCAAAGAAATTTCTGCGTTTTTTAAGAGTAAACGATTGTTTTTAGATTCTTAATAAGGCCTAGGATATTTTAGCAACAAAAATTTAAATATGTATTTACTGGTATTTAACGACTCTCTAATGTTCTTATAAGGGAAACAAAAAAATACATATATTTCTAGCAATCACTTCTTTTATTCAATATTAATTCCCTGCAATTATTTTAAGACGGCAAAAGCCTATAAAATTTTCTTTTACTGAAAATGCCAGCCTTTTTTTTAACAGATTTAATTCTATTTAATACAAATTTTATATCTGAAAGGGTTTTTTAAAGACTCGCGGAATTAATGTTTTGTATAATAAAGCAACTTAAGGGAAGACATACCTCAAAAAGTTTATAATTAAACCCTAAATATTATAAATTTTATTAGAATAAAAGTGTGTCAAAGACGATCACCATTGTCTTTTTTCAGAATAAATTACAGAAAAAAAAAGTATAGCTCACCTAATTTTATCCAACATCGCATTTCTTCGTATTTCAACTTTAATAAAAAAAAATCAGGATAACAACATTCATTTAACTAAAACTTTACCACCCTCTGGCTCAGGTATAAAATAAATTTCTAAAAATATACATCTCGAACTTTTTATTTGCTGTTTACATTACAGGGAAAAAAATTAATTTTTGCTTCATCAAAAAAAAAGAAAAGAAAGAAATGGCTGCAGATGGGAAAAAGTTTATTCTTGTTAATAAATAACTCATTTTCGAAAATTCTTCTGATTTAAGCATACATTCTTTTGGTCTACAGATGTCGATATAATTAAAGTCATTCCTTCTGAAATTTCTTAAGGCATAAAATCTATCTGGAGTATTTTTTAAATTGAGTTTTATGCATTTTTTAATTTGAGTTTTTAAATACCTAAGAGAAATTCGACTTTTTTTCTTCCCACTTTTTTTATAAATCTTCTATGAAATATTTTCTTTTTAAATTTAGACTTTCTCTCTACGTCCATATAAAAATGTTTTTAAAAATAAGTTACAATTGTCAGAAAAATTCGACTAAGTGGCTACTCGATATTTCAGCTACAAAATTAAATTGAACTTTGAAAGAGAATTAAATTCTGCAATCTTAGCTGTCCCAATATAAATTTAATTTTCATACAGAAATATTTTTCTATGAACAACTTAGGCATTTGAAACGATAGCATTTATTTTTCAACAACTCCTTTTACTGATTCATAATTTTTTTTATTGATCATCAGAGATTTAATGATGATATGTTTTTCATTCGCAAAAGGGAAATTGTCTGAATTAAAATCAAATGCTTGCAAAAAAAAAAAAAAAAATATGGAAACAAAATTTTCAAGCAGATACCAGGGGAAAAAAGCAATAGTTGCAAAATAAATACAGACGAGTGCAAGACGTTTGATCTCTAAAATAAAATCTGCATTACTACTATATTTCAAAAATGATTCTTTAATTATTTTCAGCCTTGAATTTACTGTATCTTGATATTTTTCTTCATCATTTAATTTCCATGCAAAGATGAAACAACAAGAAAGAGACTTCTACATATTTGAATTTTTCTTTCGCTCATTCCAAACTGAGCTTTCACAATTATTAATCTTTGAAAGGAATGAAATACGACTAATTGTTTATCATTAGTTGAATATGAAAAGTGATCAACTTTTGAACATAATGCAATTCGAAAATGTCAAAGATACGCTATTTTAGAAACTGAAATCCAAAATAAAACTAAGTATCTGTTTTTGTAAATTTACTTTAATGCTGATATATCCATAAGCATATCAGTGGGAGAGAAAGCGAAAACCATTTCCAAAAGCATGATTTTGCAAAATTTTGTAGGAAAAAAACTATTGATGCTGTGCCCTTACATGGTTTGTTTGTTTCAAATAAAAGCGTATCAAGAATATTTTGCTAATTATTGCTAATAAAATAGAAAATTGTATAAAAGTTTATATGTCGCATTTTTTCAGTATAGTAGCATTCATGTTTCATAAAATATTAATTCAAATAACATAAAATACCACCATTTAGAACATTTTTCTATCTATTTCTGATGGTTATTGCACTACGATTGTTGAGGACACCAGTTGATATTATAAATGATTTGTTATGTCATGGATAGAAGTTCGATTTAAATAATAATCTAAACTATGTTTCCAATAAGGATATGAATTCCGTGAACTGTCATTGCCTCAAAACTTAGTTACATCCTCTATAATAAAGAGGTTATCCTCGAGAACACCTAGCATAGCACTGGCGTCAAAAATTACGAAATAATAATCTTTGGCGTGAATTTATCATTTTTATTGAATCTGTCGTGTGATCTTTGTTGAAATTTTCGGAGATTCATTCCCGGCATAGTGCCCTAAAATCAAATTTGTATTTTAGATTCATTTTCCCCACCCGATTAAAACCAATATTTGATACAGAATTTGAATTCAAAAAATCACATACAACATTTGATATATTTAAGCCATTGCGTTTTTGAGCTATCGAGTTTAGATGTTTCAAAAAGTGGAGATCGACAAACGATCAACCCCTTATGGGATTTGGCTCAAAATGTGATAGATATTCGCACTATAAATGTTAATCTGTGAACCGTATTTTATCTATCTAGTTCTCCTCGCTTTGTAATTATCGTGTCAGCTTATATTCGAACATCCTGAGAGACCGACAGAAATCTACTAATTTAATACAAAGACCGTATACCAAATTTTATTACCTTAAAGCATTTTTGTGTTATCTTTGTCGCAGATGGACAGACGGGCAGACAGAAAAAAATTTATTGTGTTTTACGAAGCCAGGAAAGTCTTAAAATACATTTGGAGATTCGTCAAAATCTCGAGTTTGAATTGCTTGACGATTGCAATACTTCCTCTATACTGCGTATGCGAGAAAGTAGTTAATATTTTAAACAGTGACATATTTTGAATCAGTTGCAATGGTTTCATTTTCATATTGGTTTCAATTTCTGCTCCATCAGCAGAAACTTCTGCATGGTTCAAATCAACAGCATTTTATTCTCATCAACTAAACGACAAACCGAAACTTCTCTTTTATTTTCCTTATATTAACTGCGTATAAAGAGCGCATTTGTTTTCTTATCCTTACATGCAGGGGATAAAATAAAGAACCTACATGAGTCTAAAATACACATGCCAGGTGGATTCATAATCAAACTAACATTAGCAGCAAAAGTGAACAATAGGAAGAAAATGGCTCTCCCTCTGATAACAATTTAACTAGAAAATAACACGTTTTTCATTTTCTATCTCTTCTTTTATATATAACGGAAACCAGGTGCCATAGTCTTTAACTTAATTTACTCTACATTTTTTTTTTGAAAAGATCTTTTCGCAATTTGGAGATCTTATCATCTTACAATGACACATATTTTTTAGATGTCTGCTCAACTGAAGTTTATCAAAACTGGATTCTTAAGGTAATGGAAAATTAAACCAGGAAGCAAAGTCTTTTTTTCTAACTTTCATACATTTTCAAAGGAAATACATTGCATTTTTTGAATTAAAAGAATTATTTTTTTCTAGATAGGGTAGATAGATATAGATATCTAGATAGATATTTTTTTAGGGCTTAAAACGCAGTTTCATTAGATATTAACATGAAAATTCGTTAAATGAAAGGGGAACACATTACAGATGTATAGTTACTTATTGCCAAAACTATAATTGTTACTATGTAACAATAAAAATTAATAAATAAACATTCACATGAACAAAGTTTTTAATTTATTGAAATATGTAAGAATAATGACACTTGATGTACGCTGCACGACATAAAGTAAAAATTTAAAAAAAAATTGTATAAATTTTTAATATTGTGATTAGCAGCAGAATACTATTTTCAGTATAGAACAACAACCCAGAAAATGATCGCTATACATTATACGAATATATTTCTTATATGCATCACTTATTACTTATATACTCATTATATAAAAATATAAATAATAAACAAACAATTTTTTCACAATAATTTTAAAAAATTATTCTTCAAATTAAAAAAAAAATTAATAAGTAACATGGCTCAAGTGCTAACAAACTAACACTCGAAAAAACCAAATGCGGATAAAGAATGCAGCCGTGATTAGTAATCAGAATAAAAAGAAAAGAATTTAAATTTTCCTGCCGATATTTTATAGCTCAATGAAGATGGGATTTTTAAATCTCCATCAGTCAAAGTAAGAAAGGAGCGGTTCTGCGGATATCTACGCGAATGAGAGGGATTGATCGTCCCGGCGACTTTTTCGCTTACTCTCTGAAAAAGGTGAATTTGCGTTTTAAATACTCTTTTTTTCCAACCGACTGAAACAAAAATTTGACAAAAAATTTCAATTGCTGTCAAAATTTGATAATTTAAACTATTGGGTTTTTGAGTTATCGCGTTTATATGATTCGTAAAGTGCGGACCGACAAACGTTCAACCCCCTCGTTGAATTTGGCTCAAAATTTGATAGGCATTCTGCTATAAATGTTAAATATGTGCACCGAATTCTATAGCTCTCGTCCTTTTTATAGTCATCGTGTTAACTTATATTCGAACAGCCGGTCAGAACTGACTTCCTCTGAATGGATTTTGCCCAAAATTTGATAGAAATGTGCGAATTTTGCAATAAGGTCATATACCAAATTTTATCTGTCTAGCTTAAGACATTTTTAAGTTACCTTTTGAGCCAGACAGATAAACTTTTCTCATGTATTTTTCGAATTCAGGGTTATCTAAAATAAGGAGATTCGTCAAAATCTTGATTTCTAATTTTTTGATAATTGCAATGCTTTATATTTAAAGGAAAGTAAAAAAGAAAAACATGGCTTCGAGTGAAAAACTTGCAGATAAAGTTTATAATTATTTAGATAAAGAAGATATCCGTATGAAGATTTCGATCTAGCATTTTCTATTAATTTTATGCTTGAAATTTTTTTTTAAATTATTTAAAAGTGGAGATTGAAAATTTGGGACTTTCAAAATTATTTAAGCATGAAGGAAACATTAAGCATGAAGGAAAAAAGGCTCTAGCTTACATCCTGTATTTTTTATCGATTTTCTAAAAAAAGTGCAATAGCAAATGTGAAAAGGCAAAATTTGAATCTTCATAAAATAATATGGCATTTTAAAATTGTTGGTTAGTAAATTATCATTAATCATGCTAATTAAGTCCTTTAATTTTCCTCTGTTCGCTTGCAATAAGGGGAAAAATATCGTGTAAATAAAGTGAGTGTTGTTTTTTTAGATAAAAATATTAAGTGTTGATTAAAAATTTACCGCCATTTTTTTTCTTTCAACAATTTAAAAATATTATTTTAATTATGAAAAAATTTCGGATCAAAGAAATTTTTATGTACATCAATTCAAAAAAGTGATCTAAAAATGAATTATTCTAGATTGTAAAATTTATTAAAAAAAAAATGCACAGTGAACTTTGAAAACAACACATTGTGATATAAACAAACGGACCAGAAATCGAAATTACATTCTTTTCAAAGTATTGAAGGAGAGTTTTGCCTATTTTTTTAGTTTGGTCATTAGAACAGATGCTAAAGACACATAAAAACACCTATTTCCAATCTTTAGCCGAAAAAAACGAATCGCTTAAAGTTCTCCAGTTTCTAACAGTATCCTTTAAGTTGAATGTAATTATTCAAGGGAAAAAACCACGTCGAAATATTTATTTTAAAATATGATTTAGCTAACAGTACCAAATGTGTATTAAAACGCTTCTTTCCAAAATCAATTATTTCATTATAAGTATTCTTTTTAGTTCGAAGTATAATGAATAGTTCTTTACTTCATTTAAGTAGTTTTATTAAAAATTCGAAATTTAAGCAACATTTAAAAAAAAGTGGAATGTACCTTTATTATTTCAAAAAATTAGTAAAAAAATATGAGCATCACAATAAATTGTAAATTCTCAAGATGTTGAACCATTTGAAAAGCTTTTTATGATTCTAAATCTTTTTTTATTATTATGATCAAATAACTTTTATTTTTTAATATTTTCCGCAATTCATTACTATGAACAATGTAAATTTTGAATCAAACATCGCTCTGATTCACTACTAGATAATGCCACTCATAAAATAAAAATCATTAAAAATAAATTTGTGAACCGAAATTCAGAAAAATACTAAAATAGATTATTGTTCTTGGGAACACACAGCTCTAAAATTTCAAAATTGCAACACAGAAAAGAAGTGAGTGGAAAAGGATTACAACGTTTAATCATTACAAACATGAAACAAGTCTGCCAAAATGGTGGCTGGTTCTTGATTGCGCTATTACGTCCAGTTATTAGATAAATAGCAACTGGCTCGATAACTCATTTCAGAATCATTGCATCTGTTAGTTGAATTCATATTGCTTCATATCGGTCTGAAGGTTCTCGAAACTAATTTCAATTTCAATTTACCGATTGAACATGTTATTCACAGTGTCATGTTTGAAATGATACATATGAATATGTTGCATAGTGAAATCTATTGTATTAAGCTCTTAATTACATTATCTATGCTTTGTATTTGAAATTGAAAAATATGTATTGTAATATAATAACTACTCAAAATCTAAAAATGTCAATAAGAAATTTATTTTTCATTTTAGAGGCTTCCACCATGGAAACAGCCTTTATATGGAAAGCCCGCATCCCATGATGTTTCCCATGCCTATGATGATGGATTGACACGACATTCCGAATCCATAAAATTGAAAAAACATTCTTTTAGTCTTTTGTGAAAGGGCATTAGATTAGCAAATAATAAACATCAAAATTTAGGATTTGTGGTGTTTTACCTGGATTCAAAGAGAGCCTTTATTGCAATGATATTAATTAATGTTTGTTTTTATTATTAAACAAAATATTTATAAAATAGAATTAGCTTCTTACATTTTTAAAATTATGTCTGAGGACGGTTAACTTCTTGCATTGAATGGGTTTTACTTTATTTAGATTTTTTAATGCGTGCAAATGATTTTATGGTAACTCTTCGACACATTAACGGTGCTGTGAAATTTTAAAAAAATTAATATTAGGATTTGTTTGCCAATTAGTCATCAACTGTCGATAACTGCAGCAAACAGGTTTTAAATCATATAATGCAATAAAATTTTTATCACTCGTGAAACTTCAGAAAAAAATAATGACTGATACTAATAAAAATCACTGATTTTGTTTCTGTAAAAATGTATTTTTATACCTTTCAACTACTTCTTTAAATTCAATGTAATGAACTGTTAATAATTTTCAAAATTATTATTATTATTAATTTTGACTTCTATATAAGTCCTTATTTATTCTCAATATATCAGGATTCTACAACAGTGTCTATATATATAATATAAAGTACAAAATAGTTATGAAGTAAGGAGGTTAGAGGCCATCAGAAAGTATAATTTTAATAGAAAATCTTCATAGATTTTACTTACGACAGAATATAATTTGGACGCACTCATCCAACAAAAATTGATTTTCTGAAATAAGATATAATTTGTACAATGTATCTTATTTTATAAAAGGATAAAAAGTTGAAAACCTTTTTTAATGCCGCATTGTTTTAAAAATTAATTATTGTATCCTAAATAATGCATTATAGAAATTCTTGGATTTATTATTTTTTTTTTTTTACTTAATAAGCAATAAATATTTAAGAGTAATAATTTGAAATCCGTTAGACAGGGGTTCTTTATAGTCGCACTTAGGCAATTTACATGGGAGAAAGATTAAAATTTGGGTGATTGTTTTATTCATCAGAAAACTTAAATAGCTAAAATAGAATCGCAAACTCAAAAGCATAAACAATAGTAAAAGTAAAGAACGGACGGAATTTAAAATATTGATCTGTACATCATATAATTCATTTGCTTTTAAGCCGAGAACGAATTTTAGAAAAAAAAGTAGTTTCTTGTAATAATAAACAAGCTACGCAGGAAAACTAAAGCCTATTTTAAAATTGAATAGCTGTTCAGTTTTCTTGCACAGAGTTTTTAAAAGATGGTAAATAAATCAAATGTGATGAAAGCCAACATCATCGAAGAAAAAAAATTTATTTCTTTGAAATTCTTGCTCAGTTTTCCCTTTGTCAAGGATATGGATACGCGAAATCATCATAAGGTGGAAAAGGTGGATTGGGTGGTGGTGGTGGAATTATATAATCTGCAGGGCCTGGAAATACTTCCTCATGATGAAGTTCAAAACTTGCTTGCCTGTAAAGAAAAAAAAATGAAAATGCATTTATTTAACAAAAAATATGATTATATGGATATATAAAAAATAAATAAATCTTTCTGATTTTATTTTTAAAAGCACTAGGTTGTTACGAGTAAATATTCATCAATTAAATGACTCGCACAGAAATCTTATCATGTCGGATGAAAGCAAACGTTGGTTTGTCTTATTTTGATTACTGACACTAATATTTGCGTCAATGTTAGAAAAATCTTTGAAAATGGTCAAGAGAAAAAAAATGTCTTTATATTTGTATAAAATAATTTTAAAAAAACTGTCGAAGTCCATCTCAAGAATGCAAAATGAAAAAAAAAAATTCTTTTCCGTATCAAATTTTAAGTTAGGTACTAAAGTCGGTGTTTTGACATTTATGAAACTGAAATCATGCTGCTTGTTTCTGCATCTAATAATTTAATCAATCAATTTAAAATAGTTTTAGAAACACTGTTTTATTTGTACCTTAAGAAAAGATTTTTTTTTATTTCAATTATTTTCTACTTTTAAGTCTTTAATTAAGAAAAATTGCATTGCTTAATAATTTTACTCTAAAATAAATTCTTACCAAAATTTCATACACTTTCAAAACACGTGTCTTGCATTTACAAGTAAAACTGTATTAGGGTCAATGAAACTGTCTCAGCTCAATGAAATTTGATCAATATTAGACAGAGTAAAATGGTTTTTTTATATTACATTTAAAAAATAAATAATTATATTTCATTTTTTAAATTCTTTAAAATAAACAATTTCCATTTATTTTTAAAAAGCGCCGTTTTTTATAGTTCATTTAACCGCGTTATAATTGTACAGCTATTCGGTGAATGTCTGAAGTCAAGAAGTTTTGTCATTTTTTTGGCAGAAATAATAGATATTATATGTTCTGAAAATTATTTGAACAGCATTACGACAATATAATCTAAAATCAAATTTATTCCAGTCCAATTTTTATTGATGAATGGATCAAATAGAAGAATCAAAATAATTAATTGAAAACATTTGAGTCGTCTTTGTCTGTTTTTAATGCGATTTAAATAATGTCAATAAGCATCGCAATTTCAAAGCAACCTGTATTGCTCGGTTCCTTTTTGAGAAGCGAAATTTTCAAATATTTTAATTTTTTTCTTTATTTCACTCATTTTCAATGAACAAAAATTTTTCGTTTCTTTATACAACTTTTTCTTTTCAAATGCCCGGAGAAAATAAAGTATTTGAAAATATTTGATTGATGAAAATGAAGTCTTTGAAATGAATTTTATTACACCCAAACCAAATATAATTGCAAGAGATATGCTAGCATGTATCCGTCTATCGTCAATATACTAAAAACTTGAGTATAAAATAGAAACCTAAACATTTTACAGCAGTCTAAATACTTACTTAACAGGGGGCGAAATTTTTCTGAAAATAGGAATGGGAACAGGAAAAAGTACCACATTTCTTTTTTCGAAAAGGAACTTCAGAAGTTTTTTTACTAAGATTCCTTCTGACACTGTCGCATATAATAAAACTCCCAGACACACGAGGAAGATCGCTTTTACTATAAATGCTCGCATAATTCGTCAGAGTCTATAAAAGAAAGCTTTCATTAATACATATAATAAGTTTTCAGAATTATTTTTTTAAATCGAAAGGAATAAAATGCAGCCCTGTTCAACAAGGCCTTGAAATGTATGAGGTATTGGTTCCTTAAGATATACAGGGTGGTTATAATTAAATTTTCCCTAATAAACAGCATCCTACAACGCAAACAATTGAACGGATTGCACCGAAATTTGGTATATACACTATACACGAGATGCGCTCACGGAATTTAGAGAAAAAACAATTTTAGTTCGAAATTGTCCACCAGAGGGCACATTTTGCGGAAAAACATTAATTTTAACGCAATAAACGATCAAAACGCAATACAAAAACAATATTAACATTTATTGACTAGTTTCTAATGACCTTTTCATCAAACCACATTAAGTAAAGGTAAGAAAAAAATAACAGTACGTTGTTTGAGGGGGGGGGGGGAGGAAACAGTCCAATTTTCAGAAACCGAAACAGATGAGGATGAAATTGCACAAGAGGAGCAGTTGTTAATCGTGTCCAGGATGATGAGGGAAAGGTGCTGCATGTGACCACCTGCAAAATTTCATGTGGATGGGCAGTGTGTTCCACAGCAGATCATAACTGATCAGTTGATCACTTCGCACATGAAGCATTATGGAGTTCTTTAAGTCATTCAACGTCGCAACAAGAAACCATCATCATTACAGCCGGAAACATCGACATGAAACTTCAAAACGACTGCAAACGTTTCTTACTCTAACCTGTTTTGCATAAATCTTTCTCTTCTTCGTAAGCATGCAAATCTCGACATTTTTTCCCAGAAATGACAACTTTTCCGCGGCTTTACATTTTATTACTCATAATTCAAGTTCTGGATTGTTAATATTGCTTCTGTATTCCATTTTAGTTGTTTATTGTATTAGATTTAATGTTTTTCCGGTAAAACCCAAGCAGCAAAAGATCGTTGGCCAACCATTGGCCAAGCATCGCCCCACGGAACGAGATTGGGGCGAGATCGGAGGCGATCTCGCCCCGACATTGGTCATGTCCCCCGGCGGTTCGCCGCGCGATGGTCGCCCCGACTTGTTTTCGACGAATTTGCCGATCCTTTGGCGACTTGTTATTATCACGGGCGACGTTATACCAAGCATTTCGCGACCTGTTTTATCAATGGGCGACCCAATACCAATCATTTCCCGATGTGTTTTAACAATCGGCGACCCAATACCAATCATTTCCCCATGTGTTTTAACAATCGGCGACCCAATACCAATCATTTCCCCTTGTGTTTTAGCAATGGGCGACCCAATACCAATCATTTCCCCATGTATTTTAGCAATGGGCAACCAAATGCCAATCAATAGGCACTTTATTTCTGAACACTTGCTGGTGTCAAATTGAAATATTAGTTTAATGGTTATTCAATTTTCTCAAACTCTAGAAACTAGTGTCATAATATTTAAAACTATCATACTTTCAAAATTTTGTCAAAAGCCTGAAAATACGAGATATTTTGAATAGTTTACTTTTCTTTTTTTACCTATTAATAATAGTGTTTGTTATTTATTTTGATAAATTTAAAATTCCATAAAATACTTGTTTTCGATAAAAATTCATGGAAAATGTCATTCTAACAATTCTTCCAACTTTTTTTTAACTATTATTATAGCATAGATTTTACCACAATTTTACCCTATAAAATGTTTAAATGACATTTTTTTACTGTTCTTTAAAAAAAATAAAAAAATGTTAAAATTATCTGAAATAATTTTAAATTTGATCCCCTGAACATCTATCTACATATAAGATTTATTTCCTTCATTGATATTTCCTATTTATTTTCATTGTTTAATGCATGGGAAGAAATGTTAACATAATCATAGTTTCAATTATATAATTAATCAGTATGATTTTAACTGATATTAGAAATTTAAAAGTAGATGTATTATATATATTGCCTATATCATTTGTTTTTAAAAGCTATTTTATAAAAATTCGAAACAGAAAAATATATAATTCCTATTAAAAAATATATATATATATATATTTTTTACTATACATTGCTTAATGTGAGCAATAAACAAATAATTCCTAAAGAATAAAACACAAATTCCTATTTTAACACCCTAAAATTTAATGCATTGGTTAAAAATAGTTTCAAACACTAAATTATATAATTCCTATTATATGTTTCTTCAATAGAAAATATTTTACAAGCACTAATTAATAAGTTACTTCAAGTTTCTAATATTTTCATAATTTATGTTTAGTGAGGTTTAGATTCGTAGCAAAATAACAAAATTTGATCAATGTTAAACCCCGAATATTTCACAAATATGTTTCATAAAAATTCCATATACAAAAATGTAACGCTTCTTTCAATTTTACTGATTCTATTTACTATTGATTTTACAAAATTACTTCATGAAGAAATTTTATACCTCATTATAAATTTTAGTGTTAGCTAATGTCCAATAGATAACATTTTACAAGCACAAAATAACAATTTACTTCAAATTTCTAATATTTTTTTTTATTATCTATGATTAGTTTGGTTTTATGGCACAAGAATTAAATTTGATCTTTGATTAACACTGAATATTTCTCAAAAATTCCATACACAAAAATGCAGCACTTCTTTCAATTTTACAAAATTCCTTATATTTACTATTAACATGTAAAGTTTCTTCAAGTTGTAGAAATTTTACACATTATAAATGTTAGTGTCGGTTGATGTCCAACATACAACATTTTACAAGCACAAATTAATAATTTACTTCAAATTTCTAATATTTTCTTGATCTATATTTAGTTGTTTGGTTTTGTAGCACAAGAACCAAATTTAATTAATGATTAACACTGAATATTTCACAAAAATTCCATACCCAAACATGGAAAACTTCTTCCCATTATAGGAAATTTTATTTACTATTAATTTACAGAGTTACTTCATATTGCATTAATTTTAAACCTCATTATAAATGTTAGTGTTAGCTAATATTCAATAAACAACAATTTACAAGCACAAACTTACTTCTTATTTAATAACTTACTTCAAATTTCTAATATTTTCATAATTTATGTTTAGTGAGGTTTAGATGTGTGGCAAAATAACCAAATTTGATCTATGATTAACTCTGAATATTTGAAAAATATGTTTCACAAAAATTCCATGCACAAAAATACAACACTTCTTTTACTTATACGAAATCTTATTATTAACTTACAAAGTTACTTTATTATTATTAACTTACAAAGTTACTTTATGGTGTAGAAATTTTATACCTTATTACAAATGTTAGTGTTAGCTAATGTCCAATTGATAACATTTTACAAGCACAAATTAACAATTTACTTCAAATTTCTAATTTTTTTTTTAAAATCTATGATTAGTTTGGTTTTGTTTCATGGCACAAGAACCAAATTTGATCTATGATTAACTCTGAATATTTTACAAAAACTCCATACCTAAAAATGTAAACACTACTTTCAATTATACAAAATTTCTTTAGACAAATATTTTTTTAATTATTATTTTCCCCTCTTTATTTTTAGGAGAAAAGAAAAACAACTATGCAAAACAATTTATTTACAAAGACCTTCATTAAATAATATTTTAGAAATACAAAGTAAAATAATAATTTACTTGAAATTTTTTACTGAATTTTCTGTAATGACTTATACACCCAAGCAAAATCCTGAAACTATGACTTATAATTTAGAAGAATAAATAATATTGACACAAAGTAATTTATAAAAAATTTATTTAAACTTTATTTATTATGTAATACTTGAAGAGTTTGAAATTTCTAAAAATCCACACACATTTATATAAATATTCTATATATGTATAACTGAATCTTCAGCTACATATAAAAAACATTTATTTATGCATTTCATTTTTCCTTTTTGCTGAACCTAGAAAACAATTATAATAGTAATTGATATTTCGCTTCATTTAAAAGTACAAATAAAACATTTGTTGACAAGTGGACATGAGTAATTAACAAGCAAAAGCCTTATAGAACTTCATAAGCATAATATTTTTGTTCTGATACTGGACTGTGTAAGCAAACTTTATAATAATGTTTAGGATAATAAAGGAAAAAAAAAAACTCAAACTAATGGGAGTAAAATTTATGTTACTGTTATATGAAATGCGAAATACTTTGAAACTATTCATATAAGAGAACTCAAAAGTGCCTGCATAATCTCAAGTTTTAAAGAATTTTTTTTTTTTTGAAGTTTAAAATAAATACATTCTGCTAAACTTTTTTTTAGCCTCATGTCAAAATAAAAATAATTACACAAATGTTATTTCAATACCAAAATATAAAAATGTTATTTAATACTTTATTAAACTTCTTTCATAGAAAAATTGTAAATGAAAAGGAAAATTAACTAAGCTAAATAGAATTAAAATCACTTGAATTGTCAGTCTGAAAAAATAATGAGGTTGCCATTAAAAAAATTTATTCAAATTATATAGAAAAATAAAATTTGTACAAAACAAAATTTATGCCTTTCTAATTAAGGCAAATAAGTTTTCAGATAAAAAAAAATCAGAAATTAAAATTTACCTACTTGTCATTCAAGCCTATCGCATTGCAACATTTTGAAGTTTTACTACATTTTTCACGAAAAGACATTACATATTTTGGCACATAAACACATACATCTGATAAATCCTTGATTGCTTCCACTGCTCTGAGTAATTGCAACTGACCAGAGAGAAATTTTCTGATTTGGAATATCTCCAATTCTAAACAAGTTCTTAGGATATAAAGTGAATTGGGACATATAATTGTTTTAAATTTCCTTCTGATGTTCCAAGTAGGTAGAAACCATACTCCGTCACATTAATTATAACTTCCAATATTTTGCTCTTTCTTGAAGTCAGGAATAGAAACTTGCACAGTTGTTTCCAAAAAAATATTGAGAAATTTTTTTTTTTAGTTTATATTTATAGATCAATTTTAAAATTTATTTTATCTTTAATTGCATTTTCAGTTTTGAAACAAAGGTTGCACAAAATTTTTATTTCATTGAATGAGAGATGTATTTCATACTTTGCCAGGTTGTCATTTGGCATTCTATAGAATGCTTAGAAAATGTATGAAATACAAATTGTTTCATACATTACTGGCTTGTTTTAGGCATTATATACAATGCTTGGGAATTCTATAGAATACTGGATTTCATATTTTGCTGGTAATACATATAAAGAATTATACATATACTTTTCTTCAAGTTCACTCTTCTTTTTGCAGATTTGATGAACCTAAAAAACATATTCCTTAATTAGAATAATGATTGAGCTTTCACTTCTTTTAAAAGTACAAATAAAATATTTGTTGACAATTGGAGATATGTAATTAAGGAGTAAAATAGATATATAAAACTTCATAAGCTTGATAATGTTTTCAATCTGATAAAACTATATAGGCAAATATTATAATAATGTTTAGGACAATAGAGAAAAATAATATAAACTAATGGGTGTAAAATTTATGTTACTATTTTATGAACGGTGAAATAATTATAAACTATTCACATAAGAGTATTCAAATATAACTACATAATTGCAAGTTTTAAAGATTTTTTTTTTTTTTTTTTTTTTGAAATTTACAATAAATATATTCTGCTAATCTATTTTTTTAGCTTTATGTCGAAATGAAAATAATAACACATATGTTATTGCAAAACCAAAACATAAGAACGTAATTTAATATTTTTTTAAAACTTTTTTCATTAGAAATTGTTGTTAACAAAAGGAAAGGCATTGTAAATGAAATGGAAAAATATCTGCAATAATTTAAGAATAGACACACACACAAAAAAAAGATAGGAAATAAAATCACTTGAAAAGAATACAAACAAGAAAAGAAATGATAATCGTAGCTTACGCCTAACGCTAATAATATCACGTGCAACTCCATGTTAAGCAACGAGTTCGAACGGCTTCAACAAAAATAATTTTTTTTATTCACTATTTAGAATAAATAATATATTATTTACAAATATATAATAATAAAAACTTTACACTTACCAAGTTTCTTGAAATGACAGTATGCGTTGCTGGTTGAATTTCAAAATCCAATACACGCCAGGTGATTCATGGGAAATTTCTAAAATATGTTCGCATAGCGCCACCTAGGAAAAGCAACTTTCCCGACATCGAGGCGACTATGGGCCGATTGCTTTGAGCCGGTCTTTTTCACTAAGTCGCCGTAGGAGTTCGCCCCGATGAAAAAGCGATCTTCAGAGGCGACAGAAAAAAATATGGTCAAAATCCGATGTCGCGCCAATGCAAAGGTGACATTGGCAAAATACGGGCGGCGTATATCAGATGGCTGCGATGCTTGGCCAATCGTTTAGCAACTTCTCTTGCTGCTTGGGAAGTGCCCTCTGGTTGACATTTTGGAACTAAATTATTATCTTTTTTTCAAAATAAATTCCGTGAGTGCATCTCGTGTACAGTCTATATACCAAATTTCGCTGCAATCCATTCACCCGTTTGCGCATTATAATGCTGTTTATAGGGGAAGTTTAATTATAACCACCCTGTATATCAAAATTTAACTACAAACTTATACATTCTTAAACTTTCTATACAGCGGTCATTGCTCCATTTTGTATATAAAAAGAAATCTCAAGATTAGCACAAACAAAGAATCTCAGAAGATTTATCTTGACGTTTTAAACCGCCATGATAATCCAATCAAAGTAATATAAAAAATATCAAAATATGGGGAACAAATTTTAAGGCAATTTCATTGGTTTAAGTTCGTGGATTGACCATCCAAAAAAACCCATTATGTTTGCTCCCGGATATTTGATTGAATAAGGGATAGGAGGACTGAACATCAGTTGTTCGCTTTTAAATAAAAGGCTTTTAATCTGAGAGACTAATTTTTTTAAATTGCGATAGATAAAAAAAATGCTTATTTAATGACATAATGAACATTAAAAATAAAATCGGCCATGAATAAT
This sequence comes from Argiope bruennichi, assembly GCF_947563725.1. Taxonomy (NCBI): domain Eukaryota; kingdom Metazoa; phylum Arthropoda; class Arachnida; order Araneae; family Araneidae; genus Argiope; species Argiope bruennichi. Next base: position 136,125,160 of record NC_079154.1, on the reverse strand, counting down.
TTTTCAAGTGTAAATTCGACAAAGTATTTTTATTTTTATTTATTTATTTCAGGAGTTAAAAGTTTTTAAAGTTCCTCTTAAGTATGCTTAACACAGAAACTAGCTATTCCTGCTCAATATCATGGAGAAAATATAGGAACCTGTTTTAAATGGCCAATTCAACAATTTAAAGGAATAAAATTGATGTCATTTTTGTGCTTAGAAAGTCATTTTTGCTATTACGTGTTTAAAAACGAAAACAACCAAAACTGCAACTATTGAAAGGAAGAATAAAATTGCACTCTCTATAAAGTGCACTCTGTTAGTGCACTCTTTATGCCTATTTGTAAAATCAATCCCTTACATTATTAAATCAAACTAGAATTCGATTGTTGTAGGCTTCTAACAAATCATTTTTTCTGTTACGTGTCTGAAAATGAAATCATCCAAAAGTGCAACTACCGGGAGGGAAGAAACTTAAACATACCCTCTGTACAATTATTTGTAAAATCAATCAATTAATTCCCTGCGTTATTCAATCAAAATATAATTTGATTGGTCTATGCGTCTAGAAAAATAATTTTGCTATCACGGGTCTGAAAACGAAATCATCCAAAACTGCAACTATCGCAAGGGAAGATATTGAACATGCCCTTTCTAAAAATCAATCAATCTATCTATCCCCTGTATTATCAAAAAGTGATAGGCCAATACAGTTGAGAGGCTTTTGGTGTGTGTTTTTTTCCAAGCAAGACACAAATGTGAGCCAGCTCCAATCAAAGATCGACCGTGAAACACAAATGTGAACTAGTTCCCCGAAGGGAGATTCGATTTATAGCAGATGATAAACACGTCTTTATCCATAATATAACTTCCACTATGAGATTTGTCTATTTAAACAATGCCACGTGAGAAAAGTTACCAAAGCAACATAGCATGATATATTTATGAAAATTTCTTAAATGCGTGTCATTCAAAACCATTTTCTTTGAATGAAAATTTCCAATACAGTCGTCTTCATGACTGCATGGATTTCCCCGACTTTTAAATGTCATATCCAAAGAAAATTGTATAATTTCATATTTACATATGCTTTGCTTTACATATTTTTTGCCAATTTTTTCTTGCAAAAAAATGTGAAATATATTTGTATCCGCATTGTAGCGACTATAACTTTAAAAAAAAATTATATCAAACAATGTGAAATAGCATGCTTATCAAATCGGAAAACTGTATTAGTAAATGTTTGAACTATGAGATGGTAAACAGATCATTTTACTCGAGTATTTTTCACCGAAATAATATTCGATAAACAGCAAAATTATGTGATTCAAAAGTATTGAGGATAAATTGTGAGTATGAAAAATTACTTTTGGATACTTTTAAAGGACTTTTATTTAGACATTTAGACAAAAGAGAAAATAATTAGAGAGTATCTAGACACATTTTTTTTACCCAAAGTTTAAGTGATATCCTAAAACAGAAAAAATACAAAGGCGATTTTTGAATAATCCTTAGTTATTAGATTTTTTTCAGGTAGTACGCAAATTCAAATATTTTACCATTAAAACTATTTTATATTATTGAAAATTATAAATGAGAAAGCAGAATTTGCCTACTTCCATAAAGTTGCAATTATTCAATAAAAAAGCACCTATGTGTTATATTTATTACGAGTATTTCTTTACCTCAACTAATGCAAATTCTTCAAATAAAGATCTTCAGACAGGATTCTTTTATCGACTTCTGACATAATGACACGTTACTTGTTTAAAATATAATTCAAAAGAGAAATTGAAACAGGCGTTTAACAGCGCTAGTTCAAAATAAGCCAGTAGTGTCAATGACTTTATCGACACAACCCTATTATGCCCTGAAAAACGAAAATGAGTAAAAATCAAAGAATACGTAATGAATAACACTGCAGAAGGGGAATACAAAATTGCGATTTCTGATAATCCGCCAGAGGTTGGCTGATATTCTCAAGTATTCTTAACTAGTTAAAACCGTCATACTTCCGGCATATAAATTATTTTTGTTAATGGTATTTTGATCAGAAATTTACTGAGCAAACATATATCATATCACAATAAGCCGCAGCCCATTCTTTCTAATCGCATCTTTCCAAAGGAAGCAAAAGACGTTCATTTGGAATGAATAATTCTTCAAATAGCTGGATAATTCTTTTCAAACCATCAGATTACTTATTAGTAACTCAATATAGCCTTTTCAAGAATCACTACTTAAAACGATATTTATTTTATGCAAACTAGCCACCTTTGGCGACTAACTGATTCGCCGGGATTAATATTCGTTGAAATTTTCAATTAACTATTTTATGTAACTTATTCTCTTAATAATAGTTTCAGCAAAATATTTTTAAACTCCAAATTTTTATTGTCATATAATTCATGCTATAATAGAACACTTGCATCGTTCATTGTATTATATATCTCTAATTTTCTCTTATCTCTCATGAAATTTGAATAAATTAAAGCGGAAGCGATTAAACTTCAATTAAAACAAAAAAAATGCTGAAATCAAAGGGGTTTCGTTTCTTTTTTTTCAAATATGAGTACAGAAAATAGAATCGTTCGGCAATGAAATTTTATAAGCACTACAGATATTTTTTTCATAATTTATACAGTATATGAAAGAATGATTCAAAAAAAGTATTTCTGATTCCTCATAAATTTTAGGTTTTAATTTTATTTCCAAAAAGATTTAAATGACATAAATATAATATTTCCGTCAATAAATGCACATCTGAAAAAAATTAAGAAGTCTCTATTTTATACAACCCTTTGAATCTAAGAAGTCATTCCATAAAATATTTTTGACAATACAACTAAAAAACTGTTTCTGTCTTCTGCGACCAAATCATATAGATTCATAAATATCACTTTAAAAAAAATGAAAACAATCGTAATTTTAGGCTAATTAACTTCGAAAAAACTGATTGGATCTTCTCTGAGATGATCACTGAAGTCTATGTGATGGTCTAAAGTCTAAAGTCCCGTTTTTTATGAGGTAGCATTATTCAAATTTTCACAAATCATTGAATTTTGGTCACAAGAGAATTGGCCTTTTTTTATTTATAATGTTAGGATATAAAAAAATGTTTTATTAAATATGACTCATAGAATCTAGTGTTTGTATAATAGTATATCATTTTCAATTCATTATAAATTTAATGACTCAAAATACATAACTAACATTCTTTATTTCATTTAGAATATTTTTCCTATTATATCTATATGCCTAATACTAACCGTTTAGAAATTAGGTATTGGAATCCGATTAAAATGGATATCCTCTATATATAAATCATATTTGCTTGAAATAAAATTGAATTACTTAATTAATAAAATAAATAATTTTAGTCACAAAAAACTTTCTTTCGCATTTTTTTAAAGAAAATATCACATTTTATAAAGACATAAGCTGAAAATTACACTTTTCTGAGTTTAGTTTGCAGTAAGAGTCTTCTGATAATTTCCCGTGCACACTTACTCGTGCAGGCTAATTTTTATTTTTATTTTCTTCAAAATAAATTGTTAGAAAATATTCTTAAAATTTCTAGTTTTTTTTAAAGAATTTATTAAAATATTTTTTAAATTATACTGCAAAATAATAGATATCAGTGATACGAATTTTTGCAATTTTATATATTTGGATAATATATAAAAAAACATTTTTGGGGATTCATTTTGAGGAAGGGGAATTTATCTCCGGAAATTATTGTTAAAATATTCCAAAATTTTATTTAATTTTTAATTAGTTAAAATTCGAATCAAAAAATATCTCTGAGGTGTCTATTCTCATCTAGAGTATGTATGTACCAAACTTGTTAGCTCTAGGTCAGCAATATTTTAACTAGACTATAGAGTGTCAACATGCACACACATTCATCTTTATTATTACAGATAATACTTACGAAAAATGACAAACAAAATATGCAGAATTAGCGCATTCTAAAGTCAAATATTCTATACAAAGAGAAATTGTAAATACATTCTTTATCTTGATATTTTGAATAAATTTATTTGGATATTTAACCATCTGACCAATCATTATGACTGTTAAAAAATATAATAAATAAATGGATATTCAAAGGATCTTTCCCTCAAAGGGTTCATTTCAACAATCAAATAAGATATTGTTATCTTTCCTGAGCTAGGGTTAGGGACAGCATGCTCAAAACTTTCTCACTAATTTACAGGTGAAAAATCTTATTTTGCCATTTTTGGTTCAGCAATGTAAACAAAACTCACCTTGCCATTTAAAAAATATATTGCCGAATGTGTCAAATCAATTAACTTACTTTACATAGGAATATTTCTCTTCTTAATCAGAGATGAGTAACGGAAACACAAGAGAGGGGAATTAGCAATATCTAAAGTGTCATTCGTCCCACCTTCTACCAGATGCATGAATCGAAGATTCACGAGATCTTAATAGGGCGAGCCGAAATCATACGGGCGAGCAGGTGGAAACAACGCGTAATAGGAAGTAATTAGCAAAGAAATACATCTTAAGCTAAAACTGTTAGCTCGATAACGGTATAGGAAGCATTTTTATCCTCCAAGGATTTCCTATATTAAATTGTTCTTCTTTTTCATTTTAAGAACGTTTTTAAATTTCAGTACTGTCATCTCTCTCGTATAGGAAATATAGAGAAAGAATTGCCATCATCAAAAAATACAAACTCGTGATTTTGTCGAATCTCTACGTTTTAGACCTTCCAGAATTATAAAAACGTATTTTTGGCATTGTGCATGTCTGCCTGTAACAAAGATAACTCAAAAACGCTTCGAGTCAGTTGGATGAAATTTAATATAAGGTATTTATATCAAATTTGTATATTTTTCTCAAATTTTGAGCAAAATCAATTCAGATGAAGTCTGTTTGTTCGGCTATTCGAGTATACTTTTACCCAATAACTACAAAACGTTGAGAGCTAAATAGATAAATCTCGGTACACAAATTTAATATCTATATTGTAGATGCTTAAAAATTTTTTAACCAAATCCAATAAGAGGTGGATGGTCTGTCGGTCTGTACGTTCAACAACATGTAAACGCGATTACTCAATGCGCAATGACTTCAATATGTCAAATTTCGGGTGTGATTTTCTGACAGCAATTGTAGTATTATGTTAAATTTTAGTTTCAATCGGTTTGCAAAAAATGCATCTAAATTTAACTTTCTGATATTATTTATACGCCAAAGATGACACGATAGATTCAATCAAAAACTCTCGCCAAATGTTAATATTTAGTAACTATTGCCTCTGAATGCCATGTAAGATGATCCCTGGGATAACACCCTTATTAGAGAGTATATGTGAAAGGTTTGGGGAGGCCACCCAAGCTGGTTTCCTTTGTTGTTAACATTATCGCATTTTAGTGCCACTATTCATCACTAAGAAAGCTATCTCTAAGATCCGTTCACCTGTCACTTTAATTTGATGCTTTTTTGTCTACGATTCGATAAATGGAGAGGGGGCGATTCAACGTCGATTCTTGTTGTTCTGCAGATAGTGTAATAATCCAAAAGCAAAACGAATTTCATAGATTACATTATGCGCATCTCTTTATCAGTATAAGATAATATTCTTTATAAAAATTGAGAGGATTTTAAACAAAAGGAGCACTGTCTTCCAATCTGTATATATGCGTACGATATCGTTATAGAAGCCAAGTGGAATTTGTTATCTGGTCTTTACACCAGATGGCTGATCGGTGTCAAATTTTGTATTCAATTAAGAGGCATTATTTATAAACGTATGTTCTATTATTTTCATCCCTGACCATCATTCTTAACAATAAACAAAAAAGAAGGAAACACTCAACCAAAATACTACTTGCAAATAATACAAAATTATAGTATTAAGTGCAATAATATTTTTTTTTAAATTTTGTAAATATTAAAGGGCAGCCAAGAAAAATTTATTTTTCATTTATTTTATTCATAAAACTATTCAAAGTACTAGTTGTTTTTTGCTTGACATCTTCATCCCTTAAACGAAAAAAATCCCATTGCCTTTTTTAACTGACATTCTGTTATCATGAGCGTCAAACATGCCTGAAAAAAAATGGAATGCAAATGTTAGGCCAAGTAAAAAACTAAAAGTCAATAAAATTAAGATAAAGTTATAATGTGATTTAACAAGCAAAAAAGCCAATAAAAAAAGGATATATATTACACGCTTTCATATGAAAAGTATTCTTTGAGAGGAAATAAATACTGACCCTGCAATCCACGATTTTCATGGATTCTTCAGGTGTATAAACAATCTAGAAATAAAATAAAAATTATAACTTTTCAGCTTATATGTATATTCAAAATTCCTTAACACAAAAAAATGAGATTACAATACTGCACAGTCTCTCTGGCAAGGTAAAATCCCCTCTTCAAGTGAAATCTATGTGTGCGTCGTTTTCGCCCCGAACTACAAACACAGTCGCAAAATCGCATAACGAATTTGAAACATTCTAAATCATTGCGTTTTTGAGTTTTCTTTTGAGTTTGTTTACGTTCTAATGAAAGTACAGACATTCAATTCCTTGTTGGATTTTGTTCACATTCTACAATATAGAGGCTAAATCTGTGCTCTGAATTTTATCAGTTGAGATGTATTCTTTTTTTTTATCATGTTATATCCGAATAGGCAGAATACCTCTGAATAGATTTTACTCAAAATTTGATAGAAATCTACAAATTTGGTATAAAAACCACATACCAAATTTCATCCATCTGGCTCAAAGTATTTTGAATTATCTTTGTCGCCTATAGACAGGCAGATATTTTCCATAAAATATGTTTACCAACTCAAGAATGCCTAAAACGTGGAGATTCGTCAAAACCTCAATTTTGAATTTTTTGACGATTACAATACTTTCTCTATACTGTGGAACCCCGTTTAACAAGCATAATTTGTACCCAAGTCTTATTCATAATACGAAATATTCATTACACGAAACCATTTTTTTTTCATAGATATATCTATGTAAAAATAAGACCATTCCGAAAAAAAAATTCTCAAATAAATTAGTAATAATTTAATTTATGATACATACTCTTTTTACAAGAAAATGACCCTTTGGAGAAAACTGACTCATTTCTCTATTCTTCAAAATTTGGCAAAGTTGAGGCACATTATTATCTTTAAATGAATTTGTAGAATACATAACTACTGCCTTATCAGGTTGATGCTTCTCAATATAAAATGCAGTAACTGTGTTGCCTCTATTATTTCTTCTATTCCTAATCAAACATCATCCACAGCTTTTTGGTTTAATACAAAAAATAGCTCTATAAGCTTTTCGATAATTCTGGCTTTCTTCTTCCACTAGCTCATCGATGTCGTTTCTATGTTCTTCTAACTTCATAATTTTGAACAGATCTCGTCCACAAGCACAATCTGTTTGACTAAAAAAACTCCACAGGCACTATTGAAACCCCTCGAAGTCACATCTGACAACGCTATCCGGCCAAAACCTTTACAAGCGCTCAACATCGAGTAACACAAGCCAGCAAGAGACTTGATGGCGTACACTCGCCACATTCGGAGAGGCATCGCTCGTTAAGAGAGTCTTTTTTTCTCTCTCTCTCATTATGCGAAGTTTAAAGACCAAGGTGCTCGGGAACAGAGATTGGATTGTACTTCGAATATGAAAAAGTAAAGAAAAAAATAGTCCAAACCTGTAGAAGCACCAAATCAAACTAGTTTCGTCAGTTTACCTGATCGGAGTTGAAAACTGCAGATTGTAGAATGTGCATACAGTTGATCATGGCGATGCGAGCAAAAACAAACAAAATGCATAATAAAAAGTCCTGATTTATTTATTAATTTTTATGTGTTATGTTAAGAGTCTTGCGTTCTGACTGCTGGTGGAATTTACAACGTGTTCTGTTGCCAGAAATATTGCTTATTTGAAGATCGCTCTATTCATTTTTTCTTGTAATAAGTATGGTCTAATAAACATGAATTTATAACTTCTACGTTATTTTTCATAATTACATCAGGCTCAACGTTATGTAACCTGCATCACTTATAGTATTCCTCCTCTAATCTGCAAATGATAGCATTTACTAACGCTTTTTAATATCTGGTTTATCATTTTTTAATCATTTCTACATATCTGAATATTACGGACGTTTTATTTTTAGAATAGTCAAAAAGATATTTCTTTTTATATAAATTTGTTCAATTAACTCAACCAATCTTTTTAATTAACCTTTAAAAGTTATTTACAATTTATAAAGTTATTTACTATTTACAAAGAAACAAAATTGGAATGTTCTGATGTATATCTTCTAAAATAGCTTTAAATGTGAGCATAATAAAATTTTCCAATGTATTATGCAATTCATAACACTTTTCCATTACCATTTATCAAAAAAAAATCATATCTCTAATTCTAATAAAGAAATTACCTTGTACTTACATTCATTTTCTCCTTTTCGTAATAGTAGTAGTAAAAAGCCTTTGTAAGAAAATGAAAATAAAATTTTAGTATAGTCCGTGATTCCATCCACAAAACATATGTACGAAATTCTATGCAAGCAAAATGTTATTTAAATATGATGATGTTTATTGGCTGGAATACTACACTCATGTCTATAAATTAAGGGTAATGCAAGTTCAGGAAAAGAAAGAGTCAGAAGCAAAACAAATGTGATTTATTTGTAAAGCCTATTCATTAATTAAAAGGTAAAGAGCAAAAAAGATACTATATGTTTGATATCATTAATAAAAATTGCGATTTTTTGCTCCCTGGAGAAAATTACAAAGAAACCCTATTTACAAAAACCAATATTACATGGTTGGTATGATGGTTAATACATAATATATCTCCCAGACGATGCAATACAGTCCGTACAACGCCTAGGCATGCTGAGTATCAAATTATCGATCTGATATTGGGGAATATTACACCACTCATCAAGCAATGCTCTCCGAAGTTCCGGTAGACATGTAGGAGGTGGTTGACGGGCTGTAACTCGTCGGGCAAGTATGTCTCACACATGCTCTACTGGATTCAAGTCCGGTGAGAATGCTGTCCAGTCCTTACGGGTGATATCCACCGATCGAAGGCATTCCTTTAGGATATTTGCAAGGTGAGGACTGCCGTTGTCATCCATAAACACGAATTCTGCGCCCATGCGAAACAAACGTACATGTTGTTCCAGAATGATGTCCCGATAGATTCGGCCTGTCATGGTTCCAATTTGTACATGCAGGTCAGTTCTGGAACTCAGAATAATTCCTAACCAAACGAGCAATCCTGCACCACCGTAACGGTGTCGTTCAGTGATGCTCCCTTGGTGGTAACGGGTACCTGGCGCTCTCCATATGAAAGTCCGACGAGAATCAGACTGCAAGCTAAACCTGGACTAGTCGGAAAACATCACACAAGCCCACTGTTGTGGTGTCCACAATGCATGCTCTCTATCCCAGGCTAACCGCAGCCGATAGTGAGTTGCAGTAAGTGTAAAATATCTGACAGGCCTACGAGCATATAGACCCATTTGCCCTAAGCGTCTGTACACGGTCTGCCTTAAAACTGTCGTACCAGTGCCTGAAGAGAGCTGAGGAGACATCTCTGATGCTGTGATCCGTCTGTTTCTTTTGGAAGTAACTGCCAAATACCGGTCCTCATTCGGCGTTGTAACTTGGGGGCGACCTGTGCTGTAACGTCTGCTCACATTACCATCATCCAAAGCCTGGAGATGACACTCTGGGCGATTCCAAGTTCCTCGGGTACTTCCAGATGGGTACGCCCCCATTCCAGACGGCCGATAATTCTACCACGTAAAAAATCATCCTAATGCGTCCTTTGTTTCATAACGATGCGGTTATTGCACTGAAAGGCTTATAAAGTGCTTACGAACAATTTTATTTCTTTGCCTGTATTCCTTATACATCACTCTCTTACACTCTCATCATTGTGACGTAATATCGGTGTCATCTGGTGACTTCCTGCAATTTGCATATGATTTTTAAAGATGTTTGTAGTCATTTTACGGGTGATATATGTATTTTAGAGTTATTTCCACGTGACTCTGAATTATTCTTAATTTATGGGCATGAGTGTATTTGCTTTATGAAAAAATTGTTCAAAATGCTTTTCAAGGACCTATCTTTATATAGTTACTTCTGGTATTACAAGTGCTCATCAAATAAACATATTTCAGAATTTCAGTTAAAACTTAATTGTCATTTCAATTCTTTCCCCGATCACTTCGCAGTATATTACTGTAGAAAAACCATGTGTGCATTATTTTAAAATTCAAGAAGTAAATTTTCCAATGAATTGATTTTAAACCCGTAAAATGTTTTTATAAATATTTTAAATATATAAAATTTTATTTATGATATTTATTATTGTTTTATTTACTCCATTTATGTCGCAAACCCGTTGCGACGATATTAAAAGCATTTTTCGTGCGCACGTTAATGAGAGTTAATCAACGATGTCTGTAATGAGAAATTGTTATTATTTAATACTATTGTTAATGAATAGTCAGTTTAAGAATACAGTACGAACTTACTATCCTATATTACGTTGCTTCAGATGAAACGTTCAAATCGCTTTCATATTTTCTTCGCCCAACGGCGTGGAATCGCATGAAGGTTTTCTCAATAAAGGCCTTTCCTCCGTAAACTGTGAACCTTGCGGAGTAAGTAGAGAGGCAAAAATGGACACACTGCTTGAAATGACATAGGGCTTTATAGAAACCATAAAAAGTGCAAAAATGGCCTGCAAATGGCGCTTCTTATCATAACAAAATCAATAATCAGTATAATAATTGATTTTTAGCAAATTCTATGTTCTATGTTCCTGTAATTAAAGGACAATGTTGTAAAAAAAAATACCCTTTGCGTTTTTAGTTTGAGCAGTAAAGACAGTGATCACTTCAAAATTTTATCCCAAATTTTTATTCACATTATGATACGGGATATAGCGCAAAAATAAAATATAAAAAACGAAAAAATACAAACACTTTAACAGAACACCATTTTCGTCTTCGGGTCTAGTCGATCTCTCTCTCTCCCGTGTCCCCTCTTTCACTCTCCGTTAGAAAAGCAGGGTTTCCAAAATTGGCGCCTTACAAAGGTTGTGAATAGCAATGTGCAGCATATTTGTAGGAGTGTTAAGAAATGATCGTCAGATCATCCAACCTCATCCCTAATGAGGTTGAATGATCGATTTGCGAGTTCAGGTAACCCCACAACCAATTATCACATAGATTGCTATTTGGGTATCTGTGAGGCCAAGCGTAACAGAAGGAATGGCAGATCCTCACCAATGGATGGGTGCCAGAGATCTTTCACATGTGTTGCAATATGGGGTAGAGTGCCATTCTGTATAAAGTCGTACCTTCCGACAGGTTTTTTTCAGGAAGGATACGATTCTATAAAATATCAACATACTTCGCCCCTGTCACTCTAACAGTTTGAAAAGCAGAGCCAAGCATTTTCTCAAAAAAAAAGGTTCCAATCATAATAAATATGATAAATCCACACTACAACGTGACTTTCCAGTCATGCAACGTTTTCATGACAATTCTAGGATTTTCGATAAGTCAAATTCTGCAGTTGTGAGAGTTGACAGACCCTCGGATTGTGGAATGTCGATTCATCGGTCCACAAGATGTTAGACACACAATCACCCTCTTTCCCCATTTTTTGTAATATTTTTTTGTTTGTTTGTTTCCATAAAACCCCATGTCATTTCAAGAATGTATATAAATTTTTACCTCTCTACCTACATTACTCCATAAATTATTCAATTTTCAAATATTAACGCTTTTAAATAGCTCTTATTCTTATTTAATTTTCAATTTTACAAGGCAATTAAATTTGATTTTTAATTTATTTTTTGACTTCTATATTTATAAACTTAGAGTTATCGAGTTTCACTCACTCCTGATGTGCGGGAGTTTTGAAATTTTGTGCATCCGTGAATTTTCGACGAGCCTTCTATTTAAAAACTTAGTTATCAAATAATTGATTCATTTCATTGAATTTGGATTTCTTATGGGCGGTTGCACTTGGCAGTGAGCTTTAGAAAAATACATTTCAAATTTCCAAAACATTTATTATATTAAATTTAAATTAAAGATCAATAAGCAAAAAATTATTAAAATAAAAAATTCTATTTTTTAAAACAACAGTAAGAGTGTGTTTTTAAAAAAATGCGTTTATTAATTTTATTTAAATAATTGAAACTCACTTCTTTTCCTTTCTTTATATCTTTGCATATGCTTACAATCACATCTTCAATGGTGGTTGCATTGGGATAAACATGTTGAAACAATTCCATGTAAATGTCAATATCCTGTAAAAGACAGCTTTGTTTTTTTAAAATAGGTAAATCGACAAAAGGGGTGAGTAAAGAAAGTTTTCAAAACAGATTGTGAATAAAACAACTTTTATCACAATTTTTAATTATCTGTAAAAAAAATTTAAAAAATAACATTAAGGCGAAAAACTACAAATGAAAAAATTGGCATAGCCAGAAATAGAATGAATCAAGTTTCAAACACTCAGTCAGATAGATAGATTAACCGTAACCGCATAAATGCCACATCTTCAGTGAAATTTGCATCCATCTCTGAGTCTTCATGTTTCAATACTTTTATAATGACGAATGATAATTGATCTATATTTTCATCGAAAAAAAAGCAGCATCGAGATTAAATACCAAATAGAAATTGTTAGACTGTCAGACAAATTCAGGGAAAAAAATATTATGCACTCACGAAATACAGAAATATGTAAACTGCACCCATCTTCAAATGGATATCTTGTAAAATGTATCGGTCGAGTTCGTAAAAGGCCCAGCGAGCTCATAAGGGGAGAAAATTAATGAAATATTGAAATGTCCATTAATTCATAATTTTCATACAACTAGAGACAAATTGTTGAAATTTTATAAATTTGACTTCAACATTGGTGTGACATTTGACTTCAATTTTAAGCACCGACTAAAAGAACTGAAAGATAAACGAACGAGAAAAATGAAAAATCATTTTTAATTGGAGAATTAATCTGATTCATCCTTTTTTTTATTTTAATTAATCCTTTTTTAAAGCTTAAAATATACAGAATTTTATAGATTCAAGATTGCACTTTCATTTCTGTTCTTTTCTCAGAGAGTATAATAAATTAAATCTATAAAGAATTTCAAATTAATATAGATTAATATTTTTAATAGTGTTTAAGTAATCGTTTTTGAAAAATGAAACTTTTTAATAAAACCATATTTTGATTTTTTTTTAAAGTTTAGTTTTTGTTTTTAATTTTCAATGCGTTGAAAAGCATATCTTTCTTCACTTTTACTGCTTTGTTAGTCCTTGTTTTTCTTGACTGTAATTCCTTTTTCTTCAAATTTTCAATTTTCGATCCCCCCCCCCTCCATTTGAATTAGTATTTATTGGCTCCGGCATGCAGCTAGTATCAGTAGATTTCGGTATTTCTTGAAAACTTTTTTAGCTGAAAAATCTATATTAACTAACCTGGAGGTACTGTTGTTTATTAATATTTGCCATAAGTAAGATTTAAATGCTTTCTATGTGTTTATTTTCAAATTGCAGCATATAGGAAAATCAAAATACTTGATGTTTCAGAATTATCGGAATTTTCAACAATGCCATTAAAAAAAAAGAGAAATTCATGCTGAAAATAGTACAAAATAATATCTAGTATATAGTAAAAGAAATAAAATAGGAAAAGAGCAGAAATTTTTAAATAACTTAAATAAATATAACGAGAAAGGCTTCGTTATAGTATTGTTTACAATTCTATGTACAGCTGTTAAGCTTTATTAAAATATCTTTAATTTTATTTCTATTATCTTAGAAATAAAACAAAGGCGGTTATAAAACATCTTAAAAATTTGTGATTTTTGGTCAAAAATGGACTTTTAAAGTAGAAGGACACCTGAATGAATTCTGAAGAAAAGCAATATAATTTAGATCAAATTTAATATAATTATAGTGCCGAGAACAAACGATTTTAATGTAAACAAACAGCAGTAATAGATAAATTATAAAAAGTTTAAGAATCGATTTTTAATTTTTATTATTATATTTAAAATTATTATTAAAATTTCTTTTTTATGTTATGCTAAAAAAAAGAAAAACTAAAAGCTGTTCTGTAGGAATTATATTAAAATAAATATAGTACAAAAAAATGAACAATTATTTCAAACAGAGAAAGAAGTCTATTAACCATTATGAGCAGCAACTGCATGATGCGGAGAATATTCGAACTGCGACAAAGTACAAATCACTTTTAATTTATAAGGGTGAACTGACTCCAGAGTAAGTATTAGAATCGAGATAATCCAAAGGTTCCGGACAATTATGAAATGTTTCAAAAGTTCCAAACCATTGATCAAATATATAAATAAACTGTTAACAAAACGTCAATAAAAATTAAGATTTCTCATCTGAACAATCGGCATGATCTTTAGTCCTGAAACAATGTTTGTTATTTACTATCAGATAGATCAGATTTCTCCAAAACTATCAAAATCTTTTTTTAACACTTTTTTAAACTAACTTAATTTATGTTTGTGAAGTTGGGATTACGTAATGCATATTTCATTCACTTCTCCGTGCTCTAAACATTTGAGATTTTCCTCAGATATGCATTTTCAATGTCAATACACTGTTTTAATGTGTTCAGAAATTTGCTTCCTCCATTTTTAATCAAAATGCTAGGCTTTAATATTAAAATCGGATTACTAATTCCTGATTCAAAGCACTGTCTCTTTCCATCTACTATTTTTTCATATCTTTTTGGCAAATGTCAGATAACATCTCGAAAAAACGATGAGTCTTTTGAGGTGATTCCAGAATCGATCCAATTTTGGACTTCATAAGAACGGATCAGTCAGGCCGTGTGGGATCATCAATCGAAACAAATGGTAGTTGGATGGTGTAAAGTCTAGAAAGTACAAAGAGTGGTGCAACACCACTATCTGTCGTTTCCAAATACGTCTTGACCGGTTTGAGTCATGTGGCCGAGAGTTGTCAGGCTGGAGAATAACTTTGTCTTGTATCTCTTTATACTATAGCTGTTTCTCCTTCAATGTTCCGCTCAAACGCATCAATTGCTTCGATTCCGATCTCCTGTAATGGTTTCACTCAATTTCATCAACTCGTAATATATCACACCGAACTGGTCTTACCTTGGCACCGTGAACATTCGGTCTAGCCGTCGGCGTGAAGACTTGTCGAAACATTCCTCGTGATTTTCTGCTCTTGAGATCATCGTAGTTGACCCATTTTTCGTCGCCGGTCATAATGCGGTGTAGTAACTCCTTCCAATGACGTCTTTGAAGTAATTTCACAAGCAAACAAATGGCGTTCAACATTTATCAGCTTCATCTTGTATAGAACACAATTTCCTTGCTTCTGAGTCAGGCTAAGAGACGTTCTGAAACAGCTTACTGAGTCATTCCCAATAATTCTATCGATTCTTTTTGCATTTGGCACGTGGTTTCATCAAGCAAATCGGAATCTTAGAAATTTTTATCCCTCCTATGCTTACGTCGATCCTCGACGTCAAAATCACAGTTCTTCAAGAGTTGAACATATTATTTCAATAAGAACAGACTCACCTAAGTACTTAAAAACATTCGATGATCTTCGAATGAAAATAGAAAATCAAAACTTTTCGCAAATGACTTTTCGCTAAAAAATTGACATCTTCGAATAAGAATAAATTTATGATGCAAACACAAATTTTTCAATGTGATGCTGTCGTAAAGTTGATAGATGTCCAGGCTTACTGTGCGACATTTTTGACTGTCTGTTTCGACCACCACTTACCGATGCAGCCATCTATCAATGAAGAGCAGAGGCAAAGCTATACACCTAATATAAGTTAACTGGTTTAATGAAATTTCATTCTTTACAAGTGACTCAGTCTGGAAATCATTTCAGATAAAATGCTATAAAGGATCGATAATAATTAAAATGGTGAATTATAAATTGGAAGCTAAAAAGTAGAAATTAATTAAACTAAAAACTTTCTACCTTTCAGTACACTAATAAGAGTGCATTTTTATGAACTTTTACATACATTTATTGAATTTGACCAGTTTCATGTTTGCAAAAGTAAAATTTTGTAGAATTTTACAATCGATTTTTCACTCTCCTGGTATAATGCAGTTTTGAAACTCGTTACTTGTGTATTCGTTATCACAATATACTACTTTGATATTCCCGGAAATGGGTTCATTAGTTAAATAAATTTTCGTTCCAAACAATTGACGTGAATTGACGTAATAGTGAATTTTAGAAAACTTCATTTACAGGTATCATAATATTCAAAACAATGAATGATAAACGAAAAATAAATAGTAGAAAATAATTAAAATAAAAAATTTAGTGCGAAAATAGAAAGTACGTTTAAAAGTTTGCTTATATTAAATCTATTCATAGCTTTTCATCATGAGAATGAAAAAGCATGTAAAATTACCTTTTGAGATGAGAGCTTAAAACAGTAAGCGGTACGGGCAATACCATCTGAAAAGAAATAAGAAATAAGAACTATATCATGCCATGCAATTATTTTTCATGGAAAAATATATGTATGGGAAAAAGAGATCAAAAGTGAAGCATAAAATGAAGGAGTGCATGTATGTCAAGAAAATGCTATACGCTTTGCATAGTTATTATACAAACAATAAGTAATATGTAACAAAGTCTGCGCGTTTAAACAATTAATTTAAAAACACAAAAATAATAATTTTATTTTATACATTTTTGCCAGTCTCGGTAATGATGCTTATTAATTCCGGTGTAATTTATAATTTTTTTGTAAATAGATAGATTTATTTATTTACAGCTGCTACTTTAAAAAACTTATTTGGTCTGGGGAAGCTGTTAAATTCAGCCATCTTCACATAGCAGAAAGTTAGCTTACTTGCCGTCCTGCACATTTCGTGTGCGCAGCATTCCTCCATATTATTGCCAAGAGATAACCCTATTTGGAAAAATGCAAATACGAAGGAGATCAACAAATGCTTTGAGGTCTTCATGACTCTTTTTTAGACGTGGAAGAACTGAATTCAGAAGAGGCCTTTATAAATCCCAAAGTCTCATATTTCCTCCCAAAACTGATTCGAGCAGGCTATCAACAGAAGAAATTCTCGCGTGAATGTGTGAAGGATGGCAGCTGAGCAGACTTGTTTATGACAATTAGAAAGAAAAGTTGTTACAGAAACTGTTTGCTGCTCTGATATTTAAAATGATTCCATTTGTAAAAAAACACGCCAGGAAAAGCCTTTGTGTTTGTAAATGCATTGGTTTTTGAAATAACTGCAGCGTTGTCCTTTTGTTAAAAAGGATTTCAAATAATGAAATAGGATTTCCATTTTGTTTGTAATAAAAGAGCACATGAATCTTTTTGTTGCGGAAATTATTATCGCGTGTTCAGTAAAAGGTCTGGTAAAAATGACATATCGAATCAATCAGGTAAGAATTTACTTAATTTTAACTTTTTTATTTCTCGAATACGAATTATACATAGAAAAAGTATTATAGCCATTTTTAAAAAATTAGAACTCGAGATTTCGACAAATTTCAAAACTCCCCAAGTGAAAAAAAAAAAAAAAAACGTTTTTGAATTTGTTTGTCTGTTTTTTAACTCAAAAACGCTTTGAGGGGGAAATATGAAATTCGATATATGGATTTTAGACGAAATGTGCAGATTTTCCATCAAAGTTTTTCTGTCCGAATACAAGTGAACACAATAACTAAAATCGGAAATGTCTAGATGAATAAAATTTATGCATCATCTAAAGTGTAGATCTGTATTAATAAAATCCGTCAAAAGTCTGACCATCTGTCAACTTGTATTTTCTCTTGTATATAAGCGCGATAACTTAAAAAGGCACATACTTAAATAAATAAAATTTCGTATGTGACTTTGTGACAACTTTTGTCACTCAAATTTGGATTTCAATTAGACGTAAAAAAAAAACGCGTCGGAAACATATCAGTAAGCACACGTTAGATTCATTAAAAACGTTAAATTCACACCAAGATCGATCTTTCGCAATCACTGTTCGCTCGTGCGATGCAGTTAATACGCCAATTTCCTTTATTATGTTAGGGAAAATAAAATCTGAGTAATTATCACGTTCACTGCCTTGTCAAAGATTTACAATTTTATGCGGGAGGAGAAGGGAGATAATGCTCTTATTAAAGAGAATGCGATGCGATTCGAAGAGACCATTCTAGCTGGTTAAATATTAGCTTTTAGAACAAAATTAATATCGATAAACAAATAAGTAAGAGACATAATAAAAAGTGGTTGGAAAAATCATATCGCTTCTCTTCAATATCCAATGATTTACTTTTCTGAAACTGCATTTAATTAAATAAACTACCTGTAATGTTATCAATGTATCTTATTGATTTGATTTCTTTTGAAGATGTAAGGCTTAGAAAAAGATAATCGTTCAAGAAATGCACCGAAAACATTTGAAATCATGATATTCATTAACTTTTTCTTTTACAAAACAAATTTATTAACCTTTTTTGTGAAAAATTAATATGGGAAATCATTATAAAATTTAGTTTGCTTCCAAAATTTTCAAGAAAGATAAAAGAGTAATGAATGCCTTTTATAAAGGCACAATTGAGCTATATTTTTGTAGAGATATTCGGAAAATCATCATAATTTAATGGGATATTGCAAAGAAAGCCAAACTAAAGAATACGGCAGATCATATCACAAAGAATGGTCAAAGAACAAAGCCAAATCAATTATTGAATAGTTTCAATCAAGATTGTTACTTAAATTTTAATCAAATTATGCATTATTCTAATGAACATCTACTTAAAACAAGGAGCACTTGGACATTCAACAATTTTTCTAAATTTACTCGCTTTGCTCCATGTAAAATCCAGAATCATATATATTTGAAGAAAAATAGGAAAGATCTTTCCAGGGCTTCTTCATTTACGGGTACAAACTATAATCTAATATATATCCCAACTAACAGCATCTAAAAAGGGGTCCTTTCTATAGCGAACAACTCTTTCGAGAATCATCAGAAACTAATTGATGGTGGCATCAATTTGCAATCTGATGTTGGACCTAGTAATTATTCAAAACTTTCCTGTTTAGACCATTTTTAAAATCCTAAACTCGCCATCCCGCGTTTTGCGAAGAACTCTACTTTCTGAATTCAGATTAAAATTTATCTCAATCCCTAAAATCCTTACCTTCAAGTCACTTTCATGGTCATGGAAAAACAACAGGGGCCAAAAATTTCCTAACTGAGCCATGATGTTTCATTGCTTCATCCCGATGTTCCTGATCAATGAAAATCGTTTTCCAAATAATTACCAAAATTTAAAATTTATTTTGATTACCAATAGTTATTTTAATTCAAAGAATATTGCAGTCATAATTAGACTGAAGGGTGTATCAAGCTGCAATCCATAAATATGCCGCACCTATCTGTGTGGGTGTAGTGTGTGAAATGGTAATAGAGTTTATATGTTTAGATATTTGAATAGACAGAGCTGCACATTTTTTCCCCAAATAGCAAATCAGAAGCGAAATGCGTTATTTTTTGTCGTCAAGCTGATATTGTCTAATTATATAATCTTTGCTTTTCTTTAAAGATAATCGAAATAAACAACATATTTTTTCCGAAAATATTAACATCTGCAATGAAAAATAATTATGTTATATTTACAAAAAAGTTAATTGAAAATCTAAAAGTTGAAGCAGCCTTCTCTCAATAAATATGATATGAAATATATTTAAAAATGCCTAACTCCAAACGAAATAGGGCAAAACAATTTTTAATTCATTAAATTTCTTTTATTTTTAAAACTAAATAAAAGAATTAATAGTTTCGACACATTTAAAAAAATTTCATAAATTTGAATCTTTGAAGTAAAAAGTATGATTTCTGAAAACAAAATGGATCAGCAACTCTCTTGTTTGTTTGTTTTTAGATAATTATTGTCACAGTTAATTTTAAAACTCTTTAAATTCAGAAATTTCCAAAGGATTGTTTTATAAATTTTTAGCTATTCGGTCATTGTTTTTTTTTTTTTTTTTTTTTGTAAAATAGCCGATTTCAAAAGTGTTTTGAATGTGTTCACAATTATGTGCATTATTTATTATAATTTTAGGGAACATACTATAGTTACGTGATAACAATTATGATAATTTAAATCAGCTTTATTTAGTAATTCGATAGCTCGGACTCCATTTTCCTCATCCTTTTCCTCGTCTACGCCCTCTTTTCTGTTGGATGTTCATATTGTTAAAAACTGAGAACCTTTTATTCTACTTCTGCATAGATACGTAACAACTTTAAAACTTTACATTTCTTTAGCAATATTTCCTTTTAAACTGTTAAAAAATTACTTGAATAACATGGTTTCTAATATGTAGATGGTTTGATACAGGATGATAATTAAACAATTACTAAAAAGACATTAAATTAATATAAAAATTATCGACACTTATCAAAATTTTGATGGTTTTATTTAAATATTCCACAGTGGCCGCCTTTGACGATCAACTGGTTCGTCGGGATTAACGGCTGTTAAAAATTAAACATTTTGGGTCACTTTGCCTTACTCATTTCCTCAACAAAATACTTTTACATTACTAAACATTTGCGACATGCCATCCAGGCGTCCATTTCTAGATAGTTGTGATTTTTCTCCTATTCCTTATTTCTTAAAAAATTTAACTAAACAATCGCAATATATATCAAACTGTAGTGCTTTTGCTTGACTTCAGATTTATTTCATCTTGCAATTTCTGAAATAATTATTGTAGAAAAGTATTTTATAAATCAGCTTAATGTGTAAATACCTATCTTTTCAAAGACTTTGATTTAATTATTATAGTCATCGTTTATTTTTAAATCACCCGTATTAGTGTGGTGGCGTGGCTACAGGGGACGTGGTTATAGCGGACACATAAGATTTCGTGGTCAGAGCGGACACTCCGAAACTCATCGTAGTTAGAGCGGACACATTTTTTCCCCATCTTAGAACAGATAAAGGGTGCAGATAAATAAGTAAATAAATACTTTTAAAAATCACAAATATAATTTAAAACATTATTTTAAGTGGCAAATCTCTTTCACGTGGAATAACATTTTTTTTTTATTATTATTATTTTATTTTTTACCGAAGTTTTCTGTTTTTGCACTCGATTATCGAATTACAAGGATAAATACATGTTTGCCAATCAAATTTAATTATTTATATTATATTATAGTGCGAATGCATTTTAAACATGGCAAAATGTAATAAAAATAAAAACTTTCAGAGAAATATTTAAAAATGAATAGTAAGTAACAGTATAATGAAGAGTATGAACAAATTTCAGGAATTTTGTGGAAAACTGTATTTTAGAGTCAAATAAATATTAGGACAGGTGCAATTGCCATAAAATTAATTATTTTCATTAATGTAAGTAAAAATAAATGCTAGAAGTAAAATATATAAAACAGATGTAAATAAAAGAAAAATAAACACAAGTAAATAAATATTAACTATCCTTTATTATAAAGGCATAAATATCATTTACCATAGAATTTAGTCCAACCTAGTTACAAAACTTAAAGATTTTAGACATTTTTCTAAATTGCTTGATGTTTCGAATTCTTTTAGGATGTTTTCAATTCTTTCATCCAATTTTACATATGCTTTTTTTTCTTTTTTATTCCAGGGTCGCCTAACTCTCTGGATTTCAAATTAAAAGACACTTTTTGTGTTTCTTCTTTTAATATTTTAACTAATAAGTGGGCATTAGGCTGGTTTCTACTAGTGATTGCATTTAATTTGGAATTCCACTCTTCAACATAATTATTTGTCCTGTGACGCTGTCCATATACATTCTATACTTTAATGGACATATTTGGAGAAAGGCCTTCTCTCTCAAAAATATGGGCTTATCTCTACAACAGGTGCAAAGCTCGAAACTACACAATAGATGATATATGACTGATTAGGGAAACAAAACAATAGGTGCAAAAATGTCCGCTCTGCCCACCCTGCTCCTCTCACGTGCCCGCTGTAGCCACTGTCCGCTCTGACCACGTCTGCTCTGGCCACGTAACCATTAGTGTAAGGTCAGGTAATATAACTGAGTCCTCCTCTCGCTGATGACAGACTATGTGACCTGCTGGTTCGCCAGCAATATTTGTTATATTTAATTTCAGTGAAATCGTTCGATATAACTTCATGTTTATGATACCCTAAAATTGTCAAATATTAAAAAATATTATTTTAATTTCATTTATATGTTCTGTTTATTGTGCACCTGACCGCTTCCAATGAAGACCAGACGATTTGCAGCTTCAGAAATAATTACAGCACAAAAATGTTTTATATGTCAGTTTAAAGTATAAATACTTATTTTTTCAAAGATATTAGTTTAAATATTGTAAGCTGCATCGGTTACTTTTCATAGATTTTTAAATCTCCTTAGTAAGGTTACGTGACGCTACTGGGTCTTTCTCAATTGATTGTTTTATGAAGGAGATCTAGTCGCCTTTGACGATCAGATGGTTTGCAAGGAATATTCGTTATACTTAATTTAATTGAAATAGTATAAACATAATTTCATGCAGATAATTCTGTCAAATTATCAAACATTAAAGCAGTGTTATTTTAATTGTCTTACATATGCTTCGCTCAATGTGTACATGGACCTTTCTCATGCAGATCAATCGATAATATCACAGCACTATTTAAAGCTTAAATAACCGATAATCTATCTTCTAAATTTCATAGCACTAAATCTCATACTATTTAGCACTAAATTTCATATCTGTCTCGTAAACTACATAGATAATAAACAAAATCCTGCATCTTTATCTTTCAACAATGGAAGAAAATCAAGCGATGAAATGATTTGAACTTCAGAGCAACAATGTAATCTATTATTAAAATTTAGGCATAAAAATATTTTATTTTTTAAAAATTGTGAGAATTCTGGACAAATTGGCAAGTTTATTAAATTAGTATTGTTAAAAAAAAAAATTTTTTTTTTAATTTAAAAATGGTGTAGATTTTTTTTTTTTTTTTTTTTTTTTTTTTGCGATAATATTTTCGAAACCTATCTCGGAAAAACTCCAAAATTCATCTTAATTTTTACTTAATTAAAATTCAAAAAAATCGCTTCTAGGTTTGCCTGCAGTGAAAGTATATATGTGCCGAATTTAGTAGATGCAGTTCACACGATCGGGTCTGTAGAGCGCCAGTGCACATACACGCACATTTATCTTTATTATAGATGTAATTCATTTATTTCACTTTTTTAATCTTCGAATCCATGATTGCGGTTATTTCGGCAGAACCTTCAAAATAACCTTCGCTGCATTTATTACTGTCTCTCATAATGAAAAACATTGCCACTGAAATTACTTTTTCGAACTCGTGAAAAAAAAACGCATAGTTTTAAATCAGAGCTATAAGAAGGATGAGGAATGCTTGAAACGATGGTTTTTGAAAGATATTGATGCGCAATCTCGGAACCCAAATGTCATAAACGCGTGCCAGGGGCAGTTTTTCTGTCAGTAGTGTTGAGTGATAAGCAGTGAAAGAATCAGTTTTCCTGACAGGTCTCTTAATAAAATGCAACGGTTTTCCTTCATTGTGACAGTAACGGTGTTGATGTTTACTTCCATTAGTCATTAGAACGCTAAGTTTACCTTCCTTTGACATCGAATGTCTTCCTTCTTTAAACATATTAAACATCTTCTAGCTATACTACAGGAAAAGATAGATTCTCCATAAACTTCCTGTAGCATCACATAGTCACAAAGGTATCAGCTCGCGAAATATCGTGGCAAAAACAGAACTTCAAAATTTCAAAACTTCAAAATGTGTTTGACGGGTGTGACATGTATTTTTGTCATAAGGAAAAGTGAAACAAAATACTTGACTGCTGCCATGTTCGCAGTAATAACTGTGAAATTTCCTCCATCTATTTTTCACTTAGCCAGCTACACATGCAATATTAATTTAATTCTCACTTTATTTTTAGCACCTTTAAAACATTTATGAGCATTCTTTATTGAACAGATATACCAAGAACCAGCTAGAAAAAGTGAAAAAAATTGACACAAATTTGATAGAAATAATATCTAAAATATGCCGGAGTAATTCAAAGGATAATAATGCGAATAAAAAATGAAAAAAAATTATAATTGCATGATGAAATATTTACAATTCAATCGAGTATTTGCAGTGAAATTTCCAAAATCAAAACCTTCCACTGGAAAAAACGAAATTCTTGAGGAAAAAAAATCTCTCAAATGCTTTGAATCGTAAAAAGAATGTTAAAGATATACCACTTATAAGTAAGTAATCTGAAATAATTAATTTTTCAACAAGAAATATTGAATAGAATACGAAACAATAGTGAAGAACAAGGATGTGGATATATTCGCTTAGCATCTCCTAATAATATTGAAGCAATAAAAAGTATTATAATGATTATAAAACAGTTTTTATATATATAAATTGATTTTCTTGAAGAAGAACAGACGTGGCTGAAATCTAAATTTTATTCTTTTTCCTGAAACCTTTCAATATTTAAGATGGGTTTGAAATTTTTTTTAGAACTCTGATCAGCGGGAGACGTAGTTCGAATAGAAAGGAAAAAAAAAAAAAAAGGAAAAACAGAGTATGTGAAAGTTTTCATATATCGTATATTTTTTTAATAGAATTTTATAGAGAACCTATTTTAAAAACCAATTATTTTTAACCCACAATAAAATTCCTCGCAAATGAGAAGTTAAATTGAAACCGGTATTCCAGTGACTAGAAAATAATAAAATAAAATTATTACACACACACACACACGTGTGTGTGTGTGTGTGTGTGTGTGCGCGTGTGTGTGTGTGTGTGCGTGTGTGTAATATTTTAAAATTTAATTTAATGCTAATTATTTTCCAACGCTTTAGCTTAATGCAGCCATATTAACTTCACATAACCATAATTATATGCACTACTGGTCAAAAGTATTGGAAGTTTAAGAAATTTCATGTTTTTTCAAGAATAAGCCTTCCAAAAGTAATATTTTTTTTTTTCATTTAAAATGATATTTTCTAGTATAAATGTGAGGGAGAAGTTTCAAGCTACAGCATCATTCTTTGTGAAGCAATCGTATGCAACGTTTGTGTCATGTGTCATCCTGGTAGTGTATTATAAAATCGTTCCGACTGCGTAGGATTTCATTTCGCTTGTTGCGTTGCCGAAGTGCACTCGCTGTGCATTGCTTTTCAATTTAAATTGTTCATTTCTTTTTAAAATGTATAAATTAACTTGTGAGAAATGCCAGGTTGTTACTTTAATGCACCAAGAGAACATTTCAAATGTTAGAATTGCTCATCGGTGTGATTGCAGTAAGTCGATTGTTTCACGCCTCATAGATTCAAAACCGAAGGAGCCGTAGATAAAGAGCTTAGAAGTGGTCGTCCGAGGCTATCTTCTAAACATGCTGATGCTACATTGACACGATTATGCCGTAAAAATAGTTCTGCTACACTTGCAAGAGAATTGAATGAGTCCACATCTGTCATTGCCAATCCCAGAACAGTTTTCAGGAGGTTCTGCAAAACTGGTTACAAGGCCCAAGTACATAGAAAAAAAAACCGAAACTGACGAAAACAATGTGGAACAAACGACTGGAGTGGGCCAAGGTGCATAAAAATTGGAATATTTAGGAATGGAGATAAGTTATATTCAGCGATGAAAATCGCTTTTTTTTAATGTGTGACAAGTCTGGCCACATTTGGCGTAAAGTAAAGGAGAGCATGGGGCTAGAATGCCTGGTTCGTACATCAAAATGCCCTAATAAAAAAGCTTTTACAATAAAAAAGCGTTACAAATGGTTTACAATAAAAAAAAAGCGTAAAGTACAATAAAAAAGCGTAATGGTGGGGGATACATGTCATGTCAGTCAACTGAATGACTTCATTTTGTAGAGGGAGCCATGAATAGTGACAAGTATGTTGGTACGCTGAAGGATCAATTGCTTCGTAATGCTAGTGACATGTTCCCAAGGCAGAAATTTAAATTTCATCAACATCTAGCATCCTGCCATACATCGAAAAAGGAAATACAAACTTTACAATTAATTTTAAATTCCATTTAAGTTTAGTTCTGACCTCTATATCGAAATATTCGTTATTTTAGGTTAAGGCTGCATTTTCAAAACATGGTATTAATGTTCTCGCAGGGCCAGGAAACTCGAGAGATTCAGAACCCATTGAGAGTTTATGGGAGTAAAATGGGAAGGAAAATAAGTGAGAATCATCCTAGAACAAAATTAGAACTTCGGAAAACAATAATTAAAGTTTGGCACCATGAAATACCGAAAGAAGTGTTGCTAAACCTTGTGGACTCCATAACTAATAGAGTGACCGCTGTAATCGAAGCCAGAGGAAAACCAACCAAATATTGACTGCTTTTCAGTAAACTTGAACTCTTATTATCTTTCCTGATTTTCCGAAAGAAAAACAGTTCACAGTCTTTTCAGCTGCCGTTCACAAGGGATTTTTTTTTTTTTTAATTTTACCGAGTTGATTTATTACTGGCTTCTTCAAAGATCGCGGATTCACGCAACAAGGATCACTATTGAAAAACCGAGAGAAAATTTAAAAATCAATGAAATAACAATTGAAAAATTAACATTTTTAATTTATTAAAATAATTCCTTGACTCTTCAGTATGTATTTTCATAAATATAAAAATATTTTTATTTTATTTAAATGAATTTTATAAAAGAGAGCTTCCAAATGAATATTTTCCTTCTAAAGAGCACCAAACCAATACAGTTGTTTAAAATTCAAATTTACATTTATTGATTTTTTTATTCAATAAACGAATGAAAGAAATCCTTTTAAATTACAACGTTACTTTTATTTTATTTACTTCTCTTTTCTTTGTTTGTTTGTTTGAATGCGGGGGATTAAGGGGTTTTTAGCTGCAAAGGCTGTCATCCCAGCGTTCAACAATATCTCCAATTAATAAATGTCACAAAATTTCAAGTGTTGAAGGAAAATATGGAGAGACAGTTTATCTGCAAATGCTTTGCTAGTGAGTTATTTAAAATTACAGATTGAAAGAGAGTTAAGGCCCAACTTCGACCAGAGGCAACGTCTGATGCTTGAGCATTTTCGGCAGTGCAGTAAGATATGATCAAAATTATTCAAAGAGTGGCATGTTTCGCAGTTTGGTTGATTCGACAGGTTAAAACGATGTAGAAAGCCAGGTGTAATTACTGTTTTGGTAGAAATTTTAGCGCAAATGATGTCTTCTCTTCTATTTCTTGCCCATTTAGCAATATTTTTTATATCTGGAATTTCTCCAAGAATTTCATAATATTTGCTCTGTCTATAGCTGTCTGTTGTTTTTCTTTTTGAGATTTGTTTTATGCTTGAGGTAATGTCTTCCGATGCGATCCACTCAATGCATGGGCTTATTTCTGTTACTGATTTTTCGATCAAGTCCGCTTTTTCATTCCATAATATTGTCGAATGCCCTGGGATCCATAGAAAAGTAATATGTTGATTAATCTCAGGTTTTTCCACAATTTTATGAATGATTGATGGGGATTTATATGAAAATTTTTGAAGTGCTGTAAGAACTGAAAGACTATCTGTAAGAAGAAGTAAAGGTTTCTCAGGAACGGAAAGATAGTCCAGAGACTGGCAAATTGCTAGAGCTTCAGCTGTAAAAATTGAGTTGATGTTGTGGATTCGAAAAGCAAATTGAGACAGATCCGAAATGCCGGCGATTGAAGTTAAGTTTTGCGATTTCGATGCATCAGTTGCGATTATGAAACATAGTTTGAAGTCCTTTTGTAGCGTTTCTTGAAAACTACCATTAATAGCTGAGTTTGGGAGAGATTTGTTTTGAAAAGGGTATTTTGAAATAATAATACTGTAATTTTCTCTTGGAAGTTGTAAAAAATGTTGATCAGAAATAATGCTATTCCAATTAATGTTTAGATCAGAAAAAATTTTATCCAAAAAAATTTTGTGCTGTTGAATAAGAGCAGGATTGAAATGTTCTAAATCTAATTTGTAGATGGCGGAGAAAGAACTGATAGAAATCTGTTTAATGAGAAATTGTAAGTATAAACGTTTGTTTTTTTCACTGAGAATTTCTTGATCGGAGATGTAAAGGAGAGCTTTATTTGGTGTCCACTGGGGAACACAAAGTGCAATGCGAAGTGCTTTGGTTTGAATAATATTACATGCTTTCATGTGAGTTTCTGAAAATTTGTTGATAATTTGACTGGCGTAAAAAAATAAGCTACAAATGCTATTTTCTGTGATTGTGATTAAATCTTTTGTTCTTGTGTCATAATGTTTATATGCAAAACCCTTTAATGCATTGATTTTTCAAAGCTTTATTTTTAATTTTATTGAAGATCGATTCGTTTTGATTTATTTGAAAAAGGAATTCCGAGGAATGTAATTGAGTTTTTCCTTTGGATGTTCGTTCCTGCTAGTGAGATATTTGGGTGGGTAAAATTAATTTTGTTTGAAAGATCGGCTATGTAACTTTTCTCTGCATTAACTGAAAGTTTCCAATACGTACACCATTGATGTACGTTTTCCATTGTTTTTTGTAATTTCTTAGTAATAAGTTCAATAGACTGGGGGGGGGCAAAAAATAAATATGTCGTCCGCAAAAATCAAACAATCAACTTCATTTTCAAAAATTTCAAAAAAATCCGATATAAAAACTGCCCATAAGATTGGCGAGAGGACACTACCTTGTGCTAATCCTTTGTTTGTAATTCTTATGTCGGAGAGTGTTTGTCTCCATTGCACTTGGAACGTACGGTGACTAAGGAATTGATGCAACCAAGCGCATATCTTTCCTCAGATGCCCAATTCCAAGCATTTATATATCAATCCGTCAATATAAACCGAATAATAAGCTTTTGCGATGTCGAGACTAATACCAATGGAATGTCCCCCCCCCCTCTTTGCTTTCGAAATGCTGCAATATAATGAGTATGTGGCTGCCTTATTGTCCTTGTATGATAAAAAACCAAATTGTTTTGGATGAAGTTTTTTGTTCTTTGTAAGAGAATCAGTAATTCTCTTATACAAGATGCGTTCGGAGATTTTGGAAAAAACAGATGTTAGAGCTGTTGGCCTATATGATATTATCTGAAGCTTGTCTTTATTTGGTTTTGGAATGGGAATAATAAGTGCATGTTTCCACGTTTTGGGAACATATGTTGTGTTAAAAATCTGTTGAAATAATTGAAGGATGTAATAATTTGCATTTTTTTTTTGTGTGTGTTTTTTGAAAAAGGATGCGGGAATATTGTCTTTACCTGAGGTTGTTGTTTTTGAGTTTTTAATTGCAATTTGTAATTCTTCAATTTGTAGTGCTCCGTTTAATTCGCTTTCCTAATTGTCCGTAAACTGGATTGGTAAAGGTTCGTGAGAACTGGAATTGTTGGCATAAAATTCTGCGAACAGATTACTTTGCAGGAATGGGTTTGTGATAAAAGAATTGTTAACAGAAATGGTGTTGAAGGATTTATTATCTTCATATTTCTGGTTCAGTTTTCTTAAGATAGAATAAAATAAACGAGGATTTCTTGCGCTATTGCATAATTTATCCTATAATTTTTGTTTTGCTTGTTTACTATAAAATTTGAATCTGCTTGTGAATTTTTTGTGAAGAATCCAAAATTTAGTTTATGCATCTTAATGCTTTTTTCTGATATATGATTTTAAGGTTGTAAAGTTTGTGACAGGTTTTATCCCCCCAGGGTGGGTATTGTTTATTATTCAAAGGTATTTTTCTAGTATTATTCGATATGATTTCTGAAATGTTTGAAACTGAGTCTAGGTTAAGATTTGTATCTTCAAAAAATTTTTCCGATTGAAATAGAATATATTGCCATTTAATTTCAGTGAGGAACCTTTGTATGTAGTGTAAAACTTTGCAGGTGGAAATTATGGGGAAATGGTCGCTGTCAAATGATGATTCAGCAACAAAACAATCTGAGCTACAGAAGAGCGATTTGGAACAAAATGTAAGATTCAGAAGTGATTGGTTACCTGCAGGAATGATTGATGTACGTCGAGTTCGAAGTATTTAAAATTACAAAATTTGAATCCGTTAGCGAATCGACAAAATTGTTGCCGAGTCTGGAAGAAGCGGTTGAGCTCCAAAAAGGATGATGTAAATTAAAGTCACCAAAGATGAAAGTTGGTTGAGAAAATGAGTTAAAAAAGGTTCAATGTCAAATTTCAATGTCAAAACCCGTAGGAGCGTGAATGTTAACAATACAAAAGTTTAGAGAAGCTGTAATGATTTTAACGGTGAGGATTTCCATGTTCGAATTTTGAGGCACATCGGAAGGTATTATGTATACCGACAAATGTTCGGGGATTCCAATGAAAAGGACCCCTCCCAATCTGTCGTCCCTGTGAGATCTAAAAAAAACCTTTCTTTTTTTATAGAAACGAAAATCTTCTTCAGCATAAAGAAAAGTTTCTTGAAAAATCCAGGAATCTGAAATTGAGAACGGGGCCAATTACCAAGCCAGATTTTTTTTATTCCTAATACTACGACAATTCCACTGAACAAAACGCATCCTAATAGTTGAACCAACAGAAAAGGAAAAGAACAATCTGCAAACTCTGCAAGAGGTCAACCAAATGCCGGGGTGACACACACACACACACACACACACACAAAAAAAAAAAAAAAAAAAAACAAGCATTTGGGAAAGATAAAACTGAAGGAGCGCTTTGCAAAGAAGAGAAACAAATAACAAGCAGTAAAGCGGGATCTCTTTTCTTATTACGAATTACGAAAAAACCAAAATAAGAAGTCTTTTTTCAAATATATACAAATAACTATTACCACAAATTATTCAAAAAAAATTTATCATATATCGTTTAGATATATTTAATTAGTAAAAAATTAAATACATAAATTAAAAATTGATGTAAAACTCCTTTTGATTCTGGAGTTACTTATTTTCCTTTCCCCTCTTGATTTGTTATTTCAAAGATGTCTTCAAAATAGCTTTGAAAAGAAAAAATTTCAGAATTTTCAGAATGCTAATTCTTATAAAATATTAGTCACAGTAAAAATATTTTTTGAAGAAAATCTCTTTTAAAACAATTAAATTGAAAAATAAACCCGAAATCTTATGATGCGCAAGTTTTCAAGCGGCAATCTGTATAACTAATTTCTTCTTTTGAATATTTTGATCCGGCGTGTTCCTCTAGACTTATTCATATCTACTTGTAAAGAAATAAATCTTAGGATGGTATTCGTGAGTATTGATTCTTATTTTAATTCATGTAAAAAGCTATTACTTGTCAAAATTAGTTCATTAATCGGAAATTTGCGATATGAATAAATTGAAAATATTATTATAGAACAATTATTAAATTGATTAGAAATTCTTTGACAAAAATTATATTTCTGATTTGGAAACTAGCGTCATCCTATGACTCATCGGATTAGGTACACGCGATCAAATCCATATTATTTAGATCTATTTGCTTGAAAAAGAATTAAATATTATTCTTTTATTTTTAAGAGAAGTAATAATGCTTTATGTTGAAAATATGATATATTAGAATAGTTTTTCACTAAGGATTTTTTTCTATCTATAGGGCGTTACCTTCTAAATCTAATATTAAAAATACTGTAAAATCTAAAATGAAGAACCGACGCTTAATTATGCATCTAATCTAATTTCTATGATGAAGAACATGCATTTATTTATGTGATTTCAAAATGAACGAAAGTAGATTTCTGAAATCCTTTCTTTCTATATCCTGCTGTTGACAGTAAATACACATTTCAGTAAATGATCGTAGCTTGTTTAAACTTGATATATAACATTTCTCATTTCCCTTTTAACTTTGTTATTGAGAAATAAGCATTGTCATTTTGTTCGCTTGACTAAAATGTCGAATTTTGTTGTGTAATGCATGAAATTGTTAATTAGTGTAGGATTGCAAATTACAATTCTTCCGTTTGATGATTTGAAATCATGCATTAATTTGCAGAGAATAGATAAAATTGTTCTATAAATATTGTTCAAACTCCTAAATATTTATACTGTTAGTATTATGTAGGTGTAGATATATAATTTCAAAATTATAGCTTAATTTATTGTAGAATAGACCAATTATTTGCCAATTCTCTTATGATGGTAAAATTGGTTTAATTCCTTATTTGTCACATGTAAAGAAGCACTATATTAGAAAAAAAGAGAATATTTTAAAATTTTTTGCTATTAGTAAAGAAAATCTCTACTTTTTATCTATCATTAGTTAAAGATCAAAAGAATATAATACAAGGAAAATGTATTTGTTGTGGATTTTAGTTAATTATTATCCAGAATATAATTATTTTATTTCAGTAAAAAATTAGCTTAAATACTTGAATAATTCAAAAGTATTTAAAATCAAATAAAATATTGAATACTAAACATCTATAATTTGAATTATTATATATAGTCAAAAATCCAAATTTATAGTTATCAATCATTCAAGAGATTTAGGTTAATTTTGCAGCTATGTGAAAGTTTATTCCATGTATCCATTTCCTGGTTATTTGCTTTCGAAGTTCACAACCGACTGTGAATATACTTGGAGTTTCAATTTATAATTTTTTTTTTTTTTTCATATGCTGTTGCAAGCTATTTTAAAGAATCAGACTTTAATGCAAGTATGTAATCATACTTGTTTCCTATTAGCATTTTATTCTTTCGTATCTTTTGTTTGAGGCCTGGTTTTTTTTGGGGGGGGGGGAGCCTGGGAATTATTTTAAATTCAGTTGCACTTATTTAATTGTGTATGTAATTTTTATGATATAATTTTTCATTTTTTTTAATTATTAAAAAAATTACTTGTTCCCATTTATTTTATTACACAGCATTTTAATATTACTTACTTTTATTCTTTGGTGTCATGTTTCTTTTATGCTTTTGTTATTCCTTAATTGGTTAAATTTGTCCTTTTTCATTTTGCGCCATTCTTTTTTTTAAAAATCGATATTTATAGTTTGGTGAAAAGTTAGATGATGACACCTCAGCTCACTCAGAATTAATATGCTGAAGACAAATGTCTGATAACTTATTAGTGAAAGTTCATATTTTGCTTGTTTTTCTTGGTTTGGAATTAAAATTTTAATTGAATACAATGCCATTTTAGAAACATGAGAAGGTCAGAATTTCTATGAACATTGTGTACTTCTTTAAAAATTAACTAAGACAAATATCATTTTCATATAAATTGAATAATTAGCAATAGTAAGTACTTGAGTAGTGATAATATATTTGTGATTAATTTGTCTACTCTGATTCTGCTATGAAATTTATTTATGATTGATTTGTTTACTCTCATTTTCTCCTGGAAAAACTACTGAAGTCTTTTTGGATTAATCATTCCATGCTATAGTCTCCTATTTTATAATGATTATATTTTTCAGAGGTATTGTTATAAGAATAAAGTAATAAATGCTATACTTTTCTAGTGGCTTTAGAATAATATTGATATAAGATAATTATGTTTAGTATAACAGTCTTTATCATTTCTCTCTCTTTCTCTTTCTCTTTTCCCCTTTTTTTAAACATAAATTAATTTCGACCTCATGTCCCTACTGCACCTAATATATGTGAAGATGTGCAAAAGTATCAACTAGTATGGTAGAAAGCTTACTTTTTTCTGTTGTAGTCGTAGATAACCAGTAACTGTATAAAATTTCTGTATACCAATTATTTTTATTCTGAAGATTTTTATACTCTTTTTGTCCCTTAAGTGTCAGATGAGAGTAATTTAATTAAATTGTCAAAATAGTATAAATATATTTATATTTGCATTATATTAATTATATTGCATTAATTTTGAATTAATTTAGTTTTTTTTTTTTTTTTTATGTACTTGAAATATTTTCTTATAGATTTGTTGAATTGTGAATTTAATGCCTTTCCTTAATTGCTAATGAAATAAACTACATAAAATATCTACATTAATTTCCATTTATTTAAATACTAAATTCATTTCCTGATTAATTTGTTAGTATTTCAAATAAAGTAATCGACTTTCACATTATACTATTCTTAAAAGATTTGTTACACAATAACCTCCTCTCCTCCCATGATTTTGTTTCCCTTTTTTTTAAATAGACTCTTAAGATTAATATTTTTCAAAGTAGTAATCTAAAAGTTTACTGTGAAGAAATCAGAAAGTCAAATTTGGACCCAAGTTCATTATAATTTTATTTCCAATTCGATTTTAATTTCATGTTTAAAAATCATATTTGTTTCAACTTATTTATTCATCTCAAACATTTATATTAAAAAATTTATTAAGACAAAATTTAGTCACTTTTTAATACTAATGTTATCAATGATTGTAAGATCTTACATCATATTTCCTGTCATAATTGTGAACTTTTCCTCTCTTTCTAGAAAAACTGATGGCTGATCGTCTTACACAGTTGCAAGATGCTGTAAATGCTCAAGCAGAAAATATCTGCAATAGTATTGGTGTTTTGCAAGCCTGCGCGCCTCCTAGCAGTTTCCCAGACTTTGAGAAATCTCCAAAGAAAGTTGAGCAGCCTAAAGAAGATTACTGCCAAACTTTTGCTAGTTTAATTGCTAATACAGCTAAGGAAATTGATATTTTGATTGATTTTCTGCCAAATGAGGATATTTCTCTAGATTCAGAAGAAGAATTTAAACGCTTAGATCAAGAAAATAAAGATGCTGCTTTAAAATTGGAAAAGGCAGTAGCTGCCGGTGAAGTTCTCTTGGAACAAATCCGTAACGCCTTGCGTGATATTGCACAATCTCAGCTTGAAATTCAAAAACTCAGTAACAACAATATTTAAATTTTACTTAAAGCTCATTTTAATTAAATTCTAATATTTCAAAATGGAAGCATACGATGTGATAATAAATCAGCCTGTAGTGATAGATAATGGCTCGGGAGTTATAAAAGCAGGCTTTGCTGGTGATCAGGTTCCCAAATGTCATTTTCCAAATTACATTGGTCGTCCTAAGCATGTGAGAGTCATGGCAGGTGCATTAGAAGGTGATGTATTTGTGGGACCAAAGGCAGAAGAACACAGAGGATTACTTACAATACGTTATCCCATGGAACATGGTATTGTAACAGACTGGAATGATATGGAGCGAATATGGCAATATATTTATTCCAAAGAGCAGCTGCAAACTTATCCTGAAGAACATCCTGTATTGCTAACGGAAGCTCCTCTTAACCCTCGCAGAAACCGTGAAAAGGCAGCAGAGATCTTTTTTGAAACCTTAAATGTTCCTGCATTATTTATCTCAATGCAGGCTGTTCTGAGTTTGTATGCTACTGGTCGTACCACAGGTGTGGTCTTGGACTCTGGAGATGGTGTCACTCATGCTGTTCCAATCTATGAGGGTTTTGCTATGCCCAATAGCATTATGCGGGTAGATATTGCAGGTCGTGATGTCACTCGTCACTTGCGCACTCTTTTACGGAAAGAGGGATGGAATTTCCGTACAACAGCTGAATTTGAAATTGTAAAAACCATCAAGGAAAGAGCCTGTTATCTTGCAAGTAACCCACAAAGGGAAGAAACTATGGAAACGGAGAAGGCGCAATATACTCTACCCGATGGCAGTACACTGGATATTGGACCTGCAAGATTTAGAGCTCCAGAAATTTTGTTTCGCCCTGATCATATAGGCGAAGAAGTAGAAGGGCTTCATGAAGTTTTAGTAGATGCTATTTATAAGTCCGATTTAGATTTAAGAAGAGTATTATATCAGAATATTGTATTGTCTGGAGGCTCCACTCTCTTCAAAGGTTTTGGTGATCGACTACTAAGTGAAGTTAAAAAAATAGGACCCAAAGATATAAAAATTAGAATTTCAGCCCCTCAAGAAAGGTTGTATTCTACTTGGATTGGAGGATCTATCTTAGCATCATTGGATACCTTCAAGAAAATGTGGGTGTCGAAGAAAGAATATGATGAAGAAAATATGCGCGCTATTCATAGGAAGACGTTTTAAAAAAGCAAAGAGCTTCTTATTTTTTCCTTTTTCTGGAGCTAATTTTACAATGCTCTAATTATTTTTTACCTTTTAATTTATTTTGCTATTAGAAGTTTAAAATGAAATAATTTTAGCAGTTTTTAAAAATTATTGGTTGTGTACATTACTTAAACCTGTAAAAACAAAATTATAGACCAATTGTTAAATCACTGGGGAAATCATTGATTGGATTGCCTTGAATTGTATAAATACACTCACTTTAAAATGCATGATTTCTAAATTATTTGAATATGCTAATAATAAATGTCATTCTTTATCGCATTTATGTTTTTATTTTCTTACAAAATGCCAGTAAACAAGCAAAAAACAACTTTGAACTAAAAACAAAGATTAAGAAATTTTATTGATTTAGAAGTTGATTTGTATTGAGTAATTATAAACTCAATCATATACACAGTCCTTGCTACGGATTAAAACATTCATTTTGGCTGATAACAGGAGAGAAATTTTTATGAAAATAAAAATTATTTTATACAAATTAAATAATTAAATATCTGTATTTTTCATAAATGCTGTGTCATAGAAAATGTTCTTGATTTATGTTGTTGATTTGGTCATCTATCAAAAGATTAATTTATTATGCTTTTAATTCTCTATATCCTACATTAAAATGTATTGAACTATTCTCATTAAATTTTAGTTCTTAAAATCCTTTTAATGCTGACAGATACCTTGATTTACGTATTTATGTCTTTAATAGTAATATTTGCAGAAGTAGTCCAATAATGTTTTTATAATTGATAGATAATAACTAGCTTTTTTTTTTTTTTTTTTTTTTTTCCCCTTCATATTCATTTAAAACCTGGGGAATTGTGAAATTGCTTAAGCTAACTTCTATTCAGTAATGGTTTACTTATTCATCTGTCTTTCAAAATCATTTTTAAGAAATTTTGTACCCTTTGCTAGTTTTCTTCTATTGATGGATACTTGGGAATATTGAAATAAAATTTGGGACAAAAACTTCTGGTGCCCTGCTGACAGAAAGGAATTTATCATCAAAGTAAATAATTCTGAAGGATGTTTTTTTTTATTATTATTATTATACAAACCAACAAATTGAAAGATGTATGTTCTTAACAAATAGCAAGATAAAATATTCATTTTTCAGATCAACTTGTAAATTATGTTTTTGTTGCATATTGACTTAAGTATTGTAAAAAAATTCCTATGAAATATTAATGTTTATGATTCATTTCTTACAAATGAATTGCATATATGACATTAAGTGAAATCATTCTCAAAAGAAGAGAAAACTGTTGCAATGATAAAATAAATAAATTTCTGCAGAATTGTGAATTTCTTAAGAAGAATTTATCGAATTTCTTAAATCTCATTTAATATTTCTGAGTATTAATTTCGTTTGCAGTCAGGTCCCCCCCCCCCTTCAAACAGGGTATCAGCAAATAATGTCATTTCTCATCTAGTTCTAAAAATATGAATTATCAGCACCAACCGGCATTCCAGTGGTAATATTCTCAAACATTCGATTCTTTCTGGTTCTCAAGATGTAATTTTTTATAAACATGTATTGATTGAATTTTTTTATCATGGAGTGTCATATATCTGCATGCATTGAAATAACTAAGTGATTGATATAAAGAGAGATTTTAACTCGACATTGTAAGTGGAATTCAAACGATACAGCTATAAAGAACATGATTGAAATCTCATTATCTGCTTTCTTGCCTTATAATATATATAATTATCTGTCTTGCTAAAAAATAGGTGTTTTTATTAACCTTAGGAATCCAATGTGCATATTATGGTAATATGACCAATAGTTGTCTAAAAATTACATTGCAGTGTTTTTAATATAATTTAAAAGATTTTTTTAAATTTTATTTTGTGATATTTTAAATTAATATGCTGTAATCAAGAATTATAAATTGAATTTTAGTAATAATACAACCTAATGTAAATCTTATTTCTTATAATAATTTAAGGAAACAGAGTCCAACATACTGAAGTAAAAATTATATAAATATGTAGACATGAAAGACTGGATGAGTAATTCAATGGATCCTCCTCCCAAACTAATTTCAGTTCATTTAAATTTAACATTTCAAGAACATAAGTGCTAAAACATTTATTTTTGTTGTAAAGCAGAATGCTTAATGTTTAATTTTCTTTATTCAATATAAAAATAAATTTGTCATCTTTGACCAGTTGTTTGTCCATAATAATATTGATATAATCAGCCAATTTTAATTACATCTTGTCATAATAAAAAAAAACACTATTTTAAATTATATTTGAGAAATTATCTTCTTTAAATTGGGTAATAAATTAGAATTCTTAAAATAGATAATTAATTTATCTCTAAAATGGAAAATGTTTCGGAATGTGCAAGTGATCTTTGATGGTGTATCTAGAGATAATGAATTTCTATATGAAATAAAAAAAAATTGTGAAATCAATAGAATGATTGTGTTGTCATCTAGTTCTCTCCCCCCCCCCTTCTTAAGTAGTAAATCTTTTTAAAGATTTTTCTTATAAATGTCGAAGATCAAGTAATCATTGATCTAGAGGTTATGACCTTTTCTATAAAATAAAAATTTATAGAATTGCACCTGTGATTGATGCTAAAGGAGAACTAGTTCATTTCATTTGCCAGTTATTTTAAATACATTGATTGCCTTTCTTGCTCTGTGAATATATTTGTAGCAGATAGCAATACTAACCAAAAGTAATAATTTAGTATTCAAAGAGTAAACTAAAATAGTTTTTGATACAAATACTCAAATTAAATACAAATAGTTCAATAATCAGGATCTAGTAACCTCTCAATCTAAACAAAATGATTCAACAGTTATAGACAACTTTAAAAACAATTATTCGTGATTTGTGGAAATGGAAAGATTACCTACATAGAAAAGATATAAATGGAACTTTTTATTTATTTATTACTTTTTTTTCCCTGCCTGGTAACCAATGTTTACAACTAAAAGCAATTCAGTAGTTGGTGGAGTGATGTCTCATAAATATTAGCATCTTTCATTCTAAAGGAAAACTATTAAACAAGAAACCACAGTTTGCACAATATTAAATATCATTGATGGCATGACTGAAATGAGCAATAGAACAATTGTTTATTTCAGCTTGCTTAATGGTATGTCTTTGTTTTACTATGGAGGATGGCACACCAAATATATGAAAGCTATTACTTCCCATAATATATTAATTAACCATCCTGGTGGCTTAAATTAATCATTAAGTTACCAATAATTACTTTGTGACAAAAAAGTGTGTGTGTGCAAACATCTTTTTATCTTTATTCATATGCAAATATTCCCCCCCCCCTTTTTTTTTAAGTTACTCCTGTAGATTTAGTAGTTGAATGATTAAAACTCATTCCAAATAAGAAATTGATTTACATAAATTTACAAGTTATATTGAATTATTTACAAATTAGAATTTCTTATATTGTACTGATATCTGAATTGTTTTGCACATAAATTAAGAAAGCTTGTACAAGACTGGAATTTTTCTTCTGTTTTATAAATATAATTGATTTTTTTATCGACTAGTTCCTTTAATTAAAACAAGTACTGTTCATTTGTCATGTCAGTTATCAGTTCCCTTGATTGTCAATAGCTCATAATAAAAGTAAAAAATACAACTTGCAAACACCATTTAAAGAATGTGAGAAAATTCTCTAAAAAATAATCGATTCCACCTATTTTAGTTAAAAGATAATAAAGATTAAAATCAATATGAAAATAAAAAATAATAATAATTTAAAAAAGTAATTAAAAATATAAACCACCCCTGCATTGGATGTTTCATACATAAATTAATTAAAATATGCATGGTCTTTTTTATTTTTTTTTGGGGGGGGGGGGTGTACAAGTTACTTTTAATTATTTTAAAATTTTCCTTATAACTAAAATACAATAAGATATTTGTAAAAAAGATTATTATTACATCAAAACATGATATCTTTCACATTTCTCTTAATTTTGTAAATTTGCTACAAGAGATATGTAAATAGAATTGTATGGCAAAATCTCATGCCAATAGAATACAACTTCATAATACTGAATGGACATATGCTGAAAAGTAGAAATTGAGAGAAAAAAAATGTAATTTTACTGCAATATTAGTAAAAGCAATCCCTGCTACCTCGTACACAGTTCCATTGAATTTATTTTTAAATGTTTGATATGTTTAAATAAAATTTTTAGCATTTTAATAAAAGCTCTAAAATATAGAAAATTATGTCATAATCTCAAGAAAATATTATTCATACCTATATTTTCCTTCGTAAATTTATTCTAAAAATAGAATTATAAAGCATTTTATAATGACTGACAAAAAAAATAAAAAAGATATAAAATTTATTAAAAATATTATTATTAAGAATAAATGGCACTTGATTCTTTTATTTCAATTGCATACATTTAAAATTTTAATGCAAAAACTATTTTTATTTTAGAAATTTCAACAAAATGCAGAAAGCTTAATTCAAGTAATTATTGTCCTACTGACACATAAGATAAATTTTTGAAATAATCCATTTCACAATCATGCGAACAATTCTCAATATAACCTCCAGTTCGCTCATGATTGCACGAAAAGGTGGTATTAAGAGAGAGCCAACAGCAAATACTAATAAAATGAAGGGACAAAGAAGAAAATTTAGATAACTGCATCCAGGTTATGATTGCAGCAATTGAATGAGTACCTATACCGTGAACATACTTTATAGCTTTTGACATGAAATGAATCATCATCATGTAGTATGTTTATGTAACTAAGGAAAATCGCATAGAGAAATTATCATATACAAAAATAGAATTTTAATTTTCCATCTATTCTATAGGGTTCAACACCACCCTTATTATTGTTTACAACTAAGTTATAACCATTTATAATATGCTCCATTTTGAACAACTCTGTTTTTTGTCTAGAATAACCTTCTCTATTCAGTATGATCATGCTTACTTCACCTTTATTCTGAGTGTTAAATTTGTTAATGATATAATTTGAATGACAACTAATAATTTTTCAGATTGATTTCACTTTTATAACTGACGAGTTGATTTATTAAAATCAAACACACACACTAAAAGCAATATTACACAATCCAATCTACAGTAAATTATTGCTTTGCTATTAAAGTATCAGTATCCATAGCATTAAACTATTTATGAAATAAAATTTTTTCACAGAATAATTTTCTTTGTTTTGCTGTTATTTTTTACTGAGGAATTTACATTATCTATTAAAATATCACTGATTAGTAGCTTACTCAGAGCTTAGTAAAAGGAAATATAAGTTATTGTTTCAGGACAGTAACTTATTTTTAGAGAAAGAAGAAGTTTATTGAAAGACTATGCATTAATTTGATTCCTTCATTCAAAGTCTCGCTCCTTCCCTTATATTTTGAATGTTAATTTTATCAATAATTTTCTTTTAATGGTTATCTTATAAAATAGTATAAAATTTCAATGGAAATGAAAAATAAAAGCCAGATTTTTATTTTTAACAGTCATTAATGTCATTTGCCAGTGAAAGAATCTTCTAGTAATATCAAGATAATTGATATTTTCTTTTTTCGGGAGATATTATTATATGAATAATAATCAGTTCTACTATGTCTATATGCATCCATTTCTTTATGGTATTATCAACTAATGTGAAATTTGTGATGATTCATTGAAATGCTTTTATTCCAAGGTTGTTGTTTTTTCCCTTGTAATCCTATTAGACCACCAGTGGGATCTTTTATTCATGTCTTGTCTCATTAACAATAAATACATCTATGCCTCATGTACAATAGAACAAAATAAGAAAATCACTAACTCTGAATTTTGTAGACATGAAACAGATTAGCACAACAAAAGAAAGATAATTCTAAATACTCAGTTGTAGAATATATATGCCAACCTGCAAGCAAAGATTTAAAAAAAAAAAAAAAAAAAAATAGAACGAAAGTAAATGACAAGAATATAATACTAACTGCTGCTTTTACCTCTAAACATTAGCCATACGGTAAATAGCATAGCCAATATTTTGTCTTAAAATCATTTGATGAATTCAGCTTTCTCCATGGCATTAAATTAACAAAGCTTTTCCTGTTTCTCATTCAAGACAGAAAGAGAAATTTAATAGCTTTTTTTTTTCAAATAAATATCTGGTTCATATTTATCCCATCTTGTAATAGTTATGCAACTAAATAAATACACAAAAATAGAAAATATTATTTATTAATGAATCACTTCACAAATATTTCTAATACAAAAAGGATAATTATATTTCATTTAACTTAAATTACAATAAATAAAGTCTAGCCATATTTTCAGTGTGATAATAAATCTGAAATCAATTTGCATATAAAATTCCAGTACCTGCGTAAAAGGAAAAATTGTTTAATCCAATGTCTCACTATTATTATCTATACAATACTGAAATGCGAAATTCTAGTCTTTTATAATATGTAAGTAAGCAACACATCATATAACACAAGAAACAAAGCAATACTATATTTTTGCAGAGGAAACTTTTAATATATACAGGCAGTAATTTTGTACAACTTTCCAGCTGGTGCCTAATTAGATTTATAATAAAGAACAAATTTAAAAACTAAGCTCAGCTAACATAACATGCTTAAATTGAATTTCTAAAACTAGTGAAAAAAAATTTAAAATGTATAGATATGAAGAAAATTCTGGTTTCTTAAAAATGGCAAATCACTCATTGAAAATCATAAAGCACATAATATCAATCTTTTTACAAATCAATAACAAAGATTCATTTGCTTTGCTGACAATTTAAAAAATAGTTAGCAAAGCAAAAACGCCGTATAATAAAGCGCAAGGGTATG
Source organism: Argiope bruennichi (assembly GCF_947563725.1). Classification (NCBI taxonomy): domain Eukaryota; kingdom Metazoa; phylum Arthropoda; class Arachnida; order Araneae; family Araneidae; genus Argiope; species Argiope bruennichi. The sequence continues at coordinate 136,082,216 of NC_079154.1, read as the reverse complement.
CAACCAAGGGCTGTTGATGATCCATAGCCAAGGCAGCAACAAACAGCTTTGATGCAGAAAATGAACACCAGGACACAGCTACAAAAGTCAATATAGTACACAATGTCCCTTTTAGAGATAATACAGAGATTCCAGACAGTACAACCATTGGCAAAAGACAATAACCTAAAACACTTATTGTACAACCCATTGATACTCCTGATTCACTCATAAGATTTAACAATGAATACATAGAAAAACAACCAAGTACGCCTATACCATAGATATAACCAAAGTGCACTTTACCACTGAGTAATAAAAACCCACCAAAACATAAACAAAAAACCAATGGTCCAGTGAAATCAGTTTCCTGCAAGATCGAAGGATTTGGCTCTTTAAAAGGATTCAAGACAGCAACAGTTTTCTGTATAATATGATCGAAATTTATTCCGAGCTCTTCTAGTAAAGGAGGCTCATCTTCATAATTCTCAGTTGGATTAGTGAATGACGGGGCTTCTGGAGTCAAAATACTACCAGAATAGGAACCCATAGGTGGATATAAATTTGTAGATGGTCCTGCATTCGGAGGTACATTAACATTTTGTGTAGAATCGTAATCAAACTGCCCAAACTGTGGTTGAGCTCCAAAATCTGGTGTGCCAAAGTCATACCTATACGGCCCACCGGCTGGATTTTCAGGTCCTTGATTCCAGTTGTAATAACCAGAATTTTGATTTTGTGATGTCATAGTTTCAAAAGAAAATTACAATTAAACAAAAAAGAATTATAGTATATTTATATTTAGCCTAAAAACATTTCCCAGCGTTTTCTTTCCTTTCAAAACAAAAAGTATCGATGACAAGACACTGTGGCTGTACTGAATTGTCGGGTACAGTTAGCAACATTATTGAGAAATTTATTTTCCCAACTGCTTTAAAAATACATAACAATGACAATCCTTAATAATTTTCGATAAGGAAAATTTTAATAACTCACAATTTTAGTTTCTTTGAGTGTGTGTTTAGAATTACTTTACTTCACTTTCTATTTTTAACAAGATTTTTCATTTGTTCATATTTGTAGCTTAGACAAAAGATTTACATATCCGAAAAAATTTTGCCACGCTCCATGATTATAAAAGGCACTAAAATACTAACCAAATACTGAAAAAATGCGATTATAAACGGACTATCGCTTGGGATCCTCACATATCATTAGCGGAGCGGAAGAATTTTAAGATAAGAATGAAAAGGCAACATAGTTATTTCATTCGTAATCCAGTTTAGATCCGCATTTTGAGTGATTTTACTCTATTTTTTGTAGCTGCTATTTTTAAATTAACAAAGCGTAGATGTAGTTCAATTTATTTGATTGATTTTTTCAATCAATCAATTAGGCTCTACATTAGTACTGTAAATAAATAGAATTTAATAATATAATATTGCGAGTTCGCAAATTGTACAGCTTTTTTTCTATGGCAAAGGATACCAACGTCCTCTGATTGGTTTAAGGCTTGGCATCTTTTTGGCAATGTTTTGCATTTAGAGAAATCTTAGAGAAAATTTAGAACAAAATCTCAGAAAACTTAGAGAAAAAATTAGTTGGTATCCTTTGCCATAGACTTAGTCTGTACAATTTGCGAACTCGCTATAATATTATGAGGAGATCCGAGTCTAAGATATCAACATTATCCGCTAAAACGATTGTCTCATAATAAAGGATATATAATTAATTGAGGCAATATAAATTACAGGAAAACAAACATAAATTCGTTTATTTAACTTCTGAAACGCGTTGAATCTTTTATGAAATAAGTAAATAATTCTCACTTGCATTATTTTTGGTTGCCTTCCGAATAATACTTCTTTTTTTTTTTTTTAATATTTGTTAACTGAAACTGTTTTCATTTTTATCTTCATCTAAAACAATTAAATACTAATGTTTATTGTAATTTTAATTCTATCCACTTTGATTCCTTTAAATGTTTTGATGAAGATTAAACCGGTCTTTCTCGTGTTAGTCTTATCGGCGTATGACTCTGCGTTTTAATGTGCAGATTGTAAACGCTCGATACATAAAATAAACATTTCTTATTTTAGGATATTACGACCAACGATTTAAAGTATTTTAAAGAAATTAAAATAAAAACACAAACTACGTCAAATCCAAGCAACGGCGAGCATCTCACTCGTTCTATTTATTTTTACAATATAAATCTCGTTGCCAGATGCAACAGCAGAAAAATAGTTTCATTTAACACAAAAATAATATATAAAATATTTTTGATGCAATTACTTCAAAAACAAACATGAACAATTATAACAATTAAACAAATACAAAACATTAATAATTATTTATAATATTTAGTTACGTGTGAACCACAATAACTTGCGATGATGAGTTGCGTTACTCACAACCTGTTCCTACATCACTCCCTTGCCAGTAACGAAATTACGTTAATTAGAAAAAAAAATTGAAAATGACATTTAAATTTAATATGAATAGAATGCACTAGAACAACATTTTATGCATCGTCTGTAAAACGCACAGGTCGTTTTATTTTCCTTCCACAACGTGTTTGTGTGGTTAAAGCAGGCAGTTTCTCGTCCTTTATTGAATCACTTAATGCATTCTTATGTTGCATCTTTTCAGTTGAGCCACTTCTTTTGGGTTCACAAGATGCAGGACTGTTAACAGTTGATGGCAATGGAGCATCAGAAGTGTCAAAATGTGTTAACTTATAGGCTGGTTTAATTCGATCAATAGAAATATTTACATGTTCACCTTTGATTAATAACGTGAAAAATTTTTGCGTTCGTTGTAATACTAAAAATGGTCCTTCATATGGCGGTTCTAAGGGTTTTTTTACGCGATCAATCCTAAGAAATACGTGAGTAGTTGTATTTAAATCATGTGGAACAAAAATGTGTTGTTTACATTTTTGCTTGGGTATTCTTGGTTTTATTAACTGCATCTGTTTTCGCAGATTATCAACAAAAGAATCTGTAATGGACACAGTTTTCGAATCTTCAAAAAATTCACCAGGTAATTTGATAGATTTACCAAATACCATTTCTGCTATTGTAAAACTACAATCGTCTCGAAGAGAAGCTCGTAAACCCATGAGAACCGTAGGCAACGACTCAGTCCATCGAATACAGTTGTGGCATCTAATGGCTGCTTTTAGCGTGCGATGTAGGCGTTCTATCTTTCCATTGCTTTGGGGATGATAAGACGTCGTATGCCGTAATTTTACACCACAAATGATTGCTAATTTTTTGAATAATTCTGAAGTAAACTGAGTTCCTCGATCCGTAACCACGAGAGAAGGTACTCCAAATCGTGTTATCCAGCATTCGTAAAAAGCTTGTGCAACAACTTCAGCAGTGATCTGTCGTAAAGGAACTACTTCCATCCAAGATGTGTGTCTATCGATGCATGTCAAACAATAGATGTATCCATCCGATGGAGAATACGGCCCAATCAAATCAATATGAATTACACTAAAACGATCATCTGGCGGTTTAAAAGTTCCAAATTCGGATTTTGTATGCCGCGAAATTTTATTTTTTTGGCAATGGAGACATGCTCGTGTCCAGTTACGAACTTCCTGTTTCAGTGAAGACCAAATGAATCGTGATGACATTTCTTTAACTGTTGTACGAATTCCAGGGTGAGATAAACAATGGATTTGTTGAAACATCCGCATACGGAAAGGCTTTGGAATAAAAGGTCTAACCTTTGATGTAGATGTGTCGCACCATAAAGATTTTCCGGATGGAAGTTGACACTGCTTAAATTTCAAGGATTTACTGTAAAGTCGCAGTTGTTTCAGTTCGTCATCATCAGTTTGGGCTTCAGCAATTTGATCATAGTCTATAGTTGGCAGGTTAACATTAGCAATTCTCGATAATGTATCTGCGACAATATTTTCCTGACCCTTTACATGACATATATTTGTGGTAAATTGAGAAATATACTGTAAATGTCTCAACTGTCTTGGCGACGCTTTGTCGTTCTTTTGCTTAAAAGCAAAAACTAAAGGTTTATGATCAGTGAAGATTTGGAAATCTCTACCTTCCAAATAATGCTTAAAATGTTTTACGGACAAATAAATAGCCAAAAGTTCACGATCGTACGTCGAATAATTGGTTTGTGCCTCATTTAACTTTTTTGAAAAAAATGCGATAGGTTTCAACCCATCAGGTTCGTGTTGTTGCAAAACTGCTCCTATAGCCAAATCCGATGCGTCTGTGTGAAGAGACAGAGGATAATCGGAATTTGGATATGTCAACATTGCAACTTCTGCTATATCCATTTTGCATTTTTCAAATAATTTTACAGTTGCCTCACTCCAAGGCACTTTTCTCTGATCTTTCTTTTTGGCACCTTTTAAAAATTCATGAAGAGGGGCTTGAGTTGCCGCAGCATTTTTTATGTATGGACGATAGAAGTTTAGCATACCTAAAAATGTACGCAATTTTTGAAGGGTGTTTGGCAATGGATACTCTAATATGGCCTTTACTTTTTCAGGCAGAGGCCTTGATCCTTTAGCCGAAATTTTATAGCCCAAAAATTCAAGTGAATCAACTCCGAAAACTGATTTGCTGACATTTATGCGAAGCCCGTAATCATTTAAGCGTTGAAAAACTATTTTGAGATGTGAACGATGTTTTTCTGGACTAGAAGAGGCAATCAATACATCATCTAAATAAGGAAACACAATGTCTAAATTTCGAAATACTTCGTGAATAAATCTTTGGAATGTTGCCGGAGCATTCCGCAAACCAAAACTCATTCTGTTAAATTCGTAAAGTCCAAACGGAGTAATAATAGCTGTTTTTTTCTTGTCCTCCTCTGCAACAGGAATATGAAAATAGGCCTTAAAAAGATCAATTTTAGAAAATATGACTTTGTTTGGCAAAATGTGCTGAAAATCTTCGAGTCTAGGAATTGGATATCTATCTGGGAGTGTTTGGTCATTCAACCTTCTGTAGTCCCCGCATGGTCGGAAAGATCCATCTTTCTTCGAGACCATATGCAGTGGACTGGCCCACTCTGATTTAGATGGACGAATAATATTATTGTCCAGCATAAACTTAAATTCCTGTTTGGTAGTTTCTAATTTCTTCGGATCTAATCGTCTTGCCTTAGAGTACACTGGTGGTCCCCTAGTTTCTATGTGGTGTTTTATAGTATGCTTTACATCAGAAATAAAAAAATTAGGTTTTGTAATAGATGGGTACAAATACAATAAATCTGAATATTTACAGGCACTGTACATTGTATTTACACTGACGTTTAAGGCAGGTGCAACTTTACCTTCAGTAGAGAGGTTAGTTATTCCATCAATTAATGTTTTATTCTTAACGTCAACTAACAAATGGAAACGATTTAGGAAATCTGCTCCTAAAATTGGCTGTTTGATATTTGCTATGACAAAAGGCCATTGGAATTCACGACGTAATCCCAAATCAAGGGTTAATACTTTCGTTCCATATGTTTCAATTTCAGTTCCATTTGCAGCATATAATTTATAATCACTAGTTGAAATTTGTTTTGCGGTATTGGGAAAAATGCTAACATCAGCTCCACTGTCCACAAGAAAACGCAAACCCGTTGTTTTGTCAAAGACAAATAAACGGTATTTACGGCAATCTTGATTTACTTCCGCAGCAGAACTCGCCGTTAAGTCTGCTGCTGATGCTAGTTTTCCGAATTTGCATTTTTCCACTCGCAAGGTTTCTTGCATTTATCGGGATGACACTTTGCTCCAAATTTATAATGATAAAAACAGTACTTACCAGCAGGATTAAATCGTTTACGAGACGCGCTGCGCCCCCGATTGTTTTGATTAGCAGCTCTGCTCCTTGAACGACTGCGTTCAAGTTGTAAGCGGTTGATTTTACGCTCTAAAGAAACAATTTGTGAACGTAAACTATTTATTTCACTATCCTGCTGTATATCACTTCTAGATGTAGCATATATTTCCCGATTCGGATGCATTTCTACAATACGGTCAGCCATTTCGGCAAGTTTCCGGATATCTTCATTGCTGACGATTAGGATATTTCGGATGGAATCCGGCATTTTTTGAAGAAATAGAGTTTTCAACACATTATCCGAAATCCCATCTGTCGCCAAACTACGCATTTTTTGAAGTAGTTGAGTTGGCCGTAAATCGCCTAACTCCATTTCTGACACGAGACGCTGAATACGTCTATTTTCGCTTTCTTTAAAGGTATTCAGCAATCTCTCCTTCGCAGCGGTATATTTATTTTCATTAGCATCAGTGACTATATTCCATAAATTTTCAACAAATCTTGGTTCCATCTGCGCAATTAAATAATGAAATTTTGTTTCCTCCAATTTAATACCACTAATGGAAAATTGCGCCTCCACTTGGTAAAACCAAATTTCTGGCTTTTCTGTCCAAAATGGAGGTATTTTTATACTAACCTTGGCTACTTCACCATTAGCTGCAGTTTCCGTTGCACTTAGTTTCGGTTCGTGTTTTTCGCTGGTCGCCATTGCAGTTCTGTTTCCGGGTCACCACTTTATCGGCGTATGACTCTGCGTTTTAATGTGCAGATTGTAAACGCTCGATACATAAAATAAACATTTCTTATTTTAGGATATTACGACCAACGATTTAAAGTATTTTAAAGAAATTAAAATAAAAACACAAACTACGTCAAATCCAAGCAACGGCGAGCATCTCACTCGTTCTATTTATTTTTACAATATAAATCTCGTTGCCAGATGCAACAGCAGAAAAATAGTTTCATTTAACACAAAAATAATATATAAAATATTTTTGATGCAATTACTTCAAAAACAAACATGAACAATTATAACAATTAAACAAATACAAAACATTAATAATTATTTATAATATTTAGTTACGTGTGAACCACAATAACTTGCGATGATGAGTTGCGTTACTCACAACCTGTTCCTACAGTCTCTAAAATATTGAGTTAGCAATTACTATCAGTACTCAAATAATGAAGATTTCATATTTCAATGTATGCTCTTTCCAGCTACGAAGGAAAGACGGTATAATCAACTTTGATCCAGTTTTTTTCACTTTCGCTGGAACAAAAAGAGACTGTTCTTACGAAGCTATAATTTTGGACCGAACAAATACACTATGCACTAAAATAGAGTGAACAAATGCACTATATTTTAAAATGAGAATACATAAGACCGTTCTTTTGACTTCTATCTTGGAAATCGGATAGGAGTGGAAGAAAAAACGAGTATAAAAATTTAAGCGGCAGCGTGGAAATTCGTGGTTGTGTTGGATTGGTATGAGTGATCATAGAACCTGGGACCTTGTGGTTCGCAGTCCAGTAACATGACCATGATACAAAAGCAATTGCTTGGGTAGCGTAGTTGTTAACTGACATAAGCTATTCAGTACATGGTGTAGAGGAGCTAAACTTTTCATATCAGTTTTTCTTTTTAATTTCAGGCTCGAATTTAGCATTGGGAAAAGTATACTTTTTTTTAAAATTTTCAATAATTTCACTAAATTTCAAAATATTTAAATCCATTTTTTTTATCATTTGTACGAAGAAAAAGAGACTATTATTTTAAAATTATATCGAGCAAATAAAGCTCTATGTTGCGGCGCCATTGAATTATTTCTTATTCATGTGTTTGTCCTTGATTGCACGTGTGACATCACTGACCTTACGTAAGAGAGAATTTGAAGGGATGTAATGCGTACGATCTCTGATTGATCTTCCAATACATCACTATATGATATCAGAGTTTTAGTATAGTATGATCTGATGTTAAAAATACTAAGTCGTAGTCTGTTCTTACTCCTTTCGTATGTCAGTGAATGTCTCTGTACTGTGCATTATGCTAATAAAGTGATTGTTACTCCTAAGAAATGAGTATATTTTATTTCAATAATCAGAGCATAAGAAATTTGTAGAACCAAAAATGAATTAATATCCTAAGTAGAAGAATACCTTGCGTTTTCGTTTATTTTCCACCTTGGAAGCCGGATAGGAGTCAATAAATAAAAAATACAATTAATTTCACTGCCAGCGAGAGAAATCTTCGTGAATAGAGGACTGAAACTCAGCAGTTATTTTGTTCGGGCTCGAACCTATCATTGGATGAGAATTTATTTATTTTTAACTACCGCTAAATCTTCAAAATATTTTAATCCATTTTTTTTTTAATCATTTGCCAAACAAAAAGAGACTATTATTGTAAAGCTATATTTTTGGACTGAACAAATAGAGTTCAAATAGGAATATGCACTCATATCCTAACATAGGAATATATTGTGCCATTCTTTTGTCTTCTATCTTGGTAGTCGGATAGTATTGAATGTAGAAAGAGTACAGTTATTTTCACCACTAGGGAGAGAAATCTTTTTGTAAGGAATTGACGCTTTAATTTTTGGGTTTTTTTTTTTCAGAATTTACGTTCGAAACTAGAGTTGGGTGAGAATATATTTTTTCTTCTAAGTTTCCGGATTATTTTGATCGGTTTATTATTATTATTCGTTTGCTAGGAAAATATGTAACTGTACTTATAAAGCTATATTTTTAGACTGAACAAATAGAGCTAAAATTCGAAAATGCGCAAATATCCTACCATAAAATGATATTGTGTCTTGCTTTTGTCTTCTGTCCTGGAAAATGGATAGGTTTGAATGAATAAAGATGTACAAATACAATATTTACAAATATCCTACCATAAAATTACGATGTGCCTTTCTTTTTGTGTATAAGACAGGGCTCAAAAAAATAAAGAGCATACATTGAATTTGACCTTCAGAGTGAAAACTCGTGCTGTAGAGAAACGAAGCATTGCATATGTTTTTCTTTTTAATTTCAGGTTCGATCTATAATAGGTCAAAATCGGTGTCGAATAGAATAGGTCTATATAGAATTAGGTGAGATTTTTTTTCATTTTATTTTAATTTTGTGGTGAATAGCTTATAAGCCAGTTAACAACTACGCTACCCGAGCAATTGCTTTTGTATCATGATCACGTTACTGGACTGCGAACCACAAGGTCCCAGGTTCTATTCTCGCTCATTCCAATCTGCCACATTGGTGACCTCGGACGATGAACCTTCAACTTTCTTACAACTGTTGTGGCGCCACCTACTCGCAACCAAAAGTCGTCAGACTCACTTGAAGCAGCAACCACTCACCCACACACGTTCGCCATAACGCTTGGCGCTACTCCAATGGATACAGCCGTATTAGAATCAATAGCTAATACATCACCACTCAACAGCCATATCGTTCGATTCACTGGAGGGAGAGTCTGTGGTGAATAGCTTATAAGCCAGTTCACAACTACGCTACCCGAGCAATTGCTTTTGTATCATGGTCATGTTATTCGACTGCGAACCACAAGGTCCCAGGTTCTATCCTCGCGCATCTTAATTCGCTACAATTTTGATAAATGTTCAAAATATTTTGATTAATTTCTTTTTATCATTTGCTAGAACAAACATAAACTGTTATTGTTAAGCTATATTTTTCAACAGAACAAATAAAGCTCGAATTCTAATATGCACTGTTATCTTATCAATATATAGTGTCGTCCTTTGTCTTCTATCTTGAAAGTCGGATAGAATTGAATAAAAAAAATAATAAATAAAAAGAGGTCAATTAATTTTCCTAACAAAGAACTCGTGAGGTATAGCAATGTAGCTCTGGATATTTGTGTTTCTTTATAATTTCAGTTTCGAATCTAGTTTTCGTGAAAGTATAATTTTTCATTCTTTTTTTAATTATTGAACTAAATTTGCAAAATCTTTTGACGCGTTTTTCCCTTTTTCTAGTATAAATAGAATGCTTATATGAAATGCTTATATATGTTTGGGTTGAACAAAAAGAATTTGAATTGGAATATGCCCTGACACCCTACCGTAGGAATATATTGTGCCTTTATTCTAGCTTCGATCTTGGAAGTCGGATAATAAACTGGTAGTAGGGACACGGAGTTCAGCATTGCGGTTTTTGTTTTAGAATTTCAGGTTAGAATCTAGCATTTGGTGAGAGTAAGTACTTTTTCATGCTTTTTTTCATTAATTCGTTTAAATTTCTAAATTTTTTTAATTCGTTTTTTAAACATTAGCCGATATAAGAAATGAATGCTTGTATGAAGTAACATTTTTGGATTGATCAGCTTGAATTCGAATTCAAATATACAGTGATATCTTACCACAGAAACATACTGCGCCTTTGCTTTGACTTCTGTCTGAACTCGGAAAGGACTGAGAGACAAAATTTAATTGCAACGCTAGTGAGACAAACTCGTGATGTAGAGAAACGGTGCTCGGCATATACGTGTTTTAGAATTTCATGTTCAAATCTAGCTTTGGCTTTAAAAAAAAAAAAAAAAAAAAAAAAAAAAAAAAAAGCCTTTTTTTTGTGTGTGTGTCTGTAATTCTAATAAATTTCCAAAACCGTTGGATTTATTTTTATATAATTTTCTAGAACAAAAAGGGACTGGACATGAAGCATTATTTTTTAATTTAACAACTAGAGTTCGTATTCGAATATATACTATTACTGGATTACATTATTCTTTGTTTTCAAGGTCTTATCATGAGAGTTGGATAGGACGGGTTGAACGAAGAGTAGAGACGAACTAGTGTAGCAGGAGAAAATTACAATGCTAGAATATCTTAATTTAAGAATTTCATGTTCGTATCTCGCATTGGATAAATTTTGTTTTTCATTAAATTCAACGAAATTTCCAAAAATCTTTTTAACTATTTTTTTTTATAAATTGTTGAAACAAAATGAAACTGTGGATCTGAAGCAATAATTTTGAATAAAACCATCAGAATTCGACTTCGAATATACTTTGTACCTTTTTTCAAGCTCTGATCTTGGAAGTTGGAGAGGAAAATAAATGAATAGTAGAATTAGCTTCACCATTCGTGAAACGTTTTCGTGCCGTAATGGAAAAGAGCTCTGCGTTTTGATGTTAGTTTTGGAATTTGAGGTTTGAATCTCACATTGAGTCAGAATATATATTTTGATTTTCAAAACCATAAAATTTCGAAAATATTTTTAATTATTTTTTTTTTTTATCATTTCCTGGAACAAAAAGGACTATGTATATGGTTCAATATTTTGGAATAAAGCGACTGGAATTCGAATGAACAAATATATTATTCCTTAAGAATGAATTTTGTCCTTTTTTCAAGCTTTAACTTCGAATGTCGGATCGTATCATGAGAACTATTTTTTCTCATGGAAACTAGTGGTGCACGGGTAAAGATAGAATATTTTTCCAAATAGAACCCAAATATAACCGATATTTAAACATTAGAATACACTGTGTCTTTTTCCAAGTGTTTCGATCTTAGTAGTCGGAAGTAATGGAAGAATGAATGAAAGAAAAAATTAACTTCGTCGTTAGTGAGACGAACTCGTGATATAGTGTAAAAGAACATTACATATTGATCATTGTTTTCGAATTTGATATTAGGTAAGAATATAAATATTTTCTTTCTTCTTTTTTTTTTTTTTTTTTTTTGATTCCCAAAATTTTTTGAAATTTATTGATCTATTTTTGATAATTTATTCGAATAAAAAAAGACTGTGACATGTAGCAATATTATTACAAAATAACTGTTATAGATATAACTGTGTTGATGCGTCTTAACTAAATCACAAAGATTTGTTTGATATCCGACGAGGCTTAACTTATCAGCTACCTTGTCATTAGTGCAGAGAGTAATACAGTTATACTCACCATTTTTAAAATATCTCCTTTTATGTTTCGCTCATAGCATGAATTAATTTTTAAACAATCAAGTATATATTCAACAGGCTTAAAAAAAAATTTAGCTTGCATTTAAACCGAATATTGTTAGCTTAATACAGGATTCTGAGTTTTATTCCTTTAATGCATACACTCTTCATGTATTATCACAATTCTAATTTCATTCCAATCGAAATAAAATCTACTGCTTTTACTTATCAATAAAATAATTCAACTTCATATACAAAATCAGCATTTTACAAAATACACATTTTTCTTTTAATTCAATCATCACATTTTTTAAAATTCTAGTATCACAGACATTAATATACTGCCATGTAAAACAATTATAAATTGTTTTATTAGAATAAAATTTGATAAAAAAAATTCCATAATAATACATTATGCAACTCCTAAAAATGTTACAATTATCATATTCAAACAAACATTAAACAAAACAGTAATGACTAACATATACGTAAGTAGACGCAGATATAAAAATACAAAATTCTTCAAGAATTTAGAGCAAATTATTCAATTTATTGAGCAGTTATTGTATTTTGAAAAATCACTCATAAAATAAAATGTGTGCAGCAAAATGTAGCCTCTAATTTTTATTCAACTCAAACATCAATATAAAACTGAAATGAGTGTGCAAAACAAAGAAAATCCTGCAAGAACTAATTGCAAATATGCAACTACTTTGAGGAAAATTCAAAAAATCAAATAATTTAAGAGTTTTACAGTAATCAACTTGTAATTCTTAAAATTACAAGTTAAATAATTTTTATATTTAAACTTTGGTTTCATATAAACTGCATTTCATAGACTAGACCATGTTTTAGTAAACTTCCCCCATAAAATATATGATGTAATTTTGTTACATTAATATTGAACTGCAGATGCCAGCAACTGCTTCAAAATTTGAAATTGAGGTAGGAGGATAAAAACACACAAATGCTGAGATTCTACATTCTAAACAAAAGCAACATAAAACTGCACAAAAATGATTACAAAAAACTAAAGGTAAAATGTTTGTTGAAGAAACAAAAATGACCATCTCTATTTTTTCCCAAATTGGCATTTTAAAAGATTTTCAGTCCATTTGATCTCTCTATCATTTGGAAATCTAAAATTGTTTCAAAATTCAAGCCAAAATGAGACATTTTTTTGTTGTTGTTGTTGCCAAATGATAGAAGTGATTAAATAGACTGCAATTCTTTGTCAAGATGAATTGATGAAAAATAGAGAAGACTCCTTTTACAGCTATAAGACAATTTGCTATGAGAATACACATGCTTTCTCCTACATATTTTTTTTTTACATTTTTAAATTAAAATTAATAGTTTCATTTGTTTAAATTCAAACTGACATTTATGATATATTTCTAAATAAAAGGCTAAATTGAAAATGAAGCAAAAAATAAATAACTGATTTGAATCAAAGTGTTTTTTAGGTAGGAAAAATTGAATTTAATTTATTCTTGTGGCTAAAGGTCTAATATAACTATATAAAACAGATTAAATTTACACAAATAATTTTATATAAATTCCTAGTATATCAGAGATTTATAAATTCATGCAAGAACTTGTAAAGATCAACATAAACAGAAAATCTATACATTTTTAAAGGAAGCATTAATTCTTATAATCTGAATACAAAATCAGTTACATAGAAGTTACAAGTACAAATTACAGTAGTTTCATCATAAATATATTCAATATATGGATGAAAGATGAAATTCATAAGTATTGCTTTATGTACAATCATATGAGATTCATGAATTTTCATTGAAATTTAAATAGAAAAATTGCACTTCAGAAAGTGATGACTAACATTTTGGAATAATTTTATTCCCAAGAAATGATACAGTTAGTTACAAGAGCTCTTTTCTAAAGTTTTTGTTGGGTGCTTTTTTTAAAAATTATTCTTCTAGGATGTTAATATTCATTTTTTAATCTATTTTTTTTATAAAATTAAAAATCTAGAGTAAGTTACAAATAAAATGCTAAGAACGCTTTTTGCATCTTTTATTTGATTCTTATTTTGGTGCAATCACGGATGGCATGTAGTGCAAGTACAGAATGTTTGTGCAACAGAACAAGGACAATATGCAATATGCTAAAATGAAAAATATCTGATTTCTCATAATTGGGATTTAAAATTATGATTTCACATACGTTATTGATATAATTTTGATACAAAATATACACCGACTAAATGTGCCTTTCCTATAATATCATCTTACTGCAAAAAATTTGGTATGAATTAGATTTAAAAATAGTTAGATCAGAATATTTTATAGCATCAACAAAATATGCAATAATAATGTATGGTTGTGGAACATAATTGTATTACATTTCAGCATTATTGTAAAACTTTACAATATAATACAGATTTAAAAATATTTTTTTCCTATTCAACTCTTTATAAAGATAATAATAATGTAAACTTCATCATATAAAAATTAATTGCAATAAATAAACAGTAATATTGCAACAATATTTCTAGGGCATATTAGAAATCTTTTTTCAAGAGTTACAAAATTTCTATTATAGTACATTATTTAAAGAGGAAAGGAAATGTCCATGTTTTCACTTATTTTTTCTGTATTAGCTTTGACAATAACAATTTGATAGGGGCTATAACCACTGAGAAATTCAGGAATACATAAAAGCTCATATCCTCTGATGTGAATAGTCTGATGCAAATTCTAAAATGCTTTTATTTTATTGAAAGACAAATCTAGAAAGGAAATATGATAAGAAAAATTTTTTCAAACATTTTCAATGATAATGTTGGTATAAATGCATATAATCTTAAAATACAATCTTAAACAATAAAGTAAAAAAAGGAATTCTGAAACAAATGCCAGCAAATTTCAAACAATACTTTTTCTTAATTAAGATGGAACAATAATAATAAATATGTTTACAATTCAGCAACTTTCATATGCTTCCATTAAATAAGATTTTGGCACAAAACCTATTTTTCCTTGTAGCTCACCAATCCACCAAGCAAAACTGTCATATTCTTTGCTAATAATATGAATCAAATCACCCCGATAAAAGGTCAGTTCTGTATCATCAGAGCCTGAACAATCCCACAGACCTACATACCAGTCATTATAATTGAAAAACTGATCTTGATCAGTTTGATCTTCTTGTAAAGAACACTCATTTTCTTCCTTTTGGTCAGTAACATTTTCAGATTTTTCAAGAATATTATCAGAGTTTACAATTTCTTCATCAACAATTTCATATATATCTTCAGTTACAGGTTCAGCAGCATTAATTTCAGTTTTCTTAATGCAAGCCAAATGAGATATTGATTCTCTGTTTGCAGGTTTACCTAGAAAATGAACGATTCTCTAATATTATTGCATAATTTTAAATATAAAAAGAAAACAGTGAGAATTCAATCATCAATGTGGATATTTTAAATATTTATATGTAACTAAAAAATAATTTGATTATTATTTATTGATTGTATATTTGATTATTAAATATTGATTATCAGTTATTTAATTATTAATATTATATATGCATGCAAAATTGAATTCCTAAGATCTTTTAACACTTCTTAATCTTTAGAATTTCATGGATATAGTATAATTTAAATATTTTAATATTTGGATATAGTTTAACTTTAGTCACAATTTCTTTATCAACACCAAGATAAAATTTCTTTGTCTATACCACTGCATGGAACTTCAGTCTTGTATAATTTAAGAAGAAATTCACAAATATCAGCATTTTGATTTCATGAGAAAATTAAAAGTGAGCACAACTCCAAAGTTAAAATTGCAATTAAGATAAGAGATATCTCTTAGGTCTAATTTCAGGGGATTTTCGGATAACGAGGAATCGATATTGGGCTGTTTAGTCTGCATTCCTTCCCAGAAAAAATCCCCTTTTTTTTAATCCCTGCCTGAGGGTGATCCTTGAGAAAGTCTTCAGGCCGGATTCTTTTTTTATTTGGTTTAATTTTGATTTTTTTCTATTAACTTGGTTTTTATTACTATTGTATATATATATATATATATATATATATATATATATATATATATATATATATATGTGTGTGTGTGTGTGTGTGTGTGTGTGTGTGTGTGTGTGTGTGTGTGTGTTATGGCCAAAGCCCGAAATCGGCCAGATCGCGAATTGGCCGGCCAATTCGCGATCTGGCCAACGTTGCTGTAAACTTACCGGCCAATGTCCGATCTTTTCTTGATTTCGGGCTTTGGCCGGCCAATTCGCGAAATGGCTGGGGACGATCGGCCAAAGTAGAAAGAAAGGAATCAAGAGCACATTGTTTTACACCCTGTTAAAAATGAAGAATTTAAAAATGAGTACTTCTGTGTACTGTTTTTTTTTTTTTTAAGTACAATTGTTTCAGAAACGAGTTCAAATATAAGTGACACCTCTGAGTAAAAAATAAGCTTGTAATATATAAAAATATGATCTCGTGTTATTCTGTTCTCATATTAAAGCCATAATAGAAATTATTCAGTGAACGTATATACTTTAACAACGTGATAGCGTGAAGATTAGATTTGTGCCCTTCAAAATGAAAACATTATATCTTGAGCAAAGGCGTTGCGTATCGTGTATGAATACAAAGGCAAATTGAGTATTCAGTTTTCAATTTCAATGTTGAGAAACCCTGCAGAGGATTAGCGTATCTTCAATGAGACACTCGGTGAAGTGGTCTAAAATCGCCAGTTTTTATAGAAGAGTGATATTGAAATTTCATAAATCAGTCAGTTTTAGTGATTGATTTAGTTGGTTGGAGTTCAACAATTTTTATTAAAAATATTGGTGTCTCAAGAATATTTTGTTAAATATGATTCAAAGGGTAGAGGACCTATGTAAAAATTTAAAATTCCTGATTCATTGGAGTATTTATTGACTAAAGTTATATTAAATATAATTATTTAGTTAATTTAGACCATTTTGTTAACAAATGTATGACCCAAATTAGCTGATGGTAGCTGATTAGAATGATTATCCTAAGTATATTAAACTATGTTTGCTTTAAATTAAATTGTTTTATTGAATTGATAATATAGGTATTGTCAAAGCTCATAGAAAACTTTTCCTCCTTTCACTTTTCAGAAAATATCTTATTTCATTTTATTTTTTTTTCATTTTATACAGACACCTGCAGAAAATTACAATTTTGTTTATTAAATTTGCAATAATAGTTGATTTATTTTTTAATTTAAACTTCTATCAATGTGATGGCAACACGTTGATAAAAGCTATTTTTTTAATTTGACGTGCTCGTGCAGATTAAATTTTAGCATAATTTAATCTAAGCATAATTTATAAATTAAATTTTAAGCTTTAATTAAAAAAAGCTTTAATTTGATGCAAAAATCGATTTTGTGCTGTAATATTTTCTGGTTATAGCGACAAAACGCCGAAATTACGCTTAATTTTTAATTAAAATTCTAATTAAAAATTTTAAAAAATCGCTCTACGGTGCATATTTTCGACCTCCAAGATATATATATGACAAATTTGACAACTGTTTGTCAAACGGTTTGGACTGTAGAGCGCCAACACACACACACACACGCGCGCGCGCACACAAACATACATTGAGCTTTATTTATAAGTATAGATTATCACATCGGGCTTTGGCCAAGGATTCCCGGCCACTTCGCGAAATGGCCAGCCAAAGTAGAAAATACAACATTAATTGCAAGTATTTCGGACTTTGGCCAAACCTCTTGGCCAGTTCGCGAATTGGCCGGCCAATTCGCGAACTGGCGGTATTTCGGGCTTTGGCCGTAACATATATATATATATATATATATATATATATATATATATATATATATATATATATATATATATATATATATATATATTGAAGGAATTTATGCAATATATTTGTCTGTTACTGCCAATTTACTTACTTTGTTGATTATACCTACTTGGATAGAACATTGAATTTTACATCTTTTATTAACATCAGAATTTCTATTTTTTTATATATATATATGAAAGAAGAAAAGTTGAGTCAGTTCAAGCTACATATTTATTATAGCTGATAATGATCAATGACAGTAAAATCAGATGTAAATAAATTACTGAAAACATATACACAAACTTTAATAAAAGAGAGTCTACACAAAGTAATTATCATAATTCAAAATATAAGTAACAATTCAAAATTTAAAAATGTTCTAAATGAATATAACATCTCCATAAAAATAATCTAATAATAATCACAAATTTCACAATATTTACGCTTAATATTCTCATATTTAATTCACTACTAATGATAGAACATGTACATATATTAGTATGAATATACTAGCTATTTAATGCTACAGAAGAAAAAAAAAGTAATCATGAATGTAAATCTTTTTCTTAAAATAATTTTACCTTGGACTGGAAATTTGCTATTCTTTTCAACAGCAGCCATCCATTGCTGCAAATCTTTTTCTGAAGGGGCAGAAAACTATTAAGAAAATATAAAAGTTACAAGAAAACTATATTTTTGTAAATAAATAACTACTGATGTAAGAGATAAAAACTTGTGCATTCATAAGAAAAAAATTATAATTCTGAGCAATTTTATATAATATTATATATATATATAAATCTATATTAAAAAAATAAAGGTTATGAAATTTTTTTTCTATAAAACATTGGAATTGATAAAAATATTCAATATTTTTATTCATTTGTAAATATTTAGCTAAGACTTATTCAACAAAAGAAATAATTTTGCTTACA
Organism: Argiope bruennichi; assembly: GCF_947563725.1. Taxonomy (NCBI): domain Eukaryota; kingdom Metazoa; phylum Arthropoda; class Arachnida; order Araneae; family Araneidae; genus Argiope; species Argiope bruennichi. The sequence continues at coordinate 136,063,722 of NC_079154.1, read as the reverse complement.
TTTTAATAAAAAGAAATATTTCTGCAGAATCAAACTTTCACATAAAAATGTATTTTTACATTAAATACAAATAATAAAAATATAAAAGAATTTATTAATGTGACAACAATGATTTTCATTACAGTTTCTTTATCTTAAAATTATTACTGCCTTTTGTTTGCTTTTTACAAACAATGGTTTTTTACAATATTCATTAAGATTGCTTCAAGAATTTTTCTGAAGACAGACTGTGTTCTGTCTTCACTCAGAGTTGGAAATATTTTTAAGAGACAAAGATATTCAAATTGATGTTTCAACTATTCAACTACAGAGTAATAAAATATAATTATTTCATATATGCCAAAATCACATTTTCACAGTTATATCATTCATTTTCTAGAATAATAAAATATAGCCGTAAGTTTATCATACAATAAAGCAAAATTTTCATATTCTTATATGAAAAAGAGCAACTTTAAACTTCATTCAAAGAAACAGATACTGATTATAAAAAAACTCATGTGAAAATGTACACAATGCAAAAAAAAATTTGACTTTTGTTTTGTACCTGATAAGTCCGTTTGCCAGGGCAAACCAATTCAAAACAGTGATTATATTTCTTTCCCTCTTCATCAGGAAGGGATCTGGCTTCATAACCAGTTAATACAATGCAGCCTTTTTGTTTACGGTCAGTTGTTTTTTCGTAATAGTACAATACATTATCTTTGATAGCACACCATCTTCTTTGAAACGGATTCAACCAACCTTTTATACTATCTGAAAAATGTTAAGATACAATAGTTATAATTTTTTTTGATAGTTTAGAAAATCAATAATTAAATATATATTAAAATAATAAGCAAAGAGACAAAACTATATAGAAAAAAAACCTACAATTTTTTTAAAATCAATAAACCTAAGCAAATCTATCACTATTTTACAACCAATTAAAAATATATGTAATTGAATATAGCATTCTCCACAAAAGCTAATTGAATAAGTTTACATAGAAACAAACCAAAGTTTAAACTTCACAGGAATTTTTAAAATAAAGAAATAGAAAGATATAAAAAATATTAAAGATAAAGAAATATTCAAATTAATTTAATATTTGCCAATACAAATATTAATTTGTTTGTGTCAATATAATAAGAAAAATTAAAATAATTTCACAAGGTGCTTTTTTTATTATTTTCGAGTTAAAAAGTGATATTTTCCAATCAGATATCAAAGCAGCATATTTATATTTAACTGGATAAACTTATCTTTTCCAAAAAATAGATTTTGTATATAATACATACTTTATATTGGACCTCAAAATTTTAATAATAAAAAATGTATAATTTAAAATATTACTTCAATAATTTTTTTTCTTTGGCTAAATATTTTACAATTATATACTGTTTATACATTTTCAAGAAATTGATGTAAAATGACATAATCATGTTTAATAAGCAAATGATTAATTATAACAAATTGCATTCTATTAATACAAATTTATAATACTTTCAATATCTTTAAAGATGGCACTAATATATTGTTACACAGTATTGAAAACAATAATTTAAAATTAAACATTTATCATAAAAGTGAGAAAAATCATATTTTACAACATATTTTGAATATTAATCACATATTTCTTATTTCATATGATTTAAATCCGGACAGGTACAAATTTAATTAAAAAGTCTTTAACTGTGGTTTGACAAATTGATTAAATATTAAAAAGTAAATTGAAGTAAGTTCATAAAATATTTTGGCTGATGTTTTGTCACACAAAATAAGTATAAACCTCAAATTAGCATCACACAATTCATTTTCTATAAATTCATTAATTATAAATAATTTTAACTCGCGATACTGGTATCACAGTTCCTATATTCTTTGAAAATAGTTTCTGATTTCTAGAGATTCCAGTCTTTTTCATCTATAATCATAGATTTACTATCTTTATCTTTGATAATATTTCTATTATTGATTCACATTCATTTTCTTTTGGAATGTAAAATGAAACATTTCTCTATTGTTTCAGATTTAACTTGATTATCTGTAATGAAAATATGTATAATCAGAAGTACATTTAATTTGCCATGGCCATTTTCTGTTGCAACACTTTAAAGTACAGATTGAAGTAAATGCTCACTGCACAGTATTTTTAAGTTTTTATAATTTTCTGATTATAGAATTTTAGTTTCTTCATATAATGCAGTGGAAAGAAAACTGCTTTCACATTTTGCAAAATATTTATCTCTTGAGGATGGACAAGACACTGGTAGAAAAAGACAAAATTTTACCTATTCCTCCCCCCTATTTTTTTTTTACTAATTTCTTTAGCATCTCAGTATAAAATGTTACAAATCATTCTTAGTTTTTTTTATTTACTTCATAAAAAAAATAAAAGGTTTTTTATATTTAAAATACATTGGCATTCTATAACTTCCCTAAGAATGAAGTGTCATGGTCATGTTATTACATCAGCATTAACACAAAAAAATTAGATAATTTATGTATATATATATATATATATATATATATATATATATATATATATATATATATATATATCTATATATATACATAAATTATCTAATATATATATATTTCCTTTATGGAATTATTAAATCGGACAGTTTTTGCAGCCACAGGATGATTAAATGGGTAACTTTTATCAATACTTTAAATGCACTTTAGTTAGATTGCATTAATTTTTCTTAATAAGTATTTTCAATTCTTTTTAGTTGATTCCATTTTTCGATTCCTTACATAGCACAAGACTTAAAATTCTACTGCACATGTTGAACTTATACAGCTATCTAGTTAAAAAGAAAAACACTTTTTTTTTTTAAACACTCAATTTAAATGCAATTATTTTCTTTATTTCATTCATTTAAAAATTTTTTTTTGAAACCTCTGATTAGCATGGGTTTACTCAGAGAAATATATAGCACATCACTGTTCAAAATATGTAATCAAAATGTCCTCTACTTCAGGAAATTTATCTTTCTATTCAAAACAGCTTCATAAGCTACAGCCTTGTTCTAGATCTTTTCTATCATAGACAATGTCTTTTGGGTTTGAAAATGGGATATTTAATTTTTTCACAAATTTGTTTGCTAACTTACTGTACTGTACTGTTACCAAAATTTCATAAATATTCTTTTTTTCTTTTTAATCTTTTAAAAAAAGTGTTTTATACTTTTGAGATATTTTAAACATCTTAAGGAACTGGGGGAGGATGCAGCAAACAGAGAATATATATAAAAACATATAGGTTCAGAATAATATGCTTATCAGAAACATCAGACAAGTGAAGTGACCCCAAAATGACTCTCTTATTATCATCCCCAGATACCAGATACCTCCAAATACCACATTGCAGATGTTCCTTTATTTAGAAATGAAGAAAAGGAAAAGATGTTATACTACCAACTTCACTTCATAGAAATAAAGAAATAATAACTGAGAAACTATTAATTTTAGAAAGGGAGAAAATGAGGTATAATTGAAGGCTTCAATTGCATAAACAAAGTATTGTATAACTACAATGGTTATGGAGGAGTTAGGAATACGATAAAATGTTGCATAAATTGTACTTCACAATAATTAATAAAATTATTACAGAAGTCACAGCATAACTTAATAAATGAGCAAAGTTATTCCTGATTCACCAGGTCATACATGCATAGATTATTTAAATAAAGTAATTACCTTAACTGAAAACTACATATGCAATAAATAATGTACTGTGCGAGTTTGAGGTTCGAACTCGCAACGTTAGGGTTCATAGCCGAGTAACAAAGCCACTAGGCAAAAGTATACACTCTTCTCCGAAAGTTGTTATCTGACTTATGATGTTACCACCACAATAGTACCCCACCAGTGAGTCATTAGAGTTTATCGCACTAGTTATGGCGAGTGACGAACGTTGTTATCGCGCCAAGTGTTATGGCCGGCGACGGCGAGCGTGTGTGAGTGGTTGATGCCGGTAGATGCAGCCACGACAGCTGAATGAAGGATGCAGTTGTTCAGAACCAGAGTCACCAATGTGCAAGTTTGAGGTTCGAACTTGCAGCGTTAGGGTTCATAGCCGCGTAACAAAGCCACTAGATAAAAGTGTACACTCTTCTCCGGAAGTTGTTATCTGGCTTATGATGTTACCACCACAGTACCATGGAAATTGAATGTTATAGGCATTAACATAAAAGAAAAAAAAGTTAATCAATCTAATAATTCATACCTCTCTTTTTCTTATCCAAATAACCTGCTTTTTCACAAGAATACAAATCACTTGCTGAAATTTCAGGAATAAGTCTTGCTAAAATTAAAATATAGATTATAAATACTGATTTTCCAAAATAATATTAATTTAGTTAATTTGCAAATAAATTCTCACCATATTATTTAAATATAAATTATTCAAATAAACTTTTCAAAATATATTAATTTATACTTTTTTTAAACTCAAATTGAAATAGTTATATTTATTAATCAGAAACTAACATGGGTTATATTTTATATATTGAGTTGCTTAATTTGAAATATTTTTTTTTTTTTTTGTATGCGAGAGTGTATTAAATAACCACATAAAAAAACCCCTGGAAATGTATCTGGTGCAACATAACATGATCATTCAAAAATAGTTTTATCTTCAAACCAAAATAATGTCTTAATAAAATGAACACATAATTTCATTTGAATAAAATGAACACATAATTTCAGAGGAACTTTAGTTATTACTAACAAATACACACAAAGACTAGTAGCTTCATTCAAATGAGCACAGGGACAACATTTTTTATGCGCATTTACACAATTTTAGGCAGAGAAGAAATTCTACTTGAGAATAAAATTTCAAAAATATAATATAAATATGTTTACAAATAATTTAAGAGATATATAATCAATTACAACAGCAAATTTGTAGAATTTTTTAATGAAATTTCCTTGATATTAATACATAAATATGTTTTAATATTCCTAAAAGCAAGGGATACAATTTTATAATGTTTTATGATAGGGTTTAATTATTTTCATATTTACAGTTTAAGAAAGAGATGATGCAGAAAGGAAAATGTTAAACATCCTTTCCCCTCTTATTTAAGTTATTTAAATTACTATTCTACAAATTAAAACAATAGCATGAATAATATAACTTCTTAATTTCAGCACTTTCCATCATTTCTAATAATTGTAGGTTGACAGGTGTGAATCAATTGTGAATAATTAAATACTACAAATGAAATCATAGCTGCCAGAATGATATATGATTTGCCATTTCAGTGTTTGCATCAAATACATGCGTCCAAACACTGATTTCTATTGAAAATGGTCATAATCTAAGGACTAATCAACAAGAATATTTTAGAATGAGTACAAAATGAGAGATGAATTAACTGTAATTAAAAAAAAATAAAACATTTTTATTGTTACACTTTTTAAAATCTAGCAAAGAATCAATAATTCCTAAGTAAATTAGTATTTCATTTTATTTTAGCTCATATATGAAGATGATGCTAAAATAATGCATTTTAAGTTGATGCTACATAAGCATTTTATATTCATATTCAACTTGAAAGGAAAATTTTCAATTGAAGTCGATGCTTATGTGGATGGGTGGGTAGGTATAAAGCACACAGTGACATGACTAATATTGAAAAATGGATTACCACATACTGTGTACTAATGAAGTAGTAATATCTTTAACTATTCTTGGATTAATTTAAAAAAATGGATAATTTTAAAAAAATTACGGGGCAAAACATTTTATGATGAAACAAATAATACTAAATTAATCAAGAGAATAAGGGTATATTTTGCATTGTTTAAAGAAATTTAATTATACAACTTTATGCAATATATATATAAATATTATTTTACATTAGTCTAAAATATCAAATGTCATATAAGAAATATAGTAAACTCAGTAATTCATTGATAATTGTACTACAAAATTTCTCATTATTTCCAAGAACTATTAAAAAAACAAACAAAAAAAAAAAAACAGAAAAAATTTAATTATTGCAATTTCAATGCACACAAATATATACATAAGGTATTAAATCTTTTATGATTGAAGAGTTTTAATTCATTTATTAGGAAAGAGTCATAAAAAGTTAGCATCTTAAAATTTTTATGTAATAGTTTAATATATAAGTATTTTTTTTTTTCATTTAAAAAAGACATCAAACAGCATAAATGCCAAAATAAGAGTAGTAAATTTAAAAATTTCATTTAAATATATAAAATTCATGCAATTTAAAACAACACTGATATTAGTCTAATTAATACATTAAAAGGTACTATACATACCATCCTCAGATGCATAATCTTCCGACCCAGTGACAGACTGGTTTTCTGAAGAGTCGTATCTTTCTTTAGGAGAGCAAACGTCATAGTTTTCTTGGTCAACTAAAATTTTGAAGCAAATATAAATTAATCATAAATTAGTTTTATAAAATATAAACAAAAAAATTGAAAAATATTATTAAAAATTACTGAAAATACACAAGTTATAAGAATTAGCTTGTCAATAAGATTATTTTCAACTATTAAAAATGTAGATTAAAGTTTGGCAACCAAATGAAAAGAAGGAAAAAATGATTAATTATAAATATTTTAATAGATAATTTGCAAAACTTTCACATCACATAACAAAAAAAATTTAATAAATATCAAATTATTGCTTTATATAATTTGAATGTAATACATTTTAAATAATAATAAAAGCAATATTGCCCAGAGAATTATTCAGCTGAAATATCAAAAAATAATTTCATTATACTATACATGAAAAATAAATAAATTGTTAGTTGTTTCCTTACTTAAGTTTAATTTTAAAAGGTTAGTTCTGTAATAGAAGATCTATGATTTCTGTTTATGCAGAAACAACAAATTAAATGCTTATACAAATTTGATCCTAAAGGTTTATTTATTTTTTTCCCATTTACATTCATGAAATTTGTAAATAAAACACAAACAAAGTATATCAGTTACAGATTTAAAAAAAATTAATTACATATACAATTACATAGAAGATTTTAATTAAAAAAATTCCAATTCAGTTATTTTTATTTTTGAATTAAAGAATATAAATTAAATAGTCTGAAATAAAAAAAAAATCAAAACTTTGAATTTTTACATATAATTTTAATTATATACAACAAAATGTTGCAATATACAAATAAATAAGTAAAGTTGCTTTTCAGCTGTACATACACAAGAGAGAGAGAGAGAGAAGCCAATATAGGGTTGTTTATAGGGTTAAAATTTAAAAATCTATACTAATCTATCTCATTATAGTCGCTAAGATCCTATTTGTGTTATTCTAATCTCATATATAAGACTTAAATTCACTTTATAAATTAAAAAATGTCACAACTTTAAGAAAGTTTAATATTAGTATGATTTTACTAAATATCAGGAAGAGTTTAAATAAGTTTTACCATTTGTTGGGAAAAATGGTATCTTATATGGGCTCCCACCATTCATATCAACATACGGAAGAGGACTGGCGGTAGAACATCTTTTCGAATCTGATTTTGCTTCTTCTTTTTCATTAAACTGCAAATGAAGTTCTGGATATTCACTTTGAAGACTTTTCAGCTTACTGAGCAACTTTTCTTTTTGAGTTAAACTCACACTACTCAGCACGTCATTCTGAATAGTGTTAGCCAGAAATAAATGAACATCTGAAAGCAAAATGCAATGGTAGTTTAGAAAGGTATATAAATATTTAATGTACGAATAATTTACTTTAGAAGAAAGAATATTAACCTTCAAGTATTTCACGAACTGAAGCATGAAATTTTGACATTCTGGTAAAAACTGCTTTTGCTACGCGAAAAAAAAATTCGTTTGCAAAAAAATAATTATAAATCTACATTAAAAAAAAAAATTCTATCTAAAATTGAACTAGAAACAGTCACGTCAAAAAAATCCAGTGATCCAGATAACACATAACAACAAATAAAAAAAGTAAATATTGCTTTCACCACTACTCGTAGCATGTTTCATTAAACCGAAAATCGGAATCCTAAAATAGTTTTTTTTTATATTTTCTATAATTAAATTTGAAGTAAAAATTTTTTCGATCTATAGCTAATAATTATTGATAGTTAATTTTCATTTACTACAAATTGGAGGAAACAATTGGAATGAAATAAAGTTCTAGAATTTTGTTTAGGCAAATGGCAACAATATATGAAAGGCGGTTATTTGTAAACTTCAAACTTTTTCAATTTGCTGGTTTATTTAATTAAACTTTTTCAGGTTTTTGCTTTCTTTTTATTGCCTATTTTATTATGGATCGCGCAAATACAGGTATAATAAATTTTTGAAAACCTTATTTAAAATTTCGATATTTCTCAAATTTGATGTATCTGAAAGCTGTTTTTATTTAGAAATGTTGAAAATTTTTCGTTATATGTGACAAGAAGTATTATTTTAAATTAAGCAGCTTCGTTTATATAATAAAAAATTACATGAAATTGGAAAGATACAATCTGAAATTATATATATTTTTATTTCTTCCTGTCTAATAAACCTATGAAATCTTTTAGCGGCGAAAATTTTGCGAATGTTTCTATAAAAGGAAGCATAAGATTTTATTTGCGATTATGAAATATTATATTAAGCATCCCCGATTATTTCTCCTCTCATTGTACTTTTTTTTTTTTCTTCTTTGTCATCACATCCATAGTTTTGAACATTAAAAAAAAACTTGATTAAATGTTTTTAAATTCTATTTTTATAGAATTGTAGTTTGTCTTATTATTTAAAGTTTAAAATTGTTTACCTTTAAGAGAATGTAGTAGATGTAATTTAAATTGTGAATTTTTTTAAAAATTTCAGTATTTTAATTAAAGAGAGAAACAAAATGGAATAAACAAAACAAGACGGAGAACTAAGTTATACTGTAGAATCTATACTGTAGCTCAATTAATGATGTAAAAAGGGTATTTGGGAAGCTTGTAAGTATTTAATGCAATTTTGCTAAAATTGGTAAAAATCTCGTATTAGGCACTTGAGTCTTATCTAAAGAATTAATTATACTCATTCTATTTATCTTGCTATCTTACAGAAAATAGTTGGTCTATATTATAAAAGTTCATATACTTCATAATCATGAACATATATGTGAAACAAAGTAATATAGCTTTGATGTATGGAAATTTGATGAAATGTTGGTTCATGAAGTTATAGCTAAAGGATTTAATTAAAATTAATTATAACCGATAACTACAGCACAATTACATTTTTATGTATTGTATGAATAGCAATTGCAGGATCAAAAATACTTCCATTATGTGAAAAACTTCAAAGCATCCCAACATTTGACAATGCAGTCATTTTGTGATAAATGTTTTATTTGACATTGTGCAGGATTACATTGTGGGCCATCTGTGTCATCTTCTCATCTCACCAGTAGAAACTGCTTCATTTTTCTGGATCCATAATTTTTAGGTCATGGATAGCTTCCAATATCAGCGTGACTCTTTGCAATCCCAGTGTAATGAAGGTTCCCTTTTATTTTACTTGTATTGTTCATAAGCATTTCAATCTTACATATAACTTGTTTTGGATTATGTGTATTCAACTTAATCACTGAACTTAGGTTTTGATTTTTCTTTCTGACGGTGTATGAAGATCATATTACCCTGTTGAGATATCAGATCATTATATCAAGATGAGGGTATCACTGATGTCTAATAACCTGTTAATAGTGCTACTAAATTGCTATGAAGTATCACCCTAGCCGAGAATCTTGAGTATATAGAATTCCATATGCCCTAGATGTGATGTTTATATTATAGTTCATAAATGTCACTTAGAAAATTTCCTTTAACATTTGCTATTGTTTAGCATCTATTTACTTTCATGGTATCTTTTTCTTTCTGGTGTTTTATATATTCACTAACATATGCAAATATCATTTCTGGCTCTGCTTTAATGAATTATAACATGTGATTCAGAAAGCCCCCAATTCTTCTATTGGCCATAATATAAATGCATCTTCATTAAAAATCTTCCTATAAATTAAAAGTGATTTACAATGAACTTTGATCAGGAGACAAGTACTGTTTGGCTAGCATATTGTAGAAATTTTTTCATATTCTTTAATTAGGAATGGATTGTCGAAATATTTAATCATACAGGCCTATTTCTTTAATGTCAGTAATTTGTCAAATGTTTGAAAGATTGATTATGAATAGATTTATGGAAATTGATTTTAAAAAATCCTATATTTACTCGTATTACATATATTCTTTACCTCGCAGGAATTGTAATTATATTTGTTTTCTCTTCCATCACAAGACTATTCAAGCAGCAAATGAAAAGAAATTTTTCATTCTTTAAAACTGAATATTGTCTCTATCTTAGACTTGGCTAATTTACAAAATTCTTCCATTTTTCAATAAATTCCATAATTTTCTTCTAAAACAACATTTTAATATTTTTTTTACAAAAACTTTATTTCGAATGTGAAATCTTCTCATTGAAACATTTCTTAATTCTTTAAGTAGCTCCTATATTTATATTATGCATAATTTTAAAATAATTATAATACAGAATCTATGCTGATGATCTCCTTCTTTACTGTTATGCTTCAAATCTATCCTATACCTTAAAAATGTTAGTATTCTCTCTCACTCCCAAAAAAAAAAAAAAAAAAAAAAAAATGCTTAATTTCTATATGCTCAAATTCTATTCAAAAAAAAAAAAATCAATATGCTCAATGCTTGAGAATTTGTAATGTAACCTGAAGAATAAGAAGCCATAAATTTGTCTAACCTAAAGAAATTGCTATAAAAACATTACAATTTTATAACATATATATCTTGAAAACAAAAAAATTAAAATTTTGAGTTTGATTTTTTTCATTTAATCTGTCCTTTTAAATAACATTTTACAAACCTTTTCAATTATTAAATGATTTAAGCACTTAAAGCCACAACAATAATTGAATATATTTTATTGTGTATTTAAGATAAAGGAAACTGTAAAGAAAATTAATGAGCCAATTGCCCAGCCTCAAACACTAATCCCATTTCACCATTTTTTTTTTTTTTTTCTCTCCCCATATGGAAGCTTGTGATTTTGAAATTATCATCAAGGCTTGCCTGCCATAGCTTGAAGTTATGAAAATTTGCATTTTTCTAAACTGAATTGTTTTAATAAAATTAAGATTTTATTTTGCCTCAATTCTCAAGGGTAATCGAAAAAATGCTGTCTAACTATATGTTTTGATGGCATAAATTCTTTCAACAGGGTTTGCCAGCCAAAATCATTAATTTCAAAATTTTTGACTTCATATGGAATATTTTAATACCTAGATATATCATCCATAATCATTTATTCCCTATACTTTCCATTTTGAAAAACATTGTAAATTAATGCATGAAAAGAGTCTCTAATTTGCTATTTGAAGTAATTATATGTTTTTGAAGCTCTTCAGTCTTCTAAGCATTTTTAAAATTTAACAGAACATGTATCGGGTACTCTTGTTAATATTGACAAGTTTTTCTAGTCATCTTTTTTGGAATTTCTATGATTACAGTGGCATGAAGGATGGATATAATAGATGTATCTGTTTTCATTTTGAGCTCCAAAAAAGATATAGATGGTTCATGACATTATAAAAATGCTGCTATGACATCTTCATCTGCATTCACATCACTCGCCTTATCACAGCATCATAAGTTATTGTAAATACCATCAATAAAACAATCAGGATATTAACTCTTCATTTTCACAAATAAAGTTTGCAGCTTTTTACATACATTGAATGTCGGACTATTTGGTTTTTCTCTGTTGATTTTTCTTGTTTCAATCATTGCTAAATCATCTATTATCACATATCAGGTCAGAAATTGCAGAATAATCTTGTTCCTAAAGAGTTTAAATATCTTCAATATGAACTTTTTAAAATTAGACAACCAGAAGTAAGCATTGCTTTAGAAAAGCATTATAAGTTAATATTTGTAATGTTTATCTTACAAAACTGCAAAGTTATGTTATTTTAATTTGCTTATGTAGATGTTGTTTAACTCTTCCCTTCTTATTTAAACAATTTGTTCATAGTGAAAAAAAATTTTGAAAATCATATTTCTAAATCAATGTTATTACAAATTACAATTTAAACATAGCTCACCAAAATTACATAAAATTGAACTTTTCTTCTTGTACATTTTCCCCCTTTATACTCACCACATTCTTCATTTCCAGTAAAATTCTGAAATATTCATCCAGCTGATGTGATATTTTTTTAACATTTTAGAATTCAATTGTTTCCTACATTTATAAATGGTTCTGCTAAAAAAATATTTATCTTTAAAAAGTCTTTGACCTCTATAAACAAAATAATTAAATGTTTAAAATATCATTTAATTTTGTTATAGACCACATAGTGAAGGTAGAATTGTCAACATTTTAATTTATATGTTTCTTGTTGTAAAATGTTTATATATTTGTTACTGGCAACATATTTTGGATTTAATTGCATATTATTAAATTGGCAGCAGTGATGTTATTGACATCACCGAAGCTGTTAAGCTGCCGAGTTCATTTCATCAAAATGAAGATAATTTAAATAAAATTATCTTATTGTTTTTGCTCAATGAATATAATCAAATTTGACATCAATTGTTTCTTTCTCAATCTAATCAATTTTTATTATATATAAGCTTGTCTAGTTTTTGGATTTTCATAACATTCTCCCTCCCTCTCCTTCTTCTCCTGGAAATTAAGTTTTCAGTCATTTTGAATTTTTCTTTGCCATAAGATGATCCTCTATGCTCATCAAGTGCATGTTATTTCCCTGGAGAGCAACTAATATTATAGAATGAAGAATTTAATTCATCAATCACATTTTTTCAGGAGTACATCCCCATTTGTCATCCTGAGCATTTAAGCTACTTTCAACCTGCTCGCAATTTTGTTTTACCTTTTTCCTGCAAGATGCATATAATTTTTGTTACAATTTCACTTTAAAACGCTTTGATGAAATTACTATTCTGTTCTATAGTTATAATTTAAAGTGCACTCTTAATTGAAATTTTTTATATTTTGAAAACATCACAACATACCTTTTGTAGAAATTTATACTTTCCCAAAAGTACACTTTGATCACTCAGCAATACAATTAAGAACTCAATTATTTTAATCATGTTATACCAATTTTTTTTTAAATGTTTAAACTTTTTTATTTTTGAAAAGTCAAATGATTTCTATTGAAATTAGTAAGAATAATGAAAGGATGAGAAAAAGACATTAATTTTTTTTCCTCTTGTAATTTTAGAACGATAAATAATTTTTTGATTATCTTTTTCTCTTTTGGTGATAATTCATTTAATACTGAATTTTGTACTTTATTTTCCAATTTTCATTACCATATTTCAAGGTTTTTTCTTGGAACATTTACAGATACTTGCCTCCTTGATTATTTTTCTGTATTCCTCATATATTATAAATATATTTATAACAATTTTCATCAACATGGGTTGGTAAATAAAGGTAATTTTCTATGAACGAACATATTTCAATTTTTAATCAATATAAATCATGAAATTCTAAAAAATTTTGCCAGATATAAAATTTTAACTATAGGGTGGCCAGCCGACTAGGAATCATCAGGAATTCCAGAAGGTTGGGAAAAATCAGCGAAATTTATTATAAAATGAGAATTTTTTTTTTTATAAATCAGTAATTTTTATCAAACATAATTTATTGGTATTTTTTCAAAAGCAGCATGCAACATTGTTGTCAACTAATGAAAATCACACTTTTACTGATAGTCTGAAACAGATAATGGATGGGAAAGATTAACCACCATAGCTAATTTATTGTACATATGCATAAACATATAACATTTGCTCTGAATTATTTTTTCAGAATGCCTAGTTATTGATGTAATTAGTAAAAATAGATTTGTGTATTGTAGGAAATTCAAACAGCAGAAATGCTTTCCACCCAAAACTGTTTAAGTTGTAGAAAATTATTTTGCATGTTTATATAGATCCTTAAAGTTTCATCAAAGTATGATGTCGTTTTAAAATTAAATTGAGATAGAGTGACTCTAACATAAAAAAGTTTTATGAGATCATTAATTGATAGCAATATGAAAGTACTTATATATTTTTAAATCTTCTATTGGATATCTCCTCCCTTACACATACATTTAAACATCTTACAAATGGTCTTTTTTAGATTCTTCCTTCTTAGATCAATTCTAATTAAATGAAATTGCCCTGTAGAAGGTTACATTGAAAATTGATAGTTTATTTTTTATAATATAATACTTGCTTTTCTCTTCAAAATTAAGTAAATTATCCCTTATTTGATTTGATTCTATGGCTTCTATTCAGAACAATTTCTTTTTATTATGAATATTTTAAGATTATTAAATACAAATCATTAATGGTAATTTTTTGGTACTTTAATATTTCAAAGAATTACTGTACAGCTTTGATGTAATTAATCTTTTACTAAAACTAAAAATGAAATATTTGTTTTATTCTGAAACTTTCAAATACTTCACTCTATATAGCAGCATAATTCTGCTCAAATTTAGCAGTTTTAATATTCATTAGAAACCTTGGTTATATTTATATATGTATATTTTCTGTATATTCCAGGTAATTTATTAGTTTATTTTTTTATCTTATTTGCTTTTTTGTATTATTTTGTAGAGATCTTCTCACCTATACGCAACTTTGATGAGGAAAAGAGTAAACGACGATCAGACAGTTTTTCAAAATTTTTGAAAGGACCAGATGTTTTTAAAGAGAACTTAGTTAATTCTGAAAATTTGGTAATTTCTTTATATATACTGGATATATTTGTATATGAATGAACCAATTAATTCAAATCATTATACTATATTTGTAGATAGTAGAAGGGGAAAAAATGATATAACTGACTTTGAAGGGCATTTAACATTTTTTTCTCTTCTGAATGAAGATCAATTTTTTCAAAGCTGACTATATAAAGGCAATTAAACAACCAAGGGTGCATTTTTTCAGCTACTACATTTAAATTCTTCTTCTTATATTTTAAAAATGATTGTAATTAACATTTATCTGGATTCGTAGCTACTTGAATTGATGTTTTATTTTATACATGTAACAGTAGAAATGAACAACAACATTCATTGTTGTCAGAATGAATGCTGTACATTGCACTTACATTATTTATCTAGGAATGATGGTTATTTCATCTCAATTGCAAGTTAATTTGAGGAAGGAAATTAAACTTCAGTTTTTGTTGTCTGTATTCAAATCCATACTGCTTTAAGAGCATTTCCTAGTGCAAATGTATATTCTAAATTCAAGTCATTGATCTCTTTTGAAATTCCACTTTTATATAAATGTAAAATGACAGATATCTCAATTAACATACATTCATAAAAACAAAATAATGTGACTATTAGATTTGTTTCCTAATGTAGCTATTATCTGAAGGTTTTGTTTAAAATGCAATAAAAATAAACTAAGTGGAATTTATTGAAAAAACATTTGGAGGCTCTTTTTTTTTGCAGTTTACATATATCAAAATCAAGCAAGATGTGTCACTTAATATAGTAGTTTGTCTTTTTTTAAAATATATTTGCACAAGGACATCTTCATATTTATTTTCTAATGGCAATTCTCATTTTATTTCTTTACTTTTTTAAGTACAAATACAGAAAATATTGCAATTGTCAAAAATGTGTTAAGGTTTTATCAAATCTCCACATTTTAGACTTTCCCGAGTTTGAAAAACACATTTTAGAGAAGTATTTGTCCCAAAATACCTTCCAATATGTAACTCAAAATTGCTTTGAGTTAGAAGGATGAAGTTTGATGTAAAAGTTTTACACCAAGTTTGTAGATTTCAATCAAATTTTGAGCAAAATCTATTCAGAGGATATCTGTCTATCCAGCTGTTCGTACATAAATTAACAAATAAGAAGAGAACACTAAGTAGAAGAGATTAACATTAAATTAACACAATGAAGAGAGCTATATGAATACAGTTCAGTACATCTATAATGTATTTACATTTACCAAATTATAGATGTAGCATCTATAAGGCAGACACCTAAAAAATTTTGAACCAAATTGAACAAGGCCTATGGATTTGTAATTCCAGAGCATGTAAATGTGATAGTTAAAAAATGCAATGAATTTGGTTATGGAACTTTGTAACCATACTATAGTTTTGTATCAAATTTTGGTTTCAGTTGACTGAGAAAACATGTCTAAAATTCAGATTTGATTTTTGGATACTATTAACCACATATGAGGGATTAATCACCAAAAAATTCATGAAGGATTGTACAATAGATTCATTTAAAAAGATAAAGTCATGCCGAAAGTTAATATTTCTTAACAATTGTACGCCAATGCCAAGCAAGGCATTCTCTGCTTTACCCAAAGTTCATAATTTTTTGTAGGGATGTGGAGATAACAGTTTATTTAGAGAATATGCATGAACGTTTTAGGGAGGCCACTCCCATGGGCATTTTTAAAAAAACTGTGGATATGAAATGTTATAATACAAGAGAAAAAGGTTTAACAGTTCATTTCATTATACACATATGTAGAAAATATACTATTATTGCAATTCTTTCTTTTATTTTTCCATTTCATTAATTGATTCAATCATTTAGCTTTCAGCTATTCTTAGAAAGATATGTATCAATAGAAATAGTCTTGATATTTCTTCAAATAAGAAATTCAAATTGCATTTTCCTATTTTTATGTTCATTTATGGAGGGAAAAAAAATTAAGAGAAAAATATTTAATTTTAACAAAAACTGTTCTTTAAAATGATCATTTTCAGTAATCCTTATTCTTGACTTTTAATGACACATAAACACAACAAGTAAGATATAATTTAACAAGTAAGATATAATTTTTTTTTTCTCTATCTGTTATGCCTAAGTAAAAGTATATCTGCAAGTCTTTTTTTTTTTTCTTCCCATAACTAAGTGCATTTTTGTGATTATTTATTTATTGACTAATTATTTTAAATCATATCTTCCTTTATTTCTTCATAAGTATTTGATCAAATTTACATCTAATATGGCTTTCCATATAAGCTATCTATAGTTATAGCTATATTTTTTTTAATTTGCATGGCAGTTACTATTATGAATTTACTTTATTCCTTGTTAATGAAATGTAGGAAATGTTTGCGGAAAACGTTTAGTCTTTATGGGGTTTTATATCAAGTTTATGCCATATGAATCTTTGCAATATAGTCAATATAACAATTTATAATAATAATGATGATAAAAATAAAAATGTTGTACCAGAAGGCAGTGATGAGTTGAACTTTAAGGTTGCAGAGTTTCAAGAACCTACAAAATAATTTTTTTAAATTCTGTTTTCAATCTGATTTGATTACTTTTTTGTATTAAGACTTGTATCAATTAAAAGGTGGGATTGATAGCAAAAAGTAGAAAGAGGAGATAGAAAATGAATTAATAAATAAGAGACACAGGATATGGCTGCTCACTGAATAGTATTTTACGCTCTTTGTTCTGCACTGTTAAGTGATGCACCAGAGGTTTAAAAAAAAATGTTTTTCTTTTAACATATAAGTTATAGAGCTGAGAATTTACTAGTTCTGATCCGTTTCCTCGCTTACTGATGTTCATTCTATATCCTCCTAAACAAGACTTGCTTTGGCTCTCTTGATTTGCTTTTCTTTGTTTTTCCTTGTTTTCTGCTTTTTGTTTTTGTTTTACTTTCATGTTTCCCTGCATGAAATACATCTGATTTAAAGCATGTACATTTTTATTTGTTAAGGAAGTACTAAAGGAAAATCATGTATAATTTTCCTTCAGATAATTATGTATAATTTATTGAAGTAATGGGAAATTTTTTTATAATTTTTAGAAAATAAAGTAATATGATTATAATTAAAATTTTAATATTATTCAACAGTAAAATTGCATTTTAAAAATTTATATTTTTTCTCTTTCCTTGTGAGCTGACAACCATCTCAGCTTTAAAGTTAATTCCTTTTTTTTTTAATTGAAACTACTTCAATTAATATCTACCATAAAGATTTAAGCTTAATTTAAATTATGATTTTTAAAAGGGTAGATTTTAAAACTTAGGAAAGGACATCAATATCTAACTAAATACAAATAAATGTATGTATTATAAATTCTGCGTAATTTTGATGGGGGAAAAAAAAAACTTTTAACATAAAATGCGTTCATTTTAAAAGTATTTACTATCTTCTTAGTTTACTTATAACTGCATTTACTCTTTATTATAATAAGAATCTAACAAAAAAAAATTATTCCTTGTAGAGACTTTGTTGTAATTGTATTAAAATTGATTACATTTTCATCTGAAAAGGAAATATGTATGTAGAAATTCATCGCTATAACTAAATAATTATTATACAATCAAGATTTCCTGCATTATTTTTGAATTTGGAAGTTCAACACTTTTTTGAATGTCTAGTTAATGATAAACCATACAAATTAATTTTAATCATCAGTTTATCAGGAAAAAAGCATTTTTATAGTTCTTTTTTTAACATTATCCTATTATCCACAGTAAGTCATATGTTTAATGGATGTAATATGTAATATTTTCTGAAATTTCTCCAAATGATTATTAATCTTGTTGATGGATTGGAAAGAAAAACTGATTAATAAAATTCTTAGTATGTGTTAATTATTGTTATTTTTTTATTTATTTATTTAGGGAAATGTTGATGAAAATATTCCTGTTAAAAAAAGCTTAAGTAAGAAATCAACTAAAATGCTTCAAAAGAAAACTGCTA
The DNA here is from genome assembly GCF_947563725.1 of Argiope bruennichi. Classification (NCBI taxonomy): domain Eukaryota; kingdom Metazoa; phylum Arthropoda; class Arachnida; order Araneae; family Araneidae; genus Argiope; species Argiope bruennichi. Next base: position 136,044,957 of record NC_079154.1, on the reverse strand, counting down.
AAAGTAGTAAGTAAGCATATATGAATGTTAATTGTAGTTTTGTCCTTGCACTCTAAAATTGTTCTTTCATTCCGATTACAAAATACTTATTTATCTTTTCACATAAATCTTTTATTTTATTTTTTATTAATGTACCTTGTAAAAAGTAAAATATTATAATTTTTTATTTTTTTTAATATCATTGTTACATATCTTTCTCTTCTATTGAATTTTGCTCCTATAAGTTTTATGGGAAGTTTTATGTACTGGTTATAAAAGTCTTGAAGATCCTAAGTCTTTTCAGCCACAAAGAATTATCTCAAAATTCAATACTTGAAAATCAGTTTTCTAGTAAAGTAATTTAAATTAATATAGAGGGTACTTATTTTAGAATGATTTCAAGACTGTTTATTTAATATTTAAAATATCAAGACTTTTTTTAAGCATTCAATCTGATAGTCTACTTTACTATTTAATCTGCATTGTTAATTTCCAAGAAAAAAAAAAAAAGAGGGGTTTGTAAAATTTCCGAAGATATTGATTTTTATTCCTCTTCATTTACTTTCCATTATTCATAAATTATAATGAGTTTCCATTTTCAAAGTTTTTTTTTTTGCCTTCCCCCCCCCCCCCCCAAAAAAAAAGACTAAGGATGCAACAGTCCATGAGAACTTTACCAGAATATGTTGAAAAGGTATATATAATGAATTGTGAACTTAAATTATTTTTTCAAGGAATGCAATGGTGCTTTTCGATAAATGCCTTATAGCTTTGTCTTGTTGAAGTTTAACTCTTGAGAAAGCATTTGGATAATGAAATGGAATTTTTAAAAATAAATATTATATATAAGATTTTTTCTTGATAGCTTTTTAAGCTGATTTTAAATCTTTTTTCCACACTTTAATTTTCTAGTGTAGGAAAACTCTGCAACAATTGTAAACCCCTTGCTGAAACTTTCTTTAATAAGAGTTTAATAATTGTTATGATGGTTTTGAAAAGAGTTACCATTTGTTTTTGGTAGTAAACAGGCCGATTTTTGTTACAGTCATTTAGGTAAACAGAAGCTTCATCAGGGTTGCAATGTATTTCCATTTATCTGCTGTTAAATAATTTCATAGAGGGTTCTACAGCATATGAAATGTTATGACTTTTGACATGTCACTGAGAATTACTTGCCTTCCACCACCTTCCATTTTCTAGATAAATCGGAAAAAACAAAACTTTACTGTATATTCTTTCTGGAGAAATTCATTGTCAGTACCAGCTGCTTAACTAATTTCAAAATTTTTTTATTTCTTATGAAATTTAATGACCCTTAAATATGTCATCAAAGGTTGCTTGTACTCTTCATTCTCCATTTTTGAGGGAAATTGAAAAAATATTATTTTACCATATATTCTCTGTGTGGAGGGGGGAGGTAGAGAAACTCAACATAATTCCCAGCCACAATCATTGCACTGATTTTGAAAATTTTTGTTTCATATGGTTGTTTATGACTCCTTGATATGTCATCTATCTCCTTCCTTTCCATTTTGAGAGATACTTCAAAATAAAAGCTGCACAGGCCTCAATCTAAACAAACTAGAACAATTTTGCCATTTTGGAAACTAGTTAACATTTCAGAATATGCTATCATTATTGTGTAAATTTAACTTGTATTATTGTTACTATTAAATTCATCGACAGACTGACATGATGGGGGGTGATGTAAGGTTTGGAATAATAAAAGTTTAAGGAATATGTATAATACAATGAACAGAAAAATGCAGAATTAATAGAATAAGTTATATATCTATTAAAATGAGAAATTTGAAAATATTTTATTGAAAAGGCTGTTAAAACATGGTTACATTAAATATTTCAGAAACTTTGACAAATAAAGATAATATGGCATCATGTGCATCCATTCTTGATGAAGCATTTACTATTTCTCCTGAAGAAACCAGTTCACTCAAGAAAGAAAAATCATCACTTGCATCTAAAAGAAGTAAAGACTTATTAATCAATTTTGTAGCTAAAAGAAATGATAAAATGAGAACAAATCAGCAGAAGGAAATTGAAGGAAATAATAAGGGAAAATATTCTCATTCAGCTAAACAAAATTCTATGAATTTAGCTAAATGTTCTCTGCAATCTGGAGCTGCCATTGTGCCCAAAACTGTTGGTTCTGAAAAATTTGAGAAAACTGACAAGTCGTCTTCAGTAAATCAGCGTAACCCATTATCTCAGGTAAAAAAAAATAATAATAATAATAATAATTTCACAAATTATTGTTAAAATATTATGCTGTTATCATTAAAATGTTACACTCTTTTAAGATAACTATTTAATTTAGTATATCTCAGTACAATGCTGTGTATGGTACTGAGTATCGTACTATACAGTAGTGCTGAGACTAGTAAACGAGCACTATTTAGTATACTTACTCAGTATTATTCTTTATATATTAGTTTTATTTTTAAAATCTTCAAAGATTCTTTTTTAATGAATTTGTTGTTTGTTAGTAGCATTAAATTTGTAATAATCTAAGTTTATTAAAAGTTTGACCACACATTGTTTCAAATCAGTATGAAGACACACAAATTGTATTTTACTGTACTTCTTAAAATAAGGGTTTTTATTAATGAATAACTCAAATTTGCAGTTCTATTAAAAGAAAACAAATTCCGATGAACTACAGCCTTGCAGTTCATCAGAAATCAAAAATAACAGTTTGAAGTTTAAATTCAACACAGTTATAAATGTTTGATGTGAGCTCCTCCAAAAATATGAAAGATATTGGAGCAGTACAATAATTCATCCCGCATTTTTTTCTGCATGCCTGGTGTGAAGCTTTGAAAAGATGATATGGTGATGATTTAATTTCTGCTAATTTCTTTTCAAATAACTGCTCTTTCATCAAAGAGCAGTTATTTGTTCCTTGATTTCAAAGAGATATTGTTCTGCATTATGCCCAACCAACAGACAACCTATCTGATGTATGCTTTCAAAGTGTCACGTGAGATACATGCTCCAAGTGATAGATGATTTATAATTAAGTTTCTAAGGGATCGAAAATTTTGGATATATAGCAACATTAGGGCTATATTTGAGAAGTTCTTACAATTCTGGAAAAAAACTGTCATGTATCTAGTTCATAATGGATTCTGATTCAAATTGTGGTGGTTGTTTTATGTCTCAACTAATTTAATATTTGCCTTACTTTTATATTCTGTATACTTATCTAAAGAAATTTATTTCTTTATTCCATTTCCTTACATTATTTATGGCATTGCAAAGATAATCTGACAGTATTATAATTCATTAATTCATCGTTTTTAGATTGAGCTGTAATTGAGATTAGGTTTAATAATAGCCAAAACAGTTTAAATACAGTAAAATTGGCTAAATTAACATTTGGATCTACATTGGAAAAGGAAAGTATAGCCACCATATTTAATTTAATGTATAATTAAAAGTGGTTTTGCTTTTGCTTTCAAGGTTAAAAGTCAATTGTACCACATATTAAGAAAATGAAAATATGAATTTTGAGTATTAATATTCAAAACTATTTTAAACCGGATTTATAATCCCAAAATAATTTATTGTAATTAAATAATTATTTTACAATAATTTTTTCCCACTTCTTGGAGATCTTTTCGTTGAATTATCAAGTATTAGATGTCATTGATATTTTTTTTATTTGTTATTATTTGCTTACTTTTAAATATAAATATGAACCATTTATTAAATTCTTCATATGGAGGGATGTTATGAACATTATTGCTAATATTTTTTTTTCACTTTTTTTTTTTGTGTGTGTTTGTGTGAGATATATATCTTATTTAAAATTTCCCATGTATTCAACAAAATTATTTTGAAATAATACTAAACACAAAAAATTAATTTGTTTGATATATTATAGATACACATTTTTCTTGTAATAATCCCAAACATTTTCAAAAAAGGAAGACAGCATTTTTCTTATACATTTTGATATATATGAAACTGATTGCTACAAAAATTCATAAATTTCATTTAAGCTATCATTTTAAATTTATATGTTTAAAACTTTTTTCTTTTTCTACAATAAAGGGGGGGGGGAGGATTATACGGACAAATTTCCCACTTTTTTCTGTAAGTTATGGGTTAAACATTCAGCCAATATACTGGTGATTTTTTTTACTATATTTGGTGGTGGGAAATTTAATGCTATTTTGATATCATTGAATAATTTTTCTTATTTTGATGTAATGGTCTGTTTTGAAATATGATGTAGTGATTTCATTTGTAAATGTTTTTTCTATTAGTAGAATTATTGCTCATTTCTGATTTGTGTGTTGGTTAACAGTATGATCAGAGGAAGGAAACAAGAAACAAATCATTTCATTCTTAATCACTCTGCCAATGCATTTTTGCACTGTATTTTTTGTAAGTAAATCTGATAAACGGTTCTGAGATCTGATAGGTTGCCTAAATATTTGTCTAGATGGGCATGCATTTTCTAGTACTGAATAATGTATTTGGAAAAAAAAGTGAAATGTTATGCATAATTAAAGCTTATCTGTAAATCAATAAGTGAAAACAATGTTTTTTGTTTTATTTTTGAGCATTAAATTTTATTTTACATTTATTTTAATTAGAAGAGTAGAACAATTTTTTTGCATACAGTTAAGAACATATTGTGCAATAAATAAAGAAAAGAATACTAAGCAACATCATTCTGAGGATAGTAGATACATCTGAAAATATCAGAGAAAAGCCAAGGATATTCAAACAGAAAAAATGATGACCACCCTGATATTGAAAAAGTTTGGGAGAATTATAGTATCACCATGATATCAGTCATATTTTTGGAGGGTTTACAGTGAACACATATAACTGTGTTGAATTTAAAATACAACTGTTGTTTGTAACTTCTAATGAATGATAAGTATGTAATTGTAGGGCTATTAAAAGAAAACAAGAAAAATTAGGGATATTCATTTATAAACGTTCGGTATTAATGTATGCACTAAAATCTTATTCGAATAAATAAATCCATTTACAATAAGCAACCTTTTCATAGATAAAGTATTCTTTTTAAAAGATTTCACTATCATCTTAGTATATTATTGTAATTATAAAGTAAGTATTAATGAATATTTAAAATTTTGTGAAATTAAATTAATTTGTTTCATGAAATTAAAGCTTATTCAGATATTGATGATTACAAGAAGAATCAAACTTGTGCAAGTGCAATGTGGGATGGTCAATGTTTTAAACAATATTTCATATAAGTTGGCTAATTGTGGTCATAATATGTAATGTTAAACTCACTATTATAACATTACAGTAAGACCTCTGAGTGGCCACTCCTACATTCCGAGAAAATTTGTCAGCTTTGAAGGGTTTAGTTACAATTAAAGGATAATTGCTATAATACATAATTTAAGCAGGTACAACACATTTAAAATGAAGTTTAAAATTTATCTAAAGAAAAAATAGTACTTTATTTAATTATTTTTAAATTTTATTAAAAAAGCGATATAACTTGACTTTGTTTTAGGTTTTTACATTTCTCAAAAACAGCCATTTTTTCAAGTTTGTCTTTTTGTTTAAAAAATAAATCTTGAACCGAACTTTCCTGCCTTGATTTTTCACATTTTTTCTGTCGAAGTTTACTAGCTATTCTTCAAAAGTAGATGATGTCATCTATATTTTTTTTTTATTCTCATACCACAACATACCAGGATGATTCAAATCCTTTTTCTTTAAAACTTCTGAGTCTTTGATATCTCTAAATGATCAAGGGCTTTCCCCCCCCCCCCCCTCTTCAGGTGCAAAAATTAGTGGTAAGCTGCTCCTTCGGAATTTTTCTACTTCTGGCATCATTAGGTTTTTGAATAATACTTTTATTGAGCAAAACAAGAAAGTAATGTGCTGTCTCTACCATGTTTCATATGTCTTTGTCATCATATCCAGCCAAAAGTAGTGGAAGATGCTCCTGACAGTCTTCACATGAACTAATGTTGACATCGGCCGCTTTGCCACACTTAGATCGAAAAGTAATGTTATTCCAAGTACGAAATCTGTCCACCACCCATTTCTGGTAGAGAACTTTTCAATTCCCAGAGCATCCGCAAGTTCTTTTGCCTTGTATTGAATCATAAGTCCAGTGACAGGAATTTTCTTCGCAATGTTGACATACTTTTCATCTATTTGACACCACAAAATTTAGTGTCTTCATATTCTTTAGAATTCAAACAGCCTGATATTTTTATTTGCTTTTTTTTTAAATTGTTTCTTCTTTGCTTTCTTTCAATTTTCTTACTTCTTTTGCTGTTAAATAATGCAGCTGACTTGCTCACCGATTTGTCGTTCTTATATTGATACAGAATTTGAGTGCGCTTCTCGAGAATTCACTTCGACATCATTGCAACTCGGATGAAGACCAGATAATAGAAGAAGCGTGAATGATGTTTTCCCTCCAAAATTATCGGTATCCACTAATATCCAATAGGAAACAAGTACAGAAGACTTTTCTTGACTGACCCCGAACCTTTCTTTTTCTGGACATAGCCAAAGCCTTTGATAAAATTTGGCACGAAGGGCTCTTATTCAAGTGCATGCGACTTTGATTTTCGGCACAATTTATCAAAATTTTATGTTCGTACCTATCTTCTCATAACTTTAGGGTACGAATAAACGATGTAATTTCATCCTCCAGATCAATCCTGAGCGGTTATGCGCAGGGAAGTTTACTTTATCCAACTCTTTTTAACATTTACGTTAATGATCAACCTCAAGTTAGGAATTGTCACTCAGCAATATTTGTTGACGATACCGCCATTCTAACACAGAATAGGGATCCACGCATAGTCATTACACAATTACAACAGTATCAGCTCAAACATTTACAGTGCTGGCTCATCGGCTGGAAAATAAAAGTGAACCCAAGAAAATGCATGTGCCTCCTGTTTATTAAAAAACTCGGAATGCTTGATCTAGTCCCAATCAAAATTTTTGACCACCGTCCCCTTTGTAACATGATCAGTATCTAAGCTCTATGGGTTTCACTGTATATATATTTATGACAAATTTTTAGTATGATTTCTTGAAATTTTTTTAGACCTGAAGTATTACTTATTTTTTAGATCTGAAGTATTGAAATATTACTATTTTAGGATATGTTTTATGAATTTGATGTTATTCCAATTATTTATCCATATATGCATTAATTTAATTAAAAATGTAGAGATTTAAGTTTTGTTTATTGATTAATGTAAGTTATAAATATAAAGATTAATTTACCTTTGGCAAAGATATTATCATTAATGATATTGATTTTTTCTTTCCATTCCCAGACTTATTGAATAAGCTGTTTATCTTGCAGATACAATCAGGAGTGCTTGAACAAATAATAAATGATGCTGTTGAATCTAAAGTTGAGGGCATTCAGCAATTGCTGTGGTCACATTACACAGATTTATTGAAGACCATTTATATTATTAAAGTAAATGTTTTCTCTTTTCTTCACAAAATGCAGTAGTCAAAATAACTTAAAATGTAATTTAAAATATTTTATTTTTCAATTGTTAAATTAATAAAATTTTTAGAGGCACTTTATAATTATTACATTGCTTATTTAAAAATGACTACATGTAGTGATTTATTTATGACTTTTAGTTGGAAATTTTTCTAATTTGATTGTTTGGGGCTCAAAATATTTTGTGTCTGAGTGCCTTCGAAAGTAAATATTCTGCAATAGAAACATGAAACTCCAAAATGTTAATGGTATTTTCTGATTATGGATACCTTTTGCCAGAAAGACTATTTCTTGAATTTTGTTCTTCCCTTTGATGTTAAATAGTTCTTTATTCTGATAATTTGATATGTATATCTCTCTTTATAAAAATGGGTCTTTCACTTCTTTGCAAATATTCAATTTTAACATAATTAGAGTGTATGTGCAAGGAAAAAAAACCTTTCAAAGTTAAGTTTATTAAATAGTTTCAGTTGATTAGTTAAGCAAAAGTTAAGTAAGTTTCAGTTGATTCAGTTAAAAAAAATTGTGATATTTTGTAAAAATATCTCAAAAATAATTTTTATACTATTTGTATATTTAAAAAAAATGGGAAATTATAATAATCTCATAATTATTATTATTTGGGTTACTTTTCCATTTGAAATTATTATTTGGGTAATTTATTTAGTTAGATATGCCAAAGTTAGCACTTGTTCAATTATGTGTTTAATAATTTTTTTTAATATTATTTTTGGAAATGTAGTAGTAAAAAGGTTTTGTCTAGTTATTTTGCTTAGTTTTTGAGGAAATTACAAAAATAAAGAAGAACAGCCATAAAGTTCAATTAGAGATATGTATGCTATACTATGATAAAAATGCAGGAAAAAGTTTCTTGTATTTTATCTATAAAATTGGAGATATTTCCAATTAAAATTATGATCTTTCCTAACCTGTATTCCCTGGTATTATTATACAGTTTTTCCAAGCTAAGCCATAGCATATTGAAATTTTAAGCAATGAAAAGAATAAAAAGAGAAAAACTTTGGAAAAAAGAAGGTTCTCGAGAGGGGGATATCAAAAAATGCGTCTTTCAATTCTTGGACATACCCATTTTTTAAGTTGTAGAAAGCTCATAATTTTAATTACAAATATCTCCACCAATTTTATAAATAACTCCAGAAAATGTTTTAGCATGCATTTTCCTTATTGAATATTTGGACTGATCTCTCTCTCTCTCTCTTTTTTTTTTTTTATTTATTTTTTTTTTTAACTTTTTTAATTTACCGCTAGGAACTTTGTTACTTATCTCAATAAATTGAGCACAGTCACTTTACCATAGCTATGCATTATTTCCCTGGTTGTATGAGACACCATTCTGAATTTGAAGACATTTCTTCTCTGATTTAGAACTATCGAACAGGATGTTGTTCCTTTTTTATATCAGTTAGTATATGCCATTATAGTTGCAGAAGAACGCAAAGTAATGACCTTGAAAGTTGAGTGATGTCCATCAAAAACATGCAATAACGTCCATTCATTAGTCCAGTAAATCATCCACAGCAAAAATCTACTCTTATGAAAAATGTTAACATCAATTTAACGTCTTAAATAAATTGTAAACGTCTACAGAATTTCGACAATTTGGCAGGATTTGCTAGGGGTATTCACGAGAAAGGTCGAGCCCCCCAAAATGTGGGGAAAGGCGAAGATCAGCTTTAATATGTGAAATATATTTATTAAGATTACAAGGACAAGACATTATGAGCGTGAGCCACTCGTCTGCCATTTATGGCGGGAAAGCATCATGTGATCAATGACGCATCATGGCGCCATACAGGATATGAGATCTGTTAGCAGCTCCCACATGTATTAATTTTTCTTGTTAAACTTCGCCATGATGTGCAGATATTTCATTCAACACTTGATATTAAAATTCATTATTTTGAGAGTATTCATTTTTGCACAAAATTCCATTAAATTCATATTTTTTTTAGTGAATAAGGATAAAATTTTAAATAGTCATATATTCTGTATCAATACTTTAATAATCAGGAAAGCCAATATTCTAGGCAAACAAAAATTGGCAGTATTTAAAATATATTAGTTTTTTAATGAACTTATTTTCATTCATATAATGATAAAAAAAAAAAAAGATTAAAAGTAAAATAAATATTTGCATTTTTATTTAAAATCACTGATCAGTCTTAATTTACTAACACAAACCTTTTGAAATTACTTTTTTTAATAGAAAAAGTTTCTAATTAATTTTTATTTCTTTAGGATGAAATGGAACAAAGACATGCATCAGAAAGTACAACTATGTTTAAAATTATTGAAGAACTGTTAGAAGAAAATCGTTTGCTTAGAAATGCAATACTGGCACGTCAATAGATCTTTTTTTTTTTTTTTTTTAACTTTGCTTTCCCATTTTATATGGATTTCACTTTATATATTTTTTAAGTTAATAAAACATAATATTTCAATACATGTTTATGTTTTTTAATTCTCTAGAATGACAAAATGTATATTTTAATTGTGATTTTAATTTCATTTGCTTAATCTTGAAATTCAAGGAGTAAAAATCAGACATGATTACAAATAAATAACAAGGATTTTAAATGACATTCAAGAATACATGTTTTCAAACACTTTCAGTAATGAATGCATAATTTTTAAGATTTAGTGAAAAATAATTGGTTTTTCTTAATCATTTAATAAGTTTAGTAAACTTTTTAATTTCTGGGCTTTTTTAAATGGTCAAGTTTTGCTTGTTTCTGGAGAAGAAATAAATTTTTTGAAATTATTGCACTTATATGTTTTTCTTTGCTATCTATAAATTGAGATAATAATAAAAATAAAACTCGAAAAATAATGAATCAGGATTGCACAAATCCAAGAATTCCAGATATAAGAAAAAGAGACAATTTTAAGTTTCAGCTACATCTTGACACAATATTCTTTAATACAAGTTAATGATAAATAAGCAGTTTTGAAATGCATTTGAAACCTTTTGAAAATTAAAACTAAGCTTAAATATTATGGCCTATTATGCTGCATTGAAACAGTGGTAGTTCTTGAGAGGATGAGGCTGGTATAACACTTAAAAATGTGTATTCTAAAAAATATTCTATTAACTTTTTGATTGCAATTTAATTTACTTATGGTTCACAATTATAACATAACTGTCTATCTAATTAGTTTACTCTTACTGTACTATTCATAAGATATAGCAAAGAAGAGGGTCATCTGAATTGTATAGATAGTAGACTAGTATTGCATATGAATTATGGCATTGAAGGTTATTATAGAAGGTTTAAATTCCAACTTATTTTGGATCCTCTACACGTTAATTTATTAAATGAAAACTTTAATTTGTATATAAATTTATAGTTTTACTTGTTTCTTATTGATTATTACAACTGCTCTTTATAAATCAACATAATAAGTATGACTAGGAAATTTCTTTTGAATTTCAGAGTAAGTGGCACTTCAAATAGTATGATTTGTTTGTTCTTGGTCTTCATCATTGGGTTTATAGTGCCTGGCACATGATATACTTTTTCTTATCATTTTTTCCCCCTCAAGAGAGAGGTATAAATGCAATAATGTTTTGCCTCTATGACCCCTGGAGCATCTATATCACCCCACCCCCCATTGCTCTCTGGTCACTCTTCCATTGACCAGAAAGGAAAAAAAAAATGATTTAAAGATAAAATGCTGAATAAAAAAATATACTCATGCCGTTATAATTTTAATTTAAAGTGCAATTTTTTTTTATTGGCTACTATTTTCATTTATCTCAGTGTACAAAGATGTAATAGAACATAATATGTACATCTTGACTTTATTAAATTTGTATTAATAATTAGTATAATAAAGCTAAGTTCCATAATATTAAATAAATATTAATAAAGCATGGTTTCCATAATATGAATTTTAAGATTTAAATATTTCAAGCAAGCAAATGTTATGAAGCATTTGGTGAAAGTTTTATTGTGTGTTTGTCTTGCCTTGTATAAAAGTGAGTTAAAACAATAAAATTTCTCTTTGTAACTCAAAAAAATAAGTTCATGTTTTTACTTTAAGATTTTAATTTGGGAAGCAAATTTTACAATTTTTTAAATATTATTGTTCATTTCAAAAAAAAAAAAACATTCATGTTCATTTCTAATATTTGTTCTAAATAATGTCAAATGCTCCTATAATTTTAATTCTTGTGATTCTTTTTTTATAATTATTTTTGTTATTTAGGAAATATTTAAAAGTTGTAATCAAAATATTCCATATATAAATTTATGTATTACTGCATTTTTGAAGTACATTTACATTATTTTTATACAAATTTGTATATAACACATTAAAAAATATTTTTTTTCTGTGATAATTCATTATTATACCATTAAATTTCTATATCTATCTTAGCATTTATATTTTATGCCAGAATACTATTAAGCAGAAATGTATGAAAACATTTTGTCTCTAACATCCAAAAAATTATTTTATATTCGTCTGATATGAAATGATTTTTTTTTATTTATTTAAGGCCATATTAAAAAAAATAAGCAAACATTAAATATTATCTATTCTGTTCTAAACATGAAAAACAACTGTATGCACTCTCTTAATTTATGTAAGGAGGGAATTAATTTTTAAGACATGCTATTCTTTATGAATTTGTATATCAAAAATATCTTTGCTTTCTTTTTTAATTTACATTTAATTATTAGCCTATTAATGCTTTTTAAAAATTTCAAATAACTGTTTCAAACCAAATAACTTTTTTTTTTTTTTTTTTTTTGGTTATGTACAATAACTGTGTCGGCTATATTATTTATTAAGTTAAAATAAATCTAACAATTGCTGATTTTATTTATTTCTAAATGTTGTTCTAGTTCCATCTACTCTCTTTTTAATTCCAGATTTCAAGCTAAATGCGTTGGAAGTATTACTTGTTTTCACTTTATTCCTGAAAATATATTGTGAAATAACATTCGATAATTAATTTGAATAAGTTATTGAACTAAATGTAGTAAGAAAACAAATTTCAAAAGTATTCATCCTGTTTAGTTGAAATTTTAAGTTAGATTAATGCTAAATTAACTAGTGCACAGTATTTCCTTCAAATTGTGTTTATTAAAAATTATTTCTGTGCTTATTAAGTATCAAACTTTCATTTAATCCTGGTTAATTATATATATATATATATAATTTGTTTTCGTAAATGCTTAGTAATGCATCATACATCTCCCAAATGAAATCTAAAAAGCTTCTATACAACTCTCCCATATATTGTCACTTAATGGCTTACATTCTTGAATATGCTTTAAAAGTATTTCCCACTGAAAAATAGATGCAGGATTTTTCTTTTTATGGGGTGGTGACAATGTTGGAGAAATTAGCGGCTTCCATGAATGCTTTTGACATATCTAGATGGAGAAAGTTGATATTACACGTTAATATAAAATGCTCGCTAATTAATTTTTTTCCCCCTTCATTCTTAAATACTTGATTGTCTCTCATATTGGATCCTTAGTCATATCCCTGTCCTCTGACATCCTACAGATTTAAAACTAAGTCATTAAGTTCTCCAATTATAATTTCAGACAATTGTTTCCCTGTGGATCTTTTAGCTATTAGGAATCTCCAAAACTTTTCATTAATATTTATTTCAATCTCTTTGGCATCAGATTTTTTTTATTGAATCATCTGATTACAAGGGTCATTTATTTTACCGTATTAATATCAGAAGTACAGTCTAAAATTATGGGGAATATTTGGATTGCTTTTATTTTATCAATAATATGAGAATCAACTCTTTGATGCAGCAAGTCTATTATCTCATTTTCTTTATTTTTTTCTTGAAATTAAGAGTTTTAACCTTCTCTTTTTTTATATGCTTTGTGGATGTGTTCTTTTATAATGAGATCAAATTCAGGTTGTAATTCAATTAATTAAAAAAAATTACCGTCATTATACTCAAACAACTTGTACCTTTTAAAACCAAATAACTTAACCAACATTTTTGCGATTGCCACGATTATTAAAAGCACTTTGCACCATTTTTTTTTGTTTTGGCATTAATAATTCTTTGAACAGTCACAACTACAATTTTACACTTTAACCTTTCGTTCATTTTTAAACATGCATTTTGGGCTTAAATATAATTTTTACTAATTTCGCGATCTTTAAATTTCTACGAGATGCTTCTAAGGTGCTATGTGATTAAACCATTGAAAGCAATCCAACCATACAGCTGAAAATGCCCAAAATACACTTGTTAGTCGTATAAACCTTATATGCTTAAAATTCGTATCTAATAATTTGCACTAAAACGTTGTGTACTTGTAGAGTGATTTAATGGATTTTATCGTACTTAAAACTTTTGGCATCTAAAATTTTTGGCCCAATGTTGAATCTACTCAAAATTTTGTTTTGTAGAATGCTTTTTAAAAGTATCAGGTTGGTACCAATTTTTATAATGCTATGATTTGATGGTGGATGTTTGCCAGCTCCAGTTGATTTTGAAATATCGTCTATTTGTATATCATAAATGTTCTCACACCATCCATATTTTCTTTTATAGCCGGACTTGATGGCGGATTTTCAACGTCATTATTTGTCAACTCTTTATATAATTCATTACGCACCAGCTTGTTTTTGCCTTTTTCAGCCTTCTTTTGTACTGGTACTGGTAACAAGACAGTTTTCATTGTCCGTTAGAGATTCTAGAATAGGGAGGCAGATCAAATTTAATAATATAAAATAATAATTAAAAATGGAGATTTATCTTTTTCTAAATAAGCTAAAACCGTAGTTAATTTAATTTCAAAATTGCATTTCGTCGATCGGCATAAAAAATATGTATGCACTGCACAAAATATTTTTTCATGCCTTACAAGTTTAAAGTCTACTGTGGTAATATGTATGCTTCTTCGAATCAAATACTTGGGATCAAAAATAGCCATTAAAGACAATTTTTAATACTTAATTTTGAGATTTTACTCACTTGAATCAATTAAATATATTATGAAATGCGTTTTATCGAGGTTATGATAATTTTTTTTCGCATTTTTCATATTATGGATATAAATAATTATTTTCATAGAACAAAAATATAAATAAATGTATTTATCGAATAAATTAAAATTTGATGCACCTTTTCGTTGATTCAATAAATATCCTTTATGGATTAAAAAAATATTTAATTTAAAAACGCTTCCATTTAATTGCTCGGCAATAAAATACATGTTTCAAACTAAGCAACTTAATTTAAAATTAACAAATCACGTAAAGCTAAAATTCCTGAATATTATGCATAATATTTTTCATACTAATGTTATTGTATAATTGATCCACCCTTTTATTGCACAGGGAAACAAATTTCGTTGTTTTAGATCTGAGATTTGTTTTTGACTAAGTTTTGGCTTCTGGATCCAAATATAAGAGCAATTTTTGTCTATCACATGAATTTTTTAAGCTACAGGATACCCTTTTTTTGTTTCAAAAGTCATACAATATGCGCTTATAACAAATAATAATAAAGCATAAACTTGCCAATTATACTATACATAAAGTATAGCTTTATTCATACAAATCTAATATATAAAAATGAACTTTTTCTTGTTCGTATTTTATGCGCTGCCGTTCATTTAATTGCGATAAAACTGCGAACTTATTGCCTGCAAGTTGCAACTTGATAAACTTGTAACTTATTGCTTGCATAGTAAATTAAATCCGGAGGAACTTGCTTGAAGAAAACAAGGTACTTTGTGCCGCTGAGGTGTTCGGGCAGAAGATACGATCCCAATAAATGACCCTGCCCAGATGTTAATATCAAAATTGTGCTGTACGTTCGACGAGATACTGATGAGAGGATTTTCGAATGACCAAATATTCGCATTGAAGACACCTTTTCTCGTAAAGTAGTCTTCATCTGAAAATAAAACTTTAGCAGAAAAGTGTGCATCTTCTTGTGTGGCATCAAGAATTCAGAGTGCGAACTCCATCCAATTTTCGATTTTCATTGAAAACCGTTACCTTCGACTGTATGCTTACTTTAAATTTCTCATCTACTTAATGCCTATTATCCTTGCTCTGGAATTTATTTTTCGACTTTGACAACACTCTCTGCGAACATCGGTACTGATGTTGCTGCGATGTTTTCTGGGGCACATTTTAATTTTTCTTGAATATCTTTAAAACTCCCCAGTTTTCATACTACACGCTTATATCAAATTATAGAATATAAAATTCCTTACATTTTCAAGCTTTTATTTTTCTTCAAGTCTTAATATTTTTGCAAATATGGGTTCTAAACTATTTTTTCTCTTTTGATAGGGATTTCTCTACACATGTCGACCCAGGTAAGGGAATTATAAGGATCTTTTAAAAGAATGTGCTTGTATTGACAATTTTTTATCCCTTCACTCTGAGTGTGGGAATTTGTCGATGTCGGCACTTTTACAGACCTTCCATTGCATTAATTATATAAAAAAGGTAGAATTGGATCAGGAAATAAGAGAATATTTTGGAATGAAGTTAATATGGGTTGAATTAAAATAAAACTTTGGAAATTAATTAGGATTAAATTAAATTTTAAAATATCATTACACACACACACATATCTATACTTATATAAAGCTCAATGTGTGTGTGTGTTGGCGCTCTACAGGCCAGACCGTTTGACCAATAGCTAGCAAATTTGGTACATGTATACCTTGGAGGTCGGGAATGTGCACCTGGGGTCCCTTTTTTTGAATTTTTAATTAGAATTTTAATTATTAATTAAAAACTTAACTTTCCCGCCAAAAAAATCTTCATTTTCCCCACCACCAAATGAGTAAGGCTTCAGCTTTATTTTCCCACGCTAATGAGGCTAGGCTTAAGATTTTTCGGCCGATTATTTCAAACGATTCTGTTTATTTTCTTAATGTTTGATGCATTTAAAATTAAACATTGTTAATTAATAGATCTTTCAGATTCATTCTGAAGTACTTTTGAATTAAAATAAAACAGAATAAAGGAAATTAAAAATTTCTAATCTGCATAGCGTTACCCCAACTGGAGTAGAAAAATTCACGCATTTGCGTTACCGTAACTGGCGTTGAAAATTCACGCATGCGCATTGTGTTCTGATTGTTGACAACCATTATCAACGGATGCGGACTAGATTTAAATTATTTTTAGGTTAATTGCATGCTTTTGTAATTAAATTGTATTTATGTTAGTTATATATTTTTTATATATGCTTATAGTTTGATGTACATCGTTTTTTAAGTAGTTTTTTTTAACCTGTTTTCAACCGATTATTTTAAACAATTCGTTTTATTTTCTTAGTGTTTGATGCAATTAAAATTAAACATTGTTAATTAATCGATCTGGTCAGGATGAATCTGAGAAAATTTTGTTGAAAAATTCTTGAAATATTACATAAATTAAGAAAGATATTCTTTAGTGCCTATAAAGATTAAACGCTCAGTGACTGTTTTCAGTAATCATATTAAAAAAAAAAAAAAAAAAAAAAAAAAAAAAAAAAAAAAAAACTTTGTTTCAGTTAAAAATATTATTATATTAATTGCAGATTAATCCATACCACTTTAATTTAAAGTATAAATTCTACGGGAGCTAACAGAAAATTAGAGAGACACATATTACACAAATATTTTGATGAAGAAGCTATTAAAGTAGGAATTGCATAAAATATTTAATTATTAAAATTTTAACGAACAATAAGATTGGCGAACCGACTGGTCGCCAAAGGCAGCTAGTATATATATATAAATTTACATTTCTTTAAAGATTTCCTCCTGGCTTAAGTTATAATTAAGTCCGATGATCCATTACATAGATAATTTAATACCTATATCTGCAACTTTTTAATGAAAATTTTAATCTTATATTAATAGCTTTTTGTTTAAATTCGAAAATTCATAATTCACCACCCCACCTTCTTTTATCCGATTCTTACCGGGTGGCTTATTTTGGGTAGGCAAGTCAACATCTGAAAGCAATGAAATAGCTATTATGTTCTTTTTCCAAGCCAAAGTACAATTCGAACGGATTAATTGTGCTAGATAATATTCCATTTCAAGAAAGACATTTAACTATTTAACTTGATAGAAATTTCATAAATGACTTTAAAAAAATAACTTGTGCAAATTTTGATACAAAGGAAAGAAAACTGCAGGTAAATCTTCCAGAGAGTGAAACAATGCATTGGGGCGAAACTGAACTTTGGACCATGCTTGATTAATCTATACTTATAATAAAGATGTGTGTGTGTGTGTGTGTGTGTGTGTGTGTGTGTGTGTGTGTGTGTGTGTGTGTGTGTGTGTGTGTGTGTGTGTGTGTGTGTGTGTGTGTGTGTGTGTGTGTGTGTGTGTGTGTTGGCGCTCTATAAACCAGACCGTTTGGACTAAATCTACCAGATTTGGCACACGTACACTTTGAAGGTCGGAAATTTGCACCTGCAAGTCATTTTTTAAAAATTTTATTAATTACAAATTAGGCGAAATTTTGGTTTTTATTCCCGAAAACTTCCGAAAATATTATCGAACAAACACGAATTCTACAGCAAGACTCAAAAACTTATATTTTCAGATATCAATGTTTTAACCTATAATTTAAGTTTCTATTTTTAATGAATTTTTAAAAAGACATTTTAACCATATTTTTCAATAATTTATTTCTTGCAAAATAAAAATAAAATTTGACTTAAACATTTAAAAACATGTTAAGCGTGCGTAAGATGAGATGAAATAAATATAAAATATGATATTTTCTAAAAAATAATAACAACAACAAGTAGAAGTTTTCAATGGTCTTTTACAATATCTATATTATTAATTCAATAAATCAATTCTGTTATTGTTTCTTATGGCACTTGCCTTGGACAAGCCCGCTGTTACTAAAACAGCGATTTAAGTCGGTGGGGGAGCGTCTCTTGTTTTTAATAGCGCCAACTGGGGCCAATAGTACGACTCAGCTGCTCACGCATCAGCTATCACAAACAACCATGCCAAAACCGGGACTCGAACCCAGGACGCCCAGATCACGGGGAAGACGCGCTACCCCTGTGACAGGACACCGGCATAAATGAATTCTATTTAAGGCTTACATAGTTTAATATATACAGAATATTCACTCTATTCAGATTTCGAAGCTAATAATGATAGATATACATGTGCTAAAAAATTGTTTCAGTAAAGTAAATTATTATATTTTATGTAATATGAGCCAATAAATTATCTGATGAAATTAAAAAATTTTATAAATCCTTAGTCCTATAAATCATATTTAACAAAGTTATTTTTGAGATACTAATATTTTAAATAAAAAGATTTGCTAAATCTTTTTATCTAAAGTAAATCGAATCTACTAAATGATACCCAAAAACTGACAGACTTATGAAAATTTGAGTATCTCTATTTTAATAAAAGTACTCAATTTTGGACCTTACCATCCACTGTCTAAAAGACAATACATATATTGCAACTTCTTAAAGGCTGATTATTGGACGAATGTATGTGTGTGTTGGCGCAATACACTCCAGACCATGTGATCTAGAGCTACCAAACTTGACTCATATCTACTTTGGAGGATAAAAATGATTATCCCGGAGAGACTTTTTAAAATTTTAATTAATTAAAATTTTTTTTAAATTTTAGAGTTTTTCCGGGATAACTTTCGAAGATATTAAGCTCAAAACTGATTATTACAACACCTTAAAGTTCAAACAGTAATCTTTTCAATGATACCAATGTTTTAACCTATAAGTGTCTGTTTTTAATTTTTCAAAGCATTTCAGTCATATTTCTAACAATTTATTTCATACAAAATGAAAATAAAATTTAACCTGCATGAGCTCGTTTTGAGTGCGCGAGAAAAATTAGATTTTTGCCACGCGAACTCAAATTGAAAAATTAAGTTAAATTTTACAAAAGTCTTGCGGTAAACTAAAAACTTGACAGTGTGTAATGTTCAACACAAGTTTGCATGAAATGGAATAAATATGAAATGTGATATTGTCAATAAAAATGAATGCCGGAAAAAAGTTTTCTTTGAAGTTTTAAAATAGTTATATTATTAATTCAGTTTTAATCAAGGCATACATAGATTAATATAAACAGATTATCAATTCTATTCAATGCCAAACAAATTTTTTTAACTTTATTAATTGGAGTATATATCTAATAAAAAAATCTAAATGAAAATAAATAATTACATTTTATGTAGTTTAAATCAATAAATTTTCTGATGAATTAGCAATTTAAAATTTTTATGCAGATCTTCGGTTTTTAGAGCCATACTTAATAAAATATTCTATAGTCACTAATATTTTAAATAAAAAAATGCCCACTCTTTTTCAATTAAAACTGATTGGGTTATCAAAATTTGTATGTCTCCATTATATAAAAACGCACAATTTTAGGCTTCTCTATCGATCTTCTTGAGGAAAATACGGTAATCAGCGTTTGGATTTTTCCGAGACTGATTGTTTAAAATAATGAAATTGTTGATTGTCCTAAATGAATAATATTCAAAGTATTATAAATCGGTTAAACTTGATCGCAGAGGGTTGAAATGTCAGTTTGTTAAGATTATTTTATTAATATGGTAAATATTAATTGAATCGAAGGATTGTATAAAATTGCGACTTCATAATTGTTTTCAGAAGTACATCTATTGATTGAAATAAAATAAAATATTATTTATCGTATTTAAATCTTTTTGAAGGTAAAATTGTATTTTATGATGAATCAGAGAAATTTTTATGGAATAATTCTTTGAAATATTGCATAAATTATAAAAAACATATTTTGTGGCATAAGATTACAGTACTGAAGAATCCGATCTTCTGTAGTTTTATATATATATATATATATATATATATATATGCATAAAACTGCACATTCTTGATACTTAAGCAAGGCGCATTTCTTCAAAGCAAATACGATGCAAGAAATCAGTAAATTACATTTTCTTTCAAATTCAACAGATATTGCACCGTAAATAAATAAAATTTGTGTTGTAATACTTAATGAAGGGAGTGAATTTTTGTATCATGGAAACGTAAGTTTATAACTTCAAGGCCAAAAAAATAAGTACAATTTTTTTTCCCAGATTAATTAAACATTCTTTATTTAAATTTTTGCTGAGTAGCATCTTAGCCGTTGCAGTTGCAGGGAACTGCACCGTTGCCCAGGGAACACCACGTGGAGGTGTGCTACTCTCGTTCCCCGCCCGCCAACCCTCCCTTCATCGCTACATCTGACGGCTCTCTTGATTCCAAGACAGCATCTTTTATCTGACGACAGTCTGTGAAAAAGCATTTTGCAATCGATGGCAGTCTTTGAAACCGCATCAAGACGCCTATGACAGTTTTTGATGCAGCATTCGGCAACCGAAGAAGACAATTTTCAACACTATTGGGCAGCTGAAGACAGTTTTGATGTTACACTGCATTTTGCCGTTTTGTAAATCGCAAGCGATTTTACAATTGGGGTCTCAGTCTTCTGAACTTGAATAGTAACCAGTTCAGCAGGTAGCTCCAGGCCTGACAGATCTTATAAATTGTATACGAGCGCGCAACAGCAACTCCTTGAACAGGCGGATGAGATGTTACATCCATATCAAGATCCAAATCTAGATCTGTATCAACATCCCCGATAGATGGTGCATCGGGGTAAAGAAAATATTCTAGTATTTCCCAAATCGTCATAAAGACGAGGAACACAAAGATGGCCGAAGCCTCATTGAAAATCACACTAAGCATCATTACTCAGCAAAAAAAAAAAAAAAAAAAAGTCTCACAATGTTCGGTTGCAAAACAGTGAATGAATTTTAATAGAAAGCAACAGAGCAGGGATTCATTGTTTGTTCTGTTAGATTGTTTGCATTTATAACTTTGTTGAGCATATAAACAGTTATGCTGCTGTTTATAATGACAGCTGGTGACTATTGAAATATTTTGAGTTTACTAACAATTGAAAGCCAACAATAATGCTTTGGAAGTTGGTTGGTGGGAATAGGAATTAATATCTAAATGAATTATGTAGAAATAAATATTAAAAAATTATTTAAAAATGATTAGTAATTAGAAATTCTAAGGACAGTTAAAATTCACCCATTTTATTTTAAATTGCACGGAAAATATAAAATTAATATTTTTATTTCGCTTTGTAAGTGGGAAAATAATTGCAGCTTCTTACATCATGTCTGGCATAGGAGACATGGAACAAAGAGGCTTAAGGTTACGAAAAGAAGTGGGGAACAAGAACGGAAATTTAGTGTTCAATTATTTAAATACATATTTGATAAATTTTAATACAGTAATTTATATTCATTTATAATCAGTCTTTTAAAGGGAAAAGAGTTTAATGCAACTGAATAAAAAAGCATAATTTTTTTTTTCCATTTTGATTTACATAGGGAAATAAGTATCGGGTATTTAGTATGAATAGAGCAGTGTGTTGAATTAACGTCCTTCTTCCAAATAAAAATGATCACTATTGTTCGTCAGCGAATGTTAATATTTTTAGACGTTACAGCATTATCAATTTTTTTTTAATAAAGACTTACAAAAATGTTGTCACAGAAATTCATAATGTAGAAATCAATTGAATTTTTTACAAAATTATTATGTACATAACAGTGACCAGTATCTCATCTTCCGAAACCGGCCATAAGTTTATAAATACTTACTACTTCTGGTTTTCAATTTCCGTTCTTATCGCTTTGAAGTAAAACTTTTCCTTCTTCTAAATAGAAGTATGACTGCTCTAAGTTGTGATATAAATTAAGATGTCAAAGTATACAGTAGGTTTACAATGTATTTCTGTTAATTTCAAGAATATATATATATATATATATATATATATATATATATATATATATATATATATATAATTTACGATTTAACGAGCATTTACGCAATTCTCACGTTTTCGAAATATTTTTGTACTTGAGCGACAAACACACGCTTGCATTACGAGCGATTTAATCTTATATATAAAAATGCATTTTTGTTTGTTCGTATTTCACTCGCTGCCGTACCGTTCATCAGATTTCGATAAACGTTAACTTATTACTTGCACTTGCGCGAAGATAATAGGAATAGTACAATTATTTTGAACACAATAAAATTTGCGAACAAATCGTTTCATACGTTTCTATTATTCATCATTATTTTAAAACTGGAAAACTGGACATTCGTATTTGTACGCATATGCATGAAACAAAACAAAATTATTGTCATCGATGCCAATTGGTGTGAGTGAAATGAAATCGAAAGTATCTAGAGCATTCATTTTTTTTTCTTTTCTTTAATGAATAGTCACCCACGTAAAATATTTCATTCCACGTGCTCAATATTTCAGCTGCGGCGAACAGCACATATTACTGAGAGTTCATTTAACACATTACAAAACGGAATTATTATTATCGACGCCGATCAAGGTAGTTTATATGTAATGGAAATTTTCCAGTGCAGACAGTAATTTTTCTATTTATTCAGTGAATCGACAAACGATATTTCGGTTATAAAAGCGTATATCATGTTGATTACTTCGTCCAAAAAATGCCACCCAGACGTTCATCCCTTAGTAGATCTACCAGGGCAACACGTAGAAATAAGCAAATTCGAATTTCTCAAACAAGCGAGGAACGATAAGAGAATTATGAAGCAGGTCGTTTACGAATTGCAAATTCACATGCTTCAGAATGTCTGGCTCAACATGCGGCAAAAATGCAGAATCAGAAGATCAACATGCGACAAGAATCGAGGCAACTATTCTTAACGGAAAGTCGAATGGAGATGTGCTCATTCCACGCATTCCCGTTATTCCCTCTGAAATGCCTCTTGATTTCCAACGACTGCAGTTCCCCATTCCATTTGCATGCACGATGACCATTTAACAAGGTGCAAAGTCAATCACTACAAGTGTGTAGATTGTATCTAGAAAATCCATGTTTTTCACAGGGTGAGTTGCATGTTGAATGCTCACGAGTCGGACAGCAAAGAAATTTGTTTTAGCTGAAGACAGAAAAACAATATTGTCCCCCCTAAAGCACTTGAATAATAAAATAAAAAAAATGGAATAAATATTATTTATGCTTCTCCTTTATATATCATTAAATTTCAATGAAAGCATTCATTGTCGAAAAGAAAATAGTTATCATTCTTCCTATTGTGGTGAAAGCTTATAAGCCAGTTAACAACTACGCTGCACGAGCAATTGCTTTTGTATCATGGTCATGTTACTGGACTGCGAATCAAATATTATGAATTATTTTGAAGCTAAATTAGAGAATTTCTGCTTGCTCCCTTGTTGGATTTGCTTTGCCTCTTCATCGGTAAACTGCTGCCGCCGCCTCTGATGTATATCTTGGAAGTCGGGATGATTTTTTTGAAAGTTTAATTAGAATTTTAATCAGTTGGAAATTGAACGAAATTTCGGCGTTTTTTCAAATTAACGCGAAAATATTATTGCAAAAAAGTAAATTTTAAATAGTTTCAATTTTTTTTAATGATGCTAACTTAATAATCTTGTGAATTTTTGCTAAATTTTGGCAATTTTTAAAAAATATCTTTTTGCCTCACATCCAACAATAAATTACATTGTTGCAATAAGTTACATTACAAGTTCGAACTGTTTTCATTGTTTCACGAACGATTCGATTTTCTTCCATTGTTTAAAGTTGAGGAAGATGTCTACATAGTTTACGGGACGTATAAAAAAATGAGGTAACAATATTCCGAGATTTAGAAGATAGATGAACAGGGTATTTTCATTTTAACTGTGTCTTGATGTCATAGGACTGATCTACATTAGAAAGGTTCATGTTCACAGTAAACAGAAAGTATGTAAGAGACAAAATAACACGAGTTTAATATTCGATAATTTGGCATGAAGTTATATCTGCACGACTTAAATATAACCAATATTCCCAGCGAACTTAAAAGTATAAGGGGAAAAAAAAAAAAAAAGATGGGATCACTTCATTACAAGTAAAACTAAGTGAATTTTGAAAATTTGAGTATATATTTTCTTATAAAAATATGCGATTATAGAACACTTCACTGACGTTTCGAAGATACAGTAAAGCGTCATTCTTGATATCTATTGGAGGAGGCTACCAGAATGATGAATGAGTTATAATTGACTTGATTTTCAAAATTTGAAGCTGAAAAATATTTTGCTGAAGCAATAATTACGAGACAAAGCTACATAAAATATCCAATGGAAAATTCTAGCGAGCATTAATACCGGCGAACTAGCTTGTCACCAAAAGAAGCTAATGACTAAAAAATATTTTACTACGGGAAACAGTCTTTTAAATAGTTCTAGTACGACATTAACTAAACAAAGAATTAAATAAACAGAAACCTTTAAGAAATCACGTGTGCTGTGTTCGTTAGATACAAACGGAAAAATCCGGAGGACATATAATTTTATGCAATACTCGATTAGTTATCTGAAGAATTCTATCACGAGTTATCTAAGAATCTGAACTGAGATTACGAAACCGATACGGTAAATGTTATCGAATTTATAAATCTTCTAAGTAAAACTGAAATAAAGTAGAACTTTTGAATTTTCGCATTTATTAATAATTGAATTTTTTTTTTTAATTTTATGAATATATTTTGTCGACGTTAAGTTTTGTATTATTAATATAAATTTTAACATTTTTATCATATGTTGTAATGAAAGCTTCCACATTTATTTTAAATGTATTGTGAATCTCCTTTATTAATTATTAAGGGGCATGTTTCAGTTTTTCGAACTAAATTTATTGTTTCAATTCCATTCCATTCCGGTCATTTAAATAAATAAATAATAATAATGAAACGAAATTTACTTCAGACTTTGTTTCCATATTTTACTTTATCCACTTTTATGCAATTTATAAATTCAATATATTTGTTTTCCTTTAATGAGAATAAATGTTTGCAAAATAGATGGTAGGTTTTATGATTTTTGCAAAGTTTGAGTTTTTTGTCGTGCAGCAAAGATTCTGCATTTTAAAAATAAGAATTAGAAAAGATATTTAAATTATACTTTCCATTCATTTATTCTAATAATTGGAATCCTTATCAGATTTTTCTGCTTATTGCAAATAATTTATTTTAGAATATTTTGCTTTCTTACAATTGACTGATCTTTTTATAGCTGAATTGTTTGTTTTGTTGTTTCAAAAAGAATATAATTTCTTCACAGAAAGATGTCTTAAGCTTTATTTACAGTATCCTAAGTTTTTCAAATATATAACCTTTTTATTATTTGTATTTTAGAAAATAGATTTAAGTATTAAAATTTCTTATTTGGTTATTAAAAATATGTAAATTGAGAGCAACAATTTTTTTTTCAACAGTATGATAATTAATATATATTTACCAAAAGAAAATTATATTTTTTTTATATATATATATAGTATTGCAGTTTTATTTATGTCTATCCTATTTTAAATATTAAGAATATCTATTTAAAAATATCCAGTCTAGAACTTTAATGAATTCTTTAAAGCTTAGTGTGTAAATTTAAAAATTCTCGTCATTAAAAAATCAAAATGAATGCTATAAAAATATGGAAATTCATTCTCTCGAGTATATGTAAGGTTTTGTGGAATTCGGAAATCCATTTTTTTTACTAATAACTTGAGCACGAACAAATCCATAATATTTTTATTTTTCAAAAATTTTGTATTGTTACCTCTGAAAACAGCTAATCAGTCTGATTTATATAAGTTCTGTATATATTTACAATCAAATTCTATTATTTTGATGAATTGATATGTTAGATATTAATTGTTTGTATATAATTGATAATTGCTCAAGCATAAAATTTGTCATATTCTTGAAATTGATATAAGCCCTTATATTGATTGAAACTGAATATATATTCATATGAAATTATTACCTACCATTTAAAATCTGTAAATAATATATTTGAAAATCGTATATTTATGTAATAATTAATTGCCAATGATTTTGATTTGTAACAAACAATTGCATACTAGCAATAAATTATCAAATATTTCAATTAATCAAATATTATTGGAATTAACTGCATGCTAGTGAAAATTGCTGAAGACCAGACAGATATGTTCTTTTATTAAAACCTGACTGTTTACCAGTGGTGTGTGTTTATGTTAAAATTCTCTAATGTGATGTAGTTAATACATTAGTTCCAAGTACTGCTTGTGTTTTCTTCAGAAAAAAAAAAAAAAAATAGTATTTTTTTTAGAGCGTCACAGTTGATGTCTGTTGTTGAACGTTTGTATTATTAAAAATCAAAAGAGAATTTTGAAAGTTATACCAGGCAACAATGGTGAATTTTCGAAAAATGCTATTCTTCTACTGAAAAAGTTTATTTGAAAATTATTTTGTAGTATTAAAAGCAATGCACTATTTTATTTTTAAACCATTATTAGATATCATAGCTAATAAGTAATTCATCATAATGTACGGATTATATCTATGTCATTATTTTGATATCATGATTCAAGGAAATACATGAGAAATGATTTGCATAAAGTGTGTAGCATATCGAGTAGTATTAAAAAAAAATCTTAAAAAATTCATCTTTAGTTAAATTGATTATTTCTAAAATTATAGTATATTTTATGCTTGTTTTGGTGTTTATTTTTGATATTTTGCCCAAATATTTTGAACTATTTTTCAAGTCCATTATTTTAAAAAAAACCTGGTTACTTGAAAAATAGTATTTTTTATTTTTTTAAATTTTTTTTAAATTTAATCTGGAAGGTATTTCCAAATTATGATTAGTTAATTTTTTTCTTTGAAAAAAAAAAGCAAATACATAAAATAAAACAATAATAAAAATGAATCATATTTTAAAATTAATGAGATTCAAAATTTATAATGTAAAATTTCAATATCGTAAATAAAACCTTCTAAGTTTTGGTTTCAAGTCTAAAAATAGAATATTTATTCAAACTTAAATTAATATGTTCCATTAAAAAATAGATTTTCTGTTTATGTATTATATATTTGAAATCACATGTTGATTGTGACATTTTTTTTCTTTATGGATATATTTTTATCTGTGAAATTATTAAAGATGATTACAGAAATTTTTTGAACTAAGATATAAATTGGTATTTTTCAGAAAAATGAGTTTCTGGATTATTTTGATGTTTGTTTCTTTGGCGTATGCAGTAAAGAAAGAATGTCCTGGTGGAACTTTTTCATGTCCGGATAGTAAGTATGATGATTAATTTTATGTAAGTGTATTTTTAATGTTCTTGTATAAGGAAAGATTTTAATTTTATTAAAAGTAACAATTGTTTTTCAAAGATATCATATTTCTTAAACTGTTTTGTTACAACTTTAATTTTCTATTGTCAGTTGGATTCTTTGAGAATTCAATGTAAATTCTTAATTTGAATTCTCAGTTTACTATCAATTAGATGTATGATTAACACTCATGCAGTAAATATTAGATATTAAATAATCAGATAAGATATTTTAAAGATAATAACTCTTAATTCATGCAATACCTTTGTTTTTTAATATCTACTCTTGGAAATAAAATGGCTAGTTATCTCTACATCTCTTGTCTTTTCTATATTGCAAGTATTTAATACTATCACAATCTTAGGATTTTTTTACTCCTTTAGAGATGAATCTTCTTAATGGATATATTTTAAATATTTATTAATTATCTGATATTTTCTTATATGTTTACTCAGTTTCTTAAAAATTTATTATAAATGCTATATGATATAAATATTATATATGCTCCATGAAAATGTCCTTAAAAAAGGGAAGAGAGAGAGTTATTTGTATCTAGTTTTTTACACAAAGAGATTTTGTAAATAGCTAGTTTTTATATTTCTTTGATAAAAGTTTGTGTGTATTTGCATCTCTAAAGTTTACTGTAAGTGGCCTTTAATTTTTTAAAACTATTCTAAATAGGAATCTTGATTGAAACATAACCTAAGTTTTAACTTGTATTTTCTCGGAAGATATTGTTCAAATGCATACATAATTTAAAACATGGAATGATATTTGTTTTTACATATTATAAATTGAACTATTGCTTAAATTTTGTTTAATTAGTTCTTGACCATAAAAAAAATATTTTTAAAAACCTTAAAGAATTAAGATGTTTTGGTATCCACGTATAAGAGAATTGAATATAAAATCCAGTAGTAAAGAACTGAATTGAAGGAAACTAAAAAAATGTGTTAGAATATTACTTTGGACTTTGAAATATAATCAAATATTTTTTCTGTCATAGAGTAAGTGAAAATTTTTATATTATAGATATTTTATGAATTCAAGAACTTTTTATTGATTTGGTAAAAGTGAAGTTTAGTGTATCCCTTGCTGCACCAAGGATGCCAAGTCACAAATAAAGATGATAGACAAAGTAAACAAACACTTCTGTGGAACAGTTACGGTTACCACTTTCTGCCATATAATTATGATTTTTTACTGATAAGTATTGTTTTTTTTTTTTTTTTTTTTACAGACCGGCTGCACAAGTCTGTTGGGTTCAGAGCAAAAGTTAGAGCATGCGATGATTTCGGCCTCTGTAGAAGGCACAACGCAGAATTTTTTAACTAAAAAAAAATCCTACAGCTTTGCTAGCAAATGGAGCATGAACCTAGTAGCACATTGAACATAAGGACTGTGTGGATAATAGGAACAGTACATAATCAATAGAAAAGAAAGAATGAAAGACAGGAATGGGTTTTGGAGGGAATTTTAAAGAATTAATGCACTTAATTGATTTATTTAATTAGTTGTCTCGGCAGGGTATGATCGGTATATTTCTCTGAAGAATCGGCGTACTTTTTCTGTAATCGTGATGTTGTTTTGTCTACACCATATGTATTTTGCCATGTAGCCATTGAATTTTCAGGCTTCATGGTTTGTCCTTTGTAAAGATCTTTTAATGGCATTCCAGGTTCCCTTGATAGAATTTGTATGGGCTCTGATTTCAGGGTCTTTAAATGTCAGATTGTGGTTCACCGTTAAATGCTGATAACCTTCATTATCGAGACAGTTATACTATGCCTGACAGTCTGAAATTATGGTGCTACCCAGAAGAATACGTCTTTTGATAACTTTAAGTAAAACATCTGCACTTATTTCAGGCACTACTTCAAAAAAATAAACAGTCATTCATATATTTGATTAATCCTCCAAACACCCATTGCTCTTCCACTCGCTTTCCTTTATTGTATATTCTCTTTCCAAACTTACTTTCATCAATTTCAACAGTCTTTTTGATTCCACCGATTTTCTTATCAAAGGCTAAAAAAACATCCTCACAAACTCCTCTACGAAAATTCATCCAATCAGTGACTGTTCTTGCTGCAACATTCAAGTCATTCACAATACTTTCACGTCTCATTCAGATTAACCATATATACGTCATGCATAAAATTATTCCTAAATCTAAATGACTTTTATCTAACCAGGAACCCTTTCGTACAGATCTTTTAATATGGTGTGGATTCAATCCTTTCTTTCTGCAACACCAGATCTTTTCATCAATTCTGTCACCCAAATCAATCAATTTCATATTCTCACCACACACCGGACATACAGACTTAGAAGCAATCAAACCATTCTCCATACAAAATTTCAAACAATCATCCTTTCCTAACTTCATCAACTCGTAAAAAAAAAAAAAAAAAATCCATTTGTCCTTTATTCATTCTGTAGGTTTGAAATACTGTCTTCCATCCCATTTACCCGACATCCATTCTGGCAAAATTGCCGACATAAAAAATTATCAAGGGAACCAACCGTTACAGCACCAAAAGAATTACGAGAACTGCGAAAAATTCCATTGTAGCTGACTTTTAAAGTGAGAATGCAGATGATTTCGTAAAGTAAGAATTCATTCGATTTTTTTAAACCGCATACTGACAATTAAAAATTGCAAAATAAATATTTTCTGCTCGTATTCACATTAAAAATAAAATTGTCTTATTAGTTGTAAAAAAACTTTTAATTATAATAAAGAACAAAATTAAAATCTTTAATCGATATTTTTTATTATTTTTAATTTAACATTTTTCTTAAAATATTTATAGTTCTTGTACAGCTCAACCATTGTAAAAAGTAGTAAACAAAACAGTATTAGGGTTGCTAGAAGAGCGTTCCGTTGGATTGCCATATTAGCAGCAAACTCAGGGTGTACACTAATCTTCACTTCAACATTTTTAGATTTAGATGTTTGTACATTTTCTGCTTTTATGCAATTTTATTTTTTTATAAATTTTAACTTATTCACTTTATTTTATACAGATAAATAAATCTAAATTATGGCAAAACATGGCTTTAAAAAACAATATGAGAAAAGTGTAGTAGAAATCAATACGTCTCATAGATAATTATATGGCTTTAAAACTTAAAAATGTCTTTTTTCCTTTGTGTAATGTCTTAGATCTGCTTAATACATTGAAAAACATTTCCATTTAGAAGAAATAACCATTTCCTTTTTCTTTTAAGATCAGTTCTGAAATTGTATTCTAATATTAATGATTTAACAACATAAATAATAAGTAGTAATTGACCGTTTGTTAAAATAAAGGATGCATTCAACCTTTTATAAATTTTACATTGAAAGTTAAGCATTCTTATTAGTATATGTTATCCTAAAAATAAATGTTAAATTGTTTTTTTTTTATATAATGTTAAACTTTTTCTTTAAGGTGCTACATGCTGTGAACTTGCTGACAAATCCTATGGCTGTTGCCCTATAGAAAATGCTGTATGTTGTGATGACCATATTCACTGTTGTCCTGCAAATACCAAGTGTGCTACTGACCTGTGTCTCCAAAGCAATAACAAAAGTATGGAATTTCATTTGTTAAGAAGTAAGGATGTTGTTTGTGATGATCAGTCTATATGCCCTGATGATGCTACCTGCTGTAAAAATCCACAAACTCAAAAATTTGGTTGTTGTCCAATGGAAAATGCGGTTTGTTGTGATGATGGTTTACACTGTTGCCCTGAAGGTACAACTTGTAACTTAGAAGAAAGAAAATGTGATGGAGATGGATATGTTACCCACATGTATGATTCTCATAAAAAATCTTTCGAATCCATCATTTCTAATATAACTTTGTCTTTTTTACGTTCTAATAAGGGATCCAGTGTCATATGTCCAGATGAACAATCCCAATGTCCAGATGGCTATACTTGTTGTAAATTACGAAATCAGGATTATGGTTGTTGCCCATTTATCAAAGCTAGTTGTTGTAAAGATGGTTTACATTGTTGTCCAGAATATATGCATTGTGATGCAACATCCCAATATTGTAGTCAAGGTCTTAGGAATGTCACATCTCTTCGTCACATCCCAGCAAAAAAGATTTCTGAAAACATCTGCCCTGACCATAGTTTTTGTGAAGATTTTGAAACATGCTGTAAAATGAGTAATTCTACTTATGGATGTTGCAGATATGCTAATGCTACTTGTTGTTCTGACCTTTTATCTTGTTGCCCTAGTGATATGGTTTGTGATATTAAGCAAAATCGTTGTTTGCGGAAAGAAGATTTGGTTGTAGCTTTTTTGAATAATTTGGTGTAAAAAAAATTTTAAATATTAAGATTTTGATTTGTCCGTCTTCATTTTTTTATGCATTTATATATTTTTTTTATTTAATGTCACTTAAAAATTGTATTGGCATTTATATGTTATCTTATTTTCTTTATGTTCAGGTTTTGTTCCTGCAGAGGTGTGTGTTTATAATTGGCATTTTTTCTAATCTCTGAATATTTTTTACTTTACAGTATGTCTGCATACTTAGAAGGGGGAAGAGAGCCAGTTGTATTGTGTTAAAATAGTTATTACAATACAGGTATAATGTTTTCTAAAGCACTACTTAAATATTTATTTTATTTTTAAATAGGTTCATACATGTTTAAATTGAATTTTTCTTTCTTATGATTCTTCTGAAGGTTATATTAAAAGTGTGGATATTTATTTTTCAGGTCTAAAAAGTATCTTTATATTACAAAAATATTAAACAGTTTGTTGTATTTGATTTTTACTATTGTTGTTTATTGAAAATTTATGTGATCATGTAGGTGGACATATAATTAAGAATATTAAATTAAAAAAAAATATACACTTATCCACAAAACATTTTATTAATTAGATGATACCATTTGTTTTAAATACACACTGTCATTTTGATATAAAACATTGACTTTTTGTGCTGAGTTACATTATTTGATTTTTGTTTATATTTAATAAAATGTTATAAAATTAGTTTTATTATACTTAAAAGTAGAAAAAAAATATCTATTTTTTTAATTATTCATTATGATAAATATTATGGATTCTTCGAATTAATTTCTCAAATCAACACACATAAATTAACTGGTCAATTAAGTCCTGAAAATGTTTAGGTAATTATTGATAGGTATTGTCATCAAACATGCACAAACTTAAAAAAAAAAAAAAATGTAAACTAGTATATTAGCAAATATGATAAAAATCTATTATAAAATTCCATTAAGATACATCAATCTAAAGGGAAATGTTAAAAAAGTTTGATAGTTTAATACACAAACAGAACAATTCATTGATTGAAAAAAATATTGCAACATCGTTATTTTTTAAAAATTAATCAGCAGAAATAGGCAAATCAAATCTAATCTAATATTTGAAAAATCTTGCATCTAAGAAATCTTTCAGAATTACAATTCAGAAAATGTATTTTATTCAAAGAGAAAGGGAGGGGGAAAATGGAAAAATAAATAAAAAATGCAAAATTTGTCATGACATTTCAGATGAATTTGCTTAAATATTCTGGCAGCTTGCTAGCTAATTTTTAGAATGTATACCAATGTATAGAATGCTACCAAATTTGTCACACACACTTTGGAAGGTGGAAATGTGCACCTTAGAGCAGTTTTTTTTGAAATTTTGATTGATTAAAAATTAAGCTAGATTTTGATGTTTTTTAAAAAGGATTTTTGAAAATATTCCCACATAAAAGTGGTTTTTACACCATTAAGGTCCAAAAAATTCTTTCGAATGAAGTCAATTTATTTGATGTAAAATTCTTTAGTTTTAATCTAATTAATATTTAAACATATTTTTAACTATACTTCACAATATTTTCATTGTAGTGAATGAAACCTAAATTAATTTTCATAGTTCCATGAAATATTTAATCATGTGATTTTCTTCCATTGTTGAAAATTAAAGTTGGTAAAAAAGTGAAATAATAATATTGCTTAATTTAGGAGATAAAGTCAGCATTTAATAATACTATGTCATAGAACAGGTCTCCATTAGAAAAATTCATACCGGCAATAAACGGATCATATACTGAGACAATTAAAATAACAACAGTTTTAATATCTGATAATTTGGTGAAATTGTGGACCTGAAACTATGAGTAAGGACTTAGAGATTAAATGGAACCAAATCCTTGGTGAATCAACAACATTAATAATATGTATAATTCCTTAGAAGGTCCTTCGTTAAGACATTTCATAAAAATATATTAAATAACTGTATGAAATAAATGACTTTTCTCCCCATATATTTAATGTTTTGTTTACATCTTGTTATTTAGAGAAAAGGGATGCTGTTCTTATCTTACCATAGTTTAAAATTATGAAGTCCATCTTCAAATAGTTTATATATAGTTAAACTAAACCTTATCTGTTATTTTCATATGAAAAGATATAGTTGGAATATGATATTTAAAATTTGATATTTATGATATTAAAAAAATATTTAAAATAAAGTTGCAAAACTTTTCTGGATTAAAACGAAGTTATAATGCATATACAATACCTCCCACACCCCCTGTTCTGCATCATTTGAAGGATTTTAATGTGATATACATAATTATGGGTAATGCGAGTCACTAAAAATAATTAGATGTTACATTACTTGCAGTTTATATTTTTATGATCAACCGTCTGTGAAATTCTTACATCAAGTTTTTCCTGCTTAAAAATGTTTGAATATATACAATACCTTCAATTCAGTTCTTTACTACTGGTGGGCATTTATACCAGCATATAAAATATTTTTCAGCCATAATTATTTCAGAAGTTACAAAATGATTGATCTACATTGGAAAGGTCCATGGAACAAAGCATAAGAAAGAAAATATTTTTTTTTTTTTTTAAATATCTGACAATTTTAGGGAATTAGAAACATGAAGTTATATATAATGATTTAACTGAAGTTAAATGTAACTAATACTCCCGGCAAACCAATGAAACAAACAATTGCTGTAGCTCACTAGATATCCTCCGTAGGTAGGAAAAGGATTCGGTAATGTTAAACGATCTTAACTAACAAGAATAATTTAAAAACCAATGAAAATTAAAGAACACATTCTATAATATTTAAAGTCCTTGCAATAATTATTTTAAAAGGTGCCAAATGAAGTAAAGTTGAGTAAAGGTACTTGAGTTTGACATATATTTTTATTATTTATGTTTTAAAAAATAATAAATAGAAGAAATATTAACAATTATCTAGAAATGGACACCAGAATAGCTTGTGCAAATTTTGTAAATACTTAATGATCTCCTTTGCAAATTATTTTTACATTATTAAGACTTAGTTATTTTAAATATACATATTCATGAATGATTCATAAAGTATTTCATTTTTAGTAACCATTAATCTCAATAAACCAGCTGGTTGCCAAAGGCAACTAATTAACAGTGAAGTGAATTAATTCTTAGACTATTACAATTATATATTAATGAATATTGTTTCCATTGTACAATTAATTGAAGGAAATAATTTATTATATTAGCTTGAAAGAAACTAATTTACTGAAGAAAAAAATCTACCCATAAAGTTTAATTAACAGAGTATTTTTAGAAAGAAAGTGATATTTAATTCTTGCAAGAATTTGAAAATTCACCCAAGATACTTTTTTTTTAAATCATTTTAGAAATATTTTGACCAACTTTGAAAAGTTTCCTAAGATACACTGCTTACCATCAGCACAAAAAGAACTATATGTAAATAAAAATTTATCTAACTATTCAGTTATAAGTGAAATATTGACACACCATAAGAAAAATCATTTTTTCTCCCCTTTGACTAAAAACCATATTCAGTAAATATTAAGATATCTTTTTTAAAAGTTACAGAAGAAATAGCCAGAATTAATGGAAATAAGTTGTACAATTTTCAGAAAAGATGAAATCCACACTGATTTAGACATGAAATCAAAATTCTTGTATTAATAAATATTTAAAAATGAATATAAAATGGACATTTACCTTTTTTATGAACATATATAAGCTTATTTTAAATTTTTTATAGAGCAGATAACTCATTTACATGTGTGTTATAAATATTGCATGTTTATCAAGAACCATGTGCATTATCAAATTATTTTAATTTAATTATGGGTTTAAGTATATTTAAAGACAATATTTTTCTTTCACAAAAACTGTGATCCTTAAGTTGTATATTCAGTTGTTAAGTTGGTATATTCATATAAAATATTAGAAATGAGATATGATACTTGAATATTGATTTCATTACTGAAACTATTTTAAACATCTGGTATATAAATAAGATGTATGTTTTTTTTTATTAAGTTTATAAAACTATTTCTAGAATATATTACTACCTTGAAAGAAAAAAAAACACTTTAAAATGTAACTTTCACATCATGAAATATATATAAAAAACAACAACCAATAAAATACAAACATTTATTTACAACCTTCTATGTATATATATAAAAAATTGTTTACCAATAAGAATAAAAAAAACCTTGAAAATTAACATAAATAAGAATTGCTGATATTTCAGGAATAAAATAACATTGAGAAAACAACTTATGAAGAATCATTAAATTAGTAACAAATTATAACATTTCTTTAATATAACATTTAACCCTATGAGCCCTGACTGCAACATTTGATAGGGGCCTGACTTAGGTGCTTTGAGACAATTAAATAAGCACTCATGGAGAAATACCTTTCACCTCTTAAACTCATTTAACTGCCCCAAAATACTTGACAACATCAGGCAAATGGGGCTCCTATGGTTAAATGCGAGTAAAGAGAAAGAATCAATTTAAAAGAAATGAAACATTTTAAAACTGTTTAGCAAAATAGGTTTCTAAATATTAGGCAAAATGCAAAAGTTTTATTATTTCAAGATAGCACAACTAATTTAAAAAGAAAGTCTAAGAAGAATGATCAATTTTTCTGTTATATTCAGAGACTTGTAAATGAAATTACTTGTAATTTCTGAAACAGGTGCTCTGCATCCACTATTAAATTCTTAATTTTGTATATAAAAAAGTTTCGCATTTCAAAACTGGCAAATAACTAAATATGAAATAACAAATTTACCAATAATTAAATACACATCCACAATTTGCTCTCACTTGCAACATAAATTAAACCAAACAAAAAATGACAGAAGAATATGCAGATTTTAAATTTAATAAATGATTTTTAAAACTT
Organism: Argiope bruennichi; assembly: GCF_947563725.1. NCBI lineage: Eukaryota > Metazoa > Arthropoda > Arachnida > Araneae > Araneidae > Argiope > Argiope bruennichi. Next base: position 136,008,028 of record NC_079154.1, on the reverse strand, counting down.
AATTTTGTTAAATGAAACAAAGAATTTTGTTAAATAAAGAAATGAATAGTATTGTTTAAAGGCAAGTTTCATGTCAAATTCATAATTTAAAAAAATTCAAAAATTAGTACTAATCAATAATTACAAATGTAAAATAAACAATATCTTTTTCATGCAATACAGAAATAGTAAAATTTCTGAAATTATAAAAAAATAATGAATATGATTAATAGAAGAAATTCTATATTTTTCTTTCTTTTTTAGTGATAGCATTTACTCAACAAAAATGTTGGCATAAAATGTAACTTTTCTGGGGGAAGGGGGAGATTATCACTTTTTAAGAGATTAAATTTTACTATTGCTGAGTTTACATAAAAAAATATATATATTAAAATTGCAATTCAGTTCTAGAAATATTTTCTAATGGGTTCACCTAAAATTTTTTCCATTTCTGTAATTACAGAATTACATTCTTGTTCAACTTCAGTACTTTCATCTTCCATAATTTCTGCTAAGAATGGTATGGATTCAGGCAATAAAACAAGATAGTTATCTCCCATTACAGTAACAACCTCTCGAATCACTTGGATAGTAGCAAATCTTACTACTGGAGAATCATGTCTTGTTTTCAATAAAATTTGATAGTTTAGTTTCTTCCATAATGTGTTATCAGATACAGTGGCCATAAATCGAGCAATGCAACTAGATAAATAGTTACTAATCCTCTTTTGGTAAGATTTTTCATCAGCACTCGTTAAATTCTCCAATTGGTCAACCAATGGTTGCATTAAGAAATCAAAGTTATCTTTATCTACAAGTTTATTATCATCATGAAGGAAACAAGTGTTTAGAGTTTCTAAAATATTATTAAGATACTGATATAACATACCAGAATTATCAGCAAAGTCAATAGTTTTGGTTTTAGATACATTGTTTGAATCTAAATCTGAAGCAGCATGTTTCAGGAAAGTTTTAGCTGGTATCAGGAATAAACTTTTCAAGCTCTTTGATAAATGGCATGTTAGATTATAGAATGTGAAACGTCTGAGTTTCAATTTTGGTATAGTGGCTGTGGCCCAATGATATAACTTTTGGAAGAAATTGTAAAAATTAGATACAGGCAATTTCATCACAAAAGTTTTCACAACAGAAATTATACTCGATTCAATAGGAGAAACAGGTTCATTTAAATCTGAAGAATTACGAAAATCAAGCAACTCGATACAAAACTGTTCTATTTGAGAAGAATATGTTTCAACATCGGTATAAGAACAATTATTCAATTTACCCTCTAATATGGTCATTAATGGAACAATAGCATCATGATCCAATGTTTTTACGCTTGAGTAACTACCATCAATAGCTGTCAATAAAATTCTTAAATCAACATCTTTGGCCAAAACTGTCTGAAAAGCTAGAAGTTTTTCATGGAGCACTTTTTTATTAAATTGGATATATTTTGAAGAAAGCATGCAAATACCAGTAACAATGGACTGCATATAACAACTTAAAAACACACCAAGATTTTCCACAATGTTAAACAAAGCTGTAACAATTCCCAAAATTAGGCAGTCATTCAAAGACAGAGTTTGGTAATCAGACAAAAATCCAATAACTATAGGCATGAAAGTATTTAATTGAGGTAACACATCAATATTTAATGAACTGCATAATTGGGCAAGACAAAGAAGGGCATTTACAGTCAATGCTTCATTTTCATTATCTTTCAAAATCTGTATTGTCACATTTAACACTTTATGGAATTTAGAAGGATATTTAGCACCAATAACTTTTGTTAGCAAATGTAAAGCATACAAAGCTGTTTGTTGGTTCAGTATAGAATTTTCTTCCATAGAAGCCAAGTCTTTTTTTTGCACAACCTTTAACAGAGGATTTAAAAGTTTTAACAAAGGCTTATGGTTTTCTTCTGTGAAAATATATTGCTGCTGTTCTAATTTAATGTTCAGCAATTCAATAGCCCTTTTTTGGATGGCTGCTTCAGGGTTTTTCAGTAAACGTCGAACAACTCGAATAAATAAACTACCAGGAAGCAAAGCATTTATATGTCCAACCAAATCAAACAGCAATGGAAATAAGCTGTAGGCATTCTTACTTTTATCTGTGTCCAGATGCTTTGCATTTCTTTGATGTTGTAAATAGTTTAAAGATTTTTCTAACAATTCTTCATACTTTTCTTCTAAGCTGAACAACGCTTTTGTATCTAATTCTGATACCTGACTAACAAAAACTTGTGATGAAAGCCATATGTTGATACACGATAAGACATTACATTTATACATTTGTAATTGCTGATCTGAATGAGCTGACACATTGAAAGGTTCAGTAAAATTATATGATACTTCCTGTTCTAATGCAGATTGTTCCTTATGATCAGGCAGCATTGACAAGAAATTTAATAAATTGATGCAAGTATCAATTTGAACGGATGGAGTAAATAATTTGAGTAAGTTTATAGCAAATTCCAAAGTAGGGGCATTTTTCCATTCACTTTCATCACTTGATAACATACTGTGAAATACAGTAGCATACTGATCACATATCTGAGCTAAAGGTATCCACAGGTATTGTGAAGGTTCAAGTGTGATTATTAATTTATGGAAGAGAGGCAACTGTCGATGTTGAGGAATATCAGAAAGGGAGTCCACAAACACACGAATAACAGAAGCAACAATTTGCATTGCATCATTTTCTTTCTGGAAACTGCTAGCAGCAAGCAAAGATGGAACAATTGTCTCAATAGTCTGTGAAATAACTTGAAAACTGTAACTATCATCTTGACGTACAAGGCTAGATCCCATAAAAGTAAAAATTGACATAACATTACTAAGCACATATTCAGGAAACATAGTTGCAGCTAAATTCAGCAGAAGTAATGACTGGTGATGTGTTTTAGGATTTGTTGAAGATCTAATACATTGGACAATCAATTCAACTTTGAATTGTCTTTCATCTAATCTATTGCTACCCAAATTCTGACAGCAATTATGTATAGTAGATAGAATCAATTGTTTTACATATTCTACAGGAGACCGAGAATCAAAACTCAAGGTTTTGTTCAAAAGATTGAAAAGCTCAGGGATTAAAAGTTCCCTTTTGTCTAATTTTGATTTGCTTTGTATGATTTCTAATAAAACAGTTATTTTTTTCCAAGTCTTGCCTTCAACCAAATTTGAATTGTCCTCTTTAAATTTTAACTTCTTCAAATCTTTTAAAGTAGTTTGTTTTAGTGAAGTTTCTTTGTCTTGGAATTCTTTAATGATCATATAAGCAAAAGTAGATAATTTTTCTAGAACTTTTTTCAGTTTGACACCAACATTTGATGATGAATTCAAATAAAAATCCAAAAGGGTATCAAGCAATTTCTTTTGAACTGTAATAGATGGAATTGCTATAAAGAATTCTCTTGTTAAGCACTTTAAAATTAAAGTTTGTAGAGACCTACTCTCTGTATTATCAAATTTAATAAGTTGCACACATTTAAAAAAAGTTTCAGTTTCTATACAGTTGTCCTTCAGACAAACAGCAGTTATGGATGAGAATTTCTGAATCAACAATTCCAAGACACTTATGTACAGTTGATCACTTGAAGATTTTCTTTCAATAAAATAAAAGAGATATTCATTTAATAAAGGAATATATGCTGATAAAAGACCAGCACTTTCAGTTCCATGCAAACATAACAAAATAGTTAATTTAATTGAATTAGGTGAATTTTTATCTGATAAGATTTTAATAAATTCTTCCAAGACAGAATGCTGACTTTTGAATTCAGATACACAGGTTGAATTTTGTAAACTATAAACTTCTGCAGCAGGATTCAACCACTTATTAACAATAAAATAACATTGATCATTATCTAAAGAAATTTCTTCACAGCTTTCATTAATATATTCTGCCAAAACTTCAAAAGCAGTATTTGATTTCTCTGCTTGGTGCAATAATGATGATAACAATTCTAAGCCAGTTTTACAAACTTCTGTATCAGGTGAAGCTATAGCCTTCAGTAAACAAATAAACATTTGACCATTATGAAAAAACCAATCTAATGTAGTAACATCTTTACAGGATTCTATGGCAGTTTTCAGTGCAGCTGTTTGGAGATTACAGGGAATAACATCAAAAGGATTTGACCACAAATGTGATAAAAAGCAAAACAAATGATGAATTGATTCAAACCTGGTTTGTAATAAGACTGTAAGTAATAGCTTGAAACTCTGTACAGATAATTTACAACTAATAATTTGGTTAATACAAAATTCATACATTAATGTCAAAATTGAAACTGAAGTAAATCGAGAATTATTTTCCTTAGGTAGCCATAAATTATTAGATAAACTGAAATCTAATTTCACTTCTATTATTATCTTGTAGAATGTATAATAAACAGCTAAACTAGGAAAATATCCTTTTTGAAGTGCTTCAACATATTTCTCAGAGAGCGTTTCTTCATCAATACTTTCAGAAAATTCTTCATCCAATATCTTATGAGTTGTTAATGATTTAAAGAACGTTAGCAAATGTTCAATCCAAACAAATTTTTGCTCTAATTCATCATCAGAAACAAGTGCATACCCAACAGTCAATGTAAAAATGAAACCAATTGAATTGTTCGCTTTATCTTCACTTTTTTGCATCAAAAATATTAGAAAAAGGGATTTTGAAGAACTATCTAATAGAGTAATATATTCTTTAATAGAAGAAATAATAGAAAAATTCATCTCAAGTAAAACTTGATCCGACATAGGCTCCTTGTCACTTCTAAAATTTGAAGTGATGAAATCTTCTGGTACATGAAGCACCTGAAGAATAGGAAGAAAAGTCTTAAGTTTTGAACTCATGATTTGATGAAATCCTTCACTTGTGTCAGTTTGAAGAGGAAATATAAAGGGCATAAGAGTAGAAAATATCTCAAAAGCTAAATGGCCGTCATTGAGATAATATTCACATATTATATCCAAACATTTCATTTGCACTTGATACCAATCCGATTTCCTATTGATTTTTCTTTTAAAAATTTGCTCAAAAGCCACAAGAAGTTTCTGCTTATCAATAAAGTCCAATAGAATTTGAGGAGAGGCCAAGACTTCCAATACAACATGAGGGCAATCATCACTTAATCTGTCATAAAGTGTGCTCTCAATAAAGCTCACATCAGAAATTTGCCCTAACGCTGCTTGTTTTAACAGATATCTCATTGAACTCTTCCTAATATGAGCATTTGCATGATTAACACCCAGAACCAAAGTGGTTTGAGTATCAACAACCACTTTATTTTTCAAACTACTAACTGATTCATTAATTAATTTACAAATTTTGTTTTTATGCTTCCCATTTTCCTTTTTAAAATAGATTTCTACAGCTTTATCAAAATATTCTGGGTATTTATTTTCTAAGCTTGCTAAAAGCATTTTAGCTACCCTTTCCATTGACTTTCCATTCCGTTCCGTTTTACTTTGCAGCTTCAAATAGATTTTCAGAATTAATTTAACAAAAATAACAACATTCTTTTCATTCAGTTTTAGAGATTTCACTAAAACTATGCAAAACATTGTTGAGTTCTTACATTTCTTTAAAGAAGGTTTACGTAACTCTGAACTTAATGTGTATGGTACAGCCTTCTTGATAATTGCTCTAATCAGAGATGAAACATCATAATGTTCTGACATATATACAAAATGATCCATATAATCTTCAATAGAGATTAATAATTTCAAAAATTTATTTGGCATCTTTTTTACTGACTGCTGTTGGAATATCAGTACCAATAATTCAAATGCTTCTGTTGCTAATTCAGGTTTAAAATTTTCAAAAACTTTAGTCATTAATTCAAAAAGCACTATATCTGCTAACTTTACTTTCATTACAATTGCTGATATAATTAAATATGATGAACACATGCAATCATAATGACCGGATTTAAGACCTTCCGAAATGTATGGAAACAAAAAAGTGACCATGCTATCAGTTACGTATTCACATTTGCATAGAGCTTCGTAGACGGACAGCATAGCGAAAGAGACAACTGGATTTGCAAGAGATTCACAGCTTTTGAAAACTTTTAAGCTATTGGGAACCATATCACAGATAAATTTTTTGAAACCTCTATCACCATTGATACGATTCAAAATTGCCGACTTTTCAAGTGGAACGCCAGATTTTTGCACAGATAATAGCCAAGACCATCGACAGTTTGGATCATTAAGATCTAGAAGTTGCACAATACGAACAAATGTAGAAGAGTAGTAGTGAGGTAAAGCACAAGCCATTAGATCATCTGTATTATACAGATGGATATGGAATCGATATATCAGCCACTCCAATGCTTCATGGGCAGCTCTAAATGTAACAAGCGGCGACAGCATTCGAAGAAATTCAGTTATCTTTTCATCCAATTTCTTATTGACGCTAGCGGTTTGAACAGATCGTTCCATTTCCTTGTAAGTAACATGAAATAGATTCTGTTCGAATTTTGAAAACATTGGATTGGACAATTTAAGTTTTTCTAGTCCATTTGTTCCATAAGCAAATATTTCATCTCGACCCAAACTAGCAGCATCTCGATAGTCAAATAAGAAAGACTTTCTTAATTTGTCTTGAATAAGCAAATTTGATTGAGGAACAGCTAATTTCTTGAGCTGTCTCGCTAAAGCAGTTTCTCCAGCCATGTTGATAATTTTTTCTTAACAATCTACGATCAGAGAAAAGAAATTTCCATACCATAAAGTAGCGTAAAAATTAAATTCACACACACGTTGCCGAGTACAGTTAAAAACAGTTTTGGTGGTTGAAGTTAAAAACAGTTTCGGTGGTTGAAGTTAAAAACAATTTTTAATGGGTGCAGTTAGGCTAAGCATCACTGATCGAATTAAATGGCACTGGAAATACAAGAAAAAATTCAATTAAGCTATATAATATAAATATGTGGATAATTTTTTTTTAAACCAAATAATATGTTAGAGGGCATTCACCAAAGTTAGTTGAAGCGAAAATGGGTTCAAGGGATAAGTGGTGTACCGTCCACTATTTTTTGAATAGCAAATATTTTTGCTAGGATTATTTTTAAATATTTGTTCCAAATATCTATTATTTTAATCACGCTTTTAATAAAAAAATATTAATTAGTATTATTAAAATTTATAAATTTTAATTAATATTTAATTTATTAATTTAAGTAAATCATGATTGATATAATTTATCTGTTTGAACTAAATTTTAATTCTAATTATTTTGCAAAACCATTTATTTAATGGTGTAAAGTATTTCCTAAAAAAATGAATTAAAAAATATCAGTTCTTTATAAAATCAGTTCAATTCCTTATAAATATCAGTTAAAAAATATGAGTTTAGTTCTGGTAGGTAGCGAATTTCATTGGTTTATGCCATTGCGTTCATGAATTATCGCGTTTACTCGATATTAAAGTATGCTCAGACAGATGGTCAACTGTTTCACAGATTTCTTTCAAGTTTTGATACGAATCTGTATTTTAGATTCTAAACCTGGGTACGAAATGCTCTTTGCGTTGTATAATTATTCAATCAATTTGTATTGAAACAGTCGGACAGATATTTTTCTGAACACATTTTGCCCAACATTCGATAGAAATCTACAAATAGGGTGGAAGATCGTATATGAAATTTCATTTATATACGATTAAAGCGTTTATGATTTATCTTTGTCACAGACTGACTGAAAGACAGCCATAATACCGAAAAAATATTTTTAAAACTCAGGGACTTCTGATACGAAGAGTTTAATCAAAATCTCGAGTTTGAATTTTTTTGACGATTAGAATACCTTCTCTATACTTCGTATACGATAAAGTAAAAATGAAACATTACATATTGAAGCAATCATAAATAATGTTTATATTGCTATAGAAAAATTCTACATATAGTGCAAAATAAATAATATGAAAGTGCAATATATTAAAAATCATTTTCAACTCTAGGCTTGTTACCAAATTTACATTATTGAAAAGCTTTGAAATTCTTGGTAAATGGCAGCAGTTTGTATTAGGTGGAAAGAACAGTAAATCGATTTTTGCATTGCAAACATATTTAAAGAAATTAATTACTGATTTGCGTATAATCTTCTTTGAATTAAATGCAGAGAATAACGTTTTATGATAGAAAATACGAGTTTACCAGTTGAATTTTCATTTACATTGGAGGAAAAAAAATTTGCTTCCCCTAATTATTTAAGATATTAACTATTCCGCATTTCAGCGGGCATGTTAAAGTTTTTGTTTTAATGCAATATTCACAAAATGGCAGGCAAAAATCCCAGATACTAAACAATAGTTCCCTAAAAACTAATGCTAAACAACATTTTTTCCCACAAAAAGGGTTAATATCGTGTTAGCTGTCCTTCACAATATATAAAATATAATTTCTTTAAATTTTACTGGTAGCCATTTAGAATTACTTTGAAAAACATTTTTGTGACCTTAATTTTGGACATGAGTGTAATTAGTAAATTAGTAATTTAAATATTTTAAGACAAAAATTATTTTTATAATAGCATAATCTGTGGAAAAGTGCTTTCACTGTGAATATATCTTCATTTTCTTTCAATTACAACAAATTTCTGATTAGAGGCATGATAAATTTTTACGAAATATGTACTATATCATTATATTGAAACTGAACCTATTTAAAACAGCTAGAATTTAAAATATTTTAATTTATAGTAAAAAATAACTTTAATGCTCTTTATCTTAAATGACATTGCGGGAGAAATATTTAAAAAACCTTGAAATATTTTCACACGAAATTTTTATTGAATATAATAATATGTTCTACAAACTAAACCTCAATTTTGTGTACAGTTTCTCTTGAAATTTTTTCTTCAAGGGATGTGAAAAGTTGAAATTTTAAGTCATTTTAAACTTGGTATATAAAATAGAAATTAAATTTAAATTTAAATAATTTGTGATTTAGTTTTTAAACCTGACTATTTAGATTACTTAGATACCCAAAATATTGCGTTCAAACAAGTATTTTAGCAGTAATCCTGCGCACAATGTGATTAATTCACCTTTCTTGTAAAATTTTTATTCGTATTTATTACTCTCTCAAACAAATAAAACCAATGCCATCAAAAACATAACTTGTAAAAAAAACCCAAGTCTCGCTACTCAGTTCTTCTATCGTAAAAAGTTGTGAGATCCATTTAATACCAAGTCGGTCAATTTATTCAGTCCCTACTTAAGGGTGTTTAAGTCTTAAGTTATTATGTAATTAGCTAACTTAACAACATCTTATAGTAACCATATAAATATTAAAAATATTTTATGATTTAAATAAATAGATTGACTTGGCCATCGCATAGATTGACTTGGCTTCTCGGTGAACTTCGGGATGAGACCTCATCGCATGAAATCACAATGTATCTTTACATTAAATTAGATTACATTAACATATTATATTAAATTAGATTGTTTAGTGCGATTGCCAAGTCAATCTATTTATTTTAACAATAAAAGATTTTTAATATTGATATGGTTACTATAAGATGTTGTTAAGTTAGCTAATTACGTAATAACTTAAGACTGAAGCACCCTTAAGTAGGGACTGAATAAATTGACCGACTTGGTATTAAATGGATCTCACAACTTTTTACGATAGAAGAACTGAGTAGCGAGACTTGTTTTTTTTTACAAGTTATGTTTTTGATGGCATCTCATTTCTTTTTGTATGTAGTCTTCCCCTTTTTCTTTTCCGGTACTACTTCTTGAGCTTCAACTACATTTTTTCTTAAACAGAACTCCCTGTCCCTATGGGTTTTTCTCGTAAGCTTTGATGTTACAATTTTTGACAAGTCTGGACGGTAAATGCTTCTTAGTCTCTTGTATTCACAAATTGAGGATTCCTGCGCTTTAATACTTCCGAAGTCGACATTAATTAGATGTAAGCCGTCCAGACTTGTAACTCTCGAAAGTGCCACGTAAGCTTGACAGGATGTGAATACTGCAGAACCTATATCCATCAGTGCATTATTTAGACTTAGGCCTTGACTTTTGTGTATGGTTATAGCATAGGCTATACATATGGAAAACTGTTCGGGATGAACATAAGCTCTGTTAATAATTTCAAATTTAGTTTTGACCGTACTAAGCTCGTAAACATGTTCTTTATTAAATGTAATGTATATTTTCTTAATTATTTTTGTATTTTCCGGATCAACCTTTACTCTTTGCACTATACCGATAGAACCATTAACTAAACCAAGACTCACGTCAATATTTCGCCTTAACATGACTTTGCTCCTATTCTTATAATTATGTTCTCTTCGAGGCCTGCAGTCATAGAAGCATCGTCTTCATATTTTTTTTATGTATTCACGAGCTCTTTTTGTTAGGTATCTGGGACAATCTATGCTATCTACAGCTGTAAGTTTTATTTCGGGATGTGGAAGAGATTTAAGCATTGCAGTATTTAATTGTTGACACATGTTTTTTGTAGGTAATAAGCAAACGGTATCATCAGGAAGTTTCAAGAGGTGTTCAATTATTTCAATTAATCTGTTTTCATTTGAATTGGATTTGAGGGTTATTAATCTAATCGAGAGTAAGTCGCGGTCTTTTTCTGTAGTCAAACTTAATCTTATTCTATTTAGCATTTCAACAAAGTTAGAATTATTGAGCTGTCGCATGTTAATTGTAAGTTAATCGTATATGAACAGTTCAATCGACAGATTCGGTATACTGAGGGAACCTAACAATTTGTTAGTTTCAGCAGTTGATAGTTTTTCAAAAGGTGACTTTTCTCTTACCGGCGGAAGCTGTAAGAGATCTCCGAAAAGTACAAGATGTTTTTATTCCAAACCACCCATTCTGATCATCACTTGTGTCGAATATTTCAGATAAGCGTAAATGAATATATGTTAAAGTAACATTGGATATCATCGACACTTCGTCTATGATAAACAACACTACTTCTTTCAAATCTGATCTCAGAACTTGGAGCACTTCATCAGAAAGTGGCTTGTACTTCGGTGTTTGCTTGTGTTCTACAGGCAGCTGCAATAGTCTATGTATAGTCAATCCATTCACATTGAATGCAGCTATTCCTGTTGGAGCACTAACTGCCACTTTTTTTTGTTTAAATACGTCTTAACCCAAACTTTCAGAGTTTTTATTAAAAAGCTCTTTCCAGTGCCCCCCACTTCCACTCACAAAACAGCGTAAAACGTCAGCGTTATTATCAGTTGTGTCCATTTTATTTGTGATCATATCGAATACTTTTTTGATCGACATTAAGTTTTGCGATCATACTTTGAAGATCAGTTTACTCTTCTTCTACCAGATTGATTCTCTGAAAGTCACCCATTGCGTTTGCAGCTTCCACAGCTTCAAATTGAATTATTTCAAATTAGATATTGTTACATGTCTGTAATTTTGCTTCCCAGCGAGAATAGTGTCATCATAAGAAAGACCGTTTTACATTAATCTGTATTGAATGCTGTCGGATGCCGAGCCAGTGATCCCAGAGCTTGGTGACAAACTTGGCGACCATTTGGCGACTTGGCGACGAATTTGCCGACAAAATAGATAATGCTCGAAACTTCGAGAAATTTATCGATCCGTCCATTATTACACGCATATTTTAGTTTTTACTTGATTTATACACTAAACACTAATTGTATTTTAAATTTAAACCTTCTATGTCTGCTAGAAGTGTCTTAGAGTTTTGATGATCGGTCAGTCAGTCAGTGACAAAATTCACAAACTTTGACTAGTTATAATTCTTAAACTACTGGTTCAAATTTAATGAAATTTGAAACATACCGTATTTATATAATGCCTGCTTGGATTCTGAAAATTCAGGCTTCTAGTTTTATCCACAACGAAGTTATAGGGGGTCAAAAATGGCCTGAACTGCTTCGAGAAAAGGATGTTACGGCGTGCCGCTTGTTTTTGTTCGACTTGGCGGGGGCACTGCCGTGCCCTCAGATATTAGAGTTTGAAGTTTTGTGTTCAATAAGATAAAAGATCGATATTTTTCTCGGGGAAAATGTGTTTCCAAAATATATTATTTTAAAGATGAAAGTAGGGTTTGACGGTTTTCAAACCCGGTTTTAAGAAACCGGTTTTTTAAAGTAAATTTGTCACATTCGAAAACCGGGTTTTAAATTAAGAAAACCGGTTTTAAGAATTCACATGATTCTGTAAAAATGTAATTTTGAACTTATTTGATTTACTATTCTTTCTATGCAACGGGCAGCAGACACATTTTTTCAACATTGCAAGTTGCGTTAGCCAGTACTTGTGCACTGCACAGTTGCGCCTCGAATTCGTCAATTTATGTTTTTCATGAACATCCCTTTTCACTTTTTTTTCTAGGTGAAACAAAAGTTTGATAAAGTTCATCTCTTGCTTCTCGTCGGATGTTTTATCTATCGGTCTATCCAATAGAAACGTCAGAAATTTGATGGCTCGTTTCGAAGAACGTGTGAAAGGAATAAATAATTCCCCGTTTTCTGCTTCTTGATCACAGAATTTAATGATATCATATAAAATTTTCTTCGTACCACTCCTGAAAGCTTTTTTACACCACTTGAACTAGCCATATCAATACGAAATATTCAGTTAAAATAAAAAGCTGTCAGAAATGACATAACACTCACATACACGTAAAAAAAAAAAAAAAAAAAAAAAAAAAAAACAGAACTAAAAAAGTATCTAATGCGAGAAATCCAAGGTCAAATGTGCTTATCGTTCCGTGAAATGGAATTGTCGAAATGTGGTCTCAGAATCCGATCCGTCTCGAGTCACGACAGGTTTGCTTAATATTGTGAAGGTGAAAAATGGAAACAAAAATATAAAGTTGTTATATTTGGTAAAAATAACGTAAGTATTAAGTTTAATTATAACGTAGTTTAATTTTTATGTTTATGTTTTCTATTTTACATTTTAAAATTTAAATTTTATTATATAAATTTTTTCTATCAAAAATTAGTGTAAAATAAGAAGTTCTGGCTTCTGTTTAAAGGAACTTTGAATAAAACACAGGGTGTTAAAATATTCCATATTTTCTTTCGCAACGTTTTAACATAAGTTATGTCTTTAGCAAGCATCGGAATTAGATTAAGAAGCATTTTTTTTTTTCAAAAGTCCTAGAAAATATGTAGATTAGATTATTTTAAATTGCATTAATATTAATAGTTAAAATAATAAAATTGTAAAATAAACGTCAAAAATATTTATTCAATCAGGCAATCTGAAATCATTGTAATAAAATGTTGAGCTGCAAAGGATCATCTACGAGCAATCTACATAATCATTTGAAAGCAGTTCATAAAATAACTGTCTGAAATAATATAATTGTTTAGTTTCTTGAAGACCTTGAAGAAAAACTTACAAATCCAAAGACACTAAAAGCTGAATTTTCATTATTTGAACAAACGAATAAAAGAACAAAAAAACTTAGATTTGTAATTTGATGCCAAACTCAGTAACTAGTGAACGAGTATTTTCAATTTCAGGCAATATTGTGTCCAAAATAAGAACGAGACTTAGCCACCGCTCAGTGGGTATTTTATGTTTCTTTAAAATCCTATTTTCTTAGGAGAAATTAAAATTAGTAAAAATAATATAAATATTATTTGAAATTTTTGTTCGAGTTTTCATTATTTTATGTAAGTAATATGTATATGTAATCTTTAATTTTGCTTTTTATATTTTGACTTTGATACTGATTTCGTTTTTTGTTATTTTATATAAATTAAAATAAAATAAAAAATAGAACAGGGAAAAATATTCTATTTTTCCCTATTCATTTTTTGACAAAAATTCGAAAACCGGCTAAAACCGGTTTCTTTGGAAATATCGAATTCGAAAACCGGTTTTTCAAAAAGTCGGTTTTAGTATAAACCCTAGTCACGTTCATGTAACACAATAATCTTATTTCTCTTTCTAATTGCCCACTATATTCTTTTATTTCATATCATTGCTTCTTGACTAAATATTAGGAATATTTACAAAAATTCCAACTGTATATTAAAAATTTTAACGGAACTTCTAACTTGCAGTTTAATTACATTAAAAACAGTCTTCCATCTAAAGAGAAAAACACAATAAGGACTTATTCCAACTTTAAACATGATATCAACTTCTGCTAGAAATTATTAACATTTTATTGGTTCCCAGAAAAAGAACAGTGATTTGACAGGAAAATTAGAAATTACAATCCACTTCATCACTGTGTTTGTTATTCAGACTAAAGCAAGAATAATTTTTTTTGTATTACAAATATTTGAATTTTGCTTTTGGTATTGAAATCAGCATTAAATTCTCTTTAAAATGATATGCAAGAGTTTGCATTTTGTGAAATACAACATTTTCTATAATCATACAAAGTTAGAAAACATAGCGATTTTCAAAAGTGTCCACAATTTTGGCCACCACTGTATATCAATTATACCAATTAATTGGTGTGAAAGGAAATTTATCATCAGATTTTTTAAAAATATTCTTCGGAAATTGCATATCAACTGCACACCATTGCCAAACTGTAATCTTAACCCATATTGGACCGCTGCTCTATTTTTAAGACAGTTGAATTGAATGTGAATAAAATAAAAGAAAATAAAATCTGCATAAAACTTTTAGTAAATTATTATAAATAGATTAAATTTAATAAATCAGGGGCAAAAATAGAATTTAAAAAATAATTAATTAAAAGAAATTGCTTTAAATTCGCCCCCAAAATAATGTCAAAATTTTAATCCCTGTAATAATAATAAAATCCATTATTTTTCTTCTCAACTTTTTCTTCTCAAGATCATCAACATATTGAAGATACGATATTAGGAAAAACTCTCGTTGAACTTGTCACATGATGGCTAATGCAGATACATTGACTAATCGATATGCTGCGGAGAAGAAAGATAATTCTTTTGAAGCCAACGAAAGTGACACCGAAAAGTTTATAGACAATCTTTTTTACAGTAGTTATAACATTTTATCATGTAAAAAAATGCATTGGGAAAATACTCGGCAATTTGGCTCAACCTTAGTGTATATAGCTGTTACCGTTAAAGTATGAAATCCGTTATTTTATATAATACCTAGTTATTCCATGAAATAACTGATCATGTCCGTTAAAGTGTAAAACTCTCTTGTATTTCATAGTTTAACTAGTTATTTCATAGAATAACAATCTGCAGCCCGTTAAAGTGTAAAATAATCTATATCATATATCTCGCACGACAAATACATTTACCTTCCACCCCTACTGCATTTATGAACTATTCCAGGCCGAAAAAGATGAAATTAATGTCGGATAAATCTCATTCTGAAGCCTCTGTGGGGTTTACCGTCCGTATTCCAGCGCCTGAAGTTGACAGAGGAAAAGGTGATGCCAAATCTATTTTAGCTATCATCATAAAAATAACCGAAGAAGGATTTTTCCAATTGGGCACAAGAAACGGCCGCATAAAACAATAATATTCCCTATTCCAGTTTAGTGTCTGCGAACAAAAATTAATTAAAATCGAAGAAGTACCGGATGTAGAAATATCGCTCCGGTCGGTTGCTACAGCTCAAAGTTTAGGTACTGGTCAGGAATTTAAAAAATGTTCGTGTAAAACCCAGTGTGTCAACAAAAAATGTTTTTGTTTTAGAAATAATGTTCTTTGTAATTCCAAGTGTCATTTTAGTAATCCTTGTTGTAACAAATGATTTTATGGTACGTTTCTATAAATACCATTTATACGCTGCATAAATGAGATAAATTGCTTCGTTTTCATTTTAATTGTCTATCATTAGTTTAATTTCATTTTAGATAAATTGTTTATTTTACCCTTTAACTGTCTCTCATTAGTTAACTTATAGAATACCTAGTTATTTCATAGAATAACTTTCTAAAGTGTCAGATTAATAACATATTACACACTTTAACGGACACGATCAGTTATTTCATGGAATAACTAGGTATTCTATGAAATAACTGCATTATATACTTTAACGGTAACATAGCTAAGTCCAGGAAACACTAGAGTGACATAAAAAAATATCTACATTTGAATGACAATTCGGTCATCAACAAAGAATATCATTACTTTGTCTACTTTCAGAAAAACTTAATATTGCACAGCAACAATTTGGAGTATTTTCAGAAAATATTTTTTGGAATATTTTCAAATTCAAAGCTAAATTTGGAATATTTTCAAAAAAAAGATTTAAGCTTTCAACATCCATAGAGCAATCTCTTGTTGAGTCTACGCTTTGTTATTATTATACTTCTTGTTCATTGGCGACTTAAAATGCGTTTCGAACGCAGGACATTTGGTCTGACTGATAACCCTTTTAGCACAAATTTCCCAACAGCACTGTTACGATATCTTTATGACATTGGCCGGCTTTCAAAATATTGGAATACATCATGGAAATATCATACAATATCTTATTCTAATAAGTAAGCATCTTATCCACTGCACAAGCGAAATTTGAAAGCTTTGTTAAATTCTGATAATGAATCATGACTTCAAGAGCTAATTTTATACGAAGCAGTAAGCAATTAATAAATTTAATTACGAATTTGCTTTTTAGTTTTTTCTGAAAGAGTCCTTTACAATTTCTGGTTGGTAATGTAATGAAAAAAAAAAAAAAAAGAAAAAAAAAAAGATTTTTCGCTCGAAACTATGGTTTACTATCGAAGCAAATTAAGAAAGAAGGTACAAAAGTAATTTCTTTTAAAAGCAAGACTTTTTTGTCGAGACCATTTACAGATAGTTTTGAATTGAATTTATTTTATAAATAAAGAAATTCACCATTAAATAAAAATGATCAGTTCTCTGTAAAACTTGTGTTATTCATCATCATTTTTCATGGTTTGTCTAAACAGAAAAAATGAGATGCTTCAATAATTTCTGAAGTAAATAAGAAAATGATTTGAGACAGGTAAATTTTTATCAATTTTTCAATGTATTGCGATACATTATCCTGGATTAAAAAAATAATAACCCAAGTCACATGATATTCTGAATATTTTTATAATATTTTTGAAAATTAACCCTTAACTGGGGAGTGTGTTATCTCAGACCGCTATGGACGGACTTTCAATCATCCCTATTCTATTCTTAGCTCATTTGAATGGATTGACCCTGCAGCTTCTTGTTTCGTGACCTTTACTACAAGCGCACTGTTTCAACCGGTTTCACAGATGCTTTAGAAAATATTTCAGCCATTTCTTTGTGTGGCATCTGTGAGACTGCATCTTCCTTTTAGTGTTCCAGTATTATACAAGGCTTAGAAGATGGTTTCAAAACTTGGTCCTCGAAATATCATCTAACCTACTGATCCCCGTTATGAAGCAGAGCTCCAGAGTTATTTTAGTGATGAGAATAATTGTACAGAAGATTTATTTAGATGAAAGTTCGCATTCGACTGATTCTGATATGTAAGTTCAAATATAATTAATTTTTCTAGTAATAATGTATTTAAAAAAAAATTTAAAATCGATTAATATACCAAGAGAAATATCTACAGAATTTACAGGCTGATTTTTATGCTAGTTCTTAATCTGTATGTTTAAAATGCCCTCGAAAACCGTACTACAAATGTTCACAGGCTTCTTAGTAGAAATAAGGCCGAAAAAAACAAAAAAAGGGATAAATTTTACCCATTGTCATTTTTGTTTGTTTTTTCTATAATGGTTGAATTTTTCCCTTATATTGTTTTCTATATACCTTTTTATGGTTAAAAATTAAATATGATTTAAAGAGTAAAAAGTAATATGTTTTTTCAAGATTAGTATTTGTTGTAGCATGTCATTTGAGAAGAAAATGTATGTTCAAACGTGATTACTTTTTTTAATGATAATATATTTTGAAAAAGTTCTAAAACATATTTATATATCAAGAAAAATAGCTGCAGAATATTTTGGCTGATTTTTATACTAATATTTTCATTAGAAAATTTAATTTGATTGTAAAGAAAATGCTGCCTCGTAGACCGCACTTCCCCAGTTGAGGGTTAAGAATCTCGGAAACACTGTTTTGGAACATTATTAGGCATTCCCTGATATTCATAATATTATGCAATTGTTATAAAATATTTGGATGCTGCTGGGGTATAGAGACCTTCAAGGAATATGAATGAAAGATTTAAAAATGTGGAGCAATAATCGATACAAATGACAAATCTGTCACTTTTGGAGGTCTGTACTTTTGTAAAGAACACCGTTTATAAATGTTTTTAAGTCATGGCTTCACCAGCATCTGAACTGTCACTTCTCATTTTTATTAATGAAAATTTATTGGTAAGTGACATTAATCATGAAATACTTGTCTCAATGTATAATAATTTTAAATTTCAAATGCATATAAATAATGCAAATGATTTATTGTCACTTTTACAGCAGTTTATTATTTATAATGGATCTGAATCGAATAAAATAAATAATTTAATACCTTACAATAAGTGATTTTCATGAACTAAAACAAATTTTTCCTGAAAAATCAAGATATAATAGACTTCTTATGTAAACAAATAAACTTATCTGGGCCAGTAAAAATATATATAGATACTAGCCGCCTTTGGCGACCAGCTGGTTCGCCAATCTTAATGCACGTTAAAATTTTAATAATTAAATATTTTATGGAACTCCCATTTTAATTGCTTCTTCATTAAAATATTTTAAAACTTTAAATTTTAATAGTCATATAATTCACTCATATTATTATAAAGGCCTTCAGCCATAACGTAATATGTATCTCTCTCATTTTCTGTTAGCTCCCGTAGAATTTATGCTTTAAATTAAAGTGGAATTGATTAAACTGCAATAAATATAATATTTTTTTACTGAAACAAAGCATTTTTTTTTAAATATGAGTACTGAAAACAGAGTCCCTGAGTATTTAAACCTTATGGCCACTAAAGAATATTTTTCTTAATTTATATAATATCTCAACAAGTTTTCAACAAAATTTTCTCAGATTCATCATAAACAGATCGTTTAATTAACAATGTTTAGTTTCAAATGCATCAAACACTAAAAAAATAAACAGAATCGTTTGAAATAATCTGTCGGAAACATATTAAACCATCAAAACCAAATCCGCATCCGTTGAAAATATTTGTCAACAATAAGAAAACAATGCGCATGCGTGAATTTTCAACGCCAATTATGCTAAAGCAAATGCGCGAATTTTCTACTCCAGTTTGGGTAACGCTATGCAGATTAGACATTTTTAATTTCCTTTATTTTGTTTTACTTTAATTCGAAAGTACTTCAGAATGAATCTGAAAGATCATTCTGAAGTACTTTCGACAATTTATGAAGTACTTTCGACTATTTATTTTCAAACATTAAGAAAATAAATAGAATCGTTTCAAATAATCAGCCGAAAAATCTTAAGCCTAGCTTCATGACTGTTGGGGAAAAAAACTGAAGCCGTACTCATTTGGCGATGGGAAAAATGAAGATTTTTTTGGCGGGAAAGTTAGTTTTTAATTAATAATTAAAATTCTAATTAAAAATTCAAAAAAAGGGCTATCCTATCTTTTAAGTTAGATCAAACTGCACACGGTGTGCAAATTTGATTAAAATCGGTTAAGTAGTTTAGGAGCCCATCGCGGACAAACAACGTGACACGTAATTTATATATATTAAGATAGAGCAGACTTTTGATTTTGAGTAGTATTTCATGTTCAATGCCCCAATGCTTATCAAATTTTTAGAATTAGAGGTATAACAATTTTGCCCCATCGAAATAACCTTGACAGATTTATCTATCTTATAATTTAGATACAGAGTGCAAACAATTCAAAGAAAACTTATTAATGCATGCTGAAGGTAAATTCAAATTTTTAATGACTCAGACAAATTTGAAAATTTAATGATGGTTGAAATTCCTTTGAAATCATTTTTTAGATTTTAAAGGTCGGACATGATTGGGACATCTTATAAAGCATGAAAATCTGTTATAATTCTACATTATTTGTTTTAAAATCTATGTATAAAGATTTTGCCCATATCCTGTCTGTAAAAAGAATAACTGCAAAATGATACCATGAAATAATTTTATTGATCATAAGAAAGTTAGAAACTATTGATTACAATACAAATTGCATATCAAGTGATAACAATGCCATTAACAGAAAAACAGTAACTAGGTGTACTGAACCTCTAAATTAAATATTTGTTATCTACACTAATAAAATCTAATAGATTAATAAAAAAATATATGGATAGCCCCTCTCCCCTCCAAAAAAATTCTTAAAAGCTATGTGCTCTTTTTCTATTAAACACTTGTCCAGTGCTTAGCTTATAGATAAAACTGTTACTTCGTGTTCGTGTAAAAGACTTATTATTTAGGCAGATTTCGCAATCTGACTACTGAATCGTTATGCTCCAAAAGTCAAGAAAGGCAAAATTTTCATCTAACTTTAGAGGCTTTTAATTTAAATTCATACGGAAGTTAAAAATTTGTTAGTCTCAACAACGATTTGAAAATATTGTTGACACTGCAGATTTTATAAAAATTATTGTTTATCTGTTAGATATAATGAACTGAACATCAACATTAACATTAAATTTTATAATTTCTAGTAATGTTTGATATCTAAAGATGATACGTTTTATTTGCTGCACAGTTTTTAATTTGATCAGAAAGATGGACAAGTGTAAATATGCAAAGTGTAAGGTCTTCACTCCTGGCACTAAAACAAACAACTAATGCAGTCATCGCAATAACAAAATATCGTATGATATCGTGATATCGTATTGATTGTGTGTGTGCATGTGTTGGCGCTCTACAGGCCAGACCGTTTGACCTACAGCTACCAAATTTGGCACATGTATACCTTGGAGGTCGGAAATGTGCATCTTGAAGCGATTTTTTTGAATTTTTAATTAGAATTTTAATTAATTTAAAATTAAGTGAAATTTTAGCGTTTTTTCGCTATAATTTCCGAAAATATTATCGCACACAATGATTTTTACATCAAATTGAAGTCCAAAAAATTATCTTTTTAATAATACCAATGTTTTTACTTACAAATTAAATTTCTATTTTTAATGAATTTTTAAATAAATATTTTAACCATGTTTCAACAATTTATTTCCCATAAAATAAAAATAAAATTTAATCTGCACGAGCACTTTTTACGAAAAAAGTTGGCTTTTTCAACTTGTTGCCATCATATTGATAAAAACTCAAATTCAAATATAAGTTAACTGTTATTGAGAATTAAGGGGGAAAGTGTAATTTTCAGCATGTTTGTGTATAAAATTAAATAAATATGAATTATGATGTTTTTTGAAAAGTAAATACAAGGAAACGTTTTCGATGATCTTTTCGAATACCAATATTACTAATTCAATAAAACAGTTTTATTTAAGGCAAATATGATTTAATATCTACAAGATAGCTACTCCAACCGGAGCCGAACAGCTAATTTGTAAATTTTTAGTAAAAGACATACATCTGCTAACAAATGATCTAAGTGAAATAAATACTACGAAAATTGTGTCAATAAATGTTGATGAATTACGAATTTAAAATTTTTACATATATTATCTGCCCTGTGAATAATATTTAACAAAATATTCTTGATACACTAATATCTTAAACAAAAAAAGTTTCCCCTCGATATACTAAGTCAATCATTAAAACTGACCAATTTATGAAAATTTTGATATCACTATTCTATAAAAATGGGAGATTTTAGATAACTTCATCGACAGTCTCAAAGAAGCCAATCATCTTTCAGGGTTTCTTAAAAGTGATTGGCCTAGATTATGAAAATGTTGATTGTTCTAATATTGTAATATTCAAAACTTAATAAATTGGTCAGATTTGATTGCAGAAGATAGAAACGTTTATTTATTTACTTAGAAGTTGAAGTGTCAAGAATATTTTGCTGAATATGAATATATGAGACCAAAGGACTGTCTTAAATTTAAACTTCATAATTTTTCCAAGCATATTTATAAATCGAAAAAAATAAAATATTATTGACAGCAGTTTTATCCTTCTAAAAATAAAGCTACTGAATTTTACGAAGAATCATTGAAAGTTTTGTTGAATAATTCTTTCAGATATTAAAAATTATGAACATTATTCTATTGTACACATAAGACTTCAATGCCGAAGACTCTGCTTTTAGTTCTCATTTTTTTAAAGGCATGCTTGGATTAAGTAAAACAGTCTTTATATTAATTACAGTTTAATTATTTCCACTTTAATTTAAAATTGAATTTTACGAGCGCTGATAGAAAATTAGAGAGAGATGCTTAGTACAATGATGTGAACGTCTTAAGGCCTACATAATAGTATAAGTGAATTCTATGACTATTAACATTTGAAGCAAAAATCTTTTGCTGAAAAACCTATTATGAGACCAAGTTATATAAAATATTAGTTGAACCTTATAGTCGGCATTAATACTGGTGAACCTACTGGTCGCGAAAGGTGTCTAGTACTTTAATGAAATTGTTGTTTTTTATTCTGCTTATTTATTACTAATTATTAAAAAATCAACTAATATATTTTTGAAAAATTATTTTAATTTTATATGTAACTAGTCGACTTCGACAGGGACATTGCTAATCTTTACTTTCAGTCAAATAATTTAAATACATTTTCATATCCACGATATCGTGGAATTGTCAGACATTACAGATGTATTACTTTAATTGTGCAAATTAAAAATGAAATGGTGCGGTTAATCTTCTTATAAATTTCGCACTAATGTAACTTCCTTTTTCTACATGTCTCGTAAATTACATAAAGAAAATCACGTGAGTAAATATTTCACGAAACAATGAAAACTGTTTGAATTCAAGGGCAACAATGTAATCTAATGCTGGAAATCAAGTAAAAAAACATTTAAAAAATGCCAACATTCGCATTATTATGACCTTGATATAATTGAAAAGACAATTTTTAAAATTTATGTTCGTCCAATGTTATTTTATTATGCTTGTCCAATAATATTTTTGAAGTCATTCTATTTAAAATTAAAAAAAAAAATTAGGCGAATATGCATATTCTCAAATATTTATGCATATCCTCTCATTGCATGTATATCCTCCAAGGTATACATGGGCTAAATTTAACTGAGATAGGTCAAATGGTCTGGCCTGTAGGGCGGGCACACACACACACACACACACACACACACACACACACACACACACACACACACACACACACACACACACACACACACACACACACTTCTTTATTATTAGAACAGAAAAATTATTTTGATTTAATAAAACAGATCCCTCGTTAAAGTTGCATTTCACAAGATTATATTCTAGAGAAATCTTTCGTACAATTGGCAATTTGAATGTATGAAAGGAATATTTGAGTGACATTTTAGCAGTATCACATCGATTATTTTAAATTCTTCGTGTGTTTTAGTGTCAATTAATACTGTTGAAAATTAAAAACAAATTTAAACAACATTCGTGAAAATGAATGGTATTTTACATAAAGGAATATTTTCAAACTTGACAAATCACCTGGTTATTTTATTTAAAGTATTTTTAATTAAATTAATTTAATTTTAAAGTTTTAATTTAAGTTTTTAATTTTTAAGTTCAAGTTTTAAAATTATTTTAAAGTAATTTCTATAAAAATTGCTGAAAAATATTTTTAATACGCTGGAAGGAAGATGTCTAAAGATTGAAATAACAAACACCATTAAAAAAGATTAATCAAAATCAGATAAACCGATTTACTCAGAACGCTGACAAGCACTCTGATTAAGCATATTCAATTTCTGTTTCGGTGTGTGTTTTGTTATCTTCAACAGATTAATAAGTCAATGCAGCGAAAATATTGAAGTGATATAAGCTGCAAAATTTTTCGCATCCCATAAACAGCATAGGAAAACAGTACTTTGCAGCCAACGAGACTTAATATGGATTTAACGTCAGCATTTGTGAAGTTTTTCCGATTGATATTATGCTCCATATTGTTAAATTTCACCTCTGTGTTTTGCCAAAGAGCCCCGTCTTCTATTTGTCCTCCCGCAGAAGATATATCTCCATGCATTTGTTCAAAATCATGTGACATCTGCGAAGTGATGATAAAATGCTCAAATATATTAAACAGCAATCAGTTGAACGAGGTCTTCAGGAAATCAACTGACTGGACTTTCTGGACATTTTACATTGAAAATTCAACTTTTATGTATCTGCCTTCGAATGCTATAGTTGAAAAGAAAGTGAGAAAGCTTTACGTGAGAGATAGTATCATGATCTCTCTTTTTGACAGAGCGCCTCCTTCAACGAATAAGCTTGTAGAAATGGAATTGACAAATTTAGTGCTTCGCTCAGGTGTCAAATGGGAAGTTTTCTCAAAACTTACTAACCTTAAAGAGCTTAATTTGACTAATTTTGAGATTAAGAAAATTGACCAATCTTTCATAGATAATTTTCCCCAAGGGCTTACAGGATTATATTTAAATGTGACCAAAACAAAAACGCTAGGTGATGATGCGTTTTCTAAACTAACTGAACTCTCTAGATTATATGTGAGAAATACACAAATTACAACTTTAAAGCGCAGCATGTTTGCACCACAATCAAAGCTGTTATCCATTAATTTCAGGTAAGATCATTCGATAAATTTATTGCATTTGGTAAAGCTGTTTGTACGACGAGGGATGGGCTCTTGCCAGCAAATATGATATTATGAGGAGATCTCAATTGAAACATTAAATAATCGACTTCTCATATGTCATTGTCAGCTCAATGAGCAATAATGTGTTTTTTTTTTAATTTTCACTTGGTAAAGTGAATGATGGAAAGTCGTATATTAAGTCCAATCCTAATTCTCCAATAAACTGTGGTACAACATAATTTTAAATTGCAATTTCAAATTAACTGATCATCAAAATTCTATAAATAAAAATAAACATGACAACGATAGAATAGATGGCCACCATTCATTTCTATATGAAACAATAAGATGTTTGCTCATGATAATAAAGAAAATATGGATTGTAAAGTAAGTATGGATTTACGGATCTATGAAAAGTTGAAAGCACCCCCTCATGCCTTTAAATAAGTTGTTTATCCGGTATTACTGTTTCATCAGTGAAAGTAACATCGTTAATTCTTTTGATGAATTTTTTAACTTTCATTTTTATGTTAATTTCGATTTCTACTAGTGGAATATTTAAATAGATAATATTTATCCATTTTTGAACAATATTTGTATAAGATATAATTTATTTAAATATTTAGAAGTAATAATGAGTTGATGTTTCTTTATTTATTTCAGCTGGAATAAAATAAGAGTTTTACCAGATGATCTCTTTACGAATATGCCGGAACTTAAAAACATTGAATTTTCCTACACCAATATCGTTGTATTGCAGGAATCTGTTTTTAGAAACATTATGCCACAAATAAGCTATTTGTATATGAAAGGTAAGAAAAGCGCATTTCCCTCTTTTATTTTAGTTTAAAAATAATAAATCTTTTGATTATTTTTTTTTTTTGTTTTTAAATTCCATGTTACTTAAACGTTTCTGTAAATGAGAATATGCAGTGAAAATTGATGGTTTCTGAGTGTTGAAGTATGCATTGCATTCTCATACTGCATATTGTAAGAAATTAATATAACTATAGAAATTATTATTTTAAAATAATTTTTCTGATACAGTTATTCCCGTTTTATAGACCAGTGAATATTTAACACGCTAGTGTAGTCACTAATGATAAATTTTATTGTATATTGTTATTGTGTTATTTCAATTTTTTTAATTGCTTCAAAATTACATTTAGTATACATAAAACTAGATGAGGCACAAACTAATATAATATGCAAAGTTCATATTGGCTACATTTAGTCAAATTCCACAACAATTAACATTAAACTGTACAATATAGATTGTAATATTTAAAACATTTCAAAATACTTTCATATGATTTATATTAAATAACATAATAAATAAACCTATCCCTTTTAAGAATTGGAAATTTGGTGAAATCTTATGAAATTTTAGGATTGAAATTTCATTTAACATGGTGATTTCTTCCCGGAAAAAAATCTTTATCATAAAAAAGTCCCGTTTTTCAATTTTTTTAAAAAATTTCTTGAATTACTCCATTACATGACCACATTTTATATTGCTACCTTAGAATAAGTAATAAATCATTTTAAATGAAATAGAGGTTGACCTGAAGTGTAAAATTTTTTCGTGTGAAACGAAAAATTGTTACAAATAGTTCTTAGTAAATTATTAGTTAAATATAAATTTTACGCCAGTTGAATTGAATTAAATTTATTTAATAATCAATAAACTAATAATAAGGATGAATGTATGAATGTGCTGGCGCTTTACAGGCCATATCGTTTGACCTACAGCTACCAAATTTAGTACATACATAATTTTGAGCATGAAAATGTGCACTAGAAGTGATTTTTTTGAAATTTTAATTATAATTTTTATTAAATCAAAATTAGGCGAAAGTTTAGCATTTTCCCGCTATAACTTTCAAAACTATTGCTATACAAAAATGATATTCACTTCATTTTAAAATATAAAAAAATGTCTTTTTAATGACATTAAATTAATAATTTTGAGAATTTTTACCAAAATTTGGAAAATTTTTAAAAATTATTTTTTTACTGATTTGCAATGATAGATTCCAACGATTCGCGTCGTTTCCATCGTTTAATCATTGTTTTAGAAGTTACAATATCGCGAAATTTGGTAGATAGATGAATTGGATATTTACGTTTTTAATAGTATTATGACGCTATAAGATATTATCCATTAGAAAGGTCCATGCACACAGTAAAGAGAATTTAACCAATTAAAATAACACAAATTTAAAATCAAACATCTGGGCGGAATGTTAACATGAAGTTATAAAAACCATTTATCTGAAATCAAATATAACCAATGTTCCCGGTGAACCAGCTGGTTGCCTGACGGCGACTAAACTGTCAGTTGCGTGTTGCGGATGTATGAGTTTTTCTTGAAAAACGTAAGTAAAACACTATTTACAAATTTATAATTCTGATAATGTTAAGGCAAAATCATAAACGTATAACAAAACAGCCAACATTAAATTTGATGTTTTTAGAAAACTCATATAAAGGCTAAATATAGTATAAAGTGAAATTAATATGTGATAATTCGGCTTTATGTATTCCATGATCAACTGTTATATTCTTCTTTCCCGTACAATAATTATACATTTTTTTCTGACTACTTTTTAGTGAAAATGAGACCCTTAAATTTTAATTAATTTTGAACTAAATCAGTCATATCGATTAATTTTTGTTTGTAAATAATAGAAACATAATATTATTTTCTGGTTGTAAATTACGAAATAATATAAAAAAAATTAAGATAAGAATTTTAAAAAAGTTGAAATATTTCGAGAGAAATAAAAAAGAAATAAAAGCGCACAAGACATTTAAAATAAAAATATCTTTGGAATAAATAATCCAAAATTGCTAACACTCAGTTCTGGCAGAAGTTGTTTTTCACATGTTATAGAGATCTCTGAAGTATATTCTTGTTTATTATGGAACTAGCCGCCTTTGGCGACCAGCCGATTCGCCAATCTTAATGTTCGTTAAAATTTTAATAATTAAATATTTTATGCAATTCCTACTTTAATAGCTTCTTCATCAAAATATTTTAAAACTTCAAATTTTGATTATCTTATAATTCATTCATAATATTATAAAGGCCTTCAGTCATAACGTAATATGTATCTCTCTCATTTTCTGTTAGCACCCGTAGAATTTATGCTTTAAATTAAAGTGGAAAGAATTTATCTTCAATTAATATAATAATATTTTTTACTGAAACAAAGCATTTTTTTATAATCTGATTACTGAAAATAGAGTCACTCAGCGTTTAAACTTTATGGGCACTAAAGAATATCTTTTTTAATTTATGTAATATCTCAAGAGTTGGTCAACAAAATTTTCTTAGATTCATAATTAGCAGACCGATTCATTAACAATGTTTAAATTTAAATGCATCAAACACTAAGAAAATAAAACGAATCGTTTAAAATAAACGGTTGAAAACAGGTTTTAAAAAAACTACTTAAAAAACGATGTACTTAAAACTATAAGCATATACAAAAAATATATAACTAACATAAATACAATTTACTTACAAAAGCATGCAGCTAACCCAAAAATAATTTAAATCATCCATTGATAACGTTGTCATGGCAACAATCAGAACAGAATGCGCATGCGTGAATTTTCTTCGCCAGTTACGTAACGCAAATACGTGATTTTTTTCTACGCCAGTTGGGGGAACGCTATGCGGATTAGAAATTTTTAATTTCCTTTATTCTGTTTTATTTTAATTCAAAAGTACTTCAGAATGAATCTGAAAGATTGATTCATTAACAATGTTTAATTTTAAATGCATCAAACATTAAGAAAATAAACAGAACCGATTGAAATAATCCGCCGAAAAATTTTAACCCTAGCCTCATTACTGTTGGGAGAAAAAAATACTGAAGCCTTTCTCGTTTGGCGTTGGGGATAATGGAAGATTTTTTTGGTAGAAAAGTTGGCGGTGGGGAAAATGGAATATTTTTTTGGCGGGAAAGTTAGTTTTTAATTAATAATTAAAATTCTAATTAAAAATTCGAAAAAAGAAACCCCAGGTGCACATTCCCAACCTCCAAGATATATATGTACCAAATTTGGTATCTGTATGTCAAACGGTCTGGCCTGTAGAGCGCCAACACACACACACACACACACACACACACACACACACACACACACATTGAGCTTTATTATAAGTACTAGCCGCCTTTGGCGACCAGCCGGTTCGCCAATCTTAATGTGCGTTAAAATTTTAAAAATTAAATATTTTATGCAATTTCTACTTTAATAGCTTCTTCATCAAAATGTTTTAAAACTTCAAATTTTGATTATCATATAATTCATTCATAATATTATAAAGGCCTTCACTCATAACGTAATATGTATCTCTCTCATTTTCTGTTAGCACCCGTAGAATTTATGCTTTAAATTAAAGTGGAAAGAATTTATCTTCAATTAATATAATAATATTTTTTACTGAAACAAAGCATTTTTTTATAATCTGATTACTGAAAATAGAGTCACTCAGCGTTTAAACTTTATGGGCACTAAAGAATATCTTTTTTAATTTATGTAATATCTCAAGAGTTGGTCAACAAAATTTTCTTAGATTCATTATGAGCAGATCGATTAATTAACAATGTTTAAATTTAAATGCATCAAACACTAAGAAAATAAAACGAATCGTTTAAAATAAACGGTTGAAAACAGGTTTTAAAAAAACTACTTAAAAAACGATGTACTTAAAACTATAAGCATATTAAAAAATATATAACTAACATAAATACAATTTACTTACAAAAGCATGCAACTAACCCAAAAATAATTTAAATCATCCATTGATAACGTTGTCATGGCAACAATCAGAACAGAATGCGCATGCGTGAATTTTCTTCGCTGGTTACGTAACGCAAATACGTGATTTTTTCTACGCCAGTTGGGGTAACGCTATGCGGATTAGAAATTTTTAATTTCCTTTATTCTGTTTTATTTTAATTCAAAAGTACTTCAGAATGAATCTGAAAGATTGATTCATTAACAATGTTTAATTTTAAATGCATCAAACATTAAGAAAATAAACAGAACCGATTGAAATAATCCGCCGAAAAATTTTAACCCTAGCCTCATTACTGTTGGGAGAAAAAAAACCTGAAGCCTTTCTCGTTTGGCGGTGGAGAAAATGGAAGATTTTTTTGGCGGAAAAGTTGGCGGTGGGGAAAATGGAAGATTTTTTTGGCGGGAAAGTTAGTTTTTAATTAATAATTAAAATTCTAATTAAAAATTCGAAAAAAGGAACCCTAGGTGCGCATTCCCAACCTCCAAGGTATACATGTACCAAATTTGGTAGCTGTATGTCAAACGGTCTGGCCTGTAGAGCGCCAACACACACACACACACACACATTGAGCTTTATTATAAGTATAGATAAAGGAAATAAGTCCCTTTTGGAAGACCAGTAAGAATTTTGTCTTAATAATGGAATAAAAAATTCAAAAATTCAACAAGAATTCAGCAATGTTTAACCAAAACTAATATGCAACAAATATGGCAACAATATGCAACAAATAATCAAAAGGGATTTAATTATATATATATATATAGAGAGAGATATACTAAAATGGACAAGAAATTCTGTTATTGTCGGCCACACACTCAAAAAACGTTTATCTTCTTATTCGAGTCAGTTGATTTCGGACACATAATAACCTCAATAATATCATTAATAATAATCTGTGTAAAAAGCAAGAACAATGCTTAAATTAATGTTGTCTCATGGCCCTTGGCATCTTTTCAGTGCTATTTCTAGTGATAACTTTTCTGCAGATTTAATTTCGACATATTTCAATTCTATTAGGGTGTCCCATAAGTTTTTTTCACATTTCTGATATGAAATGAATACACAATATTTACTGCTTAATATATTATTTATTTTATTATATAAAAACCCTTTTGCTGTATTACCTTCTTCCATCTCTCAGGAAACCTCATTATGCCTTCTTTCCAAAATTGTTGTGTTTTGGACAAGAAATGGATTTAAAGCGCTTATCGCGAAGAGTATTTTTTAAGGAGAGAAAGAAGTAATTATCAGATGGAGCGATATCTGGAAAGTATGCAGGATGCGGTAAAAATTCCCAATCAAACTGTAAGAGCCTCTCTGTTACGACTAATGCGAAATGCGGTCTCGCATTGTCATGATGTAAAACAACGCCTCTTCGGTTCAATACTTCTGACCGTATTTTTGTTGTGGCAGCTTTCAAATGATCCAGTTGATGACAGTATTTCGTAGAATTTATTATTTCACTTTGAGGAAGGTTTCTGTAGAAAAGTACGCCTTTCCAATCTCACCAAATGGACAAAAGAACTTCTCGGGGGTGCAGTCTCGACTTTGCGACAGTTGAAGGCCTATTGTCCTTATACCAAGTGTGTTTTCTATGCACATTTTCATATAAAATCCAAGTTTCGTCTCCAGTAACAAGCCTCTTTAAAAACGCAATGAGAAAGGAACTTTTGTGTCACCCTAATATTTTCATTTAAGTCCACGAACTTGCTTTTGTTAGTTATTTTTTGGAATGCAACGGACAAGCAAAATTAAGAGGACAATTAAAATTGTGCCTCTTATGATTTTTCGTACTGAAAGTTGCAAAATGTCAATATGAAAGGATTGTTTTGGTTTCAATAAGAAGTCACTTGTATCCTTTTTCACATTTCAACATTTCAAATCATTTTAGGTCATATTTCAAATCTTCAATTTTTTTTGTTTCTGTTTTAGGTAATGAGATTGATTGCAACTGTCAAATGAAGTGGCTGACTCCAACCAGCAAACCACGTTTTACAGAAGTGGTCTGCAGGAAGCCCAAGGCACTAGAAGGTTTATCGATTACAGATCTAAGATCTACTCACTTTGCTCATTGCGAATGAAATTCGATTAACGAGAAAAAAATGAAAATAATTCAATTTGTTAAGAAGTATTTATGTTCAATTTAAATAATTTGTATATCTTTATTAGGATTCACTTCTTTGAGAAGTAGAAATGTTTTGCTTCCTTTTCTTATCATTTAAATTAAGTCAATTTTCAATTATCCGTTTCTTTTCATGAAATTTCTGCTCATTCGTGTCTCTAAATCATAATCGATACTCTGACTGATATGGTATCCTAATATCATTGATATTAGGATTAATTTAACTGATTGTTTGCTGCACTTCTACCTTAAATTTTTTTTGATGAAGTTTAAGCTGTTTCACTGTCAAATTCCCAATTTCAGAATTCGCATTGAACAACTCAGCTCTTCTTAATACTATTTATTTACATTCATAGATTTAATATTTAATTTGTTTTATGAGCTGCCTTTTTATCTTTTTCATACTCCAGTATTAACAGTCTCAAAATTTTTAACCATGCTAAAATGCGAAAGTAATTATGATTATTCTTTTGAATTATTCATGATTTCTTTGGCCTTTCTAGTTCAAACACGATTATTTGGTATAGTAGTTCCACAACAACAAAAACAAAAGAAACACCTCTGTGTCTTTACAAAATTGGTGTCGGTGAAAATGGATTAAAGGAATAGACTTCTTGAGATAAACTAACTGATTAATTAACTTCCATTTTGAAAAATTTCCACAATCATTTAAAGAATATTTTAAAAATGTTCCCCACCTAATTAAATAAATTTATGGATGAGCGCTCAACATTAAGTCATTCATTATATAAATAATAGATGTTAGTTAATTTCTTATTCTAGTGTTAATTAATTTACTGAATGACAAGAAATGGAATGGATATCTTTGGATTTCTATGACATTTACTTGCAAATTGTAATGTCCTGATCTAGACTGATCAAATAACGAAGCAGAATTTCCAGACAATTCTTTATTTTACAGCCCTATATATACAAAGAACAACTTGTTCTAATCTTGGTTAAATAAATAGTTATTTACACCTGTAGTAGGATACACAACAGTCAAAGTCGAAGGTTTTTCTTGAAACTCAGTTCTCCCTCACGTCAACACGACCACTCCAGGGGTAGTTTCTCAGACTCGGAACTCGTGGTCGTAGTCCAACCGTCTCTTGCAATTTGTTTCTTCTATCCCACCTAAAAAAAATCTCCGCTCTTTATTTAGGCGACAATCTCCGCCTCTTAATTTACATTGGTCATTTGAGCTCTCTTTCAGCCAATCGGGGTTCAGCAATATGCTCTCTCAGCCGTGCCTGTGGGTTGTGGGAAAGTCTTTTCACAAAGAGAAACATCTAGCATCCAGATGTTAGGACACCCCCTTCTCTTTGAAGGTACTATCAATACCTCTTGGACGAGGAATTCCACATGTGGTCTTTCATTGTAGTCACTAATGAACAGATGCGAGACCACCCATGTGAAAAGATCCACAATCTGGCTATCTCGAGGAGTTTAGGAAGTAACAGCGACGACACAGCTGGTTGTAAATGCCTTATCAGTACTGGGAAACGGGGAGTATTACAAAATGATAATTGCCCGTAAAGAGCAATTAAGCATTCCAATAGTCAAGCAGTCCTTCAATCTAATTTTATATCGTCTGTGGAAAAAAATTCATGTCTTTAAAATAATGCAGAATTTATGTTAAATTAAAATCGTTCGATTTGAAAATAAATTTAATATTTAACTAACTGCGATATTATAATGTCCGTTAAAGCTCGTGCTTCGTAAAAATTAGATCTATAAATACAAATAAAGTTGAAGTCCCTCAAAAAAATGGGCGTAGCGAATCAACTGGGAGAATTTTGCAATTTTTATGCATGTTTGGAAACTATTTGGATGTTGGGACACAATTTTTACATTCCAACATTTTAGTATGTCAGTTTTGTTTCCATGTAAAAATTTTACTACGTTACAATTCACCTTTTCTCCACATTCATCCTTAAAAATTCATAAAATATATTAAAGTTATGTTATTTATGCTTTTATTCCATGATTTTATAAAATATGATAATTTACTTTAGGTGAGTGAAAAAACTTATAATAGTTTCCGAGATATCGCCGAAAGTTCATCAGATTCCTTTAACATTGGAGGCGTCATTTTTCAAAAACCTGTAACTCTCAAAATTATCAACAAAATTCCATACAATTTTATTGAGAGGTTAATTTCATCACTCAAACTAATTCAGTGAAAAAATTGGCAGCTTTAATGGAAAAATTCCGAGATAGTAGTTAATTAACCATGTTTATTAACATGGTTAATCAGTTTGTCTATCTCATCAAACATATCCCCTTGAGCCATTTCCATCGACATCCAATTTATGAAGATGCGATAATAAATAAAACAGTTACAAAGGTATTCCTTTTTTTGTTTTTGTTTACCACTGTACTGACAACATCTACAGCTGAACAGTCAGTCACTGATTTAAATTGCTCGATCCCAGAGGCAGCCTCCTTAGCGGACGCTTCAAAGTGATATTTTTTCCTTTGTTTGTCTTTTGGCATAATAAAATATTGATAAAAATGCATTTTATAATCATTCATCCAATCAGTGATAATACCTTGAAAAGTTCAAGATGAAAGGGAACATACTTTACGATGTCGTGTTTTATTATAAGTTAAAATACAAACAAAATGACTTAATCAACAGTTCATTCTCGTAACGCACGCCAAAAATCTGTTTCTACCCGAGAACATTTTGAGCAACACGTAATCTGTACAATAATTTGTAAATAATAATTTTGAGCAATACGCAATACGTACACTAATTTGTAATCTGACAATTATCTGTATTGTACGTAATATGTACACTAATTTGTAATCTTATTGTAAGTCAGTCTGAGGAACAAATGCATCTATTTTAATTCAGATACAAAAAAAAAAAAAAAAAAAAAATCACAGTATTGGTGTTTTTTTAAATGGTTATATATGGTTTTACGCTTTTATATATCAAGTGTAAAGGAGGCAAAATAGAGATGGTAACAGTTTATATAGCATGCTTTTATTAATGGATACATGGGGTATCCACTATTGGTATCCCATGGGATATCCACAAATGGAAACTGTGGTAAATAAAAGGATATTAACAAAAATATCCTTTTTTTTATGTCTTCAACTGAGTGATTTTCTGAATATTTATTTAATGAAATTGTTGATTTAAATTATTTTAATATTATTTTTAGTAGTTAAAGTAGTTTTATCGGAATCGTATAGTAAATTTTTTTTTTTAACATTCCATCATCTAGTGAAAAATATTTTTTTTAAAAAAAAGTTCATTTATATTTTTTAAAATAATAATTTAACAAGTGAGTTAAAAAGGTATTTATTATATAAGATATTTTCATAAAAATTAGAAACCTTTTTTTTTATGGCTTTGCAACTGAAAATCTTAAATAAAGCAGTTTCTTTTGCCTCCCATCGACAAATGCGAAGCAATGGAGTAATATAACCTTTTTATAAGGCATTTTATACGCTAAGAGTCTTTCACATTATCTGTTTAATTAACTCAGAGTTGAATTTTTGTTTTCATTTTATTTATTTGCATGCTTTTCACATTTGCTTCTATTTAAATTTGCATTCAGGAATCGAAATATTCTTTAGAAAGATGATTCAGTCGTTTCACTTGGAACTCTGCCCATTCTGTACATAAGCTCAAATCATTCGAAAAACTGTCATATTTAGACGAAATTTCTGAAATATACACAGCAAAATAGAAATAATTATATTTTTAAAACATTATATATTTCGAAATTGGAAATGAAAATTACATGCAATGGTAATCCGTAGGTTAATAATTTATATATTTAAGTCCAATACGAAAGGATATTCAATATTAAAAAGATTCATGTTAATTTTTAATACAATAATTTGTATAATAGGATAAAATGATAATTTTTTTACCAAGGTAGAAGAGAGATAATTTCAATTTTTTTAATAAAATGATAATAATTTATTTTATATAAACTTTGTCAACATACATCAAATTCAAGTTTTTTAAACATAATTTAATATGTGGATATTATCTTTACTAAGAATGATAAAATGTTTTGAAAACGTTAATTTATATACGAAATAATTTTAAAAAATGAACAAGTGAAAAGTTTAAATTTCTTGTTTCGAAGCCCCTGGTAATCAGCCATATCAAGTATTTTAAAGTGACTTCTTTTGTCCAACTTTGAATAGAAAATAAAGCAAACATCAAAACATTGAAGATTTTATATTTATCTGAAAAAAAAAAGGTTTATTTTTTAGCTCCTGTCATGTCAATAATAATAATAAAAAAATAGCAGATGTATTTACAGAAATTAACAACTTTAAAAATTGGTGAAATCGGCATCATCGAAATTTTATTCATAGATTGTGACTGCCGAACTCAGCCAAGTTTTACACCTCAAAGGGTGTTTTTTTTCTCGAAATTGGTTGGTGATTGATAACTGGAAATCATTAATGTTGCATACTAATATCATTAAAATTCACAAGAAACAAAATTTGGCAAAATGGGCTTCGGTGGTTGTGTTTTTTAAACTGTTTCTTTAGTTTCATCCATTATTTTAAATAAATAGATGGTAGATGAATAGAAAAAGAAATGGCTGCCGGAGGTATTTAGTCGGTTCCTTTATCAAGATTTTTTTAAATTCAAATTTTAGATGTATAGAGATATTATTTTAAATAAATAAATCGATAAAATCGATTTAATAGATAATAATAGATAAAAACCGATTAAATAGATAAATCGAATAAATCGATCTCTCCACCATTCTGAATTCGGTATAAATAATTTCGTTACATGAGATTCAAAATTAAAAATTTCTCATAACAGAAAAAAATTATGATCCAATGTGAATTTTAAGAACATATTTTTCTTATTAATTAAGGAAATAAAATGTAAATTTTTTTAAAGTAATTAATAAATTATGTAGTAGATAAATTAAGTAAGTGTGCAAATGAATAAAGTATTTTGAATTCTTCCTTCTTTTTTCTTCGTTAATTAAAAATGAAAACTTAATTCATTGCTGATGTTGATTGGTTGGTTGTTGGATATTATTGGCGTAAGTGTCAAGTTTGACCTTGCTATGCCAAGCAAATGGTGAATCAGCTGGATCACGGTGATAAAACATGTGGCGATATAATAATAATAAAAAATGTTTGTTATGAATTCTAAAATTCTTTTGTAATAGTAAAATCAGAAAAGAGGCTAAAATTAAGTTTTTAAAACTGGTAGTAAAAATCCTATTAAGAAAGATCACAGACACTAGTCTCAAATCTTACTCGTAAAAAAATGTTTAAAATGATTAATGATGGGCATAGAACATGGAAACTAATAAAGAAGTAAATCATATCAAAATAAAGCTAAGATATTGTGTATAACACGTTTGATAGATAAGCGGAGGTGGATATTTCTTGCCATAAGACCATTTCCCAGGATATGCTGTGCCGAGAAAAGAAAAAAAGGTTTAAACAATAAAAAAGCTAAACATAAACAAAATATCATAATAAGATGCCATTAGGTAAGATACTAAAAGGAAAACTGATAAATCGGAAAAACTTCGATTGAGAAAATAATTCAAGAGATGAACGCTACATATTAGATTTTGTTTAGAATAATATAGAAGAAGAATATTTAGAATAATATTAAATTAGAATAATATAGATTTTGTTTGAACTTTAATAGAGACCGGAGGGAAAGTAACTTCAGAGAAATCTTCCAAGTCTTCGGACATTTATCCTCTAATGTATCACCCTCCGAAGATGTGGAAGAGCTCATTTCAGCATTCACGTTCAATTCTCTAGATTCTTGGATCTTTGACCCTTCTGAAGGGAAAACAGATAGAGATGGCGGTGCAGTTTTATCAGAACGTGATTTTGTTTTAACAAAGATATCAGTTCTACTCACTGTGGACTTTGATGATGATACTGATGTGGGAATTAAACGAGGCGTAGTTATATCAAATTTTGAAATTTTTTCTGCTCTGAAGATAGTGTTGGTTTTAATAGGAGAGTCTTTTTTACGTTTTTTTCCGGTTTATTACGAGTTGAAATACTATTACATGACATGAAGCAACAGCAGCTTCACAAATTGCTCCTGTGTATAGAGAGGAATAGATTCATTGGTTAATTGAATGAGACAAAATTTGAGTAGTGTTGGATGATTTCAAAATAATACTAGAAGATATATCAGCTGGGTCCCACTGAATGGATACGGCAGAAGAAAACTTTTTTATGGTACCAGCGTAAGTATTACCAGCTCCAGGAGGTATAGACTTTATGAGCTTACGGAATTTGAAATAAGAAATTATATCCTTTTCCTGTTTCTATGTGGCACAATTTCGAGAGAAAGAAGTATACTTCCCGTTGCAATATGGACAAATTCTACAAAGGGGGCTCAAGTCAAATTCCCTCGGCAAGAAGTTTTAGAATGTCCGAAAGGCTAAGACTTAAAACACCTCAACGAATTAGGAATATAGACTCGAACAGAAATGCGTATATATCCGGCTTTTATGTGCTCATGTAATTTAGCTAAACTGAACGTCAATTTTAAGTGTTTCTTGCTCAGGAGTTGGTCACCTCTCCGTATAGAAATACACCTTACATGGATCACTCCTTGGCTTTTTAATTCTTTGATAATGTCTTCGATTGAAATGTCCTGTAATTTTCCTCAAGATATTACTCGTTTGGAGGAATTTAACGTTGAATGGGGACTAACCTGAATGGAAATAGTAGACGATTTGAGGCTTACGATTTTTAAATTTATTTTGAGGATACAACTTCAATTAGTAAACCACTAAATCACCTGATCGAAGTTTTTTAGTAGATCTCACTGCACCTATGCTTCCAGAAATGACCTTTTTTTACAAGAAAAGAGGATACATTATAAAATGTTTCTTTGCTTTCAGATTTCTTTTGAATTATAACAATTTCAGGATTCGAAGCATTGTTGCCCACTGAAGGGAAACGGTTTGTTTTACACATACGATATTGATGGGGATTCAGGCCAGACGACACCGTCCCACCATGAAGCCCTACAAAGGATGGCAGTAACTGGCTCTGGTTCTTCCCAGCCTCGACCCTTCCATAGAGCTAGCCGGAACCTATACGCTCGAAGTTACCTCCGGGGACAGTGACCACCCCTAATGCCAAATCCAATAGAGCAACCCCTTCGCTTGATCTCTTGCAGACTAATCACTCAAGTGGTTAGCTATCAGTCGATTGATACATCTAGGACCACAGTGCACCACCAGTCTAATGGGTCGCCATTTATGGTCAATACATGGGAGGTTTTGGCTGTCCCCGAAAAGCAAGAAGCAAAAAGAGCGGCGAGAGCTTCTCATGAAGAGCTCCCTTCGAATGACAGAATGAGTTGAGTTGATTTTTTTTTATGACAGAAAAGTCTTCTTTGGCTTAGCTGCTCCACATTTGTGATTAAAATGTTTGATTATATCAATTTATATATATAAAAAAATCAAACCATGGAATTTTTAAAATATCCAAATGTCTAAAAGCGTAAATCTGTGAGTCATGAAAAAGCGTAACAATGATGTAAGGTATGGTACTGTGCTAAAAAGCGCGGTTAATATTTATATATGATTATAAAAACCAATATTTTTTAAAAAATTAAAAAGACCAAAATGTGGGAAAGCAAGCCGCCCAATTCAGGGCGAGATTTCTGAAAATAACAAGATGCTGGATAGAAAACCGTGGACATTCTACAAGAATATGTAAAACAGACATAGGGCTATTACACATTGAGCAAAATGGGATAGAAGGATCAAGCAGAAAGAAAGCGAAAGGGAGAGTAAACTGGAAGGGAGGAAAGATCCCTTGGATCTTCGGGGTTGGGACACCCGTGCTCAGCTATAGTAGACGAGCCCCTGAGGAGTAATTGATTGTCGAATATCATTCGATAAATAATAATAAAAAAAATTAAATGAATTTTTTTACGTTATTGACTTTCGTTTCTTATTTTTGATATAGATGGCAGCAGGTGCAACAGGAATAAATTTAAATTTAACATTTTTGGAAATGAATATTTTTTAATGCTAATTAATTACAAATAGAAAAGTTATTGGATATATATTTTCTTAATTGTGAGCACTTGAGAATTTCGATTTCGTTGCATACCTGCCAAAATTGAGTATTGCACACATATATAAATTGCATTTTATTCGGAATTAATTGCTTAAGATTTTTTTTTCAGAAGAATTATGTGAGATTTATAGCTAAAGGGGTATATTCAGTTTTTCCAAAATGTAAACAAAAGTTCTTTTCAGGTAAATTTATTTAATTGATGGTATTTAAAGCTTACTTTTTTTAGTGGTAAGTAATCTAATTGTCTCTTTGCTAATTTTCACATTATTAATATACTAATACGATAATATTTGTGCAAATATATTTCAAGACTTAGTTAAAAATTAATTATGTTACATTTATTAAATAAATTTGTAATTTGCCAAGTGGATTTATTTTTATTTATAAACCACCTGAAGGAGAATGAACTCGACACGAAGGAGAAGGTACAGATGAGATTCTGAATCTGCAATGAAACTCAAACTGAAATCTGGTATTCGATTTATTCTTCTGCGTAAAACATTCGTAAGAAAACTCGCTATTCAAATGTTGAGTGAAATGCTAAAATTACAGACAAGTTTGTTTCTATAATTATAGAAACGAACCCCCAGCGTTTTCTTTAAGGGCAATCATGGTCTGTGTCTTAGATATCCAGTCTGCCACATCCTATATTTTTATAGGCAGTTGGAAATGTATTAAAATTTTTCATCAATTCTTTTTTACAATATTAGAACCTTAA
The DNA here is from genome assembly GCF_947563725.1 of Argiope bruennichi. Taxonomy (NCBI): domain Eukaryota; kingdom Metazoa; phylum Arthropoda; class Arachnida; order Araneae; family Araneidae; genus Argiope; species Argiope bruennichi. Next base: position 135,967,713 of record NC_079154.1, on the reverse strand, counting down.
AATTTGCGGTTTACAACTTTGATACATCTGCCTAAATGGGATTTTTATTGAAAAATTATTGAGAGAAACTTAAGTTTCAAAATTGTTTTGGTACAAATTTGATGACCAACTAAAAAGGACATAATAAAATGAAAACTGCTTACAAAGAAAACAGATTCTTCTAAGTTTCAGCATTATTTAGTTATCTGAAATCGTAACGAAACTTTTGGATTTTTCATGATGATATTTATATTAGTATATAAGAGATGATCACATTTTATTTATTAAATACAAAATGAAAAAAAAAAATAATTAATCAGACAACATAAACTGGCATTAGTTTTAAAAATAAGAGTAATTTTCTAAATTGATTTATTTGTGATTTCTTTGTAGGTCTTTGAACTGAAAAAGGTTGTGTAACAAAGGTAATATCCTACTTAATTTAGATTCATTGTATTAAATTATGAATGTTTTTCTGTAGCATTTTAAGCTAAGGAAATCTGTCTGATGTTATCCAAAAATGAATTGCCTCTGCGGAGTCGAAACAGAAATAAAATTGGATCGATGCATGTAATTAGTCGAAACATTCCTGAAGTTTCTCTTAATCTTTCTTCAATAATAATAATAATAATAATAAAAAAGGAAGATGAGGCTAATTAAGAGAAAACAAGACTTTTCAACTCCATTTGCTTATACTAGTATTTTATTTAAATGAAACTTTATTAAATGCTTGATAACATTTCCTTATTACTTCGCTCTTTTTTTCTTCATAGAGAATTAACGAGCTTGATCCCCTAATCTTTGTTTAAGACTGTTTACTTCAAAGATTTTGTTTCGCATAATCTATTTCAGTCATGAATTAATCTTTAAATCATTTTGCCATCTTCGCATTCCTTGAAAAACAAATAATATCACTTTCTTGAGTTGATAAATAGCGAGGTTGGTTGGTTGGTAGTTGAGGCCTTTTGGCGCAAAAGCCAAATTTGGCCATACTGAGCCAAACATATCGTATGATAAATGGCGAGAAAGGTACGCATTGAAACCAAACGAGCTGTGATAACTTATTGATTAAGGAAGATTGCAGTGTGATCTATATCTTTCGTAGGCAAATGACTTTTAATTGATATGAAATGGGAATTGTTGTTGAAATCTGGGTTTTTGAATTCAAATTATTCATCATTTTTTGTAAACTTGACTGTCATTTCAATAAATCTCTTGTATAAATGTACTAATAAGTAGGTTTTGGTAATTATTCATAATGGGTAATTATACATAATTACAGGATTAATCATTTCTAAAAGCATCTTGTATTCTATGAAGTCTTCAAATAGTTGGCGTATTTTTGAAACGTATTCTAAACTGCAGTAACATTTTCATGGTAAAATCTTAACTTCAATAGGGAATATTTTATGTAAACAAAATAAATTAGGCTTATTTGAAAAATTCGTTAAAGCTAAACCAACAATTATGGGCTTGATTTGCATCAAGAAAACCATTTCAGACTGAAAATCTTAGAAGGTGCCAACAAAATACTTACGATATTAGAAACAGGTTAAGAATTGTCATTTATATTAGACTGTAATAGAAAATTGAATCTTGAAAGAAGGATAAATAGTTATTTAAATTTCTGAATCGGTATTTTTTGCAAAAGTCATTAAGTCTTTCACATAAAAGATGAACACTTCATTTCTCAGAGCAAATATCAAAACTTAATCCTACCTATAATAACAAATATTCAGAATTTCTGATGGCTTGAATGATAGATGGTGGAAAAACAAATGTTATTCTTATAAGGAATTTGCTGTCATTTTTCTGTTTCTAGGCTCCATTAAGTTTTGCTTCCAACATACTGGATTTTTGTACCATTAAAACATTTTGCAATGTGGGATGAAACAAGAATGGAAACCAAGGTATTGTTTCTATAGTAGGTACTGTTTTTCTTATTATCCATTTTACGTACATCTACAATCTGTATATTAAGATATATGCTGAAATACTTCCCTTTTTTAGTGAAACGATTAATGCCTCGCTTACTTTAAATCGCAACATGCATAAAACGGATGTCATTCGTTTCAAAATCCTACTAATTTTAAATTAATTCTCTTTGCACTTTAAAATTATAAAATAAAATTTGTTCGATGATTTTTTCATCGAGGAGAGCACGATACATTTATGAATAGGACAGAGATGTCTCGGGGATTCATTTTATTTTTCCTCTTAGTGACAAACTTCTTTTTTTTTCAGCTGTTGCAAGGGAGTATTTGTAGGCTAAGAGGCCAAAGTTGGAGTCTTTTTAGTATATATGTTACAGTAAATTAACAATGGTGATTATTCATAATCATCACTAAACTTATTGGTGATTATGAATAATAACTTAATCACCAATAAACTTATTGGTGATTATGAATAATAACCGGTAATTATACATAATCACTAGTTTTACCGTAACACATATAAAACATTAAACCATGATATTTAATAAATAATTGATAAACAAAAGCAAATCATAAGGAGTTTATAAAAAACGATTCTAGGTATTCGTAAATGATTCATCGATTTTTTTGAATTCCCAGTTTAATAATTTTTCTTACTGACATGTTAATAGCACTGAATTTATAGAGATTGTTTTCTTCCTAACTCGATGTACAATACCCCATTCGAAAAGGTTTGTATTTGGAAAATCTTTTATGTGGGTATGCGATTATTTTATAAGTGGAGGAGACGCCATTCGAGGAAAAGAAATAATAAAGTAGACATACACATATGCGATATGAAACTCAAATCTCCTGTTCTTATATGCAAACAGACTAGCAAGGATTAATTGCAACAATAAAATTTGAAATTTTTATCATTCTCTGAGTTCCATTTTATTATTATTTATTTATAATTTCTTTGAATAACGATTCTTTTTATTTTGAGAGATTGTTGTATCATGTTTATGACCTAAATATGACATTGCCTTATATCTGTTGTAAAATGCGAGTTAAATCAAATGCAAAAAAACTGTCCTCAGCACACTAGAGTGTCTTTATCATGATACTGACTGAAATGACGAAAGAAAATACTCAGTTGCTTTGGGAGAGGAATTATGGGAACAAGAGAGAAACATGTATTAACACATGAAAGAGTAATCAAGAATGGAGTCCGAAAGCAGAATCATTATAATAAATTTATCATTAAAGATTTCTTCAAAGCCATTCTAATTTCGTTTCATTGTTACTATTGTAAATATAATGATGATACATAGATAAGTGCAGAATAAAGAATAGAGTCACGTGGAAATGAAATGTATTCAATAGTAATTTTAAGCTAAATATTGCTGTCTGCAATTTGAATGAGGAAAGTGTAATTAAAGAATCATCTAATAGTTTCTACGAATAGAATAAGAGAATTGATTTCATTAGTAAATATAATTGTGTTCAAAACTGGACAGGGGGAAATACACATTTGAGGACAAATTGTATTTTCTGTTTTTTTTAATTTCTGTAAATCGAATTTTTCTTGGAATCTTAATGGATTGTGCATGCTTCATTTTTTCTTATATAAAATAACTTTTTTTTTTCATTTACATCTACTTGAACTTAATTACTCAGTTTAGAGCATCTGAACTGAAAAAATCAGCATATAATAAAAATATATTCCTAACCATGCGGTTTCAATTCTTTTATTAAAAAAAATATTTCCACTTTTTTCTAGAAACTCTCGACATTTTTTCACTACAATTTTCCGTTTCAGTTGCCGAGGATTATTTCAGAAGAAAAATCTCCGTTATTCGATCTGAAGAGAACTACTATAAATCTCTTTTGTAGCTTCTTCGCTTTGACATTTCTACATTCTTTGAAACATCACTTTTGAGAAAAAGTACTCGATAGTCTCCTATTTTCCAACACTTCTCGGAGTTCTAACGTGAATCGTGAATTTCTAAAGTATTCCACCAAATATCAAAAAGAACTGTTTTCTAGAATATATATATAGTTTGACAAAAGGGCACGTACCGATAAAAATGTGGAAAGACTACAAAATTTCAGACAAACTCAGTAACTATTAGGGATAAAGTTTCGTTTAGAAACGACCATTTGTCGCCAGTGCTCTTCTCTAATTCTGGATTACTGCAGATCGTTCAATGCGCATATAAGGATATTAATGCTGAATAAAGGTATTTTCTGATTTTTTTCTTTTATCTAAGAGACTTAAGAGTAAGTCCATAAAATAATCGTTATGCATTTCATTTTGATAATAAACATCAAAAACAATTTATCCCTTCTATCGAAGATTCAAATTTTAATATTCTTTAATAATCAGGAAAGAGATTCAGAGAAAGAGGCACAAAAAATTTAAAATATTCTCTAGCTAAATTGTGAACTGCCTCTAATTTCTAAATTCCTGTAACGTTTCTGTTCATCAATCAGATTGAGGAAAAGTCCACTGGCACTGGCACTTCAAAAAATATCCGAGTCAAATAAGACATAAATCAGAAAAAGTTGTAAAAACATTTTTGAGATATTATACAATTTTAATTAAAAACATAGCAACTAATAATAAAAAATGTAGCATCAATATAAAATTTTACCAATTTTTAGTATAGAATTCAGAAATATTATCTGTATTTTTTAAATGTCATTTTCTCAAACAAAATTATTCTAAATTCAACTAAAAGGAAAAAAGTGATTCTCCAAATTTCTTCTAAAATTATTTCGGCAGATAATGATTCTTTTTATTATTCTCCTCGCTTCGATTTCTTTCCAAAGAGAGATTTATCAATTTATACAGATAAGAAAGAATGGTACAATACTTATGTACAGGTAATTAATTTTATTTCTTTTCTCTCGAACTTTCGAAGGCATTTCATGTTTTTATGTGCCTGTTTTGTGTATACTTTTTTGTATTTTCTTTTATAAATAATTTTGGATTTACAATTCCTTCAAGTTTCTCTGATTTTATCAAGGATATTTTTTGACAAGATTAACATTTTTAGAAGAACAAAGCGACTTGGTTTAATATTTCATTGGCCATCCACGCCGAAACTGTATTGCGTTTTAAATTTAATTAATGATAAATTTGATTCCTTTTATTTCGTTTTCTATTTTTTCACTTCTCGGGACGGTACAAACAAATTTTGCTTACTAAACCTAAAAAGAAGGAATATATATCAAGTTGATTTAATTGGCTCCAGAGGCAAAAATTAAAATTTAGTAGAGGGACAACAGAAATATTCCTTTCAGAAACAATGTAAATTGCTTATAAATATATTCAGTTTTGCCATTATTCATTGTAATGAAAGTTGCCAACCCCAAAGAAAATTTAATTAGCAACCAATCCAGATATTCTTATCAAAGCGAGATTCTTTTACAAGAATAAAGTGTATTCGTAAAATAATGCTTGTCATGTCGTTAATGTTCCGTCTCTTAAGATGAATATGAAATGATATTGTTCCAAACATTTTTATATTTACTAAACTAGGTGGATATTAATATTTAGGTCATAACCTAAAAGCATAAAGAGATGACTGATCGGACGTCAGCAAATACGCTATTATCTTCCATAATTCGTATTTATTTCATAAATGATTCACATTTCTGATTTAATCAAGTCCGGAAGGAAATATTCAAAGTATTTTGGTGCATAAATATTTACCTCGATGTTCAGTCATAATTTTTATCATACAAAAATTGGATAGGAAGGATGAAAACAAAATTATTTATGCCTCTTTTGATATGAACGACAGCCCGCTCTACTTATTGGAGCATTGCCAATTATATTTTTGTGTCATTTTTGTTAGTGATGCATTCCTTTTAGTAGCATTTCATTTAATAATTCACTCTTAATGTTGTTTATAACATAAGGGCCTTCTCAATATCAGGAACTTTGGTGTATAACGAGGTTACTCTTTAAAAAAATTGGATAGGAAGGATGAAAACAAAATTATTTATGCCTCTTTTGATATGAACGACAGCCCGCTCTACTTATTGGAGCATTGCCAATTATATTTTTGTGTCATTTTTGTTAGTGATGCATTCCTTTTAGTAGCATTTCATTTAATAATTCACTCTTAATGTTGTTTATAACATAAGGGCCTTCTCAATAGGAGGAACTTTGGTGTATAACGAGGTTACTCTTTAAAAAAATTGGATAGGAAGGATGAAAACAAAATTATTTATGCCTCTTTTGATATGAACGACAGCCCGCTCTACTTATTGGAGCATTGCCAATTATATTTTTGTGTCATTTTTGTTAGTGATGCATTCCTTTTAGTAGCATTTCATTTAATAATTCACTCTTAATGTTGTTTATAACATAAGGGCCTTCTCAATAGGAGGAACTTTGGTGTATAACGAGGTTACTCTTTAAAAAAATTGGATAGGAAGGATGAAAACAAAATTATTTATGCCTCTTTTGATATGAACGACAGCCCGCTCTACTTATTGGAGCATTGCCAATTATATTTTTGTGTCATTTTTGTTAGTGATGCATTCCTTTTAGTAGCATTTCATTTAATAATTCACTCTTAATGTTGTTTATAACATAAGGGCCTTCTCAATATCAGGAACTTTGGTGTATAACGAGGTTACTCTTTAAAAAAATTGGATAGGAAGGATGAAAACAAAATTATTTATGCCTCTTTTGATATGAACGACAGCCCGCTCTACTTATTGGAGCATTGCCAATTATATTTTTGTGTCATTTTTGTTAGTGATGCATTCCTTTTAGTAGCATTTCATTTAATAATTCACTCTTAATGTTGTTTATAACATAAGGGCCTTCTCAATAGGAGGAACTTTGGTGTATAACGAGGTTACTCTTTAAAAAAATTGGATAGGAAGGATGAAAACAAAATTATTTATGCCTCTTTTGATATGAACGACAGCCCGCTCTACTTATTGGAGCATTGCCAATTATATTTTTGTGTCATTTTTGTTAGTGATGCATTCCTTTTAGTAGCATTTCATTTAATAATTCACTCTTAATGTTGTTTATAACATAAGGGCCTTCTCAATAGGAGGAACTTTGGTGTATAACGAGGTTACTCTTTAAAAAAATTGGATAGGAAGGATGAAAACAAAATTATTTATGCCTCTTTTGATATGAACGACAGCCCGCTCTACTTATTGGAGCATTGCCAATTATATTTTTGTGTCATTTTTGTTAGTGATGCATTCCTTTTAGTAGCATTTCATTTAATAATTCACTCTTAATGTTGTTTATAACATAAGGGCCTTCTCAATATCAGGAACTTTGGTGTATAACGAGGTTACTCTTTAAAAAAATTGGATAGGAAGGATGAAAACAAAATTATTTATGCCTCTTTTGATATGAACGACAGCCCGCTCTACTTATTGGAGCATTGCCAATTATATTTTTGTGTCATTTTTGTTAGTGATGCATTCCTTTTAGTAGCATTTCATTTAATAATTCACTCTTAATGTTGTTTATAACATAAGGGCCTTCTCAATATCAGGAACTTTGGTGTATAACGAGGTTACTCTTTAAAAAAATTGAGAATTTGTGTCATATGGAGGAAGGGAGAAAGGTTTCAGATATCGGGAAAAGTTGCAGGAATTTTTTAAGTTTGTTATTTTTCATTAAAATAATTTTTATCCAAAATATGATATTAGATACGAATGTTTTTTTCGTCAACATTAATTTGTAAAGAAATCTTCATCCTCTAAATTTTTTATTATTATTTTGCTATTCATTATGTTTTTCAGGAATTTCACTAATTTTGATAAAGTTGTTAAAAACATTTGATATTAAATAAGCTATTCTGTGATTTTCTGAATTCTGGACCTAATAGCGCTCTGAATATTTTGGAAGTGGAACAGCGTTCTGGATGTTTAGCCATAAGATTATTCTCCCCAAGTTGAGTAAAATACTGCATAAGTTCCATTTTATATGATGGCCATCAGTATTAATTTTTATAAATAGCATAGGACCTACTAACAATAAGCAGACTGAATTTAAATTGCAGCCTTACAGAAATTAAATGACTAGCGTTGATGAAAAGTTCATCAATGAAAATTTTTGCAAGCATCAAGATGGAAATTTTCGACTAAAGGCTTCAAAATATGATTCATTATGATAAATGCTTTTTTCATATTTTTTTTTATCATATTTTTTTTTCATATGATAAATATGAAAAAAAAATATTTAAAACGGATGATATTATTACACATTTTCCTGAAATTATTGTCTGATTGATTTGGAGAATTTACCTTTCCAATCAATAAATAAAACTAAAAAAAGATACTACCAAAAAACTTGAATGACATTTTTCCTTTAAAAAAAATTAGAAATTAGAAATATTCGGTTAAATTGGATTCTTATTTATATAAGTTTAAAAATTTATTGTGATGAAATAATTAATTAGGATTTGTTTGAATAAATGTTTTTATCTTACAAAATGAAAAACTTTTAGAGTGGCTAACCTATTTCTAAAAGAAAAAGTTCAGCTGTCAGCTTGCTGTTAATCCTTGGATAATCCTGTCGGCAGGTGTGTTTTGAGTTGATATCTAAAAACTATCGATAATTTTTTTTCTCTCTGCAGTATTATCTATTTCATATAGTACTGTTGCGATTATGAAAAGGGGGGATTTAGCGCAACTTATAAAACCTCATTTATTACTGATATATTTTATATAATTCAAATTTTACTTTTAATTTATCGTGAGATCTCAATCGACAGTTTTTACTTACATCAATAGGTGGATGCTTTGTTGCTATCGATTCAACAACATTTTAATTATACTGAAATGAATATTATTGTATGTATGTTACACAATAAAAAAGTATAGAATTTTGTATATGTATATTAAGAACATACACTTGCCTGCATATGTATAGACTCGGAAAAAAAACAGAATCCAACCAACTTTACTTTTACATCGTTCATTATACAATCATAAAAAAAGTATTATTTAAATGAGCATAACATACTCTTAAACATGTTTTAATGAACAATTTTATAAGGGACCGTTCATATATTAAAATAAGAGCCATCTTCAAAATTTCGAATGGAAACACCCTCTTTTATAATCATTTTAAAACTACATCAAAAATTATTCCCGGAAACCAAGTTCATCAGTGTAAGTCTGTTCGTTTCGAAATTCTGGGCTAGTAAAAATTTGACTTTCTAACGTTAAAATTAAATTTTGAACTTTATTCATATCTTAAAAACTTATAAAGTTATTGATCTAAACTCTTTTCTTATGAAAATATAAGATATTTTACACATTTTGGATAGAAGGTTTAGCATGTAAAAGCAATTTGTATTATGTGAAAAAAAATTCCAAAAATTAGAATTTACAAATTTTTAAATTGCGACATTTTTAAAATTTTGCATAAATAGAAGGACAAGACCATTTTTGGGGATATGCGAAATGTTAGTAACATTCCTACGAGTAATTTTCCCATTTCATTATTATGTATTGCTCTTAAAACGATGTATTTAGGGGCGCATTCACAAATTTCAAAACATGACCAGCTTTTTATTTGGCATTGAGATACTGTTGAGCATGCATTCCTTGAAACTAATACCATTTTCTACATTGTTGTAATATTAAAATATATTTAAAAAATTCGTCAGTGGCCAAAAATATGAAATCAAAATAAAAAAAATTCATTGCTACAATATTTTATTAACTGTCGCTACTATTAAATGTGGAAGATAATCTCTGTCCTTGTAATAAGTTAGTAATAAACGAAACAGCAAACGATTTTACCATGCGAATTGAAGCTTGAAATATGTTTCAAAAATATGACAAAAAAATCACTATAACCAACGCCAGGAAAATATCTAAATTTTACACATTTAAATATGGAAGCAACCTCTTAACCGAAAATGTCAAACTTCTCTTAATATAATCATATAAAACATAAGTATATAAAACATATAAAAAAATATATATATAAAACATAAATACTCCGGATATTTTTTCCATGGGGGAATCTATTCTTGATACAAAAAAAAAAAAAAAAAAAAAATACATAAGAGATTTCAAAGTTTGCATAGTTTTATATATGTAGGCAAAAACTAGGTACAGCCTCTTTAAGTGTTCATTACTATCTTTAAAATGGTACTTTTAGTTTTCACATGGAATGACTGATTGCAAAATAAATCTGGGTGGCTTCTTTTTTACCTCACACATACACGCGCTAGCGTATATGTAAAGCATCTACGTACCTACGCGTGTATGAGCTACATACGCATAAACGTACTTGTATGTATACACATGTATACAGGGTACTAAGTATATTCTTGCAAACTTGTAGTTTTGGCTTCCCATCACGAATAGTGTCATCGTAAGAAAGACCGTTGTACGATCTATCCTGTGCATGCTGAGCGGGTGCCGCGTCAATCACCTCAGAGCTTGGCGACTTTGGCGACAAAATGGATAATACTGGAAAGTTCGAGAACTTTCACTATCCATCCACTAGGAACCGAGATACACCCAGATACGCTCTGATTGGTCTGAAGGATTCTAGCCCCGCCTCCCGGAACTATAAAAGGCCGGCACTCTCAAGACAGTAACGAGTCACCAGCACTTAAAATTAAAGAAACCGTCCCAATAGAAATAGCCGACTTTAAATAAATAATTGAAGCTCTCAGAAAAATTAAAACCCTCCTAAAAGAATTCCCTTGACTACTGCAAGCAGCCAAAAACTTGAAGCAAACAGCCGATAAAGAAGAAAGAAAACTCATACTTATCAACGCTCTTCTTGCCTAAAATCTCCGTTTCGGCCCACCACAGTTCCTGCTACTCCTGATTGGCCACTGACGAACAATAGTTTATCCTGCTACCTTCCCCCGAGAAATAAACGATTTTTGATTAGCTCCGATGTCTCTCTCCCTCTCTCCTACGCCCATGCTCACTGACTCCTCGAATGCTCAAAGTCTAGGGCATTATACGACGCCAGGTTTTTACCAGATAGTCTTGCTCCGCAAGGCGGGTGCTTCAAAAATTCTTCCATCTCGAGACAAGTAACGAGTCTTCGAGAGGATAGCGAAGCCGCGGCGAATTACCAGCGTTGTGTGGAGCGAGTACTGAACTGGTGTGTGCCGAATCTTGTCGTCGTATATGTTGTGTAGTAGCCAGTTGTGAGAAGTAGTGAGTCGGCAGCTAAAGCGAGAAGTTCAGCCGTTGGAGAGATGGTAGAGCGAAGCTCCCTGGATTCTGTCTAGCCGCTCCGAGTGCTGTGGATGATTACTACCTGTGAGCTACTGTCGTCTGTAGTGTGCTGCTGTGCTGTTACTTTGGAAAAGTTTTCCTTATAAGAAACAAATATCAAATTCCTAGAGAATCAAAATATTGGAACGGAATGTTGGCGATTTATCGACAAACGATAATTCTTTTGGAAACAACCAAATATCTTTTGAGTATTTTTTTTCGTCTAAATTCTTTTATAATTAAATTTATCACTTAAAAATTTCTTATGAGATAAGCAATGTATCGCTCTTTTATGGAATAGCAGAATTTTGACCATTTTTATCATAACAATTTGATCAATGATTTTTCTTTTGCTTAACATTTCTGAGCTTTTAAAACTGCATGCATATGAAAATGCTTATTAATATTTTGACGCATAAATTCTTGCTTCAGTTTAGATTGTTAAGAAAAACAAATGTTTTTAAAAATCTATTTCTCTACATCCTGTAAGTGAAACATCCTTTATTGTGAAGAAGTAAATTGAGAGTCATACTAATATTTCTTCCGGGTGTTTTAACAAGGTGAAGATTTCATTTCTAATATTATTAATTTCAGAAAATATTTTTCATTCATACTTACTAGATGAAATTTTAGTGAGGCAGAAAAAGAAATTCATCAATATGAAAAAGAAATTCATCAATTCATCAATATTTCTAGATGAATAAAGCGGGTATTAAACTAAAATCATTTACAATAAAAATATATTTCTAAGAATTTTTTAAAACTTCTCTTCAATTTATCTGAAAGGCTTTTATATTTCATTGATTATGTGTTTTATATTTCATCTGTAACTATATTTTTGTATATATAATACATGTACTATTATCAGGCAAATGTGTAAATCAGGCTTTTTGTTTCCTGTTTGATGTAAATTATGAAGCAGTGACTTAATTTTATTATCATGCAAATGTAGTTAGGCATTCAATACAATGGCGAAATACAATACAATGCAAATATTTAAACAATGTATTAATATGTATTTTAACACAATACAGAAATTCGATGAATGTATCTCATCTTTTAAATAAAAAACGAGATGCAATTTAATTTCTTTATTGTAAAAATATTAATTTCTAAAATATTAATTTATCAAATTTGCTAAATGCATACTTCAGAGGATGGGAACGTGCAACTCAGGGCGTTTTATTTCGAAATTTTAATTAGAAATATAAATATTTAAAAAATAACTTGGGTTTTGGCGTTTCTATTGTTTTATTACTGAACTATTAGTTTGTCTGTATCAGAATTGCACTGAACGCTATCAAATAGTAAACTGCCTATTTTGTATTCCACATTTTTCAAATTTAGCACGAGACCTCTTTTTCTTCATCAGAAGTGAAGGGATTCGATGACTTGCTTGTGATATATTGGATTCCAGGCCGGAATGTTCCTAAATGAAGTTTGAAATAAGATTTCACCGGAGATCCCCCCATATAGGGGGGATTTGGTTTACGCTAAATCTGTCAGGACTGAATGTCCTCCCCCTGATGTGGAGAGGGAGTGCCAACTCAGGTGCATCATCTAATCGCTGTTCAAAACTATGTGGCCTATCCCAAAGTACCCTAACGTTGCTTAAAATTAGATGCTAATGATATATACTATAATATATCGCCAGGGTTGCAGTACCATCTCCGCAAGTTACAGGAAAACCATTTCTCTTTTTTACAAAATTTGTGTGTTAGTCAATATTCTCTTCTTCACCCTTTTTTTCCCTTTATTTTCTCATTAGTATTTTTTTCTTAAACTTTTCTCTTTCTCTTGTCTTTTCTTCTAGGTTTTTATTTTTTATTAATCTGCCAATCCTTTTATTTTTCCACTGCTTCTTTATCAAATGGGCGAAACAAGATTTTTTTTTATTTTCTACTTTTTTAAGAGTTAGAATCTCTGTCAGAGGTGAATCTTTAGAGAGAGTTCTGATCTTTGAGGAAGCATGAGAATAATTAAATCAAAATGTCAAAGAACATGAATTGAACGGAATGTCAAATCCAGCTAGCAAATTATTTTGTTAATGCAAATTATTTTGTTTTTTTCTTTTCTACTTTAGTAATGAATACACGACTTAAATCGAACGCTCGCCTATTTATTTTGGACGTCAGCAATATTTTTATTTCGTAGTTTTTTTTAGAGCTTCTTTTTTTAGTCAACACATAAAAACCGTTTTTATAATCTTATTGGTATGGTGGTTGCATAATGAATCATTTTAATCTAGAATAACGGGACACTCAAATTAAGATAAAAGGCTTAATTTGTAATACGTTACAGTCTGCCGGTTCGCATAATTTTGAACATTTTTGTTGATTCACAAAAAATATTGTAATTAAGAAAAAAAAATATGGCAGTTTATTTAAACAGAATACATAGACAAAGAAATGAGTAAAACATTTTTTAAAAATAATTAAAATAAAAGTTATAAAATATTCTTTTCTCCATTTACTGGCTACAATGGAGCACGAGTTAACTTTTCACTATCCGTTTCGGATGGCCACTGACTGTGCTGATGTGTTAGGCCCCATCCTAAGAATCCCATTCAGCGAAAATTCTAATTAAAAATTAAAGAAATCCACGGCTTAACGTGCTTGTTACAACTTATCTCTGTTACAATGACCCCCTGGTTCCCTTAAATAAAATAGTTATTAATACTCTAGATATTTTTTTTTGTAAATGTTATTTTATGACGTAATTGATGAAGCTGGATGAATAGATGAATGAAAATATAATATCTGGGAAGAAAATAAAAGCTTTTCAACTTCAAGAACAAGTCGTTAAAAAGTTTTAAATAATTGGTTGAAAAGCAATTAAAATAATATATTCTTAAAATAGCCTCTAGTCTGTCATCATCCACTAGATAAACTCACCAATTGGATCTATTTGCCATTAATGGCCGAATCGATAGCAAAGATGAACCATTTAAGTGGAAACGTATTTTCCGTTTCAAATGATACATTGAAAAAATTCATTTAGCATGGAAATTGATATATATTTACTTATAATTGTTTCTTTGCATATTTTATCGCCAAATTATCATTCTAGAATGCTTTAGGGATTTAAAGATTCTTTCATTTTCGATAATTAACATTTGAATAAGCTATTAATGGATACTTTAATGCTAAGTATCATGATGTATCTCTAATATATTTTAGAGAAGCTGCTTTTGGCACCTTCATAAAATATGTAGGCCCAATGAAGGGACTGTTTTAAAATTATTTTTTATACATTTTTTTTTTCTTTCTTATTTTAATAGTATTCTCAAAAAAATTAATGAAATGAGATCAACACTAGCATAATCACTGTGATTTTCTTAAAAGAATGAAGCTAATTTATAATACTATAACTGAATTATTGCGAAGGTATCTAGGGTGAATTTAAACTTCCCACAGAAAAAAAGAACTATTACTGAAAATTAGGAATAACTGATAGAAAACAAATCTGACTTGGTTTCACCACCATTTGAATTATTATTCTCATGAAATGTAAATAAAATGTAGAAAATGATATAAGATTTGAAAAAAAAAATCATCATTTTATTTTAATTGTAGCATATATAAAAAAAGCCCGCTGGTCCTCTGAGTAGTTGAAAAATACATGTAAATAACTAGAATGGACTTTCCTATCGCTAGTGTGGGCAGTTTCTTTGCGATTTTCTAGCATTTTCGATTCTGGTGCTTCCGATGTTCACTTCTTTAAAATCTTCAGTGATTAAATCATGAAAATTATTCAGAACACATCAACCTGAGATTAAGCAGTTAATTAGATGTATTCCTCTCTTTCCACTTAAGGCCGTCCCTTATCAGTTAATTTGAAATAAATATAAAATTATTTGCTATTGTCAAATGTAACAGTAAAACTCTCTTGATGTATGTGTTCAGGAAGAAAAAAGTAACATTTTATATCAGATAAGATTTTTACCTCAGAATATTAGAAAGCTGTGTCAAGAAACATATGACTGCAACTAGTGTCGATGTTGAAAAAGAAGGAGTACATTTATTTATTATGCACATTAAGGTGGAACGAAAAAATCAATTTTTGATTTTAAATTTGTAATAGCGCGGGAAAGTTGTCTTTTGGTCTAGACAAAATAAATTAAATATGAAAAATATTGAAGTAGATATTGAGGTGTCGCAAAGACGTTAAAGTTTCATAAAATTGAAATTTTTGCTAGTTTAATTTTTTTTACGAAATAATGAGCTTTTGATTTATAATTTGTAATAGCGCGAAAAAGTTGTCTTTTGGCATAGATAAGATAAACAAAAATTATAAAATATTAGAGTATATACTGAGGTCACCGGAGCTGTTGTTTTTGAGGTAAGGCGGAGATTTGTCTGCGTCCGGTGACAAGGACAGAGCTGGTTTCAAATCAGTAGCTTTGCCGAGTTCAGTTGAGTTGGTGTCTCCGCTCCGTATATTGTGTAACTGATTTGTTAGTTTGTGTGCTTGTATGCTTTTCTGTGAGTAAAAATGGCTCATTCTAAATTATTGAAGACAACACAAATATCGGAGTGTTCTAGTTTTGGGAAATTCGGCGATTTGCTTGAAGTTGATTTCACTAGTGCTACTGCTATTGTAGACAAAACCTCAAAATTTCTTCAGAAAAGGACCCTTCTGTAAGCAAAATATCTGACGTTTTCGTTCCCATAATAGAACAAATAGGGTCAAGAGCTTCTACTCCCGTTTCTTCTAGCAAAAGAATTTTACAAATGATAAAAGCTTGTCATGCTAAATACAGAAATTTATTGAAGACTAAAAGCAGAAAATGTTCAGATAAGTTTGATTCCAATCTCACACAATTTAGAGAAGACGCTAAACGTTTGTTTGATATTGCTGACTTGTATAAAAGAAAAAAGTGCTAGTTATGGAATAAAAGGTTTTAAACGATCAACGCTCTAACAAAACAAAGGTTATAGGTAATATTGATATTGCTATAACAAGCGCTTTGAGGTAGAAGAAAGAAGCAAGAAAGACAAAAGAACTACATAGAATATAAAAGTTCAATCAAGGACGGACAAAAAAAAATACTAGTGCATCAGAAACGATTACTGGTGACAATGACAATGTTGAAGAACAACAGTGTTCTTTGCAAAAAGAGGCAAACCAACCAGATCCATCAAAGAGACCAGAAGAGATAAAAATACCACGTGCCTGTGTAGTTTAATATTAAGTTAAAACTTTCATGTATTTAAGGTTTCAAACGTCTTTTTAAGTTTATTGCATGTTCACGCTACATCTCTGACGATCCCAGGAACGTTATTTACAAGATTACTTATAGAAAGGGTTACTTCGTTGCTTCAGAAAATAAACTTTTATCCATGCTAAAGGATGAACGTAAAATTCAAAGAGAACTTTGTTTACGACGTGTTTTAAAAGCAAGAACAGAAAGTAAAGACAGAATCAGGAAGTTTAAAGTTCCAAAGATAAACCTCGATGCAAAGGATTACAACGACATCATCTCATGGCTTGAAAATGTCGTAACTGAAGCCCTTCCCCCTTTACTAAAACATGTTTCCAGTGACTTTCTCAAAGACTTTATACAAAAGGCATCTGAAGTCGAACCAAATAGTATAGGGGACACGGTTATCTACTTTCCCCGGCTTCTTAACATATGGAAGCAGTGAAAAGATCTGTGAGATTGCAGGCCGAGTCGGCTCAAAATGTCTGTGGTTCAAGCGCAAGTGAAGGATACATAAGAGCGAAAATTGACGCACGTGTGAATATGTCAAAATTTGATTAAAAAAACTATTTAATGTGGCAAAAAGTAGAAACAAACATTTTGTAGCAATAATTTAGGATACAGAAGTAAGAAACGAAAAATTTGACATAAAACTATTTTTTATTCTTATACTTTATAATTAATAACTTTTTCCAGTTGTAATGCTTATATATGTATTTAAAATCATCTTTTGTAACATTATATGAACGAAAAATTCATAAAAATATTTTATCAAAGTTTATAATTTTTCAATTTTTTTACAAACTTTAAGTTCTTTGCGGCTTCTCGAGGTATTGTTGTATTGCAATGAGAATTTTTAAAAATTCTTTTTAAACCTAAAAGATAACTTTTCCCCTCTACTACCAAACTAAAATCTAACAAAAATTTTTAAAGGCCTACTTAAAAAATTTCCATGTTTTTTTTTTTTTTTTTTTTTTTTTTTTAACCAATTTTAAGTTCTTTGCGGCATTTCAAGATAGTAAAATATTGCAACCAAATTTTTAAAAGATGTTTTTGAACCTAAAAGGCAGTTTTTAAGCACTAATACCAAACTAAAATCTAAAAAAAAGTTTTTAAGGCCATTATCGTCCCATTCTAATGCACATGATAAAAGAGAAAAACGGTTGTTACTGTAAGAGAACAACATCTGGTATGGGGAAACGAATGATTGCTATTTTATGCAGTAATGAATAGATATAAATTTCAATATATTTATTAACTCTATTTTGCAGAGTAATTTCAGATCATTGATTAATTTATGAACACGCAGTATATGAACTTAATTTTTTCATTTTACTAACATAGCAGCAGCATTAAAAGCAACCATGCCACTCAATAGAAAAAAAAATGTATTTAACTTATTTCATGACATTTTCTACAATATAATTAATCTGTAAAAAAATCTATGTTAAAATATTATTTAATGACATTTTGTACTCAATAATTAAATATTTATGTGCAAATAATTAATTAAGAATTAAATTATTAGACTCAAAATAATTATGAGAAAAGAAAATTGATTTAAGATAAAATTCGATTCAAAAGAATTTATGAATTGAACGTGATTGGAAAGGAGTTGATGGGTGGAAGTTTGTATAAAGTTCTTAATTCATATGTTACATGGACTTAAAAAGTACGTTAAAAGGCTTATGAGATTTGAGAAAATTGTTTGAAATTGTTCAATCAATTATTTTTCAATTATTCAATTAATCAATTATTTTTCTCTTCTCGAAATGAAACAAATGACCATTTTCAAAACTTTTAATTACACTGGTTTCCAAAATTTAAATAGAAAATGTCATAAAAATGATTATTACTCAAAAAATTACTTGTAGAATTTAATGAAACTGTCTTCCAGTATACAACACATAGTAAGGTTAAAACAAGATGAAAAGAAATTACTATGAAATTATGGTGCTGTAGAAATTAGCATATTTGTAAAATGAACAAATCGAATGTGTCTGTCTGGTATAGGAAAAGTATATTCAATACTGATTATGACCCCCCTTCCAGAAGTAATATAATACATATAGTGATGTGTCAGCTGTCTATTAGCTTCGTAGGCAGTGAGAGCCATTGCTCTTGCAAAGAAGTGGTAAGCGTGACAAGGCTCAGAGAAGGAGGATTGAAAGCAGCTATATTTCTTCCTAAAGCATCCCCAACATGTTCGATAGAATCCGAGTGATCGAATTGGCCATTCCATGAGTTGAATTATTTCCTGCCGAAGATTATCATTAGCAGGAAACGATGTCTCATCCATACTGTACAGATTCGAGCCCTGTGTATGTCCTAGCGTTCTCGTCATGTAGTAGGAAATCACCAGCTGTTGCCCTGACACAAGGGCGCAAGCATCAATTACGATCCTATTTGTCTAAACATTCACATTTACACGTGAAAAGATACGAAGATCTATGTGTTCAACCAAAAAAATAGGAAGAAAGAAACCAAACACAGACATGGCCTCCTCCGAATGCATCTCTTTCACGGATGTTGACGGAGGGCAACAGCTCCAAATCAAATAACGCTTACTGTCGTTTTGGAGGCTAAACCTGGACTCATCCATAAAGAGAACGGTCCTCCAGTGGACTTGTCGATGTGTGACGTGAGCGGCATGCAAGCGATTGATCGCCATGCTTACAAACTATCTTCATAAAGCTAACTATGCACAATTGACGTTCACAGCAATTTTAAGATGCTGCAACCAGAGAAGATTTGATTTGAGGTAGAGATGTGGTTCTATTCCTTCGTGCTCATAAAGAATAACATCGGCGTTCATCGTAGCGGTTAGCCGTCCTTAGTTGAACTTCCTGGATACGAATCTGTGATTAGAAATTGTTGCTTACTTGCAAAGTTTACACTGATTCAAATGAATTACAAAGTTTATGAACCATAGAAGGATTCACAATAAGTCATCTGACCATTTCTGTATGACTTCATCCTGCTTCTAGTCCCCCAACAACTCTCCAACGCTGTTCTTTGGGCAACTGATGACTGGACGTCATTGCTACGAATTGTTACCAGATTTATCTCAGCATCAAGCAAAATTTGCAGGCTTGCTTTTAAACATGCAATTTTGTGCTCCTCGCAGATGACGTATTATGAATGCAGATAAACTAATTTGCAACTGCTTATTCAGCAATTCTTATTTAACGACATATTCAAATTTTATAATGATGAGCTTATTTTGAGGTGAGTTATCACTACTTTTGTGACTTTTTTTAATTTTTAAAAATCAGCGTACTTTAAATCGCATTTCTGGTAGAAACATGCTTAAAATTCTAATTTAGAAAAGAATCAAATTGGTATAATGAAAAGAGAGGAAAAATAGTCATGATTTTTTTGATATTCTTTTACTTGAATTCCTTTTATAATATATTTTTATAACAATCCCATAAGAAATTTTGCATATATAAATGAATAAGGTGGGATGACTTTAAAAAGAATAGGATAAAGTATTTTAGGTTTATTACTTTAAATTGATCGAAAACTGCAGAGACCAGCAACTGATTCACTACAAAGAACTGGAATCGAAATCCGTAATTACTTTCTGCATTCATAAAAAATTAATTCCAGTGAGCTTGTATTTCTTTTAGATGCACTGTTTCAGGTTAAAGAAGGATGAAAAGTTACTTCCGAGAGCAAAAATAAAAAGCATTTCATTTTGTGCATTTGAAGAATCTGAAGAGTGCGAGGAACATTAGGTTTCAAAACTGCATTGAGCCAATTAAATAGAGTATTTATGGCCTACAAATTCTGAAGAGACTGAACATTCATTAAGTAGCTTCCTTTTTCTTTTTAAGTGAACTTACTTCTTCAAGCATTAAGTATGTCACACAATTCTTGGATTTAAGTTTAACATTCAAATAAAAAATATTTTACAATGCAGTCATGTTTTTTCTTGCCATGGAAATTCTTTTATATTTTCTCTCAGTATTACTCGAACGCATAAGTTAGAACTGAAATAAAAGATTTAATTAATTTAAAATATGTACATGCATTTTTGAGGGGAGTTTTTTACATCTTCAAATTATAATTCAAAATTTACATCTAATTAAAACACATCAAGTGTATTAAAAGAATCCTTCAATATTTTTTGCTTTAAAAGTCTTTACTTTTTGTTTTAAAAGTTTTATGGAAAATAGATTTATTTTCATTTAATTCTAAAAAATTATGTAGCTGATTGCCAAGTTTATTTAGATAAAGAATCAAAGCAACAACAAAAAAAATAAGATATCAATCTTTGATATAAAAAGATGACTATTCCAAATTTATATAATATGGCATTTTAGAGGAAATATATATTGTCTTTGTATGAATTGTTCTTGTAAATAAAAAAAAAAAAATTGTGTTTTTAAACTCAGAAAAAATCAAAGTTTTAATTTTCAAAAAAGGAAAAAAAAATCAATACAAGCTTTAAACTTTAATTAACTGAAAATGATCATGTGATGAAAATGATATGTGAAAAAGAACACTTTTAGAAAAGAATGAGATTCAAACAGTTACAATTATTCTTTTTTAAAAAGATTTAAAAGAAAAAAAAATCGGTTTTCAAATTAAATTGTAACAAATAAATTGGGTTTTACTAGAAAAAAAAGCATTTACTTATTTCAGAATCCAGCCGAGAAGAATTATAAATGATTTTAAGTATATATTTATTAGCTAAAATTGTTAAAAGAAATTTTGAATATAGTGTGTGGTATGTGTGATTATATCTTTTAATCTAATTTAAATACTAAATAATTTCTTATTTATCTTAAATTATCTCATGTTACTTTATTCCAAAATTCTCTCTTATATCTTAATTCAAATCCCACAATTTTATTTCGGCATTTCCAACACACGCTCTAAAAATATCTTATGTTTTAATTCTCACGCTATAAGCAATGGTATAAAAATCCCTAATCTACACGGCACTTCTTTCAAAGATAATTAAGATTTTCTTTTCTGTATCGACAAGTGTTAAAAGAATTCTTTATTAGAATCCCTCAGTAGAAACACTAGGGGAAGATTTCTGACTTTCCTTTTGTGTCCCGATACAAACAGACGCGTTTCATCGCTTTCCCCTGGACTGCTTCATTTACTTGTTAAAGGCATTATTATGTCGGTTTCCTTTTTTTTTCTATGAAGAATGAAAAAAAATTTAAGTTTTAAGTCAGCAGTGAAAAGGGTAACATTTTTAAAATTATTATATTGGAAAAACGCAAAATTATAAATTGCAACATGCAGACATTGCTTTAGCATTGACGCCCTTTATCAAAGAGGTTTTAACACAGTCACTTTATAACTATTTTTATTCAAAAGAAAATGAACATTTTTATTATATAAAAAGAAATTTTCTTTTATATGAGGTAGTTTTGATCAGTCAATATGTTAAGAGATGCTATTTATAATTTATAATAGCTATAAATAAATAATGATATCACAATATATCGAAATATATAGATATGTGTTGGACGATTTCGATCATTGCCCAACTGTACTTATCAGTGGCCCATTCCATGCATCTTTTCTATCCCTGTACTCCAGATCAATTTTGACACTGACCCTTCATCCGAGTGCTGATTTGTCAGGAATGCTGGGATACCACTCATCCAGGGTGTCTCGCTGTGGAACTCTGCATAGGCACTTTTATTGAGACTTTAAATGTCCATCCAAGAGTGTAAGTAGATCTTTTTTCGAACTCAGGAGGTCCCAAAGGTGGAGATTAGCCAAAATATCGAGTCCGAATTTTTTTGACAATTGCAACACTTTCTCTGTACGAGAGAGAGCAAAAAGGCTTTCAAAATATGAAACACACTTCGAAGATTCTATAACCGATTCCAAAGAAAATATGCTGTTATGCAGCTCTAATGAGGTTAAATCTATAAATAAACATGAAGTTTGATAAAAATCTGCACATTTGGGGTAAGGAACGAATTTCATCCATCTAGCTGAAAGCGTTTTTGAGTTGTGTTTGTCATAGACATACAGACAGATGGCTAGACAGACATAACGGCAAAAATATTTCATTTTTTCGAACTCGGGGAGATTTGAAAAAAGAAAATTATTCCAAATCTCGAGTTCGAATTTTTTGATGATTACAATACTTTCTCTACCCTTCGCATTCGAAAAAGTAAAAATGCTGAAAGTTTAATTTTTAATTAAAAATCTAATTAAAATTTTGGAAGAAAACATTTTCTTACTAAGCGAACATTTTGAAATTTAAATTTTTGTTAAATGTTCCTGTAATTTCTATCTTGAATTATATCTGCAAATTATTTCTCCAAGAAATCTACATTCAATTCTCTTGTGTCAATTAAATGAGTGATATTAAACGACTGGCCATAATGGCCTTGGCCTATTAATTATGTGTTAAAAGATTGAAAATGTCTAGAAAGACAGGATATAATATCGGGAATCAAATGAATTATTTTGACGGGGGCATTTCTCTTAAGACATTCTCTTTGCAAACGAATAATGCCAAATAAACTTGAAGTCGAATATTAAAGTTGACAAAAAAGGATGGAAATGTATTAAATTATATTTTAATATGCAATGTGGGATTAAAATACCGTGAAGAATTTGGAGCTAGATTTAAAATATCTATTGAATCTGACCAATTTGAATAGATATATTCAATTTCATATTCAGATATTTCTGAATATATCTATTGAATAGATATAATAAGTAGATATATCCAGTCATATTGATTAATATCTATTCAATACGACCAAAATGGGTCGATATGCTATTAAATTTTAATTCATACAAAATTTTTTTTTTCCAGTTTTCATCACAAATTGAAATATGGCGCTTTACATGCAGTTAGATTCATGAATTATTCGAAGAATTAAAGAAATGTCAATTTTCATTGCAAGTTTTATCTTAAATCCTTCAGAATTTGACTCCTCAAACATTCGAAAAAACGCATTCTGTGGATCGCATGCTCTATCTCAGAATAAAGCAGGATAAATTTCAATTTATCTGACTTGCAGTGATATTAAATCTTCAAAGTAGATAAAGTCCCTAATGTTTTCTTTGTAAACCATGGTTTCTAAATTATCTCACAACTAAATATCTGACGAGGTGAGATCCGGGGAATGTGGTTAGTCACATTTGCAAGAAAGTGTATGTCCAATTATTCGTTTGTGTAAATTCAACTTAGCCTTTCGAATAATCAAAGTGACATTTGCCTGAATAAATATAATTATTCTTATCAACGATGCCAAAATAATGCTTATAATGTTAATTAATGTTTGCAATTGTTTCTGCTGCTTGCAATGCCAATTGCATGTACAGCATTATATCGTGACTGGTGATGCAAAATGAAGTTTCCTCCCTTTCTTCGTCTTCAACTTCTGATGATCGGAATTGCAAGCCGACAAAATTTGGCTACATTTGGCTGAATGGATTTTTTTGCTATTGAATTCCTAAAATTTCAGGTCAAATCATGGCCACACACCTGATACCCAGAAATAAAAACAAACTGAATTTTTAAAGGTAAATTTAGTTTTTAAATTTTGCTTTTTGTAATTAGATTCAGATATCCCAAAGTTGAACTATTATCAACAGTTATTAGAATTCCTGATTTTAAGCCTTCTTTATCGTATCTTCATGATTCGTGTCCTTGTTTAGTGTTATTTCTTAATTTTTTTAAACTCTTAATAAACTCCAAAATGGTTATTTAAAGACGAACTTCACCCTAATATTAAATCGTGGTGAGATAATAAAGACGACAACACAGTTATTACACCATTCTTTAAATTTCCATAACATAGTAACTCGAGGAAGTTTGACGCTTGATGGAAGTGTATTATGTCGAATGAATTAGGAATCCAGGAAGAATCATGTTTGAAATGGGTTTTGAACTTACAATCATCCAACATTGGAACCAGAAACTATACAAGCAGGCTGAGAAATTCAGTTCCGCGGGAGCACTATCTTCTGACATAAAATCAAAATAACTCCTTAAAAATCATAGATTTTTTATTTTAAGTCTATTTAAGGACAATATAATGCATAAAAATTGCATTGACATTAGTGTGATTGTTGAAACTCTGATTCCATAATGTAATTTCTATTTATTGCAACGGTGCCAAATATTTGGTGTTTATGTATTGACAGAATTATTTTTCTCTATTGCGAAGTGAAGCTCTAGAATTTTTATGTAATTTGAGAATAAAAAGTTTGAATTGCATGCTGTTTGCATAAAATAAATTAACAAATTTATTTTTTATTGTAATTTAAGTTGCATCTTTATTGTTTTTTTTTTAATCTTTTGAATTATATTTCTTTTCAATAAAAGAAAAGAGATGATAAGTAAAGTCTGCTTCTCTAGTTATTTTTTAAATCTAAGATTAAATTATACTATTAGATGAATTAAATATGGATTAATCATTAGAATAAATTAGGGAATCTATAGCTGGCTAACTTAATTTTGAGTGATATGTTGTCTGAAAAATCGAAAACATTTTATCGCGATGAAAATGAATCAAATTTAGAGGTTCTCAAATTATGGGTAGCGACGAGATCTTGGATATCTATGAAGAGGGGGGGGGGAGGCAAAATATAGATGCATTTTTCCTTATCTAATATGGTGTACGAAAATCGTAGGCATTCAAAACAGTTTGCAGTCTTTTCGGAATGGATAAATATAGTTTCTGTATTGTTGCCAAGGGAATATTGTACCATTCTTCCTGCAAAACGTTTGCAAATTCATATAGCTATGGTAGTGGTGGATAGCGATTATGTAGTATCTGCTTCAATGTAGATCACAAAGGTTCAGTAATGTTGAGGTCAGGTGGTGACCATGCAACAAATCATCGACATGTTCTGAAAACCAGTCCTGGATATCGTGATGTGTGAAAACCGACATTGTCATATTGGAAACAGCATCTCCAATGGTGAACAAAGTTTATATGATACAATGAACTTGATCGCTCAAAAAGTTTACAAAATCCTTCGCAGTATTGCTTTTTGTCAGAGTTATTATGGGGCCCACAGAAAATCCCGATATGGCTTCCCAAGTCATCACAAAACCTCCGCCATGTTTCACTCTTGGCAACAAGTAGTCTGTATTATAGGCTTGGGATGGCGTTTGCCAGACATAAAATTGAGAAACAGTGTGAAACAAGACTCATCCGAAAATATTACTATCTTCCACTACTCTACAGTTCGGACATCATCAATTAAACACCATTTCTTGCTACGAGTATTGGCAGCACTGATAAATGGTTTTTCAATTGCATCTCGGCCAGAAAGACTCTGCTTATGGAGCTCCCTTCTGATTGTTTTGGTACTGACAGGGTTTGTGAGCATGCCATCCATTTCAGAAGTAACTTCGGCAGTGGTCTGCTTCTTTTTTGCCACAATCCTTCTTAATGATCGTCTATCACGATCATTCAACGCACACTTTCGTCCACGCTTCTTTCGTTTAGGGGATGATGTTTTTCCATATTTCAAATATGTGGAATAAATCCTTTATCCGGTACTTCTGGAAGCACTAAATACCTCAGGTACTTCGTTAACGGAAATACTCGTCATACGCGCTCCAACAATTTGTCCGCGTTCGAAGTCTGTTAGATCTAACATGATGCCATTGCAACTTCACAGAGCAGTGTACCGACAACGAATGACCTGCGCATTGTATTCACATCGTTTTGTAGGTGGGGTCCGAAGGCAAAAACACCAGAGTTACCTACACATTTCACTAGAATAGACATTTCTTTATTAGCATGCATTTCACGAGGTGTTGCCTCATTTTTGTCCATCACCTATCTATATTCCATAATTATTCTTTGCCGATGCCATGGAATTTAAAACATATTTGGAGTAGCTAAATGTGATAATTATAGGAGAAGACAATTTACAAACTCCATAAAGGGCCATACATTACTGCAGAAAGGGCCAAATAATTTACTGCAGTACAAAGGATTAAAAGGGCAAAATGCATAATGAAATTGGATAACAATCGAGCAACTAAAGAAATTCTTTTTTGACTAAACCATTTGGCATCCTGAAAAGAGGGTGACTTCACTTTAGTGGATTGGTTGCTTGTAAAGAAACTCGAAAACTGTTATGGGGATAAATTGGAAAGTTCTGGTCAAGAACAAGACGACCTGGAATGGAATTCTGACCGAGGTTGATCAAGGGTTGTCGCGCCAGTGAAGAAGAATGCCCTGGAAGGCATTCGCAGCTTTAGATAAGACGGCGCAGATTTTAGCCGGAGAGGGAGATTGAATCTTTTATAAGGAGTAAGCGAGAAAGTTTTTGGGAGATTATTCTAGCTGGTTACTTTCTCGTATAGTATATTTTTGTGTCCATATACTTTCAAGGATAAAGCAGTTCAATCATTAAAATATCACTTGTAGAAAATTCTTACCTCCTAAAACCAATTTAGTATTTATATTTTTTTAGAAGGGTGTTTTTATTCTATTGCTATTGAAATTTCGAAAGCGAAAATTCAATTTTGCAACAGTTCTGTTCCTTAAACAAATCCTGGAAAAATTTAGAAGGAGACATTAAACAAAATTATTGGAAATTAAAAAAAAATATTTTTTCCATTGCTAAATTAAAATTTATATTATACTTTTAATAAAAGAATTTAAAAAAATATTTTTAAAATATAAAGAAGATAATTTTGCCATTATTGAATGATAAGCAGCTAAAATAAAAGGTTTAATATTTGTACGAATTTCTGTGAGTTCTTTTCATTATGCACCGGGAAGTTAGTTGCAAGCGTTACACCGAATTTCATATAAAATTATTTTGAAATCAATATTGCTACAGTAGTATCTTTATTTCCTTAATAAAATAAGATCCCACTAAAGAATTATTTTTATCAGACATGATTTTTCTAAAATGTATGTGCGTTAATTTCTCTTCAAAATCTTATTATATTCAATTCATATAAATTATATTTGCGGAATTAAAAAACAAATTAAAATGCAACTCATTAAAATATAGTCAATACATATGCGAAATATTGAGTCATTGCATTGTTTTCATTATCGAGAATATATGTTGGTTATAAAATCAAGTTTTGAGGAAGGTTAAATTAATTAAAAAACTATTCCGGCATTGAAGAACGGGGTTATCTTTGAAAGCATTTAAATAATCATTAAATGATAGATGTATTTATATAGTGTGTTTAAATTACTGTCTATAACAGTAAAATTTAGGAAATGTTTGAAACTTGTAACAATATCAGGAAAATGCGTGTACATGCAAGATCATACGGCAGCATAAGAAAAGAAATTTCTATTTTGGATCTTAAATGATCTGCAGTCCCGAAAATTCCTCTAAATAAAATGAACAGTTTTTAAACATTTATTTTAGCTTGTTTCCTTAGAATAAAATCTTGCAGAAAATCAAACTCTCAAACTTTTTGTAAGTTCCACGTATAACATTTATTTATTCAAACAAACCTGGATAAATTATATTTCACAGAAATTGACTACATAGATGAAATGAATAATTTTTATGCGAATTTTCAGAATAAAACGGAACAAATCAACAAATTGTGTCGACTGTTCCGTAAATTATGAATTTTACGAAACTAAAAGAAGTTACAAGAATAGAATTTAAATCAATTTAATGAATTTTTCATGTCTAGCTGGAAAAATATGTGGGAATATTTTTAAATAACTGATGGAATAAACACAGTGGTTTTAAGCATTTTTTAGCAATAAATAAAAATAAATTTAATCTGCATATGAAAAATGTAATGCCATATACCCGTATCATTGAATTGATGCTATTTTAGGCTCTGTTTTTGCGATACTCAGAGCCAATAAAAGTCAATTCATCTTTTCTTCGTTTAAAATGCAGTTCCTAGAATCCACCCTAATATAATTATGTACATTTCGTATTGAAATCTTCTATGGCCGATTTTATTCAAAATATGCTTTTACTAAGAGCAATGTACCTTCCTTCTCGAAAAGTACTCTTCCAATACTGCGCCACAGTTTTACACTAAAGTAGGTATAAATAATGTCGTCTTCTACGTGTTTCCGACCTACAATAAGTATTGAGCATGCGCTAATACTATGCCGTAATGTCATGTGCTTTGAAAAATTTTATTAATTGAGTACTCTCTTGAGTACTAATTAAACATTTCTCATCTTATAAATGCTCAAACTTGCCTTTACTAGAAAAAAAAATCTTTGTCGATTGAAATGCTGGTTGCCTGTGAGTGTTAAATATAGCATTAGATGTCGAATTATCGAATTGTTTTTTCATTGGTATTTTGATGAGAAAAAAAAATACGCAGTTTTTTAATGGAATCCGTTGTGCCTTTAGACGATGGTAATCACGTTCTTTTTCATCAGAGCTAAATTAGCAACAGACAATTGGTATTTAGTTCATCGGTTGTGAATAATTTCGAAATTATGATAAAGTTTGATTTTTGCATTCAATAGATTTCAACCAGGGATTACACAAATTGTTTGAATTTTTTTTTCTTCATAGACAATGATTTTCAGAGCTGAAGCTATTATATTCAATTTTTTTTTGATATTATTATTTCTGCTAATCCTGTAGTCTTGTTAAGTTCTTTTAAAATTTCAGCTTTATCTTCAACTAAATTTTATCGTTTTTTTATACTTTTGAAGCATTTTAAGTTTTTAAGAAGCAAACAAAACAGTAAGGTGGATCTCAACGACATTAGAATTGGAGAATGACGTCAGGTAAAAAAACCTGGTGGAGTGACTTTTATTGTACTTTTACCAGTAATTGTACTTTTTCTACTCTTTAGGCACGTGGTATTTCAAGATGTTTTATCTCTTCTGTGCCTTTTATTTGGGTGGGAAAGGATGTCCTCCCCCCTCGATTTCAAGAAAAAGTTTTCATTTTAATAGGAACGAAGAAAATATTATTGAGATGAATAATTTGCGAATATTAGAGAAGAGAAATGAATAAAGTGAAATAGAAGCTTTGCATTCTTTGCGTCGTATCGGAGAATATTATTACAATGCTTATGAATGTGTCATGAAGCGATGTGCAAATGAGAAGGGTCTATATAAATGGAGTTCTCTCTCGCTCTGTATATATACAATAATACCGCACTGCAATATATAATTTCCTTCTTATTTTTCACAATAAATGTTTCATCTTAAATGAGTTGATTTCTGTGTTATAAAAATTTTCAAAAATTTATAGTTTTAAACTCACCCGTCTCTAAGTTAGGAAACTAATTTTCAGCACCTAATTTGACGTTTATTTGTTAGTCATGTGCGAAGAACCTTATCATAAGTATTTTAATTTCTTAAAAAAGATTTCAATTGTATCTAAAAAGTAAAGTTTTCTTTATTTTTATCTTTTAAATTATTTGACAACATTCATTAAAAATTTTATATTGATAATCTTATAAAACAAGAAACTAATAATTTATATCTTTATTTTAAAAACGATAAATATTTATAACAGATAATACAGGTTAATTATTTTCTATAATTTTCGATATTCAAATAAAATTTGATGAAATAATACTAAAAACTATTACAAATGCATACTAAGTTAAATAAAGCTAAAGTTTCTAATTTAAATTTGGTAAAACGGACATATCAATTATCTGCTGCTGGATCTTGGAATCTAAATATATAACCCGTCCGTCTGTAACCGAAATTCAATTAAAAGCGTTTGAATCAGTATTCTCGGAATAAACCCGCCCTAATGACAGTAATAATCTGAAATGTATACGTGCGTATATAACTGCAGTCCAATTAAAGCAAGGAGTTCACCCTTCATTTATGCTTGCGGGATCTTTGCAGAAGCAGCTCTGCATACATTCTAAGTGGAAATAAAGCCAAAGAATGTATGTGTGTGTGTGTGTGTGTGTGTGTGTGTGTGTGTGTGTATGTGTGTGTGTGTGTGAGAGAGAGAGTTACTTTCAACAATTTTTTTAATATTTCCGTTTTTTGAGTCCACAATTATCTTTATTAGCAGATTCGCTTATGGTGCCTACAAATTGATAGAATTATTTTAATTTGACTGCAATTTATTTCTGTGAGGGACTGCTTTAAATCGTCAACCTCACAATAAGGCATACATTTATTCATATGGCTGAAAAGTAGTAAGAAGATTTCAGACTATTAAAGAAAAAGAATATTATACATTCAAAAAATCTTGATTTAATCCTTTCGCAGAGATATATGTAAATACAATAATCTCGATTCATGTGACTATTACACCACAATGATGAACGTAACAGCACATCGTGTAAAAGTTACCTTTCAAAGAGCGTGCATACCTCAAATATGACACGTGTCATCGCCCTGTACGACATTATGCTTACTTCTTGAATAAAATTTCTCTTGTAAGAATTTCTAATAACCGTGTTTTCCGGTTTAACAGACGATGCCCGTTTCTTAACTGGATGCCCTAATTCCAGTTAAGAAGTTTTGAACTATTAAAACAAAGAACAATAAAAATTCGGAAAGAAAATTTAAAATCTATATCATGATGTGAGTTATGTTTTTTATATATTACGTTTTGTGTAGCAAAATGATATAATATTTATTAACTAAATAATAAAGAAATTTTTTTTTGAATGAATGTTTGTTGCAAAAGGAATTTTTCAAATTCAATGAATGAATTGAATATAAATTGAGATATAAAAAATGCATTTTTCTTATCAAATATTGAAATTGAAAAAAATATCCCATCACCCCACAAAGGTTTGTCAACAGCAGAGGGTAGCATTTAAATTTGTAAGTTGGCTGCTTTTAGTTTTAATATTGAATGTTATTATTTTATTTAGATAAGATGTTTTAATATATGTCATATAAATTGCTAATATCTAGAATGTTTAGAGGAATACAATCATCCTGAAAATAATATATCTATTTTACAGCACAAAATTTAAGATCTTTAAGTAGCATTTTATTTATAAAAAGCACAAACGTATCATTAAAAAATGCTATACCTAGATTTCTTTTCGCAAAAATGTGGAAATAAAGATTTTCATGTATTTTGAAAGTTTACAGCTCCTGCAAAACCAAGTTATTAGCATTAATTCTTTTCAAAATTTATTTTGGTTGTCGGAATGTGAGTATTCCTTTCAATTGCTTTCAAAAAACTTACTGCTTTTGTTTCTTTTTTTCTCTTTTCTGTTTTTATGCTCGTTTCTTCTTTCGAAAAACTTACCTCGTTTTTCCCAAAGCATAATCTATTATGTATATTATAAATGGGTTCCAGAATATATCCAAGGAAAAAAACGTTCACTTTCTTTTTGTGGAGTCTGAAGAGATACATTCATTGACGCTTTTGACATTAGCACTAATAGATTTAAGCTGATGCGCTAGTATACTCAAGTACAGTAAAGGTTCTAGAGTGTACTCGCTGCCTTTTTTGTCTAATTTCTTTATCCAAAGTGAATAATTGAAAAAAACATGCACTGACGACTTCTAAAAGCAAGAAAGAGGATAAGATTTTACTGATAGCAAAATTCAGCATCGGTGACGAACTTTTCGAAGAAAACGGCATTCTATCAAAATACTATGAAAGGATGTCACATTTCAATGCTGGTTATATGCAAATCTTCTATTATAGTAACATGCACTCCTAAGTTGGAGGCATTTGAAAAAAAAATGGGCTAAGTAAATAATGCTATGTTTCCGATGTAAATGAAAAAAACAACAACAACGACATGAATCACAGAAGAATTCGGAGCGTACTCAAGTCTATTAAGGTAATACTTGGTTTAATGTCAGGTTTTGAATGAAATTTATTCAAAGGAAATCCAAGCATAAGTGAACGTGGAAACGAAAAAATATAAAAAGTTGTATAAATAAAATTTGGTATCCATATTTAGAACAAAAAGTGCTTCTTATTTTGAATCAAATCTATCAAAGGTTTGACCGTCTGTCTTTACTTACTTTTACATTTTAAGATTCTTAAGTATAGATGCTTATCAAATTTTGAATCAAATCCCTCAAGGGCTGATCAGTATCTGTCTGTATTTTTGTATACAAGCAAAGGCAATAATAGGACCAGGAGGTACCAAAACATGCTCGAAATTTTTGTTGTACCCCAAATGTAACAGCGTCAATGTCTTGATTCAATTATCTTTATACAAGATAAAGCGTCTCCACACATTGGACTCTGTGTAAAGCAGTTTCTTCGGCAACATTTTACTAATGATAGAGTAATGAGTCGTGCTTTTCCGGCAACACTACCATTTCATTCCATACATCTTTATTCCTATGATTTTTGGCTTTGGGTACTTAAAAAATCTTGTTTATCGAGAACGCCTGGTAACCTTGGCAGATTTGAATGAAAGTATCTCTCTACATGTGAGTTCGCAGTAGAACGAGCTGTCTACAGAATGCAAATTTTACATTTTGAAGAAGGGAGCCATATCGAGCAGTTCCCCTGCATCCGTAAGGTCCTTGTGATTGAATGTTTGATACGTTCGAATAAAATGTGTTATAAATATGTATTTTGTTTTTGTTTCAGCACATTTTCTGTTGTACAGTGCCATCTATTAATGTTTCTGGAAATACCCCCCCCCCCCGTAATGCATTTCTCCATATCTCTAATAGTATATTCAACAATTTTGGAGCCTTTACATTGACACTACATAGAGAGCTCAGAATAGGGATTTTTAATTTTGACCACCTTGTAAATTAGAATTGTTCTGGAAAGAAATTACAAAATTAATCATTAGCTTTTCTTAGACAGAATATAGATTCAAGCCTTGATTTAACGATGTTTCTTCGCCGTATTTAAAAACTTTACCGTAAAGAAAACCAGTTAAATAGAAATTTACAATTTATGCTATAAGAGCGAGGGGTGAAAAACCTGAATTCTAAAACTTACTCATCTACTTCATTAATTTTAACACTTCATATCCTGAACAGAAAAAAAATTATAAAATTTATTTTATTTTATTTTACACTTTTATTAAACATGTTATTTTAATACTACACACGAAGTGTAGAGAATGTATTGTAATCTTCAGGAATTATTCAAACTTGAGAATTTGATGAATCTCCTGCGTTAAAAAGACACGTTTTTTGAAAATGTCACCTGTCTGTGACAAACTCAAAAATGCTTTAAGCGAGGCAGAAGAAATTTGGTATACAATCTTAACACTAAATTTGTAAATTTCTATAAAATTTTGAGTAAAATCTATATATATAGAGAGAGACTGTTTATCCGGCTGCTCATTTATAAATGGACACAATAATTACAAAAAGAAGAACGCTAGTTAGTTAAAATTCGGTACACAGTTTTAACATCTACATTGTAGACATCTATAAAATTTTTTATCAAATCCAACAAGAGGTTGATCCTCTGTTGGTCTATACTTTCAGAAACAAGTAAACACGACAACTCAAAAAATGTCATGACTTCAAAGTATCGAATTTGGTATGATTACAAGTGTAGTTCTGAAGTGAAAATGCTTCTAAAACATAACCTTATCCTTATCCGGAAGTATGCGAGAGAGTTTTGGGTTGAAAGTGTACTTCCTTAGGTACTGCATCTAATGCTGTTAAGATTCTTCTTGTGAAAGTTTCCCTAATAGCCTCCTAATTATCATCCTCGTCGCTCATTCTGTTGTCTTTGTTGCATTTCGCAACACTTTGCAATATGCAATGCTTCGTAGGATTTTCAGAAATCTTATATTTTCATCAAAATGATTAAAAATTAGGCTACTGTGGTTTTTATCAGCTAGTTCTATCTTTTTCACATGCTGTGATTTGGTATATTTTACTAGAATTCGGCAAATGGAAAGACACAAAAGATTACAAAAATGTAAGTAAAAGACACTATATAATCTAAGAAATTTTTAAAAATACAATTCATCTTTCGTAATAGGAAGAGTAAATAATAAGTGAAACTCGTTCGAAGGTAGGGTTTTGTAGAATATTTCGTCAAGTTAAAATTTTCGTTAAAGGTAAGTTTGTTGCAAGGAAATTCTACTTTATATATAAAATATTAATCTGGATTTTTGTTCGTATTGAAGGATTTTAAAAGTGTTAATAAATAGATTAATTTATAAAAGATACGTTAAATATTAAATAAATAAATTGGAATGAAACAATAAATTGAAAACGCATAAACTGAAATGAAAATGGGTACAATTCTGCCGTAACTAACGAAATCCAAAATACAAAGTTTGAGATCTAGCTATTCTTTCAAAATTTTATAGGAAACATTCTGCTAACAAATTTTTCAAAATTCATTATAACGCAATTAAAAATCTATTATGCAATTGATTCTGTTCAGTTCATTATACTTCCTGAACTACAAACACTTCAATATAATTTTCTATACTGAACTTGAAATGACGTGTCTAGTAACCTAATGCATAACTTCGTAAAAACTAAACAGCATTATGGTTCTTACTCTCATATTAGTAGGCCTGACTTAGACGGTTATAAATTTCTCCTGTTATCTGTTCACTTTCTTATGTAAAAAACACTTATGTATTTATTTAACCCAGAAGCAATTAAGGCGTATATTTTTCTTCTATGGAGCAAATAAGTCTCAAATCCTTTTAGAATTTTTAACGTAATCACTTTAAGAATCTCTCAGAGCTTATTATTTTATAAGCACTGTATAATGAAATAATTAAAATGAGAATGTTCACTAAAACTGCAGCAGTTAATTAAAAATTCTATTTGGATCAAAGCGGGGGATTTTAATTATGTGAAGGAAAATTAAGAAAATGAGAATCGATTTTTTTGCATTGTATAATTTTTTTATAAATGATATTCGAGTAAAATTAAAATATTGCTTATGATCTCCAAGATCATTTAATATTATAGATGGATACAGCCATTCTAGCACATTCTTGAAAAAATTTAAGAAATTATTCTTTTTTTAACATACAGATCGACCATTTTCATTCTTATTTTATTTTAATTTAAAGAACCCTAAGAAAAAATAATACCTCCTTCGTCATTCTTAAATGCAAAGAAAAAAGATTTAATTAAAAAATGCCTACACAAAAGCAAGTATAGCTTTATAGCACAAAAGCTTTTATAATCCTCTTTAAACTGCCTGAAATAATTTTATAATTTTTTAAATATTATTTGAATAATGACATAAAACATAGAAAGCGTAAAAAGTTTTCACCATGATATCTCACGAACAGAATGCAATTCATATAGGATCAGTTTAGTTATATACTGTGCATACATTCTGTAAGAAAGGTTTTAAAACAATTTTGCATTCAATGCATTGTAAAATGTCTTTTCTAAAAGCATTAGAAGTGTCATGTTTAAATTCTAAAAAGGACACCACGATCGGAACCACTTGAATCGTCATTATAGGGCTAATTTGAGCAACATACTTTAAATATGTAAACATCATTAACCTAGACAAATAATGTCTAAAACCCAGATTTAGAAACTGTGTATTTAGATACTGAGAGTGTTAGTTTCTTACTAATGATATAAATTTTGAAGCTGTGATTTTTTTTGCTTACAGGCTGGTATGATTGTTGAATCATTGAATTTTCAGAAGTTCATTCTTTCGTGGAAGTAGTGTGTCTGTCCTCATATAACATTTTAGATGATTTCAGTTCTCAGTCTTATCAAAATATGTCTCTAACTGATCCTCTCTAAAGTTATAATCATAAATGACATAAGCACATATAAATACTAATTTAAGTACTGATGTAAGTATAGTATGTACAGAATGACTAGAAATTTCAATTGAGTATTTTGTGTTACTTAGTTTTAACGTCTTCCTCAGAAAAATGTTCTCAAACTTTTAATTTTGATAGACATATAAATTAGAAAATCGTTCTGTTCATTGCTGTATGCATTTCTCAATTTTTTTTGTTTATACCTTCTTACATAAAGTCATACCTAAGGAAAAAAAAGAGTTTATAAATTAACATACATTTAAATTTTTTTCATTATGGTTTAATTTAACAGCTAAACCTTATTTGCAAGAAACAACAGAATTCGAAAGTTTGAACTGTGACTTACTCAGCATGGAAACTTAAGCCGAATTTTCGTATCTTTGAACAAAATGCAAAACGAGCGAGTTTAAAATATTAGTAACAACGACTGAAACAATTTTGAGTTTCACTTTAACAATGAAATGTTCTGTTGTAAAATACGCTTAAAATATTAATCAAAAATTGTTTAAAAATAGAACAAATGTTTTAGTAAAATAATAGACATCATTGTTGAGTTTTAAAATGATAAAAAAAATCATTGAGATGTTCTAATATTTTAGCGCACACCAACACACGAAATGATTACGAAATGATAAAAAAATATTGCTATTTTTGACAAAAAAAAAAAAAACAACAAAAAAAACCTAAAATGTGTTATACGATATTCTGCAAATTTATAACTAGAAACCGATACATTTAGAAGATCAATACGTTATAAAATCGCATCATAAGCATATGAGATTAAAGATTCAATAATGAGATAAAATTTATTTTCATTTTAATATACTTAAAATAAAAATTTTAAAAAGGACTGAATATCATTTAACTTAAAAGTCCTTAACTTTTCATTAGAAATAGCATTTTGTAAATATATTACTACTCAGAAGAAAGTAAAAATAGTTTGATGTTATAAACAAATGCAAAATGCGTATAAATATAATACAAATTTCATATATATTCAACGAAGAGAATTTTTCATATGCATATGAAAAAATTGCAAATATCTGTATATTTTTGTAATGTTAATTTACGAATTAACAACTTTTCAAACGCACACATATTATAATTTTCCAGAATTGATGAAGTGCTGTCTTTTTAATAGAAGAAAAATGCCTTGGAATAAATAAATAAATCTGTTGGATTCATTTATTTATTACTAAAGAAAACAAACTGGGTGGTCTAAAGGATAATAAATTTTGCCTTGATATGAGGATTTTACCCTGGAAATCTAAAAGTGAACTGAAAACTCGTTGCTTTTATGATTTTGGCATAGTTTTAGCAGTGCAAAATAATTTTAATAATAACCTATTTTCACATATCCTGCATTTTCATTTATAAGTAGATTAATGGCCAAAAATAAAATTCTGTACATGTAAAAGGATTCCATTCCCTTCGTTTTTGTTCAATCATTTTAATTTCAAAATAGTTAATAATTTATTACAAATTTTCAGTGTACATTTTATTTTATGACTTTAAAAAGACATTTTTAATTTTAAAAATGTTACACAAAGCCAAAATTTAAAATATTGTTTGTTAGATGCATATTTTTAGTATGCAGTGCTACACCGTTTTCTTAAAACATCTGAATAAAAATATTTGATAGGAGAAAAGAATATTAATTTTTAAACAAATGTATGTATTTTGTTTTTTTTATAAATGTACCGAACATATTCGTGAGGTAAAGACCGCTGAGTAAAAATTAATTTATATATATATTTAATAATTTTATATAATCTAATTAATGCATCTATATATAATAATTTAAATTGTTGCAATATATTATATATTACATGTAATAAAAGTTCTCAAAGTAATTTATTAATTACTCGAACTCCGGCTTCACTGTAACTTTAAATTCTGAATGGCGAGGGTTAATATTTTCTCACAGAACCAAAACGCTGCATCGGCCGATTCCTTTCTGAAACTATATAAGTTCTCACGGTCTAACATAAATTCTCAGGGTCTGTTGTTCATGATTCCTGTTTTCCACTTTTCGGCGCTTTTTAAAAAAATGGTTTTTAAAAAGAAATTTCGATAATAGAAAAAAATTGGATTACTTCTTTAAACCATGAGGAATGAAATTTGCTAAAGAACTCCATGCCAATTTTTTCGAAGAATGTTTTAAATATATAAAAGTGGATGCCTTTTAGAATTTTTGTTTGTTTGTTTGTTTGTTTCTTATGGCACTTGCCACTGACAAGCCCACTTTAGAATTTTTTTGATTATTATACAATTCCGCAATTCTTCGCTGACCTGAATAACATTTCTTAGTCTTAACTGTGTCAGTAAAAGGTTTTTAAAGAGGGCATATTGAATAAGAAATCAAAACTCATAAAACCTCCGCAATAGTTTTACCGATTTCCCTTAGTTAATTATAGTTTCATTAAGTAAAATGTAAAAAAAAATCCACTGTAATTCTGGAAGATAAAATAAAAACTGTTTTTGCCCCTTCTTAAAATTTAAAATATTAGCTCTTCAATGCCGCCAATTTAATTTCGGAACAATTATTACGTTGACTTTTGATCCATTTTTCAGTTTAATTTAAATCCTAATCAGCAACGATTCCTTCTTTTTTACCAAAATAAATCTATTTTACTGTTCAGTCACATTTATCACTCTCCTTTTTCTATTGTTAAAGTTCAAATTGCTTTCTTTAAACATTTTGTATTTATTAAGTAAAAAAAGGCACCTTTTAATATGCGGTCGCTGTAAGTTACCTTTAAATGAAGTCTTTAAATTGTTAAAAATATTCTCATTGTTTGGCTGATTTTGAGTCAGAGTTTAGCTTTTCAAAAATTTGAAGGCGCTCAGTTAATATATTTTTCTTTTTTGGCTCCAGTTTATTGATTCTGATTTAATTACAATTAATAAATTCTTTTCAATTTTATTGCATTATTATACATTTTATCGCACCGGTTTCCATGTTGTACTTTTTAAAATGTATCACCGCATATTTTCTTTTAGCTTTGCATCTATTCACCATAATTTTAGCATCGTTTTAATTTCGTAAAAACTAGAGCTCAGACATTTTTTTTCTCCATTTAGCATACACTGTCGTATTACCAGGGTTCAAGATTCAAATACTCAGGTTGGAATATTTGACTAAAATTATTGAATACCAAAACTCTTAAAGTTGAACGTATGTGAAATGTGGATTACAAAATCTGTCCCAAAATCCCGCCCCCCCCCTCCAAAAAAAAAAAAAAATCAAATTCAAATTCCTTTTTACAAAAATGAAAACACGACCAAAAATATTTATAAGATATAGGCTTATTTATATGAGTATTGGCCTTTTACCAATATGCACAGTGCGTCGTGATAATTATTAATTTGCGCAATTTTTATTATTGGAATTCTGTTTTAAGCAACCGTCAATTAAAGTATTAAATCAAGGAAATATTAACTATCTGAGATCGGGGAGACTTTCAGATTCTCATCCTTAATCCCTTAATCTAAAATTTAACCTCTTTTAACAAACGGGTATTACTTAGAAGCTTCATGCCTCTCCTTCTAGAGTGATCTTTGCACATAAGCACTAAATTTTGGAATTAAAACTGCCATCCATCTGAAAGCTTCAGAGTCGTACTTTATTAGGATTGAAGATTCTAAAACCTCTTACGATGGTAAGAAATTCGCGATACCGTGCGAAAATATTCCACTGTAACTCGCAGCACACAAAGTATCTGATACCATACAGAAATCGGAAAAAACATTTATGTCTAATAAAAGAATTCGTTTTCAACACAAGACTGTACTCCTATTAACTGTGTTCCTCCAAACAGTCTCAGAATCTTCAAGAATTTTATTTAAATTTTATAAAGAATTAATAAAGATTAGTAATTTGTAGTAATATTTTCTTTGATTGCAGTTATCTGAAATGCGAAAAAAAATGTTTAAGTATGAAAATAATTTTGAACGTAACTGCATTTGTTTGTTTAGTTTTCATGATTGCTTTTTAAGATAAGCAGTCTTTTCCCTAAAAATATTAAAAAATTTATGAAGGAAAATATTAATAGAAATATTCACATTTTCTAAAACTAAAGCTCAAAAACAAATAAATAAAACTGCCAAACAAATTTGAAATGTTTAATTCTGAATTTAAGAGAGTATTTAAGTCCTCTATTCACTTTATTGAGAAATTGCCATAAAATAAAAGATTTGATATTTATTCTGTAGATGTTCCTAAAATAACAGAGAGTCTGTGATGGATTAAATATTTACTTTCTACAAAATTGGCCAAAATTTCTTGTTCATCGTCACTGATCTCTGTTGTTCCTCTCTTTTTTAAAAACATTTCTCGAACTCTTCGCCACCCACTCGAAGGAAGATTTTTTCTTCGAGCATTTGTGTGGGCGGGTGGCGAATTCTGTGTTGTTACTGCCAGAATTCTTGTTACAAATAATAAATCTTCCAAAAATTCAGGTGTTTATTTTTTTTTTAAAAATTACAGCTTGTTTCCAAAATTGCCCATGTGCCTATTTTGGAAATGATTCATTCGATGATTTGAGAAAGAGAGAAGTCAAAAACAAGAAATAACTGAATTTGCTATAAATCAAAAATGGATCATAGGACAGAAAATAATACGATGCTGAATATGGCAGAGATAGAGAAGGTACGAACTGAAATGCTTATCGACTTGATAGTGAATATGAATATGTACTATTATTTTCTCGAATATGAAATGTAAAGTACTGTAATCGTCATAAATTTAGAAATCGAAATTTTGACGATCTCCACGTCTTAGAATTCCCTGAGTTCGAAAAACATATTTTTTTTAGAAAATATCTGCCTGTTTGACCGCCTATCGGTTACAAAGATATCTCAAAAATGCCTTCAGCCAGACGAATAAAATTTGATATGTGATCTTTTACCCCAAATTTCTATTAAATTTTTATCAAATTCAGAGGAAGTCTGTCTGTCTGCCTGTTCAAATATAAGTTGTAACAATAACTACAAACCGAATAGTGTGAGATGAATAAAATTCAGTACAGAAATTTAAAATTTAATTTGCGGACTCTTGCAGATTTTGAGTTAAATCCAACAAGGGATTGAACATTTGTAGGTCGATAACTGTAGAAGCATCTAAATGCAATAACTCAAAAACACAATGACTTAAATATATGAAATTTGGTATGTGATTTTGTGATTACAAACGTAATTCTATGTGAAATTTCGGTTTCGATCGGCTGGGAAGAAACATTTCAGATTCAATTTTAATTTTCAGAAATTGAATTTTCGGATATTATTGGCCGCATACTAAGGGTTAATTGTCAAAGATCACAGAATAAATTCAGTAAAAATGGTAAATTCACTTCAAAATGTAATATTTTTTAGCTATCATACGCCAATTCCCTGGATGGAATTCTCTGCACTTTCCCAAAGTCTACAATCTCTAGAGGATGTTGGAGGATAAAATCTTTATTAGAGAACATGCGAGAAAGTATTGAGGAGACACACCGCTGGCTACCGAGAGCAAAATTATGAAAAACGATTTTAGATCAAAATCTATCGCTGGTAAGTGAAACTGAAAATCAGCGGAACTATTCAAATAAAAGTACATATACATATGCTCGATTCTTGAAATTTTACCGATTCTTGAAATCTTCATTTACCGATTCTTGAAATGGGACTGACTTTATTTCGATTCATCTCCAATCACTGGATAACGACTAAAGTAAAACGGATTACTTTCTGTCTGCTTTCCTAAAAAAATGGCAGTGGGGCGCAAATAACTTTCTCGTTAAGAATAGAAACTCTGTTTAAAGAACTGGTACGGTTTTATAAGTTTGGATTATCAATTAGATTAGATAAAATTCCTTTGATACGTTCTTCCACTGTTGCGCAATATTTAATAACAAAAAATGGATCGAGCAATATTTCTATGAATACTGCGGTCATTGCTCCTATGAACTAGCGGGGGTGGTCTCCCCGAAACTTTCTCGCACGCTCTCTCATAAAGACGCCATCCGTGATGTTGCGAAACATTAACTTTTGACACGTATTTAGCATTTTTAATGAATGGATCGTGTCCTTCGTGAGTGGTTAGATGATTCATCTTTGGAATGCGGTTAAAAGTATTCGAAAATAGAATTTAGGTTTCAGCCGCTCTCTTCCCGAGCGAAAGAAATGAAAATGGGGTCATAAAAAATTTGACATATTTACATCACTGCATTTTTCAGTTGTC
The DNA here is from genome assembly GCF_947563725.1 of Argiope bruennichi. NCBI lineage: Eukaryota > Metazoa > Arthropoda > Arachnida > Araneae > Araneidae > Argiope > Argiope bruennichi. The sequence goes on along the minus strand of NC_079154.1, from coordinate 135,925,531 downwards.
GCATTTATATCTTGCTGAAATTACCGACCGAACCACGATCCATTCCTTAAATTTGGCTCACAATTTGAGAGGTGTCTACTCTGCAGATATTAAATCCATCTATCGGATTTTATTTATTTAGCTCTCTTCTTATTGCAGTTATCGTGTTAGCTTATATTCGAACGGGCGGACATACCATTTTTCTCTGGAAGGAGTTTGCTCAAAAATTGACAGAAATGTAGAAATTTGATATAAACATAACATACCAAATTTTATTCGTCTGAAAGCGTTTTTAAGTTATCTTTGTCACAGACAGACATTTTTTGAAGGTTTAAAACGTGGGCATTCATAACAATCTAGCATTCGAAATTTTTGAAGATTACTATACTATCTCTATGTTTTGTATATTAGAAAATAATGGAAAACTTATAAATTCATAAAAATTCGAAATAGTATCACGTATTAAAGTTTAGAATGAGTTTCTGACTTTTGTTTTAAAGGAAGCATTCTAATCTCACTTCAAAGTATTATTTTTGAATTAAAATATATCTTAAATACAATTTAATTCATTAATATTCAACATAAAGCTTTTTATTTAAGTTCTTCTCTCCTTTTTTAATCTTTGAGATAGTTATAATACCGCTTATTAAATTATTTTCAAAATGTTAATTTAATGAGTGAAAGGAGCCTATTTTATTATGTAATTCTCTCAAATGATGGAAGTGTATTTCCTTTCATAACAAAAATCTGAGTTCCTGTGAAAATTTACCTCTTTCCCCTTTTGAAGTAAAAAGGATTCAAAATCAGTAATCAGATTACATTTTATATTACCAGTTGTTCACTCTAACTCGAAAAAGATTACTATCATTGCAATACTTATTTAATTATTTTTATAAAATATTCTCGAGCTAGGTTTCTCCGGTCTTTAATTAAATATGCATTCCCATTTTTAAAATTAAATTCAAAGAATTATCTTTTGGGTTTTATTAAAAATATTTTCAATAATCTGTTTTACAAAAAATGTCTCATCATTAAATTTCAGTTTCTGACCCATGCACATGATCCCATTTCTATTTATAAAATTGGTAAAAAATGACTGAGAAATTTTTAAATTACGAATCTTATTTCTTTCTTTGCAAATTATATATGAGAAATTATTTAGTAATGACCTTTTCCGACATCCAAAATTTGTAATAAAAAAATTCAAGCAGATCATAATGCAACACAAACGCGTCATTTTATTGATAGTAAAATAGATAGGTGATGCCGGAATTAATCCACATTATAATTCTTAGATAAATGTTTATTAATTCATGTAAATATTTAAAATGACAGAATTTAATGCATCTTAATTAATTGAAGCATATTAATTGAACTAATTATAAAAATAAATAATGTAATAACTAATTCTACAGTATAACGATCTTGATACAATTATTAATATTTAAATACGGGGTGGTTATAATTAAAGTTCCACTTTGTAATGGTCGTAAAAGGAAAACTACTGGACCAAATGCTATCCAACTTGGTACCAGGTTTAAAGAAGGACGTGAGAATTTCTTTTCCACCAAAAAAAGAAAGTTCAAAACTTACCACCAGGGGAGAAATGCCGCTGTATGCAATATTGTTAAACAAAATAGGACATGAAGACATCGGTTTAAAATGTGTTTAATTATTTCTGAAACGTGTTAGAAAAGCATGTTCAATGTGTGTTATCTCAAAAAGCACTATGGTGATAATCTGAACAATTTGGCGGAACTGAAAGATGCGGTACATCGACACGTGCGTCCCCCTGATATACTAAGACTACTGTTGAGAATGCAGCAATGCGATTTTACTTGGTTTCAGAAGGCGGTAGACACCCCATTGAAGATGCTTTGTAATACGCTTTAGAAACGATTCAACACATTTTAAGCCAATGTCTTCCTTTATGTCCTAATTTGCTTACCAATATTGCATACAACGCCATTTATCCCCTGGTGGTGAGTTTTTGAATTCTTTTTGGTGGAAAAGAAATTCTCATGACCTTCTTTAAACCTGGTATCAAGTTTGATAACATTTGATCCAGTAGTTTTCCTTTTATGGCCATTTCAAAGTGGAACTTTAATTTTAATCCTCTATATAAGTGCACGAGATATTATATTTTAAAGTGCAATGTTTGACGATGTACTTGCACAATATTCATAAATATTTATGAGGGCTCCCGACAACATCCGCACCGGGGGTACTCAATAAATTTAAACTTCCTGTGCATGCTGCATTTTTTCCCTGTGGATTTTGTTACAGGCATATGGAAACTCCTATTTAAAAATTGTATTCGGAGCTAAGAAATAAAGTTAAGATTATAATTCTTAATTAATAAAAATAAGTCTTCAAATTATACTGGAGTTCCGTATTATTAGTTCCATTAAGAATATAAGAAAAAGGAAACTATTATTTGAAATATATTTTTATTGCACAGTGAATTATAATACTTAGGATATCTTTCCACGTAGTAGTCACCATTGTGGAATGTTAGCAGGGCGCGAGCTTTAGTATGCCCTCCTACAAGAAAGACGCAGCACGAGGTCACAGAGGAAGTGAACTGGAAATGTGAGGCGATTGCATTGGCAGTGTCGTAGTGATGAATCTATGATTCTCCTTCATCTTCTTCTCAACTTCTGTAAGCAAATCATCATCCATCAGAGAACTCCAACCATTTTTCCTTCTTTGTGCACGTTTTCTCGTCCTTTGAAAGTTCGAAACACCTTCCTTATTATCGAATGACTCTTCATTTTCCGCCCATTATTTTCGCAAGTTTGTCTGGGGATTTCAAATTGGTTTTGTTTTCATAACTTTGAGGAAGCGGATACAGAATGTCATTCGCATGCGGCGGGATATTCAATTAAAAAAAACATTTTAACGGTTCAACATGCAGGGATCTAAAAATGACTTCAACAGCTTGCCAATGAGTCAGCAAAATGCAAGTGCGTTCTGTAGTCTCACAGCAGCAAAAATTGAAAACGGAACTTAGTTTCTGAATACCCTTCTCGATAGAGCATGAGAGTTTTTTTTCCTATGTAGCTGAATGATTTAAATGGTTAACATGACTTTTCTTACCACCGTATTTAGTCGTGCATTTTAAAAGATGATTATTTTGCTTCATTTCAAGGCAAAAAGACTCTATTGGATGGATTTGTTATTCAGTGATGTGCTATAATTTTTAAAAAAATATTTACTAATTTACTTTGCAATTAGTAAGTGATGTAGAGTTATTTTATTATATTAAATTCACATTTAATCAAATGTAAAAAATAATTTTAATTACATTTCATATATTTCTTACAATTCTGTTAATAAATTCCATATATTGACGTTCACTACAAAATTGATTAATAAGCAAAATAAATACAATGATCGATAAAATAATATTTTATAAATTATCATTTAGTTTTGATTGTCATTTCATTTTCAGCACATCCTTGCATAACATTTCGAGAGGAAGAAGGAATATTCAAATTATAATTTAAAAAAATTGGTAATTGAAAAATTCTGTTTTTGGCATTTGCCCTGGGTGAAATTGAATTTACACTAGTGATCTAGAGGGCTCCTAAAAGGCACGATCGGGAAACATAAATTGGGAGAAGACTATTAGTTCTGTCCTTTGTTTGCGCCAGTAAGCTGCATTATTGAAAAATTCCATCTTATGTGTGCTTTAAGAGCAAATTGTTCTGTTGTTGAGTTGATTTCTGGAGTCTCTACTTCCAAGCAGAACAAAAGTGTGGACCATTTTTCTTTAAAGTGCTAAAGTGCTAAGTAGAGGCTGACGTAAATAAAAATACGCCCAAGGCAAATAACAAAACAGCTTCCTCTTCTTCGTTTAAATAGAAATTCTCATATTCCCCTGGAAATTTCTGCTCAGGAGAAATTGTAATTAAACATAAATAATTGCATCTTAATTAGTTAAACATATTAGTTAAATGAATAATAAAACATATAGCTATTTCGTAGACAATAGTAAAAAAATATAACTAAAATATGTGGAAGCAGTTGAAATTAAATTTTATGCATTTAATTTGTTTTCCGTATGTTACTTACGTTAAATTTCCAAATTTTGCTTTCTAATGTGGAAGAAAACAGAATTTTTCTAACCATTAACAAATACTTCTTATTATTTTAACATCATCAGACAACAACATACAACATGCTTAGACTTGATGTTAAAAAAAGCAGAAATATTCGTTAATGGTTGCAGAATTTTTTTTCTTAAGAAAAAAAATAAATTTTTTCTTCTTCTTTTTTTATGAAAATTGAAATAAGTGATATTGAATGTTATGCCACGATTTATTAAATTCGCATAAATTATTTAGAAAATTGCTATAACTTATAAAATTATGGATGTATTTAACAGTGTATTTCATAAGCGATACACTGTTAACGGCAGTTTTTCCTCATTTTAAGAGTTAATGAATCTTGATAATTTGCACACTCGTTAAAGCAATATAACTGAAGGTAATTTCTACTCACCTAATAGATGCAATTTTTAAAACAACCATTAGAATTATATATGACATGAATGGCTGAAAAATTATGATGCGTAGCAGGCACATTTTTTCCATTAAAACATGAAATTAATTTGCTGTTTATGGATGCAATTGTTCTTATGAGCATATGATAATTCATTGTTCAAAATAATTTTAGCATAATATGTTTATTATGAAAATCATTAAAGCCAAACTTCGCCTAGCGAGTTTGGCCACGTGTGATTCACTCGACGAGAAAAATAAAATTTAAACAGTGATTTGTTTAGTGTTTCGCAGAACGAGTGACGAAATGAACTGTGCCTCATATGCTGGATTGGACTGTATTACTTTATATTGAGCGCTTTGAAAGGAACACTTATTTCCGCAGGGAGACAGTTTCGGTCAGATGGCGTTGTCGAACGCAATTCCAGGAGATTTGAGCAAATGCTTGTCGAGCTTTAGTCGACGAGATTTTATCTCTGGCCAATATTTTGGAATTAGATGCGAATAGCAATGACACTGAAAAAGTGGTAGAAGAACATAATCTAAACTGCCGAAGTTCTGATGCAATTGCGTTCTGTGTCACAGAAAAATGATACGGAGGAGATTTGATCAGAAATAATAGAAGAAGTAATAAATGCAACAGACCAACGATTTTCCAGTGAAGCAAGGAAAATGTTGAAAACGTGGAAAATTATTGCATTGTATGTCGAGAAGCCTCATTTTGATAAAGCAATAGTTTAGCGCACTGCAAATTTATTTACCGATAATGCCATGTCTCATCTTCGCCCAATTTTGAAGCGGAGCTAAAGACAACTTTCTTGTGAAAACGGCCTGCATTATAAAGAATAACTTATTTTATTACAAATTTGTTTGAATAGTTTTTTTTCGGAATGGAACGCCTATTTAACATGAATCTCTATTAGAAAAATTGTCTCGCATTACGAGTAAGACGATGAACGAGTTAAGCGAGGTTCCACCGTAATTTATATTGTTACAATGTTTGTTTTTTAACTCTAAATGTATTTAATCGTTTATTTCATGCGATAGTTATTTTTCTTGATTTAATTGTAAAAGTGTCGGCAACAATTGATTTGCTTTTCAATTTGACATTACATTTTTCGGAAAGATATACTTTTTTTATAAATTATTCTGAAAACTTTTTTCCAATGATTTTTATGCATTTGCAATATTATACTTTTATATTGGCACAGTTTTACAATTTAATCTAGCACACAATAATCGGCGTACTGATTCTTGCTCCACACAAACACATGATCAGGTACGAAAAATTATTCTAAATACAAAACGAATGCTGCCAAAATGACAAGAAATTTTAATTCACATTTTTTAGAAAGTTATTTTGCTCATTGTTCTTATAATGTAATATCATAAAATCATTAATAAATTTATTTCCCGATTTTGCGCACCCTGACATCGGCTCTCAAAGAAATTTCTCCATCTGTCCAATAATAAGACGTAATATACTTTGCACACTTCCCCACTCGGAACATTTCATATCACACGCAGTTTTATTTTAAAAATTATTGGTTGATTTTAAATTCGAAAAATACAAATTTTAGCAGAAAGATCGAAATTACAGCCACACTCCCAGAAATCTTCATTTTCAATCTTCAACTAAGTTATTCAAATGTAAAGTGCGATAGAGCTAGAAACGTGAGAAAATTATTTAAAGCGAAGATCTGTTTCTTGAAATGAAGTGACATTTAGCCGATAATATTTCGTAGCTATGTACACAGTACGACAACGAATGTTTACAGATATCTGATTCCTGCTGAAGTGTCTCTGTGAAATGGGTAACCAGATGTCACGTGGGTTGATTTTTAGATTTTTGTTCCTTATAAATTGTTCTTTCTTTCTCTCGAATGACTTTCAGTTTGCAAAAAATGATGATTATGTGTTCCAAATACTGTTGCTGGAATGCCTCTTCGATTAAAGAGAAGAGAAGAAAAAAAAAATATATGAATTTCTGTTAATAAATATAGCACAAAAATAAGGGTATGATCTTTGTTTAAATTTATCATTCTCAAATGTGATTGATATTCATAAATTGCGGTCAAAAAATTTTATTGCTTAACTCTTGTTTAAAAAATATTCTATAAAGGCATCAGCAAATTAAAACAAACAAACAAACTAAAAATGGTTCTTTTAAAGATAATTTGTAGTTCTTTCTTTTAGCTTTCTAAATGTTTATGTTTTTCTCGTTTAATTTCATAAACTTTATCTGAAGAAAACGAATAAACTGGATTTAAATTTGGAGAATAAATGAATTAATATCAAAGTGTTATTTTACTTACGCGTATTTATGTGTCTGTTATATAAAAAATGACGCAAACATTGGGTTTTATTTGCTTTGTGATTGGTAGATAACGTGTCTCTTGACCCGTGACATTGCGGTTTATTGTTGTTGTGGCTTACCCTCCAGCTGTCAGACAAGGTCCATTAGACCGTTGACCCAGAGAAAGTCGAGGACCAGGAGAGGGAAGGAGTATATCTCCTCTCTGGAAAGTCAGAAACACTCCAGGATGTGCTGGGTAGAGGCTTGTTGAGCATGGCATCGGCGGTTTGTTTTTGCCAGTGCTGTTTGAAATATTTAATGAACAATTATTATTTCGTCTTAGTAACTATTTATATTGCAGTTGACTTGAATGATGACAGAAAAAGGAAAATCAAACCTTTAATTAACACCGAATTTTCAGTAATTATAGTTTTTATAGTAGCAAATTGGAAATAAACATTAATATTAACCTTAAAACAATATTCTTTGTTAATTCTACATTTAGACATATCACTTGTAGCATCACTAATAAACAACTCTCCTATTTGTTTATCTTTTTTGAGTAACGGAAATTTTCCGTCTCTTGGCTAGCAATCATCTAAATATCTAAGCAATACACGTATTAACCATGCGTAGTATTTTAAAATAGTAATAGGACGTCCAGCGATAGCAGATGAAGAAAAAATGCGAAGAAAGACCGAGCGAGAATCTGGCAATTTGAAACGAAACCTGATCGTGAAGCGGTAAGCTGGCGACAAAATGAGAAGATCTGATTCAGTCTATAACATTGAAGATATAAGCAACGGATGTCCTCTTTCGGGGGCTTTGAGTTTTGAATCGGAAACAGGCCGATGGGAAAATGTGTTTTTTCATCTTGGAAAGATTAAACTTCCGGTAGTGGATAAACAGTCTGTGACACTTAAAAACTTGTTAGCAAGAACTGATGAACATCGCTTACAATATCGGACAACATCGGAGTTGGTTAGCGAAAACGAGCAAGGCGCGAAACCCTCAAATTTTACAAAAATATATTTCATTCCTAATTTTTAATAAATGACTATGGCATCTTGAAAAAGTGATAAATAGTGTTTGCTTGATATAATAACAAAATCCATGATAGGAAAAATATAAATAAAAATTTTATAATAGAAAAAAAGTTAATTTAAAGTATATTAGTATTAAAGCATTAAAGTATATTTAAAGTTTTTATATTAGAAAATTAGAAATAAACATCAATCTTAAGTTTCAATTGCTTAAAAATCAAATTTTTGAAAATTTTAAAGTTTAAATTAGAATGGTAAGGATTTAGTTTAATTACTTTCAAGTCAAACTCATCCCCTTTATCTTAACCCCTACCAAGTTTTTCTATTGGGAATTTCTGTTTTAAAATCCAAATAATTATTATATTTTGCTGTGGTTTTATTCTGTTTAAGACTTTGGTTTGAATTTTTGAAATAATTTGTTTACTAAATTAGTATTCTTGTTTTTTTAAATCTTATCGTCCTCTAAATATTTCAGTTTCTTGGGATTTTTGGGTCACGAGAGGTCAATACGTGGACGGAAATCAGATCCTCACAGAAAAAAAAGCCTTGGTTTGAATCCTTGCTTGAATTCCTCAAGTCAGATGCATCATTTATTTCTTTTTTATTCCTTTTTTTCCATTTTAGGTAATTTAAACTTTTAAATTAATATTTGTTTCTAATTTGGTTCATTTCATTTGTGGTTTAGATGTAGCAACTCTAAATACAATGTGTCTTACTTTTAAAGTTTTTGACTCAGAAAATATTTTTTTATGAGTTAGTTTTATAAAAAAATATTTGTTTTTAACTTTATAATTTATATTTTCTTTATTGTTTTTATTGTAGGGTGATTGATAACATATATGTTAATACGATGCTTTTCTTTGTGTAGTGTATTGATAATTGAGGAAACTCAGTAAATGCTTAAAAACGTACCCTTTACTTTTGACGGAGTTAGGGAATATTTGATACCTATAGGTATGAAAAGCCGAAATTTTTTCATTTAGGCAAGACATTCCGAACTTTGTGTTACTAATACGTATCAGAACAAAATGGGCCATGCGAAAGCAACATTGGTGATAGCCGCAAATAAAAAAGGATCAAACTTAAAAAAGAAATATTTTTTTTCTCTTAAATTTATATTAAAATTGAAAGTTTTCTGATCTTATAGTAAATAAATATATGCTCATAAATTGATATTTAGTAATTATTGTTAATTAATTTAAAGCTTTTATTGTTATTTTTCATAGCATTTGAAAAGTCAAGAAAATAGAAAGTGAATTTTCAGAAAAAGAAATTTGATAAAACTTTTGGATGTTTAAAAAAAATGAAGAATGATTGTTTTCTGAAAATCAATAAAATAAGAGTACGAAAGACTGTATCTTAAAACAATAAAACACTTTATACCTTTCATAGCATAGAATTCATGGAAGTAAGGTTCTTTTTTCTCTCATGTATATATTAAGAAGAAATATAGCACTAAGTTTAACACTGCTTTCAAACATGAGATTAACTTAATTTCATAAAACTCAGATGCATGAAACATGCTCAAGGAAATTGCCGTGAAGTTGTCCTTCGTTTGGATGTCATTTCACGTTGACTAATTATTAAACTTCATAGTAAGTTAGTGTGAAATTATATGAGTGATGGATTCGTTGTTTTGACGATAAATTAATACTGTTATGAGTAATGGAATAAAATACAAAAGAGAAAGCGAATTCCTAAAATATTATTAAATTAACTCATATTGTTTGACTCATAAGTTAAGTCTTTAAGTTGATCAATAAAAACATTTTGATTTGGAGGATAAACATTAAGTGGGGGATTGATTGGGTGATAAAAATTCAAATATAACAACCTAATCCTGGGAAATGGAAGAGAAAAATATGTGCACTAAGACTTAAAATTTGACATTTTGGCGATAAGCACATTTTCTTTTTATATATTTTACATTAAAAAAAATAAAAAAATAGCATATGTGAAATTTTCCTGTTGTCGCACTACAGAGTAGACTATCTGACCAAGAGCTACAAAATTTGGCAGAAACGGGCCTTTTAAATGTGAGAATGTGCGCCTCGGAGAAATTCTCCAAATTTTAAATTTGATTAAAAATTGTTGTAATTTGGAGTTTCCATCAAAGAAAGCAGGTGAAGTTTTTAACAAAAAATATTTTTTTAGCATTCTTAAATTAAAAAAAATATTTCTGAATGATATTAATTTGTTTGAAACATATATTTCTCCCACCTGCAACAAATGAAATTTTTTAAAAATGATTTTCAAAAACACTTTTTATTCTTGTATCATGAAAAATAGAGCAACCTTATATTATTTGTGTAAAGAAAATGAGAGTAGGGAAAATCCAAGGAGTAATCAGAGAAATCAATCTGTAATGCAAGGAAAAAATAAATTTTTGGATTTAAAATTGTACGAATCTTCCTCAAAATTAGAAAGAAAAAGATGGAAATTGTAACATAGTTGCTTTCTTACCGATTTGTGCAATTTATTTTTCATGGATAAAATGACAGTATTTTCATAAATATGGACAGCATACAATGCAACTAAAAATAATTATCGAAATATTAACATTTTCTTAATGAAGGTCATAAAAATTAGTTCAATGGTGGACAAGAAAATATTCATAAAAAATAAGACAATATAAATTAAAATAGCAGATAATTTCAAACAATGCATTGAAGGAACAATTTTAATTTTCATACCATTGAAAAGAAACAAAAATAAACACCACCAATGAAGCTTCATTATACATAACGGTTTAGTATTAGAAAAGTAGTAAATGGAAAAAAAGGAAATATATCAAGGGAAATATATTTTTCATTTTATTTGTCCCATTTGAGAAAAATTCGAATGTGAAAGTGAATAACAATGTTTGGTTTCTTTCATTGTTTCAATGAATTCACAGCTGTATTCTCATTGAATTGTCCCTTACAAGCTAGCCTAAGATTGCATTCTTGATAATTAGAATCCGAATAAGCGCAGAAATACAAATTATTGAGATGAATTCAAAGGTTAAAGATTTAAAGCATCTAATCACAGTGGGACATAATAACTTAATAATTGAACTTGCATTGTTGGGTAAAATTTGGAGAGAAAAAGTTTTGATGAGAAATTTCAAAATAGAGATGATGAATTTGCGGCTGAAAAATATAAGAATAGGTGGTAATAAAGAAAGAAAAACAAAGTACAAAAAAGGAAAGACTTAATTGTACTTTACAATATTATCGGCAAAATCAGGAATTATGACGAAGTCATGCTAAGCCGTGGCGAAGCAATGGGAGAGATAGCCATCCGCATGCAAGACTGATAGGTGAATTCGAGATACGAAATCTTGAAAGGCTGAGTAGGGCTCGAAGGCGAAATTGAAATCAGAAAGAAGCAGTCGGACACAAGATAGAGTAACCGAAAAATACAACTAAAAAAAGACGAGTTCCAAAATTCTAATATAATAAATAAAACAAGGGTGGAAAAATCATTTGAAGGGAGCAGGGGCTGCTTGTTCATTAGAATGAATAATTTATCCATGTCATTTATCGCTTCCATCTGGGCGGTTGGCTTGGATATGTCCTTAATGTTTGTAACATTTTCAGGCCAGTAAATTTACCTTCAACGTTTTGAGTCCATTGAGCTTTTGTTGTGATTCTATAAGCCTTGAAGGAATTGAGAAATGAAGATTTCCAAAAAATTATGATATCTGTTCAAATGATAAAAAAGCAAGATCATTTATAAAAATAATGATGTTTTCTTTTATTGAATTACTATAAACGATATAAAGGTATAATAAATAGTATATTTAATTTCACCGCATGATAACAGCATAAAAGTTACATTACATTATATTATTTGATGCTTACCATAAAATATATATGAAATGAAAATGGGATCAAATGATTTGTAAGACATGAAAAGCAAGATTACTCTAAAAAAAAAACGCAATTTTGAAAGTAAAATGATCTATTTGTTAGTTATAAAAATACTGTTTTGAATGCTCCACCAGAAAAATTCTTTTGAGTACATAGATGAAAGGTTATGTAAGTATTCTTGCTATATAATAATGTAAGGTCGATAAATGTTTTTTAGAATACAAAGCTTAGAATAAAGTATAAAGTACACATGCGCAGGAAAATTTATAACTCTGGATGCAATTTGTTTTCTAGTTTTCCTTTTAGAATTACTAAAAATTGGAAGGCTAAGTAAAGACGAAGAGAACATGTTCTAAAACATGGAATGGGTCTTTGCCATTGATCTAATTGCTGAATGTTCGAGTCAAGCAAAATGCAAATGAGGGCCATTTTACTTTGAATACTGGAAGGCAACGTACACTCTTTTCTTTGGTGTTGTCATACATCATTGAAACGTTTTAACAGGCAATTTTACAATTACCATTTACCATGAGTTCTTGATTTTTGACTAAATATAAATTAGATTCATTGAGATTGCCAAGATTTACGAGTATTTGTCCAAAACTTAACCTTCAATTTTATCGTTCCCTTTTATAGCGTATGTTTGCATTGTTTTATATTTTTTTCTAATCAGGCAAATATAGTCTATGCCTAACTTTTTATATATCAAAATGTAAAGATAGATCACAAATACAGAAAAAATATTTTTACTATGAAACTTGGAACAGGAAGCGCAAAGGATTCTATGAAACTCTGTAGAGGCGTTTAAGCAATGCAAATTGCCGGTTTTCCCTGGCTCTGTCCAAATATCTTTCATTGATTTGAATTCAATACTAGTCCGAGTAGTTTTAAATAATAAGCATTCTCGAAATAGAAATAAAAAAGTTTTAATTACGAACCATTTTCAAGAGATTCGATTTGTGCATCTCCAGTATAAGAAATTTAAAATTTAACTTTTTAAAGTAATTTTAAGAGAAATCATGAAAAGTTACTTAGTTTCTTTAATGCATTCTAAATGCTCAAAATGTATCATTTAATCGATCCACTATATCTCAAATTAAACCCCAATGATCTACAATCACATTCGAAAACAAAGGAAAAAAATTCTGAATATATTCCTACCTTAAATTTAAATAATACATGATTTTAAGTCGAACAAAGCTGTTAAAAAACAAACGTCAAATAAATGCACAAGATTAGATTACCTTGAAAATACCGAAAAAACAAACTCGAGACCCTAGGCAATTGTCTTTTTTACCTATTTGATGATCTAGCCTAATGGTACAGAGGGATATTTAACAGTGAGTTAAATAACAGAAAAGAATACAGTACAGAGGACATATAAAACAAACGTCAGGGAATATAAATCCACAAGAACCTCTTTGTCTGAATAAGCAACCTGTGGAGCAGTCTCGCTTCAGACGGTGAGGCTTTTGATCAAATACGCCGATGGTTCCTTATTCATACTAGATCCTGCTTATTTCAAGAGCAGCTTAGGGGCTTTGACCACAAATCATCAAAGAAATCTACATAATTGTTATTGATAAAATCCTTTTTATGTCCAAGAAAACAATTTTTTAAAATCAAAAATATGATAAAAAAAAAGTATTCAAAGGTTGCTTCTACCGTGAGTAACGGAAGCATAAAGTATTATTTCATGTATAGTTATAAAGATACTCTGTAGGCGCCTCTCAATTGAGAAAAAGATTAAACGCAAATGGTCGAAATCATAATGGAATAAAAGTTGTCAGGTTTGTAATGGATTACAAAATTTTGATTATGTTTAGTTTAGATATATTAACGTCCCGTTTTAAAGCAACACTAGGACTATTTTGGGACGGATCTCATCATTTTGAATCACGGTGAGATGGAGAGGACGACAGCTGAGCTGATACCCCGTCCAAAAACTTCCGGAATCCTGAGGATTTTTTAAGGCCGAGAGAGTCGTAATCAGGAAAGCTGTGGAATACACTTAATAATAATAATAAAAAAAGAGTCAACATTATTTCAGATTCCAGATAAATACTTACGTCTAAAAAGACTGCTATCATCATCTTTGGATTCAATATAGATTATAGCTTTTTTAAATATGTTCTGATAGAGGAAGGGGGTAATCATCTGCAATTACGTTCTTACCCAAGTGTACAATTGTTAGAGTTTAAAATTTATTTATTACAAATATATCTGTGCATGATTTATACCATCTTGTAAAATAAAATTTTTGTTTGTTATATAGAAATTTTATTTAGTGTATAAAAATATTTTGAGAGAGAAAAATCTAAACAGATATAGACTTTCTCTGTATAATAAATTTGATATAAGGGGTGACTATATTTAGATTTAATTTCAGGTGAAGAAGCAATTAAAAAGAATAATTACAATAAATTCTTAACAAGATTTCAGGTTTAAACTACGAAGCAGCAGTTCGTATATTGAATAAATCTAGAAAACAATGATGTTAAAAGATGATTCATTGAAATATTGAGTTCATTTCACCTCACAACACATTCTTAGGCTCTAGCGTTTAAATACTACGTTTTTTACGAGGTTTTTTTAAATATTTATTTTGATTTTGTCATTCAGTGCAATACCAATTTTTTTTCTATGTTCAGGTTTTTTAAAGTTCTATTTTTTCTAATGAAGGTTTTTATGAGACTTTATCTTACTATGAGAATGTATATTATTTTTAGTTTCATTAGAATAAATATTTCCAATTTTTAATAGAATAAATAAATTTTCTATTAATTCTAAGTAACAGTATAAATAAATAAAACAGTTTCCCCCATTTCTTGTATAAGTTTCAAAGATAAACACTTAGAATGATAGCCTATAAAATACAACTTTCGATAAACAATTTTTAATAACTTCTGAACATAAAAGCAAATTTTTAGAGATTTCATTTATAATAATTCATTTATCATATTCATATTTCCCAAGATATTGTTTAATAATTATTAATTAATTTAAAGTTCTAAACCCTTAGCTTTATAACTTTTTATGCAGTCTTAAATGAATTCATGTTGGGATTTATTTTCGTTCATGGCTTCAATAACCAATTTTAATAATTCGACATTTTGAGAATTAACATGAATCCTACATTTTAAAGAAGGACGGAAACAGAGTATAGCTGATTAAAGAAGTTAATTTTGATATTAAATGGAATTCTTACTTCAGCATTAGACAACAGAGATTTTAATATTAACGAAATAAAGAAAATTTTTCAAACATAAAGAAATCGTTTCTTTTTCAATTAAGTACAAGGCAATGCATCGTCTTTGGATGTAAGCTAAATATAAGTGAAACTAAGAACATAATTTTTCTGATATTTCTATCAAAATCCTAGAATTTGTATCTTCCTATTCAGCGAATCTGGAATCAATCCTAGTAGTATAATTTTAAATATTTTTTGTACTGTTTTTGTTTTATAATTATATTTATTTATTTTATTTACCATTCGAATATTATTTGTATATTACTATTATCATTCATTGGATTATTTTTTATTTTGTTTTATTTGTATTTATTTAATTTAAGGAATTTAATTTTTCTGTATTCATTTATGATGAATATGAAATTATTTTAACTAGTTGTCATTTAGTATTGAAGAATTATATAGCATATTTTTATTAATATATGAGCAGATATACTCGTTCTTATGACAAGAGCAGGATTTCTTGTTTCCAATGTGTTTATGGAGAAGCTTATAGGTTTTGTTTTTACTTCATTTGTGTTTTATTAGTAGAGTTTTACACAATAGAATTACCAATAGGATTAATTTTTTTTGATAGGAAATCTTTTTCAAATAATAATTTAGCGAAACGCAAGTAATAATGAAATTCTTAAATATTAAGTTCAGTTTATATTTCGTATTTTTCGATTATAATAAATGAATAACAATAAAACTCCTTAATAATGTGCTCAGTTTACGTCGCCCACTTTTAATACTCATCTGATTTTTTTTTTGTACAAGGCAAATCTTTGCTAATAAAAAAGTGAACGCCTGTGTATTCGATTGTATATTAAATGACATGACAGGCTCCAGCCCTCAGGTATTGCATTGAATAATTATCTCTATTTTTAGCACTTAATTGCATTTATTTTATTATCGCATTATTCTCGTATTTTTGTTGAATACGAATTTGAGATCCATAAATAATTGTTTAATATCCCACAGTGGTTATACAATTTAAATGGTTCTCAATCAACGGCCGAATGATTATAAGAAAATAACTACTTAGAGATCTCAGCCATCAGCATAAATTCACACTCCATTGGGAAACGTTTTCTTTCTCTCTCTCTTTCCAGACATATCCAAGAAATCTACAATACGGAAACAATAAAGACCTGAAGTCAGGATAGGGATATGTATCTATGTTTCTGCATATGCACGTGAAAACACACACACACACACACACACACACACACACACACACACACACACACACACACACACACACACACACACACACACACACACACACACACACACACACACACACACACACACACACACACACACACACACACACACACACACACACACACACACACACACACACACACACACACACACACACAATAAACCTCAAAGTAGTTATGTTACAAATTAATTTGAATTTTTATGCATTTATACATTTTTATTATGGAATATTCTAATTAAGAAACAGCATTTTTTCTCCTAAGCCTATAACTTTTAAGGAGGCTGATAATAGTCACGCTTAAATGCAACGTAATTCGCTGAAACACAAATCAAAGCCCATTCCAGCTGGTTTTTTGTTAGTGGTTTGTTTACTTTTAATATCTATAACTGCTGTTTAAAACTGGCAAAGAATATTCTTTTCATAAGTTAGCGAGACATGACAAATTATATCATTCATTTATTCTGTAACAAAATAGTATTTTAGCTAACTATTTCACTGTCATTCGCTGAAAACCATCTGATTACTTTGATTCCCAACAATCCAATAAAGTTGTTAAATCAATCAATCAGTAGAGTTGTTAAATAATGCATTTAATTCAGACACTAAATCATTCAAAATAAATAGTTCAACAGACTATACATTACGATTTTTAGCTTGAAGGAATCGGATTGATTTGTTTCAAAGCCATGAAACAGCATATTTTATGAGCTGTCCAAAATCGATAGAGTTTGGAGTTGTGTTGTAATGAGTACTTACTTCGCGAAAGTTCTGTGTACAAATTCCTTGAAAAGTCAGTTTTGCTAATAACTTATTTGCAAGATAAACGCATTGATTGAAACATAATACTGAAGGAACAGATTTTGCGCATCTACACTATTATTTCCTTTTGTTGTTTCACTTTGAAGCATAGATACTACCCCTCATAAAACCTATCAGACGTGCAGCAAAACATATCAAATAAATAGAGCCGACCAAATATAAATTGTTTTCCATTTCAGGGGTCATCTTAACCTGGTGAGTCAATTTGATAGTGGATTTGTATGTTGCGGCAGCAAACGATTAATGAGATTATTACTATTGCCGATAAATAAAAACATTGAAATGGCTATTACAATGTTTTCTGAAGAACAATACTTATGTTTTATTATTTTTTTCATTTTCAACTATATGAAGTATATAAAGATAAAGTATTGTTCTTGTCAGAAAATTGAAGCTTGAAATTTTATTTAATCTCCACCTTTCTTCACTTCTCCGAGTCCGAAACAATCAATTTTAAAAGATTATATTCGTCTCTTTGCCAGAATATTACTGCACATCGGAATAAACAGACCGGTGGTACCAAACATACTCCACTACCTTTTTGACCATATATACATTTTTTATAGCACTTTGTTCCCCCTCCCCCCGTGTCCTTCTGAGCATAGAAAATATGTTCATTTAAAAGACAAACGACTCGAATCAATAAAATTTGTGAGATTCATATTTGAGTTACATTTTATTCCATTTTTAGTAATAGTACTAGTGTCACGTCACGATTTGAACTAACAAAATAGTATGCATCTTTAGCTAACTATGAAAGCTGACTTTCACTCATAATTGATATTATTCCAAAGGAAAATAATTACAATGTGATTTTTGAGAGCATTTCACCGGCGCAGTGGCCTGGTGGTATGGTCTCGACTTCGGAACAAGAGTGCTTTTGGTTCGAGACCTGGTCTGACCAAACAGCCGCCATGTAAGTGGATTGGGTGCACCTTAAATACGTCGAGGCCGCGCGTCCTCTCGCCGGTGTGGTGTGGAAGCTTGGAGAGGAGGATGTCAGCTCAGATGTCGTTTACATCATCTGACAGCGGCTAAAAATTACGAGGTCCGTTTCAAAATAGCACTAGTGTTGCTTTAAAAAACGGGACTTTAATATAACTGAACTTGAAATTGTTTCATGTAGAAAAATTAAAAAAAAAATTACGTTCAAGTGAATTTCGTATATGAAAACTAAACATTCTGTTCTTTTAGCAGCAAGGTTTTCGTATCCAAGAGGTTTTCAGAATTTCAAGACTTTAAATTTTCCAATGAATTTGAATAAACAAAATTCTTTTAAATACACTTTTAATTTAAATCTTATAAATCCCCCCCCGTCATTATTGTCATACTTTTCGAGTAACCTTCCAAATAGTATGGGGTATACAAACTACATTTTGTTTGACTTTTACATACGAGTTTCGCTATGTAGCGTTTTCATCCAAAGGTTTCATGTGCATAAAATTTTGAAAAAAATACATCATCCGAACATCTGCCTTTCTATTCTTCTGTATACATGCGGGCATAATAATTCTACCGTAACAGTAGATGGATGAAATGAGCTTATGGTTCTATCATCAGATAAAATTTTGTACCAAATATATGACGATAGCATGTCGGGTTGTTTATTCGTGTGGTAGAAAATAATATTACTCACAAACATAACACGATAATTGAAACTGTTTTGTGGTTTGAACGCAAAAAATACATATCTAACTCAGATTTAAAAATCAACCAGGCCTAAGTAAGAAGCTGAAAATGTAAACTCGATTTTTTCCTACTATGTAAGACGCTGAATCCAAATGGAGCCATACTGTGAAAAGAGTCGAACAGAGAATATTCAGTTCTTTTTTATTATTATTAGTCTTTTTTAAAGTATGCAAAGTACACGATTGAAATCATTGAAAAATTTGAATTCGAGATTTTGATATGTATTAAATTTTCAGATCTCCATACATTCGGAAAACTTTTTGGCATTCCGTCCGCTTTGTAGAACACCAACACATACATTTGATAGTTAATACTATTAATTAAAGCCTGATAGTTAATGTTATTTGTACTAACAGTATTTTTTGAAATATGAAATTTTTTTTATAATTTTTAATATTTTTTTTTTATCTCTGAATTGGATTTTTAAACTGCTTTACTAATCGAAACCTCGCAACATTTCATTCGCACACTCAGGCTTGCTATATAGTAGTAGTTATGGAGAAGAAATGACAATATGGAAGGAATTTAAAGCAAGCAGAAAATAATTAAAAAAATATCCAATAGTTTTCAAAAATCTTTGGTAATTCTGGCAATAATATTTATGCTCTTAAAAATATTCTGTTATATAAAATGAATTCTGAAAAAGCGATTTTCGATAGAGAATGATTGTTTTATTCCATTTTTAAGGAAATATTAAAAGAAAATAAAAGATATGTAGCAGAAATAATTCTTATAAAAGAGCGCCTGTAAAAATATTAGAGAAAGAGTAAAGAAATAAAACTGTATTCAGATTAATAGCTTGTTACTTAAAATATGCAGCACGTCTCTCTTATCTTATATTTTAGGCGCAATTTCTCTATTATAAAGTAGTAGCTACTGATTTTATGCAAACCCAGAGGAAAATAAAATGTAATAGCTTATGTTTTTTGGTTCTTTTAGCTTTCGAATAAAATCTTTATCTAATTTCTGTTCAGATGCGCAGTAACTCCTATATCTTCCTTTTTGAAAGCGAAATAGAAATAAAATTGGAGCAAAGAAACAAAGCCGCACCTGAATAAGCACGACAAGTTAAATTTCAGAAAATTTTATGTATGTCGAGCACTTTTTCAAATCTTCTTCCATAAATATTTCACAACTTCCATGTTGCTATTTTAGGACGGTTTCATAAATAAATAAGATTCTATTATTAGATTGTTCTATCACCTTCGCCTCACCTAATTATTTCGTTGATA
Organism: Argiope bruennichi; assembly: GCF_947563725.1. Taxonomy (NCBI): domain Eukaryota; kingdom Metazoa; phylum Arthropoda; class Arachnida; order Araneae; family Araneidae; genus Argiope; species Argiope bruennichi. Next base: position 135,905,654 of record NC_079154.1, on the reverse strand, counting down.
TTTCAAATATTAAATTACCTTTTTATTTGTTATTTGTAGATAAGTTATTTGCTATTGCCCAAAAATTTTTTTCTAGTGCTTCATTTTAAAATATTATTCAGAGGAAGTTAAAATTTTATTAAGGATGTAAGAATTCTATACAATAAATATGTAAACTGAACACCAACAGTGGCCTTTTGGTGATGTTTTTCTAGCTGTACTGTCAATTCAGTTTGCTGAAAGGCCCTTTGTACTGTCAATAACCATCAAAACCGTTAAGCGAAGCCTACAGCTAAAGACGATTTTTTAAAACATTATCTTATTTTTAGTTCAACATTTTTTTTTGTAAATTAGATGGGGTAAAAAAATTGCTCCACATAGAATGCAATGGCTGGTTACAAACAAGGAGTTGAATTCGATCAATTGATTATATTAACACCTGTTTTTGTATCGTGTAATGTGATTTACTGTTTTCTTTCAAATTCTTTTTGCTATATAATTTTGTGTTTTTAGCATTTATTTCCCTCAACGTTTTAAGAAAATTCTATTTTTATGCTTAAGTTCTTGAAAAATTTTTGGGAGCTTATATAATATGTTTATTGTCGTTTGTTCACTGAGTTCTCGCTTAGTGCAAAAACCTCTTTTTATTTTCTCGTCTTCGAAGATTAGAAATATTGTAGCGGTAAAAAAAAAAAAAAAAAAAAAAAAAAATTGAAAACGAGATTTTGACAAGTCTTCACATTTTAAACCTTCTTGAGTCTGACAAACACTTTTTGGGCATCATGTCTGTCTGTCTCTGAACACGACAATACAAAAACATTTCAAGCTAGAAAACCAGAATTTGACATATGGAATTCCGAACACATTTTCATATTTCTAGCAAATTTTGAATGAAATGCCTTTACAAGAAAATCTGTCTGTCTGGTTGTTTGAGCACGAGTGAACTTAATAACTACAAAATGTAAAGAATTCAATAAATAAAATTTGGTACACTGATTTAGTATCTAAAAATATAGCATCTAATTATTTATCACATTTTGAACCAAATATTTCTAACGGTTAACCGTCTGTCAATCTGTATTTTAGCTGGCATGTAAACGGAATTATTTAAATCAATGAAATTCAGTATACTATCTTGTGAAAGATAGTATACAAATTAGGTATACTATTTTGCGAATACAGCTGTAGTCCCCCCCCCTCCAAAAAATGTCGGAAATTCATATTCTCGTGATAGATTCAGTAAAAATGCTAGTTTTCAGTCAAATATCTATATTTTATTACTGTCGTTCATTAATGCCGTCCAAGAAATTTGCGGTCTTATCCAACGTCCTCAATTTTAAGCGTATTAAAGGGGAGTGACCTTTATTGGGCAGTACGCGAAAAAGTTTCAGGGACACCACTCCTGCTGGTTTCTTTATTGTATGCGAAGTATATTGAGGTAAAGCATTGTAATCTTCAAAATATTGGAACTCGAGATTTTGATGAATCTCCACATTTCAGATCTCCTCGAATCCATAAAATGCCTTTTTTGGGATTATTTTTTGTCTGTAAACATGATGACTTAAAAACAGTTGGAGCAGAAAAATGAAATTTGGTTAAGTGGTGTTAACAGCATATTTTCAGATTTCTGTCAAATTTTGAATGGAATGCATATAGATTAATCTTTGTGTCCTGCCACCCGCGTGTAAGCGAACACGATAACGAACACGTTCTATGTCACGTTACTGTTTCAATCGGTGGGAGAAAATGGCATCTACAATGCATTACTGATATCCTGGCACTTGGGTATTAGCTGTGCGCCATTGATTAATCACCAACAGAAAATACCCAAAAATCTCACTCTAGATTCATGCCAAATAATTGACAATTCATAAATTTGGCCATGTCATGCAGTTAACGTACAGATACTAATTTTCTTTATCATATTACGATTCTCGAGTGCAAAACTCTCGAGCGAGATATTGAAATGAAAATTCTGCACTAGTGGTGTTCATTGCCTTGAACAAGGGCTATAAATTTATGCGCAAAGGATGGAGAGGAGGCACCTTTATTAGAGGATATACGAGAATGTATTGGGTAGACATTTCTCAATGGAATTTTCAATTATGATGCTTTAAAGTTATCATTTTTTGCCTACATTTGTGTTATGCAAAAATTATTAAGACTAGAATTTAATGGCTATTGCGAAGTTTCGAACTGAGGGTTTGAAATTCCTTCCCAATAAAGTGTGTGCATGAGTAGGTGGGTTTCAAACTGACTCCTTATTATCTATCCCAGATGTCTTTTTTTAAACATGATGCTATTTTTAAGTAACACCAGAGATTCGGATCTCTAATATTTAGTGCGTGTCTGTATAGAGAAGGATAGAACCAGTTTTTTGCTCTTTTCGACGATGCAGATTTTGCAAACAAAGACTTAAACAGAATGAATTAGAAATATTTCAGAATACCGTTTAAGAAGATGACACAGTAACGAAAACAACTATTTACAAATGGATCAAGCGGTTTATTGAAAAACACAGTACGCGTCATTTAGTCATGTTGATCATCGAATCCTAATGTGGACGATTGCTAATGAATTGAACTTGGGTAAATCATCTCGTCTCACCCATTTGGAGTTGAGAGCAAACGTCGTCTTGCGCATTCAGCAGGGAGTGTCTACATTTCTGACCGTTATTTAATCATTCCATTTTATCTCAGAAATTTAACTTTTCTTTTAAAAAATCAATAAATAAAATTCGCTTCGACCCATTCATCCAAATCGGAAGGGTACATTTTATCTTTAAAAACAGTTATGTATGAAATGACTCTTCTAATCGAATCTATTTTTATCTAAAATTTTCCCTTATTTTCTGATCCAAGGCCTTATTTTTTTTAATTATTCCTAACATGATCTCTAAAAATTGATGACTCTGTAGTTCTCATGCTGTGAGCGTAGGGATAAATATCCCTAAGAACCACGAAATCTTTTTTCGAAGATACCTAAGATTCCCTTTCATAAATCGACGTGTGTTAACCCTATAAGAATCTGTCGGTAAAGAGTATTGAGGAAAAAAAAATCCCAGATTTTCGCTCGTTTGTTCTGGTGCGAACAGACGCGTTCCATCTTTGTCTTCATGTCATTCATTCTTTTTTATATGAGCTAGAAGTGAAAATATGATTCCTTTTCATCTAAGTTATTGTTTTAAAATTCCTTTCAATCTTTAGACAAAAACGGGGAAATACTAAATTTCGAAGCAATCATAGAAAATGAATTTATTGCTATCGCATAATTCAATATTTATTGTAAAATAAATAATATTAAAGTAACAAATATTACGAAAATGATGTACAAATATAGGTTTTTTTTTAAAAAGCTTATATTATTGAAAAAGCTTTGAAGCAAATGTCAAAGGTTTGTATGAAGTGGCAAGAAATAAAAGTTGTTCTCTATATTTTAATTCTATTCTATTCTCTATATTCTCCATAATTTTATCCATATTTGAAGAAATTATCTTTTGCAATTATTCTTTTTTCAATTAAATGTGAGGATACCACTTTATGACAGAAAGTACGAATTTATCGTTTAATTTTTTATAGTATAGGAGGAGATTCTTTATTAATGTTGGAATTAAGATCTTATCTGTTGCGGCTTTGAACACTTCAATCATAACTATTAATTGGAGCAAAAGGAATTTTTTTAAAAAAAAGAAAATAAACAGTTTTTTCAGTTTAAAAAATATATATTTCGTTACTTGTGTATTAAGTGCATGCATTGGTGAGTGAAGAGACTAATACGATATCTTTGGCGATGATTGCTTTATACGTTTAATCCAAATGGATAAAAGCAGACCAATAATAAGTGTCAGAAATAATATAAAAAATATGTTTTTTCGAAACAGTGAGACCACAAATGTGGACATTCGTTAAAATTTCAAGTTCCAATTTTTTGACGATTACAATATTAGAAAGTAAAACAGGACCTGGTAATTGACTTTGTCTTCTTTATGCATAAGCTATCTAATATAAAAGTTAATAAAAACAGTTGTTGTAAAAGTATTTGTTCATTAGTGTGATAAAAATGATTTTTTTTAACTTTCTATTTTTAATCTATGACCTTTTACTATAAATATAATAAAACGATTTTTTTTTCTTGAAATTATCTTTTGTGGTCGCCATCACTCTTGAAAAATCAATCTTTTATAGCGCACGAGGAGGAGGTGGAGAACCAATCCATTATTTGAATGGGTTGAAAAATAGTGAATTTACTTTTATGAAAGTAAATTTTCCTACATATGAAATTTAAAAATGGAATAAATCGAGAAATGAAAAACCTAAGAATAAAAACGAAAAATGCATTAGTATCTTACATTACCCAGCAAGATAGTTCCCTTTTTTCAGTATTATCTTATTTCACACTTCTTTTCAAATAATTTAAAGGTCTTTAAGAAAAATATGTCTAACAAAAATGATTTTCGAATATTCGAAGGTTTCAAGATAAGGAAGAAAAACATACTCTTGCGAAATTTTATAAATTGCATTCTTTGTTTACTTAGGAAGAGGGATACAAGTTCTAAACATTCTATTCCAGACAGCAAAAAGTCAAACAATGCATTACTTTAAAAAAATGAAATATAAAAAAATTCAAATTGGATTGAAGCTAACATTCTTTACAAAAGTTGAAAGATATCCATTATATTCAGAGACTGTTTAAAAAAGTTTAAAATTCTGTAATATACTGATTTTTAATATATAGGGCCACCATGCGTAGAAAATGAAACAACAAAAAGGTGCAAAGAAAATGTAAATAGTATAATAAAAGAAGCAAATGTAAATCATTAAATTATTGAAATTAGAATAAACTACACAATGCAATTGATCAATAGAGAAAATGTGAAATTTTTAAAAATATATGTTAAGATTTCTCGGAATCCAATACTGACGTTAAAAATAAACAAACCGAAAGCCTTAACTTAACGAGTGGATGGAAGAAACTCACTCCTTCATCTCACAATTGTAAATATTTTTGGTGTTTCAAAAGAGTGTCATTATAATGACAGGCTAATGTAACCACCTCTTTTTTGCATAGAAGTAGTATTAGTCTCTCGTATGAAGTTCTTATGAAGCGTTTCTACTCTAACTTTTACAATACTCAATGATTTCTAAACTAATATGTATTAGCGAGCTACGCAGTAATCGTAACTCATTCTATTTTCAACTACGAACGAACTCAAGATTACAATTCCCAATAAACTGGAGCACATTTCACAATACATTTGAAAAACATTTTCATTTAGTGTCTTGGTTACAAGAACCACTAGCATTAAAAATCAATAATTTAGCAATTCAATATATTTAGTATTAAGTTCTTCTAACACAAGAAGGAGATAACAAATTCAAATAAGAAGCTTTCCAAATGGATAAAAGACAAAATATTTTTATATATAGCTTCTTTAAAAGATAGAAAAGCACTGATCATTTATCTTATAAAACAATCTCAACTAAAAATGAAGGTGAATGTGTGTGTGTGTGTGTGTTTGTCTCTATGTGTGAGTATATCTTGGCATTCAATAGGCCAGACTGTTTGAGTTAGAGATACAAAAGATGGTATTATTTTATTTTGGAGAGTGAAAATGTGCATTGCTGAGGAATTTTTGAAATTTTAATTAATAGAAAATTATCGGACATTTTGACGTTTTCGGATCCTAATGTCCGAAAACATGACAGTACAAAAATATTTTTTAAGTCATCGTAAAATTCAAAACAACTGTCTTTTTTAATTATATCAATTTGAGTTCAAAATAGTCGTGGAAATATTTCATAAATTTGGCCGCTTTAAAAAAAAATAGTATTTTTTGCTTGATTTCCGTCAGTAGATTACATTGTTGCTATGAAATTTGAATTTTCTCACATTGTTGAAAGCTAAAGAACAAGGTTTCTGTTTAATATCTGTGTAGACAAATAAAAAATGGAGTTACAATACCGAAGATAAATCAACCGGACATTCATATAACTAACAGAACTATGATGTTATAGGACTGGCTTTCGTAATAAAAGGACATTCATATAACTAACAGAACTATGATGTTATAGGACTGGCTTTCGTAATAAAAGGACATTCATATAACTAACAGAACTATGATGTTATAGGACTGGCTTTCGTAATAAAAGGACATTCATATAACTAACAGAACTATGATGTTATAGGACTGGCTTTCGTAATAAAAGGACATTCATATAACTAACAGAACTATGATGTTATAAGACTGGCTTTCGTAATAAAAGGACATTCATATAACTAACAGAACTATGATGTTATAGGACTGGCTTTCGTAATAAAAGGACATTCATATAACTAACAGAACTATGATGTTATAGGACTGGCTTTCGTAATAAAAGGACATTCATATAACTAACAGAACTATGATGTTATAGGACTGGCTTTCGTAATAAAAGGACATTCATATAACTAACAGAACTATGATGTTATAGGACTGGCTTTCGTAATAAAAGGACATTCATATAACTAACAGAACTATGATGTTATAGGACTGGCTTTCGTAATAAAAGGACATTCATATAACTAACAGAACTATGATGTTATAGGACTGGCTTTCGTAATAAAAGTTCATGTAAGCAGAACCCAAGAAAATATTTAAGATAACATGGTTTATGTTTGACAAGTGCGCGGAATCATGCACATGATGTTATATTTAAACTATTTATCTAAAATTAAATATAACTATTATTCCCGGTGTACCAACTGGTCACTAAAAGCGACTAGTAAGTAAGCATTTTCAGATAAACATTTTGAGATACAAAACTGCTAAAATTTTATAATTCAGGAATACAACAGTTTTTAATTGATAATTGGTCTTTGTCTATTTATATAACTTTATTGTTTTGTTTATTAGGTCAGCATTTGTGATACATTGCGTGAATCCAGGTGACATATTTCATCTTATCATTTATAGAAAGTTATATTCTTTTTCCTTGAAATGAAAGATATTGTGGCATGATATGCGATATAAGGATGGCAAGTGAAATATCATTTACTTTATAGTACATACAAATGTGCGTTTTATTCTCTTGCAACAAAAATATTAAGGCACCATTTGAGGTACAAAATGGTAATTATAATACCAGTTATTTTAAAATATAGATAGTAATCAGAATTAGAATACTTAGATCTGTGAACTTAAACCACTTCATTATCTTTTGCTATTAAATTTTAGTATATATCTTCCTAGGCATAAAATAATTTACTGAAATTTCACTTGACATTTTTATGGGAAAAATTAGAAATAATATATTTATAAAAAAACAAACTTTTGCAAAAAAATCCAAAAGAAGAAAATAATTTAATCATAATGCTGGAAGTTATAAAATAAAAAAAAAGTGAAAGTGTGTAAGAAGGAGAAAACGCAGTGATAAAAATACTTCAAGTTAACTATGATTTTATTCCTGTTTCTAATATATTTCAACTTTGAATAAATGCTTGGGTTTTCTACATGGTCCTTTTTACTTATTGTATTGTTTTCAGAGTTTAATTTTAACGATTACGTTTCGATTCTAAATGGGTTATAAAAAAGAAATAATCTTTTATTTTAGCCTGTACGAATAAAAGCGAGTTAAGAATAATTTTTATTATTTTTGTTGTTTTCTTTACTATTTTGTTGCTGGGATTTTTATTATTTATTCCATTTTAATCAAATTATTTATCCGATCGCAATATCCGATTATCCGTTAGTGTATTTCATAATTTTTTAATTGTCGTCAATAGTTTTTTTTAATTCAATACCATGTCAAGTCTTTCATAATGATTTAATTTTAATCTACTGATTTACAATAATTTTCTGAAAATAATAAAATATTATACTGTCATCGAAATGACACATATGTGCAAAATTCAGAATTCTAGCACATAAAGAAATGAAAGGAAATTCGATTATAAAATTTCATTTTACTTGTAAGAAATATATAAAAAAACATTTGTCCAAATAAGAAAAAATAAAATAAATAATGGTTTTCTAATATTTAAAGAGAATATGATGTTGATTTTAATGACTCCCTATTTTCTTCAGAATTCTCCTTTTAATCTTTGAATAAAGTAATTTAAAAATGTGATCACATTATTTTTCCAAATGATCTTTTCTTTTGAAGTGGCAAAGTGTTTAATTATAGAACAAAAGGTGAATTTTAGAAAAATCGCAATTATTAGTAAAGAATATGAAGCTTTTGAAGAAAAAGCAGCAAGAAATACCTTTTTGTGAAATAGCGTGATTAAATGTGCTTTACACTAATAAGAGATAAGTGAAAATAATTTTGATAAAAAAATGGCTATTTTCTTCAGAAGAGGATTCAATTTCAGTCAATAGCATAGAAAAATATAATATTTTGTATTTACCTCCCTTGTTTCCTTCTAAACGTATCTTAAATAAATTTGTAAAAAAATAAAGCAAAATTATAGCCATAGTAAATAAAAGTAAAAACAACAGATGTATGCAGCTGCATTCTAATTCATACAATTCTGAGGAAAGGAAAATGCATTTAATTTCCAAAAACATTCACAAATTTATTTAGATTAACGCAATATTTATATTTATTGAAAGTTAAATCTAAAGAGTCTGAAATACACTGTTTATATTTATTGAGAATTAAAACATTGGAAAATTATTTTCGTGTCGTTGATCAACAAAATTTAAGAAATTTGTAGAAAAATTAAGATTTGGCCAGAGTTAAAATATAAAATATTGAGTAAAATTTATGAATTAAAACGAGAAGATTTTTTTTCATTTTATCAATAATAAGAATAAGTTTGACAAGTTGTTTTTAAATGTTCGATTAACATCAAGATCAGATTTGAAAGATTTCATTTCGTAACCAAACTTAACGCTTTTGGGGTGGCAACAGAACGTGAATGAAAATTCTGTTGAAGTGATAATACAGAAATTTGTGTCACGTGTTACCTCTGGTCAAATGACAAATTTTACATAGTGCCGTGTTGTAATGTCTTTTTTCTATTTACAAAATACATGATGCAATTGCTAAGGAAACTAAAACGGTCCATTCAGCATTTATCATAAGAGAATATATTGAATAAATTAGATAATTCATTAGAAAATTTTACTATAAATCAATTTTTAGTAATATTAATAAACTGTATAATATCAATTATGTTTGAATTGTGCATTGAATAACTCGTTGAATGGAGTTTTATCCTATTTCTAAATTGAAAAAACTGCCTTTCGTAATCCAGTTCATTTGAAAGATGTCGTGCAAATGAGCCTGATTCTCTAATGGTGTAGAATGTATTTGTTTGGCTTGGATTCAGTCCACTAGCAAATCTGATACAGTATTTAACAAGAAATCTATAAGTAAAACTAGCTGAAGGAAAATATAATTACTGAAAATGATAATGGAATTTCACAAGTTACGATACGGTGTTATAGACAGAAAGGCACAGAGGTCCGAGAGTATATTTAGAACATGACTGATGAGGACATTTCTTGATGAAACACAGAACGAGAAGCATGAATAGAATGACGATTTCTCTTCGTCGCATCCTACAGTCAGCTGATGCTTTGCATTTTAGGAATCAGCAATTTACTTTGAAGACAAACACGAGTTTAGGGAATTTTTCATTCCAATTTTTTGATATAAAATGCATTGCTTTTAAAATTTTATTTAGCAAACAAATATATGCATGATTTTTTAAATATTACATCTTATGGAATTATGGAATTTCCTTTCCACTCAAAAAATTTTATTCTCCTTTTTACCTTGCATGCCGATAAAAATGGGGATATGAACTTGTAAATTCCCGATTTTTTAAAAGATGGATAATAAATTTTTCTTTAAATAAAATCGCTGCATAGTCTAAAGAAATATTTCATTTTTAAGAAAATTGCTGTGGAAACACAGATTCAGAATTGCTACTATTTCAGTTGCTTTCCAAAAATCTTATTTTTAAGAATTGGATTTGTATTTAAAATAAAAGGCAAAATAAAAGAGATTAAAGACATCGTTAGTAAAATAATTCCTCCTAAATAAAGTACTATATAATTCTTTGACCAGAAACTACTTTTGGTAAACACCTAATATCAGAAAATTCGAGCTTGAAGCAATTGATTATTTTAGTTCGCAGTAAACACTGATCAAAATTTTAACGTCATTTGATCAAGCGCAATTTGCTAAAGCGAATTCTCAGTAGACAATTGTGAATATTACATATATAGGTCTTACAGCTGACACTATAGATTTGAAAAGTTTCGAGTATAGGGCCAAAATTTATACAGAATACTTTGAATTCACGATTATTTACACTTTTCAGATACTTGAACGACTTAGGATTTTAGATTTGCAGAAAAAAGGACTTTCCTTCCACAATTCACATAAAAATAGATTGATTTGTTGTAAATATGTACAAAAATCATTTAGGAGTTCAGTGATCAATAATTCATAGTCATTAATTATTAAAAGACCCTCTTTCCCTGATCATCTACATTCTATGTAGAAGGTAATATTTAAAGTCTATATTGACTAATATTACTAATATTAATGTCTATATTGACTATTTAAAGTCTATAGTGACTAATGACTAAAGGTACAATGAGGTGCATTCCTAAATGGAGCACATGCAGATATGAATCTAAACAAATTGATTCAAATCAAGCCATTCATCTAAATAGATTAATCAAATCAAATGGAAAGGAGCTAGAAACCAGTCAGATGTCTTACCGTCTGGTTACATTCTAAAATGATGAAGTGAATTTCCGAATGGATTGCTTGTAGATTTGAATCAGGCCATTCATCTAAATAATTTAATCAAATTTTATCTGAAGTGTTAGACTTGAGCTTTAAATGTACTTATACAATGAACAAAGAACAATGTACAATGAACGTAAGATTAAAATTAATTATATATCAAAATTGATACATCCAAGAATATTACAAATAGGTTTTCTCAGTTGTTGACAAGTCTATATTTAATTGCAAATGACGTTATTGTAAAATTAAACACATTTTAGATTACTTTATTCTGTTTATAATGGACCAATCAAAGTATAATTAATGATATCCTTTCTCATAAAATTCTCTTTGCGTGGGTGTTTTGTCAACTTTTATATTCCACCTAGAGTTGATTCGGAATTCGATTCTTACGTAGGCGTTGTCAAAAAATATGTTTGGTGAGACAAATTATCTGAGTTCTTATCAAATATCCCATCACTCTAGCAGCTCTCAAACCCATTATATCTCATACGAAGGCAAATGTCACACTGGTGAGATATTCAATATACACAACACTGAATATGAATCTGGTTTTTAAAGGCAGATGTTAGCGATACAAGGAATTTGATAAACTATTCGATCAAGTATGTAACATGGGAAGTTTATGCAGTTCCAGTAATTTTGTTGAGTAAACGGATGATTAATATTTAATTACTCATTTTAGTTTCTTCTGTATTTCTTTCTCCCTCAATTTGTTAAAATTCTCGTTGTATGATTTATATAAACTCCGAGGTCTGCAAAATATAAATATTGAAGGCTTCAGTTTGGGTATAAAATATATATATATTCAAAATCGCAAAATGCTTCTTTGAAAAGACTTTTAGTCCATCAATATAAGATTTCAAAAATTAAAAATAATTTTCATAGATTTATTAAAAGTTTAAGTAAATTTCTAAGGTGAAAATATTATTGTTATTATCTAACATAAAAGATAATTGTTAAACTTAGTTATGAGATAGAAATTTCAAAACTTTTTTAAATTGGGAATATATTTCTGTGGGCGCAAGATCAGTAAGAAGAAAACAAACAACATGAAATATAAGCTAAAATTTTAAAATATTTCTCTGATTTTTTAAAATGTGTTTCTTTTATTTTCGGAAAACAGAATTTAATTTTACATTGCGCAGTAAAAATTATTCATTTTACATTGCACTATAAATCGTTGCACCATTATTATTTTGTGGATAACTAAATATATTTGCAACATAATTAAATTTTCTCATTATGATCTTTTGCCTCAAGTTAAAAGCTCGCAAAAATATATTATAAATTATTATATCATTAAATTTTGATAATATTAACTTTTGAATGTATAAATATACAAAACAAATATAAAAGTAGGGACTTCTTGGAACGGAAGCAAAAAAGACCAATGATATAATACATTGTTCCGCAAACTTTATATAATAAACATTTAAAACATGAAAATATTCAGAAAAACGCTGAGTATTTCTTATCTCTAATCTTGTTATCATGCCATTTTGTACACAGAGTGTTCGTTACCAATAAGTAGAAGAACAAAATAATTTAATTCAAGATATGGCTTCTAAAACATAACAATATATATATTTTACATTTTGAATTTTTTGCATTCGTTTTTTTCAGGTAAATAACCATGCGAAAAGAGTATGAAGGAGTATTATCTTGAAAAGGGTCAATAACAAAATGAAATATATGATTTTGTAATGAAAAATCAGTAACATATTTAACTGGTAAACTGCCATTGCGAAGATGCGAAAATCTATTCTCACTAAAGCTGTTTTATTATATATCAGTTTATTATTTTATGTAGATAATCTCTAGTGTCAGCGCTATTGGGCAACGAAAAAATACAATTATTTAATTTAACGAACCATTAATGAACCGCTGAAGCAACTAAATTAATAGCAGATTTCTAATGCCTCTCATATTGAAATTATAATTCAACCCGGAAGACAGCGTTCATTCATTTGCTGATTGCGCAAAACCCCAATAGCATCGAATGGTTATTAGAAACACACTTGTATTCAAAATTAAGAGAATTTTCATTTTTGATCAATTATCTGAAAGATCATTTCAGAGATTTTGATAAATTTAGTATATACATAAAGTATTATAATACAGGAAGAAATACTAAATAGGAATATTTTTCATATGCATATTTCTAGATAAAATTTTCCAAACAGGAAAGTATAAAACCGATATTATAAGTTGAAAAAATTGCGTTATTGGAGAGTAAGACGTGTTATTAACTCTTTCACAGTTATATAACTTACACAAAGAGATCTCATGTTGGAAACCAGGTGGTTTATGAATTTCTGTGCAGACATTCATATTTTCCATCAACGGAATTTTCTGATCTTTGATGGGTTTGAAGAAGGAGAGCGAATAGTCATTCCTGACCATGAAATTCCTTCCAAGGCGAATATCTTCACTATCTTATAATTTGTCGATTAATTGAAACATATGTGGAGGATTGCTATCGTCCGTATAATTGAAATGAGGGCCAACAACTAAGGCAAGCTTCAAAGAGCAAATGGAAGGCTCCAAGATCTCGTTCATTTATATGTGAACACTCATAGGCAGTCCTGCTAATTTAATCCCATAGGGACGTTGATGAAGAAATTATAGAAACTTAACTAGCAATCAAATTTCAATTTCTTTTGGGATTGGAATTCGTTCCATTCATGGATGAATCCAGATTCAGATTAACAAATGAAGGATTATTATCCTATGTTCATCTGCAACCCCCCCCCCCCCCAAGGATATTGTAATTCAAAAAAGAGACCAATGTGAACGGAAGATGGAAGACATAGATGTGGCATCTGCCGGGCATCCCTCATCCTCGAAAATATCGAGGACGAGGGATGTCCGGCAGATGCCACACTGAGCATATCTGTCATTCGCCTTTTCATTTCCAGAATGACCCAGGACCCGAAAAATATGTAGTTGGAAGTCTGGGATTGACGGCAACAGAGAATCATAGAGGTCACGACCCCATGACTTACATTTTTCTGATAATCTTATAGAGTATCTGTTCATTTCAATGCATTGACCACGGCTTATACACAATCTAGCCAGTGGATCAGAAATTCCGCATAGTATTTCTTTTCCTATTACATCAAACTATGTACATATGTAATTTCAATAAAATCTTTGAGAGCATTTGGAAAAAATAAATGAAAGGGGAAAATTTTCTTAATTTTGAACACCACCACTCATTCATTTCTCAGTTTATCATACCCACCTCTAACCTTTAAAAGTGAGGTTATCTTTAAAAGGGAACTGTATTTTTGAAAGGAGCAAATTTCATTCAGTCACTTTAAGATATACGGAAAAAAGTTTTTTTTTTTTAATTCTGAATTATTAAGTCTCATTCCTATAGAAGAGAGATATTTAGGAGAAGGTCAGAAACACAGAGGCAAAAAAAAAAAAAAAAACAAAAAAAAAAACGAACTATAATTTGAATCATTGTAATAAATTCAACATATATTCATTCATAATACATATATTCATTCAACATATATTAACATCAGCCATCGCTTAAAAAATAGCAGAGAGAAAGAGAGAGAAATGAAATTCCAAGGGCTGTTGAACTCTTGACAGATAGTTTTGAGAACGGCTCAAAAGAGGAGAGGAATTTAGCTGTTGGCTAAGGGGTCAGAAGATAAGACAGAAGACTTTATAAAATAAAAAAAACACTTAATAGAACTTTTATATTACTTTATAGTATTATTCTATCATGCACTTAGAACTGAAAGTATTTTATTTCCAGATAAACTGCATTTATCAACTAACTCGATATAAAACGAAAAAGATAAAGTGAAACTTTTCTTCAATGTTACCATGTAGAAAAGTGCAATCTCGGCTAATTTTCCAACATTCATTTATCATACCCACCTCTAACCTTTAAAGGTGATGTTATCTTTAAAAGGGAGCTGTATTTGTGAAAGGAACAAACCTTCTCAACTAAGTAGAAAGAAAAACAAGCCTATTCTTTAAGGATATTTAGAAGAAGTATTTATAAATAATTTAAAAATTCGTTTGTATTTCTCATAATATTCATTATGTTTTAATGTTCTCCACTAATATTGAATGTGCCATTTTTTAAACTATCACCTTCTTAATTAAACGTTACTGATTTACAAATCTAGCTCGAAATACTTTTATTTACGATTTGATGATAATGTTAATGCTTCATAAAATTATAAGAATTTGAACACATCTTCTGATGAGGCTCAATATTTTCTCGAAAGGGAAACATTTTACAATTTCTACAGAGCATTAAATTGTAGTGAAGAAGTTTATTGTGGATGGTGTTGGCTCATTCTAATAAAAGAAAAAAAGTGAGTTTTCCACCCTGTGTTAAAAGGACAATTTTAAAATATATCTTATTACAAATCGAAGCAATTCAAATTTACTTACTTTATATTTCATCATTTACATTGAAAATTTTTTTTGTACCATTTGAGCAAATTCAAACCATTTGGTTTTGTCCATTTGTAAGTTTACTGCGTTCTTATTTCTTTCAACAGCTTTCACCGAATCACTTTGTCTTTATCTGAAGTTATTTTCAGATAAAATCAATGACATATCGACAAGAATATGAAAGAAATATATTATTAAAATCATGCCAATTAAAATATTAATTAAGAAGAAAAAAATTGGCAGGGCATTTTTTCTTTTAAAAGAGCAATAGATTATGAGTTTAATGAAATAGTTAACACTATTCAGTTTAAGAGAAAATTCCAGGCTATATTGCTCATTAATAGAATAGGATATCATAAAAGAGTGTGAGATACTATTTTATTAATAAACTCTCCTTAAGAGCTCTCTTTCTGTA
Source organism: Argiope bruennichi (assembly GCF_947563725.1). Classification (NCBI taxonomy): domain Eukaryota; kingdom Metazoa; phylum Arthropoda; class Arachnida; order Araneae; family Araneidae; genus Argiope; species Argiope bruennichi. Next base: position 135,890,084 of record NC_079154.1, on the reverse strand, counting down.
AAACGTAATTTATTTTCCATTGTTTAATTTTCATTTTTTTATACAGGAACTTTACAAATCATTCGTTTGAAAAGAAAATTTAGGAGGTAAAATTACATTTAAAATTCAAGATGTAAAAAAAAAATGGATACCTTGAATTTTTCTCCAATAAATAAGAAAGATTTTACTCTTCATTTTAAATAACATATCATTCGGTTGAAGTATACTCTTCCTGTAAACTCCATTTTATATGAGCGTGAAGAGATAATTCTTTTATTTCATTGCTTTTTGGTCTCGGATTGTTTTTAAAGCTTTGCTTGCCTTTGACATCTCGTTTAGAATGGTGTTTTGGTTCGTTATCTAAATTAAATTAGCGATGAGATCCATTTCAACTCCCTAGAAGAAGTCTTGTTAAATGTAAAAAGTGTTCGCAGCAATTCCTCTAACGAACTAGAGAATAGCATCTCGTGTTAAAGCTGAAATATTGAAATCTAGACAAAAACACACAAAGTCCATTTTCCTGCGTAAAATGAATTAAATCTTTTATCTCGCTGGCATAGAATGCGTGAACCTCGGATCAAGAACAAGAGTTTAACTAATTAGGAAAAAAAAGAAAATCGTTTAGTTTCCTTTAAAGCGTTTTGAATTTGAAATTTAAAGCACATATTTTTATGACATTTAAAATAATTGCAGAAATTTTCTTATAGTAAATAAATGGATTCTTTTGCATTTGCTGATGACGTCGATATTGTCACTCGGGCCCCGGAAGTATTTAACAGAGTCTTCCTTGTTTTGGATGCATGGAGCAAGTTAGATGCATTTTGCCATTTATCAGAACAAAGCCAGATGCCATGCACAAATTTTAATAATCTTTGTTTCGAAACAGGAGAATACATATTTGAAAATGTCAATAGCTTTAACTATTTCGTCTCTGAAATGAACGAATAAAGCCAGGAATTCACAACAGAATCACATCTGCTATCAGATGTTTTTATTTGGGATTACAAAAACACTGAATTACAATAATTAGAGAAACTATAGTCTTATTGATAATAAAAGATGCATTTTCAAGTGGGCCGAAATGGAGGAATCTCAAGGATCCCCCCAAAATCGAGAATGTTCCAAGAACCATATTAAATAATATGCTTCCAAACATAGTCATATCATTATTTTTTCAAATTATTGCACAGTTCAAAATCAAAACATAAAGCTCATATTTCTAGAAAATCATTGAAGATCTAGATATGTGTATTGTTTTTAGAGATCAAAATCTTCTTGTATGACAATAATAAAAGATATTTCCGACTTCCGTGTTATTGAATTAAAGACAAGAAAGATAGTTCATCCCATCTTTATGATAGAACAAACATTGTCGTAAAGATGTGACAAATTTAGCTGCAAGCTCTGAAAAAATCGCATCATGCAAACAGAAATGAAGCGAGAAAAGCTTCTTTAGAGAGAAAAAAAAAGATTATATTTACTATAGAAAGACAAATAGCAGTAGGTATGTCTGAGCATAATATAGCTACGATATTGCAAATATAAACCGAATTCTATCATTTACGAAGAAACATTACAAGAGGATTTTTTTTTATTTTAAGAGCCAACTAGCATCAAAAGATAAACTTCCAATTTGATCAATAGGGTTTCAAGCCCGCTTTATTCAGAACGAAGAGCCATTAAAGAAATAATAAAAAAAGAAAAAAAAAAGAAAGAAAGACGGAGAAAAAAGAAATTAAACTACCATCTATTTAATTAGATTTTGTACTAAACGAGACTGGAATGGTTATGAAAACGATAATTTAATACAATTCCAAAATGGACCTGCACAATTAACTCTATACTTTTTTTTTATTAAATTGAAGTTACTTTATAAGATTTTAGTTATTTAGTTCTATATTGGCTATGAATAATCTCTCTTTAATATTATTTATTATTTTTTTTTGTAACCTCTCATCTGCAAAATGTTGTTTGCTGATTAAGGAAGTAGATATCAGCTGAAGTGTGACAAACTGATTTAGGATTTTGCTGTCATTCACTCTAAATGACTTTATGCACAATTATGAACTACGTCCTAATATCACTAGAGTTTATTAATTGCTGTAACTGGAAAACTAAAATTTTATCTTTCATGAAAATGCAATATTTCTCTGTTGCTACATTTACTGACAATTTATTTCGTAACTGAAAATGAAAAAAAAAAAAAAATTCTTAAATCTAAAATTCCACCTGGCTGAAATTCAGCACTCGATATCCTATCATATCATTCCAGCAGACGTGATGAAAACCTTTCAGCAAGGTAGTTGGTTCACGCTCCCTGATGGGTGCAAAAATGGTGTGAGCTCATCTACCCTCTACCGATGAAAGAAAGTGTCTCCTACGGAAGGGTTTGCGGGGCTATAGCCTTTAGTTCCCGCTAATGTTGTCCTGTTGGTCCGATTATTCAGTTTCTTGGTGCGCCTTCCATTTTCAGCGAATCAGATTGTCTTTTCGATATACATAATCTATTTTATACCGTTATTTCACTTTTCGAGTGAATCTCATATAAATTTTAAGCAAACATCAGGAATTTTGTTCTAGATTGATATAATTAAAAATTTTATTCATTAATGCGGAATTATTATAGTATATACTATATCTATGCGTTTAGTATTCTTTAATGAAAAAAAGAAAGACTAAAACAATTGTTATACATGACAAATTGATGATATAATGATCAATGACACACGCACACATAATTAGAATTGTTCATTAATTTAGAATTATTTCAAAATGTATCATTGCTTTGAGATATGGATTCAACACTATTATCATGGAAGCATCTTCATTTGCCCTTCGTACCATGCCCAAAAATATTTAAACGCTAAAGACTTGATTCTCTACGTTTTTAGATCGTATTTTATCACTTTTACTTAAAAATAAGTTAGAGTAGCAATCTTATTGATCTAAATCCTTTAATTCTAAGGCGTATTTACGAATTATAGTCATACAAGCATTACGGCTATAATATGTCCCAGCTATAATATGTCATGAACTTAGCCTAATGGCACTTTTTTGTGCCTTTATTCGTAAATCATGAATTTTTCAGTTACCTAATTATTTCGTTGACACGATGCCATGATCTAAATTTGATAGTGTGTTTTACTTTAAATACTAGTTTTATAACGTGCCATTGCCTTCTGTCCACAGAACTTTATGATAGGATCCATACATGAATGTTCTAAAATATTTAGAATACTTAAGTTTAAACTAAATATCGATTCCCAACATAATTCGATTCACTAAACCAGAATAATTGTAATTTCTACTTAAAAATGGATAGATAATTAATGCTTAACAATAGCTAATTAATGGCTATTTTTCATGCAGTTCACGATAACTCTCTGACTTTTCAGTAAGTGCCCTCTTATTAAATTCTTTTGGTGAAAGAAAATATATTCATGTTATATTTAATGTCGCATGCACGCAAACACATGCATCACTAATGGCATGTCAACGCAATATTTAAAACTACGTAAAATTAAACTTTTACGCAAATCTTTACAGATATTATGCAAACAAAAAATTGGTTTACAAATATTTTGCAAATAATTTTTTTTTGTCAAATTTGATCCTTAGCATTTTTTATATATTAATAGCTATGTTATATATCTTTATGTGTATCTTTATTATTATTTTTATTTTGAACCAAAAGAGTTTGAGAATAAAAACTTGTTTGTAAAAATTCCCATCCGTGCCATTTTGAAGCAATAAAAATATCACAACTTGTGAGAATTTCATCAATACTGTGAACTTTGCAGATTCCATTCCCATCGAAAATTCTCTCTGTCAATAATTTTGATTTTTCTGTTCTATCATAACAAACATCTCTTGTTGGCAATGAAAAAGAAACACTGAGAATTTCCTTCTGAAAGAAAGACACAGATAATAAAATTTTGTTGAAGCTACGTTTCAATTAATGTTTCTTATCTTTTACAAAATTTCCTTTACCACCGAGAGAAGACATCTGATAAAAAATTCAATTAGTGATGCCATGATGCTTAGGTAAATCTTCAGTAAACATTTTCAGTTATGCATGGAGGAATTTCTCAATCAAGTACTCTAGTTTTAAGTTGATTGAAAGAAAACAAAGTTTTAATATTTAATAAAAGAGAAGATGAAAAAAAAAAAAAAACCAACATTGTATTTGCAAAAACAATGCAATGCAAGATCTTAGGTTTTTTCTTACGTCCAACCAATCTCAATAAATGATTTCTTTTGTCGTTGTTAAATTGTTAAGTTTCAGTAGAAAATGTGCATTAAAATTTTTAAAAAATATGTATTGAATTAAATGACGATATTACGGAGCTTCATTCATGCTAAGAGAAAATGCAAAACTTTCTTTGGATACCTACCGCACAAAGATTCTTCAAAGATAAGCATCTTTAATCAAAATTTTGTTTGGAAAAGTTTATTTATTATTCAGGAGGGATTCATAAATTCGGAAATAAGCAGAACTGAAAAGGATATTTCACAAAGGGTTAAATATAAGCAATCAAACGAAAAATTATATTTTACTTTTTATTAGAAGCTCAAATTTAATCTTAATTCCATTGCATTGATTTTTTAAATATTATACTGACTTACTGAGCAGAATCTGGAATGAGTGACATCTGAAAGCAAATGTTTTTTTCCCCTTTTTACTTTCTAAAAACAATCATGTTTAGAATGTGCTCCGAGTTGTAAGACAATTTCAGACACTCTTTATGGACAGTTTATAATCGCCGCTTCTGATCCCCCCCCCCAAAAAAAAGGTTTTCAGGCATCCGTCTTTCAGTGTCAGACTAAAGAAAACTGCTTGATAACATAGAAATAAAATTGTTAAATTCCTGAGGTTTAAAATAAAATCATATTGCTATTGCATCTACATTTAAGGAAGTTAATAGAAAAAAAGTGTCATTTAGTAGCTACTTTCATTAAGGTTTAAGTTTTAGTCCATTAAAATGTTTGTGCAATCTTTTCTAACTTATTCAAAGACAATAAGAGTTTAATGCATCCAATTATGACTGACAATCGCAGCAGAACATAACCTGTTCCTTACGAGAATGCAACGGTGAAATAAGTATCAAGTGATATTAGACATTTCAGTTTTGATTATTGGAGGCACCAAACTTTTGATGCAAATATATAATAACTTGAACGTTTTATTACCTTGAAATGGGACCTATATTAAAAGTAACACTCGAATCAAAAGTAATCACTAAAATTAAATATAAACAAAATTGATACATTGACAGAAAAAAATCCAATCCAAAAAAAAAGCTTTCAATTTGGTTCGTGAAGAGAGAATATAACGATTAACCGAAGAAATAACTAATATATAAATATATATTCATGTTATGTACTATGATGAGGATAATCTTTATAGCAAGTAAAAAGCTATTTCATCCAATCTCTTTTAATTACGGTCCAAATAAATTTTTATATTTCAGAGATGGTAAATGAATAAAAATTTGGCATCAAGTTTTTATTATTTTTCCTATAATAATTCCTATAATAATAATAATCAGATTCGTCAATAAGTGGATGACATTGTTTCAAACTTCAGTTAATATAAATTATTTTTAAAACTGTGTTATATTTAACTGACTACAAATAATTTCACTTCATCTATAAATTTTATTATGTAAAGTATTTTTAATGTAACCATTTTGACTTTTAATATTGAAAAACTGATCAACCAAAGTTTAAAAACTGTTCATATTTTTCTCTTTTGAAAGGATCATAATAAGATAGAATTTTAGAATATCCAATCGGAAGCAAAGTTGAATATCTAGATCAAAAGGTCGTAGAATGATAATGCTTTAGGCTTCATTTGTCATTTGTTTCCTTGCTTGTATAAATTCATCGGTAATCCTTTTTTTGTATGTAATGATTTTCATGCCACGTTGAAAGGATACAGTAAGAACATTTGTATGTTCGTGTGAGATTCTTTAGAGTCTTTTTTTCTTCCTTTCTATTTATCGTGTGAACGATTTTCACACCTTGCAATTATCTAACAGCATTCTAAACTAAAAGCATTGGTATGTTATGTTAAGAAGTATTTTTGCTTTCTGAGGTCGAAAGTGAATATTTTGTTACTAAGAACTTGAAGATACTTGATTTGCTTATCGTGTGAAAAATGTGTGCTATACACTCAGCAGAAGTTTTTCAGCTGGCGTCCTGGGATAGGGGTAGCGCATCTTCCTCGTGATCTGGACGTCCCGAGTTCGAGTCTCGGTTTGGGCATGGTTGTTCTTCCTGTTCTATCTGTGAGATGTGTGAATGTGCCCTCCTGTAAAAAGGGGTTGTGCAAGCGAATGAGTAATGCGTGAGTACTCAAGTCGTACTCTTGGCCCAAGTTGGTTCTATGATAAAAACAAGAGGCGCTCGCCCTTAGGTTTAAATCGGTTGTCTTTGAACAGCGGGCTTTCCCTGGCATGTGCCATAAGAAACAATAACAGAAGTTTTTCAGCATATTCTGAATGATGTGAATGCATTTCCTCTCTTATCAATGACTCATTTTTTTCCTACTAAATTTAGAAACAATTTGATTAACATAGGACTTTTTGTTTTCCGTTTCCATTTGTTCAATGAATTATATTTAGTTTCATTCTTTATTAACTGCCTTATGTTTGATCCAAATTCATGAAAAATAGTTAAATATAAAAAAAAATTGCTTGAAATTTTTTTAATTACTTAGTTTAATGAAAGCAACTGTATTTTATCCAGCGCCTTTAGAAGTTAGAAAAACTGCCTTTTCATGCCTATTTTTCATTAACTTTATAAATCTTTTATAGCAGCATAAGAACATAAAAGAGTAAAAAAGAAAAATATTACAATTTAATACTGGAACGACTTCTTTATAAATAACAGTTTATTAAATTACGTGTTGCATGTTTCTTGCATTCGAATTTTCCAGCAAAATGTTCTACAACCTCTCGCATTATCGATAAAATTCAATACTCTTCCAAAAATTGTGTTAGTTAAAGTGTCGGATAAAGCTTTGTTCTGAAACAGCTGATGAAACTATAAGAAATTATTATTGTGTCTTGTATCCAAAATATTTATAAAGGAAAAATGGAAAACAACTAATTGACAAAATATACAATAAGTTGGAAAAAAATTAAACTCCAGATTAGCAAAAATCTATCATTTTCCCCCAAAGCAACATTGCCAACTTATACTAGTACGCCAAAGTGTAACATAAAATTTATATTCAAAGATGATTCTGAAAAGAAGTTAAAGCAAGCAAGAAATTTTTATGCACGTTCGAATGAATGAAGAATAGTATAAATTTGAATAAAAAATCAGTGCTTTGTGCCATAAATAGTTAATGTTGTAGAAAGAAATAAAAAGTTTCGAATTTGATATTTATTTGAATTCGATTAGCTACAGTTTTGCAATTAAATTAATAAAATTGTCGGAATCAAGTGCAATTATAAAATAAAGAAAGCTGCTTTTTATCAATAATTTGAAAAAATAAATCCAACATTGTGTTTGTAATACATTTTTCAATATAAAAGAGTTTCTATGTACAAAAAGTTTCGTTTTTAAATAGCTTTATTATGTAGTATTTTAAGTGCAAAGAAAAAGAATCTCAGATTTTACTAAAAAAGAATGAAGTATAATTTTTATGCATTGGTTAGTCAAAAACTATAAAACAATTGAACAAAAATAAGGACTCTTTACTTCTTTTTTTCCCTGTTCATTGACGAAAAAATAATGCTATTCTTTTGAAAAATGTAAAAGAAACGAAGAAATTATCTGTAAAAAAATTAATTGTTTTTCATTTTAGAAGCTGTGAAAAAAATTGTTATTTTTTTCTGCCCTCTGACTATCCGTATTTGATAAATCTGACATTGTTTTTCATCTGAGCGTAGGATTGAATATTTTTTTCATGAATTTTAAAGTATATGCCTTTTTATGTGAAAAGAAATATTGTTCTGTTATGCAAAAATGTTAAATAAATATTTACACATTCATGCTTCAAAGCAAATTTTGTGAGGAACAAAAATTTCTTCCTTGAAGGAATTTCATATACTTAGAAGAATTATAATTTCAGAATTAAGACATTATTCAAAATTTATTTTTATTTAAAATTTAAATTGTGGTTAATATTTTGTCTTTCCTAGAAATAACCTCCATTGCTTAAAAAGATTCTTTGAAAGGAATTTCAACGAAGGTCTTTTATTAAGAAAATGCATTTCAGATGATTAACTATGTGTCACATAGAAATACTCTCAATTCATGCGGTATTCGAATTGCACGAATTCAGTTTAATTGTTTGAATAAAAGTCCTAAGAAATTCAATACGGTAACACAGATCCGGTTTTATTACAGATCCGGTTTTGTCCCCTTGGTACAACCTTTACGCTTCTCCTCCATTACAATTCACACGTCCTCACATGAGATGCGCGTCTGCTTTCTCAAATTATTCTATCACGCAAAAATATTCTCTAACAGCAAAGAATCGTTTGAAACTCGCATAAAGTCATTCAAACTCAATAAAAAGGTTTCATAAGTGATTTGATAATGTAAACTAAATAAAACTCCGTAACTATTAAACATTCTTCTTCCCAAAAATTCATCTTTATTTAAACTATGATACTAAATTTATGTATCGTTTATTTGAAAAATATTATGTAAATAAAGAGCTATTTTTCCATTTTCTCAGAATTACTTAATTATTCCACCTACACGTTTCATCTCTAAACTCGCATTATTATTGTACAAAAAAAATTATGATGATGATTCAATGTATTTGAATCATCATTATTTAAGAAAAAATATTTTCTGTATTGAAAATTTTCGAAAGCAGTAATATTTTACAAGTTATAAGCTTAAAAGAGATTTTCGTCAATCGTCTTTACTACCAACAGTTTTCATCCTCATAGTTTCAACTTTTAGGAAATTAAATGAGTAAAAGCTGGACTTGAGAAATTTCTTATTTTCTGGCAGGAAAAGGAACGTTTGTTCGCCTTCCGGCTTGCCGACCAGAAATTTCTTTCTGTGTGCTCATACTAATTCATTCTTGTTGGATTTAACATGAATTATTTTGCATTTGCTCTGAAGCTAGTTCGTAGTGTTGTATTGGCGCTAGTTCTAGCTAGTGTTATTTTGCTGATCATAAAGCAGTGAATTACAAATATCTTATCATTTTAAGTTTGCAAATAAGATTGTATGGATTGATAGCACAGTTAGAATTTGGAATTCACTGCACGGCATGTTTGAGAAAAAGAACATGACGTCACAAAGCAGCATCAGCTGTATTCTAGATAGTATGCGTAGTTGCTCTCGCCATGTAGTTATGACGTTATGGAAATTAATCACTTTGATGCCAGTTTGTATGCAGGTAGAACACCAAAATGTTATAAGAACTTAACATTCACTCATTCAAATTTATACAAATTTTTATGTATTCAGAGTGTTTTTTTAAAGAGTGCATTTAATGTCATTCTAATAATTGATGCAAATGCGAATCAAAGCACATAAATGGACAATAAAAATTAATTTGTTGAACAACAAAAAAGTATTAAAATATTCTATTCACTTATGCTCCATTTTTTTATATATATATTTTGACTAGTCATGTAATTAAAGTTTTCGTGATATCATGAACTCTTATTTTATAAATACTTTAATTTTAATATGTCTAAATTAAAAATGCTTTTAAATGATCTTTGCAGAGATGTAAGTTCATACATATAATATAATGCAAAGAGATAAATGAAGATGAATGCTTTCATTTTTTGTTGAATTCCTCGTTATTTTTTCTCATCCATAATTCTGATTTTTAAAATTTTTTTACTTGAAAGCATTAAATGTAATTGAATCCACTTTAACAAACAAAGAAATTTAGACAAAAGAATGCATTTTTTTGACATGCTTGTCAAATTCAAACCTATTAAACTAGATTTAATACATCAGATTGCGTTAAAATTAAATCCGGTGCCGAAAGTTTTTATTTCTCTTTTAGCATTTAATAAAATACGTTTTCAGGCTGGCATTTGAAAACATAATTTCTTTTATGTTTGATGTTTCTTCGTATTAAGTTTGTTCCTTCGGTACTGCCGTATGACAATCTGGGACGTGCCATTTTATTTTACCTTTTGTAGCGCTGAAATGAAAGCTCTAGCAAAATTTGTCCATGATATATTTTTAATGAACACGATACTGATTTAAAGAAGAATGAAGATTGCATAAGTTTTATTCAGAGATAAATGGTTCAGACGGATTAATAATTCACGAAAAGCTTTTGAATTTTTAACCAAAAATTCATTGAAAAAGTGAAGCTTAAATATGTTTAGCATGTTTGCGTTTGTTATATGAAACATGTGCCTCTTTTAAAAACGAAAATTATTCGACAGAATATAATACAGAGTTATTCTAAATTCCTGATACAAACTTAGAGAGACAGAGAACAAGGATAGGAACAATATTCATATAAGAAACTCAGATCGCAATCCAGTCATAAATACCGGATGTCCCCATTTAACTGAAACAAGAAGCTTTGTTCCTAACGTCTAGACTTGTAAAGATATTTAAACGAAATTTTCAATAGTGGTACGTTTATTTAAAACAATTAGTTATTGTAATAGGAATATATGGTGCATCCTTGGCTATTTCGATCTCCCGAGTTATCGAGCATCGATTACTTTTTCACAGGAAATTTGTTTTATTTATGAGGCTACGTTAGAGGCAGCTGATGGATCTCTTAGATCGAATATCAACACGGCTGCACGCGTGTGTGAAATACGTGGCATCTTTGACAGTATGCCAATTGCTTTACCGACGCTGTCAAGAATGTATCGCCGTTGGTGGACACAACTTTGAACAGTTCTTGTAAACATTTCACTTGCCAACGACGTCATTCCTTAAATGCTTTATCTTTCTCTTCATTTCTTATTGCCTCCCTCATCCCCATACATTCCTGTATGTTAAATGATTGGTTTAACTAAATGTATCACAACGTATTTCATTATAATATCTTCGCTCGTTTAGAAGTTAGAAACTAACCAGCTTGTTTCAGTTGAATTGAAGCAATCAGTATTTATGACTAAAGAAATGTGTTACGACCTGGATTTCTTTAGTGAATATGACTCGTATCTTTGTTCTTTACCTAACTTCTGAGTCTACACCATGAATTTGGAATCTTCCTGTATTTATATACGGCAACTCTTCCCTTATTTGCGATGCAATAGTTATCACTATAGCTACGTGTTATTTTCAAGTGTTTCCATTTTTAATTTGGATAGGAGAGGGTGAATGAAGACTCGATAAGCATGATCTGGATGCAATTGAACAACGAATGAGGTAAAATAAAGATTGATGAAGTGGACTGTAAGATGATATGAATTATTTTTATATAAGTAGGTACATATAAATGTTAGATCAGCAAACACTGGAGAATATTTTAAGTAGGCATGTTGCAGAAGCCGGACTAGGATCTTTTCAGACAAGAATTTGGAAGAAATTGCATACATTCTTGTAATAGTTCAGAAATGATGACATGACAGGGGTAAGAAGTTTGTTGGGATCTAAAATGGTTTTACTCATAAATAACAAACTACCTTCCTGCTGAACATCTATAAATTTAGAATACTTTAAAACTGAAGATATTAACTTAAAACATTATCCAATTTGCTATAAATTAACGCAGGGAACTGAATGGACCTAAATGTTTCCATGAATTTTATATGAAATTAGATTGGAGAAATTGGATTAATAAAATGAAATCAAAATATATTTGCCTATCAGAAGAGATCATATATCCTATGAAATTTTTTTTTAAACCTTACAAATTTTTGTTTTTTCTTAAAATTTACATAAAAAAAAAAATTGGCATTCATTTTTTAAGATTAACAATTGACAAGAATGATAAATTATATTAAATATTTTCGTATAAACTGATAAAATTATTTGGCAGTTGCTTTCAATTCTAACAATTTACGTATTGATATTCTGAGATTGATTACAAATAATTAGAAGTATTATTTTAAATTAGTCAGTCCCGGTTGCAGAAGTATCTTTTCAAAATATATATAATAAGCAACCATTTTGACCCATATCGAGTAGATGCAGGTATATTGAAGCAAAAAGTCCTTTTTAAAAACTTAATAAGGTTTCTTTTTTTATTTAAAAAATTATCTCATCGAATAAAAAAAATATATCAGTTGCTGCTAAAAAATTCTAGATCACATCCCATGTTCGCGACACTTAAAAAAGGGAATAGTTGAATTTATTTTAATTAGTAAGGACATCTGAATAATCAAAATTTTCAGTCAGCCAACTTAATTTGAGTGCAAGCTTTCAAAGGAACAACAGTATATTTTAAACTCCGCTTTTGTCTTTAATTTCTGTTTTATGCTTGTTAAAATACTATATATAATATTCCAAGGAAAACTACAAAGCGATCCATTTGAATTGTAGCCATGCAGACAATTGTCACTTAGGTTTATTGATAGTAATAATGAATACTTACCAAAGTGGAAAAGTCTCCTATGAAAAAAATCTTAAAGAGATCAACCAGTTGACGAACTGGAGACAGAAATTTCATTTGTAATTACTGCATCTATTTTGTGGACTCGAGAATTCAGTTTGTGTAGTTCATCACGATCTGGTCTTCTATATTTTGAAAATATAACTGGTAAGTATTCTGAATTTGAAAGGTTATTTTCGATACATATTCATATCACTATCATATGAATGTGTGTATATGTAATTTTCCAATATAGAATTACATTAAAAAATTTGGTGTGCGAAAAAATATGTACGTAATATGCATATTAGATACATAGCTATGCAGACGACGACGTTATAATGTTACCGATATATAGCACATTTATTTCTTTTGTTTAATATTTATTTCCTTTTTTTGCCTATTTCGAATATCTCGATGGACCATTAGAAGTGATGTCAAGAATGCTGTTTAACATGCATAAAAATCTCACATTTGTTATAAAACACTCATATCCATAAATACAAGATAATGCAAGTTCAGGAAAAGAAAGAGTCAGAAGCAAAACAGTGACTTATTTGTAAAACCTATATTTTAAACAAAAGGTAAAGAGCAAAAAAAAAAAAAAAAAAAAAAAATTCTATGTGTTTGATATCAGTAATAAAAATTGCGATTTTTTGCTCCCTGGAGCAAATTAAAAAAAAACTATTTACAATAACCAATATTACATGGTTGGTATGATTGTTTAATACATAGTATGTCTCCCAGACGATGCAATACAGTCCGTACAACGCCGAGCCATGCTGAGTATCAAATTATCGATCTGATCTTGGGGAATATTACACCACTCATCAAGCAATGCTCTCCGAAATTCCGGTAGACATGTAGGAGGTGGTTGACGGGCTGCAACTCGTCAGCCAAGCATCTCCCACACATGCTCTACTGGATTCAAGTTCGGTGAGAATGCTGGCCAGTCCATACGAGTGATATCTTCCGATCGTTTACGATGCTTGTATGGTGGGGACGGGCATTGTCATCCATAAACACGAATTCTGCGCCCATGCGCCCCGAAACAAATGTACATGTTGTTCCAGAATGAAGTCCCGATAGATTTGTCCTGTCATGGTTCCAATTTGAACATGCAGGTCAGTTCTGGAATCCAGAATACTTCCTCCCCAAACGAGCAATCCTGCACCACCGTAACGGTGTCGTTCAATGATGTTCTCTTGGTGGTAACGGGTACCTGGCGCTCTTCATATGAAAGTCCGACGAGAATCAGACTGCAAGCTAAACCTGGACTCGTCGGAAAACATCACATAAGCCCACTGTTGCGGTGTCCACAATGCAAGCTCCTATTTCAGGCTAACCGCAGGCGACAGTGACTTGCAGTAAGTGGAACACATCCGACAGACCTACGAGTACATAAACCAATCCGCCCTAAGCACCTGTACATGGTATGCCTTGAAACTGTCATACCAGTGGCTGAAGAGAGCTGACGGGACATGTCTGATGCTGTACTCCGTCTGTTTATGCCGGTCCTCATTCGGCGTTGTAACTCGAGGGCGACTTGTGCTGTAACGTCTACTCATGTTACCATCATCTTGAAATCGTTACCAAAGCCAGGAGATGACATTCTGGGAGATTCCAAGTTCCTCGGATACTTCCAGCCAATCGGGAGTACCAACATGTTCGGTACGTCCACATTCCAGACGGACGATAATTCTACCACGTAAAACATCATCCAAATGCTTAAAGCACTTGCGAACAATTTTACTTCTTTACCCGTATTCTTTATACATTACTTTCTTACACTCGCGTCATTGTGACGTACTATCATCTGGTGGCTTCCTGCAATTTGCATATGATTTTTGAAGATATGCGTAGTCATTTTACGGGTGATATACATATTTTAGAGTTCAGTTTCCGCGTGACTCTGAGTTATCCTTAATTTATGGACATGAATGTACATAAGAAACTCCTTTCTGTGCCAATTTATTTACCGTTTCCATGACTTTTATTCTATTATTTGAATATTGATATGAATAAATCATAAACATTTATAAACGGTAATTTCTTTTTTTTCTCATATAGATATTATGAAATAGCAACTCCAACTATTAAAACCGATTTCAAAATGCCGTTTTTAAAGTAAGAGAACATCTTTTAAGACTTATCAAAGAAAGATAGTTTAAGCTTCCATTTCAAATGAGTATTAATGGCTTGTAACAAATGGATTATAACATATATTTATTCTCAAAAATTATGATTGAAATTAAAATTTTCATATTCTAAATGGTTTTTGTCCGGTTGTGAATTGTAATATGAATGTATGTATTATATCAAACTGTAATATTAATCAGAATATGGGAAAAAGACATTCGATTCAAAATAATTTTTAGATTTCCAAACATTTTGACTATAAGTTCAATACGGATCGAAAATTATGATTGTACAGCATTTCTATCTATGCACAATAAACTGAAAGTTGGAGAACATTTTGTGCTTATTTTATTTCAAATGGGCAAGCTAATATAAAATATTCTGAAATTAAGCAACTATATTTTGAGATTGAACTCAACAGTTTTTGTTCGATAGTTCAAAAATCTGTTCTAAACTTGCTCGAAACTTTTTAAAGAAAGATCATATAAAGTGAGTTTTATCAAATGTGTGGAAACTTTGTCTCAAAGCGCATTTTATTTATAACTAAAACTGTCTATTTTACATTCTTAATATCATAAAATATTTCCTATCACTAAAACAAATTGCAGATTTCGACTGTGTACTCAATTAAAATTCCTTTGATGCCAATGATTGACTGTAAATGACAGGATATACATAAAAGAATTTAGCCTCACTTTTATTAGTGGCTTTCTTTGCATAGTGAAGGAGCAAATATTTTTATATTATAAATTACAAAAACATGCTAAAAGTAGAACTTCTTTTTATTAATAAAAAACCAAGCAACCAAATATTTTTTTGGTTGCTTGGCAACCAAATTTAGCAACCAAAATATTTTTTTTATGGAACTATAATGGCTTTGTGCTTTTCTAAATGGAAACTGCACTGTTTCTATTTGATATTTTGAGCGCTATAAAAGCTAAGAAATATAAAAAAATACTTTTCAATCTTTTAGTGTTGAATCTAAAAACCATGCATCATTTTAACCAAAAATTAATTTAATTCCATTCTTATTCAAATATTAAAAAATATTTTTACAAACACATGCATTTTCAAATAAATAGCATTCAAATAAACCGAAAGAATTAAATTATGAAATTAAAAATGTGCCTACGATTTCGAGCATCTAGCGGATTTTGGATACTTAGAGACTCTAGGCAGTGTACAATATGTGCCTTCTGTATTAAAAAAAGATCTAATTTCACATTTCAGCAAATTTTTAACCCATTAATAATTTATCTTAAGTTGATATTTCTTATTTTATTAGCTTAAGTGGACATATATTTGTTTTTATTAACCTGTTATGACTATTATTTATTTCATCATGACTATTATTACTAATTATTAATCTATCAGACGACCTGCATCCACTTTTTTACAAGAATTTATTGCAAAAATGTTCATCCTTATAAATATTCTAATAATTATATATGAACGTAATTGCATATATATATGAATCTGTTCAATTATACTTGATAAAGTGTTAATATTATCCTAATATTTTACCATTCATAAAATTCTTTTCTTTACAAACCTATTTATTTAGCAGCTTCGAAACACATTTTTTACTACCGATCAGCTGGTAGAGTTTTCTTAATGAGGAAACTGGCTAGTCTGCTTGGTCGGAAATCTGTTACTAGTGTTCAAAGGAATGCAATTCATTATATCCTTTGATATAATGAATTGTATTCATTATATCAAAGGATATAAAATACAGAGTAGTATTGCACCGTTCTCTGATGTCATATCCTTTTTTTTTCTCCTAAGATGAGCTCATTGGATTCCAAAATTAAAAAGGTTCGGTACATTTCAGGGTGCCTAAATCAACTGAATGAAAAAAAAAAATGACAACCAATAGGAAGATTGTCGTAACCATTGAATATAACCTCACAAAAATTTTCTCATATACTAAATTAATAACTAAAGGTGGTATTACAAAGAACGCCTTGCATGGCATTGGTGTACAAGTATAACGAAATATTAACATTGGTGTTCATTTAGTATTTTTCCAAAATTTATCATATGTACCTTGGCGATGAATCCTTGGCTTGCGGTTATTATTGAACGGGAATTAAATTTATGTTTCAGATGCGTTTTTCTCAACTGATTGAAACAAAAATTTGACACAGAATGACACTCGTTATCACAAAATCTCATGCAAAATTTGACACATTTTAGTCATTGCGCTTTTGAGTGATCACTTTTACATAATTTTGAAAGTGCAGAATGGAGGCAGTTTCATTCCTTGTTTGGTGTAGTTCACAATTTGATAGGTATTTGCAACATAAATGTTAAATCTGTGTGCTGAATTTTATTCGTCTAGCTCTCTTCATTTTGTAACTATCGTGTTAATTACTATTCGAACACCAGTACATATAGACTTCCTCTAAAGAGAATTTACTTAAAAATTTCATAGAAATCTTCAAATTTGGTGTACATTACATTTCAATCAACTAGTTAAAACATTTTTATTTTTGTCACAGACAGACAGACATAACACAAAAATGTGTTTTTTGAGCACATGGAGGCCTAAAATTTTGGAGATTTTACAAAATCTCGAGTTTGAATGTTTTGGCTACAATAATTTCTCTGTATTTCAAACACGACAAAGAAATGAAAAAAAATTGTTAAATTTGTGGTTTAATATACATACAAATATACAAATAAAAATGGATGTAATGTATGTCGCTTACTTTATTATTAAATATTTATGTAATTACCTTTTGATTTAAACAATTATGCTTTCAACATTTGTTACTCAATACTGCAAGAAAGTATTAACATTCTCGCATTTCGAGTCATTTCATCAATATTATGAATAAATATCACCATGATATATCAAAAGACAATGAAGAAGATGGATTCATCTTTTTAATTGCTCTTCCGCTCAGCCATAAAATGTCCAGAAATCTAATAATCACCATTAACATGAAAATACGGAAATTTATCCCAAACCATGAAACGTAGAAAGAAAAATACTGAATATAACATTCAGACGAGATGAGCTCAAATATTTTAACATAAAGTCACGGTGCAACGACCGATTCATGTTTCTGTTTTCCAAGTTCTTATAATGCGGATACTCCGTTCTCTCTGACTGTGATTTATGCCGCGCAAATAACGAACTGATATTTTATTAAGTTGTTTGTTAAACGTGAAGATAATTTTGTCGGAGAAATTTGCTTTTTGATGTAAAAGAAGAATTTGTTTATGGCATAGAATACAAATTTGAATATTTTGCAACAATTTATGATCAAAATACGTGACAACGTGATTAATAAGCGGCGTAAAAATTATGAAACAAAGCAAAAAAAATTATGAAAGTGAAATAAATAATTTAAAATGTCATGAGTTTTAAAATTTTTTTTTAAGGTATGATAATTTGTGTACTTTTTCGTCTTATTCTTAACAATTATTTCTTTAAATTCTTTCTACGGAGAATACAAAGAAAAGTACTGTAATCGCAAAAAAAAAGAAGATCCTGAGATTTTGATTCATTTTTACATTTTATACTTCTGTGAATCCAAAGACACATTTTTTGGAAATTTATTGACTCATCTGTGATTGATTTTGAATTCAATAATTAAAAAACGAATTGAGCTAGAGAGATGAAATTTGCTATGTGGCATTATCACTTATAGTATTATTATAACATTATTTTTTACACTATTGTTCACTGTGTGACTAATTTGCAAATTGTGACTTGATTTTAAATGATATAAGTCTGAAGAAAGGCTGTTCGTCTCTCTAGATGTGTGCACAAACGAAAAAGTTACAAGAATGAAATTCGGTACGTCTAAAATGCAGATATTAAATTTTGAGCCAAATCTATTATCAGATGGACTGTCAATCAATGCATATACTTACTTGAAATTTAACTCGATATCTTTTAAACTAACAATTTAAGTAACTGGAATTTCAGATGCGGTCTTGTGAATAAAACTGTACGTCTGCCTTAAAATTTACACTCGACGATTGAACGGTAAGCGTCCAAGTTTCATATTTGGCTTCCTTCATTATACTACAAAACATAAAATAGAATAAATTGCATTAAACACTTACAAACATGTTTTGACCTTTAAGAGTTCATCTCCTCCCACTCCATTCTTTGAGTACACTCAGAGAATGGAGACCATTATGAGAGATTTGAAAATCAGGTGCTATTTTTATATAAAAAGGCAAGAAAGACAAGATAAGAACTCTCTCTTCAGTTTCTTATTCCTTTCGTTGTCTCCCCCCCCCCAGATTTCAGATTAAAAGTCTTGTCTTTTAACCTACAGTACCCTAGTGTTAAAAGCAGAGTTTGTGCTTAAAAGGCATTTCTTCAAGCAACGGAATGAAACTGCTTAGCTATAACCTGTAATAACTGAAATATAAATGATGTTCTGTACCAAAGCTGAGTTATGAATTTGACGAGGCGAATGTTTTTAATTTAAACACAAAGTTTGAATTTTATTTATTGCAATTTAACTAAAACTTCAATAATTCAATTTTTAGCTTTATGGAATGAAGAAAAGTTTTCTAAAGCAAATGCTCTTAGAATGTGGAAATATAATGAGTCGAAAGAAAACTTTTCTAGCTAGCAACTTATAAAGTTGGTACTGTAATAGAATCAGAAAATCTGTATCGGAACAAATATCAAATGGACGGATTTTTAATGGAAACAGGAATTCAATGCCTTTTGATACAGATGTAGGTATTTGAATATTTATTAATTACGGGGCTTTGAAATACCACAAAAGATTCCCTTCCAAGTCCTGGCTTAGCATTTAGAGTACTGAATGATCAAGCAACCGCGATAGTAATATGGGAAAAATAACCAATTAACGAATAGCCTTTTAATACCCTTCTCCCTAAGTAGGAATTTTTTCCATAGGAGATAGCCGCATTATCTGAAAGGAGCACCTCTCCATAGCACAAAGAGTTCAGACAGAAGTAAGCGGGAAAAGAAATTTAACAGAATTTTTCACGTCTTTAATGTCTACTCGCTTAAGCTGAGCCAACTCAACAACTGACTCGATCATACGATTTGATGCTGCCACAATACTTGACTAATTTTTTTTTATCCAAGATTCGGCACATGACTCAATGCCCACCTCACTAATCACTTGAGCTCAATTGAAGTAAATCTATACTAGAATGACTCCAATTCGGACTTTCGGCGTTCTCTGGTTTCCGAGACAGGCCACAAAGATTTCTAAGAGGATAGCCACAATTCGCATCCTAACGGTCCTATCGCCAACATGACGTGTGATTCTGAATTGTATTCCTTTTTCCAATTGTTACATTTGCTGTCACATCGCTAAATGGTCCCCAAGTTTGTCGTCAAGCGCTGGTTTTATTTATCCGCCATTCGTTCAACATCCACCAGAATTATCTGTAAAATTATCTTCCTTAAGATGGAACTAACTGCGCTGGGAAGGAACATTACAAATTCGTAACAGTTTGCAAAAATTAACTGCCAGTAGATAAGAATGTTTGCAGATTTGGAAACATTTCATTTAAATACATTTTATTTAGTAGTTCCTTATAGTTTAATATTGTTTTATAAAAAGCACTTCTAGCGCGTTTAGTTATATAGTTAAATATGTAAAAGTTGTCTGCTGTTAAATAAAATTCACGCAAGATATTTCGAGAATGCAGTTGCTATGAAACTATAAAAACAGGACTTGGATATTGCGTAAGATAAAAGCACTATTTATAAGTCTATTGGAAGTAAAATGGTTGTGAGTCTTATACAACTGAGAACAATCTGGTAATATAATTGAAACATGTTTTCTGGCTCACTAATGCACAAGAAATCTAAACACATATCTTCCTTTAACGCAGGATGCTTTATTTTGCGACTTGTTTTCCCTACTCTCTTGCGGTTTGAATGCATTGGGAGGATCAAAGACGTGATTTAAGAAAATCGCTGCTGTTTTGTTACGCAACTATGGGATTGCTTTATGATCCCCTATTTATATAGGAACCTAGGCAAAAATAACATTTATCTGTCGCAATAATTTTTACTCTGATTTGGTGTATCAATTCTTCATTTAAGCTTTATTAAAGAACTGTAGATTTATTATAAAAGGAAAGTGACAGATAATATTTATACATGGAATTAATAATGGCATCGTGTGAGATTAAATGCTTCCCTACATTTTATTTCCTTTATAAGTTGGAATTTTTATTTTCTTGCATACGAAGTTATATTAAGAGGAAGTACTGTCATCTCCAAATAAAATTCAAGGATTCGATATTTTAATGGATTTCCATAATCCAGATCACGAAAAGTTAAAAATGCACGCACATTTTTAGACTTATGCTTGTTTGTCAGAGAATAAATCACTTTCAGTTAGTTGGATGGAATTTGGTATAAAGTTTTTACATTAAATGTATAGCTTTCTATCAAATCATGAACGAAATTTATTTTGAGAAAATGTGCATATTTTGCTCACACATTAGATGAAGAAAGAAGGACACATTAGATGAAGCAAGAGCTAGGTGGATGAAATTCGGTATATAGGTTCAGTATCTAAGAAGTAAATCCATACTTGAAACAAATATTTTGAAACATTTGAAGCATATTTTGAAACCAATCAATCAACTCGTAAACAGTCTATATATCTGTACTTTCGATTACATGGGAAAGCCATAACTCAAAAATGCAGTGACTTAAAAAGATGAAATTTAAAATGTGATTTTGTTATTACAGTTGTAGTTCTATCACAGATTTTAGTTTCGATTGGCGCCTGAAATGCTGTTTGGTTTTCTTCTATATACCATTGAGCGTAAAATACTCATGGAGAGAGCTTTCAAAATAAAAATTTGAGTATTTGTGGCATTCATGGTCTTGCTCAAGGTCACAATTTTATGAAGGGAAGGTGATAAATATCTTTAACTGAAAAAATTTCCGAAAAATGACTCCCACTAGTTTATTAATTTATCTTTATTCATTATTAGTCAGTTATTTTTACAAAAAAAAAAAAAAAATCTGAATGACTCATGAAACTGATTATCTGTTAAAGATGACACACAAAATAATTATTTTGTTATTTCAACTTAACATAATATTGTTACTTAAGAACAACTTCATTGCTACCAATATTATTCATGATGATGTGCATACATTTTTCTCATCGAAACTAAAAATGAACATCGAAATTTTTGCATTACCAATTTTTATAACCTTTCTAAAAAATAAGTACACATTTTTTTTCTGCATTTACAAAAAGAAACAAGCGCACAGTCTGAAGTAGAATCTGACTGATCTTGTATTTATTACGAAAGAAATAATTTTTAGTAGGAATTACTAACAGGAAATAAAGAGATGACTGCCTTAAATTTCGAATTTCTTCATATAAACTATGTGGCAATCACAAATCTATTTCTAATTGCCGAAAAAATGTAAAAAACTATTATAATTTTGAATAAAGTTGTTTCAATAAATTAAAAGATGTTTATAAAGTTTTTAATGAAACCACTTGAGTTAATAAATTTTAATATAAGAATTCTTGGTTATTCGAAGAATATCAAAGCTGTATTCCGATTTCCGCCATTCATTATCCAACATTTTGGCTGTTACAGTGGATACCTCATTAACATGCCTTTATATTATTAGATCATATCCTTGAGTGTATCAATATAGTCAATTGGTGTTCTAATCCCTCTATTCGTTAAGTATTCACAAAATATATAATGGACAATACTAATCAACATGAATTCATGGAATCACGTTGTTCCTCTTCATCCGTTGACGCCATTTAGTTAATAATCAAATGTAAAAAAATGATGAAAACACAATTTAACTATATCTGCATAAGATGCGCCATCTGCTGGATTAAAACAAAATTGCAAGAACAGGATAATTCTGTAGTAAAATTTTACATCATTATACTCAAAAGCTGTTTCATAATAAGATTTGTAATCAAGGGAATACTTTATGGTCATTCTATATTTATATATCATTAAAAAAGAGGATAAAATAAGTAATTTGGGGATTTTGAATTCGAATTTCTTGCATAGTCTTCAGTCCCCTATGTGGTGGATTAATAAAAATAATATAGTATGTGTTGTGGATGAATGAGCTGACTTGGTTCGACATTTGAAAGATATTTGAAGTTTTGGTGTCAACCACAGATTTAAAATCATTTTCGTATTGGTGAGTGAGGTTTTGATTTTGATTTTGGTCTACCCCAAGACGACCTGCCTACCCAAAAGGGTCTAAGATCTTGAAGGTCGTCGGGGAGAAAGAGGTCTTTATCTAAACTATTCACATGCCCAAGAATGAAACAGTTGGACATTTGGATGGGTGACATTTCAAAACAAATTCTAGGAATGTCTAAGATGAGCCGAATCATTAAAAATTCAGAATTGAATGAATTGATAAAAAAAAAATCACAGTTTTTTTTTTACAATCACAACATTTTTTCTGTTTGTACTTTGTATGATAGAAAGGGAAAGATTAAAAAGAGTTGCGGTATGCGAATTCAGTATTTGTATTCCGTATTGATTTCCACAGGTATGCAGAAAGTTTGGAGCTGTGATGATGTTATGAACACCTCTTTATTTGGAGCTTTCAGTTTATTCTACTTTTCTAGGAATTCTACTTTTACCTTAAAGTTTAAAGAAACAATTTTGAGACTTGTCTTAAAAAATAATTTATTTGGGTATACTTGATATATTTAAGTAATATCCTGTTGATCCTGTTTTATATTCTGCTAAAAACAGAATTATCTTAACTGATTCCGTCTTCTTCATGCATCACACATTTTTATAGTATCAGAAAAGTCCCTGCAAAAGTTTCTGAAATGTCACACTTGTAAGTAGATGAAATTGAACAGACGTTTGCTTGAATTATATTTTTGTGACAATTTTAATAATATTTTTCCGAGAATATATTTGAAATAAAAAAAAGTATAACTGGGAGAAAAATACAATTACAAAACGCTGAAATCATGAAAAAAAAATCGAGTACAACAGTTTTTTTTCCCATTAAAAGTATTATGTGTAAGCATTTTAAACCTATCAAAACTTTTATGTGTATACATTACTGTGTATACATTATGTGTATACATATAATTATTTTTCATTATTCTGACTTTCTCAAACTGTTTAAACTTTTAGTTAAGTTCTACGTAAGTACTTCTATTTTTATCACAAACTAACTGATGTCTCTTGATTGCCACATTCTCCAAATGTCCCACACATTTAAAAGAAATTCAAAATGAAAATTCTGAGAAAATGAAAGGATGGTTGTCTGAAACATTCCTCTTTGAAAATGATCAAACAAGCACCACGTTAAGTAGACCATGTTCATTTTTACAATCTGAACCCTGCCACCTTTAAAAATGTCATCTACAGAGAAAGTTCCCGAGAGCGATTTTCATCCGCAGTTTTCAAAAGATGTGCCATTTGCGGAGAACAAAGGAAAAGTCTCGGAGATAAGAGTTTTAAGCACATAGAAATATGAAACAATTACAAAAACAGGATGACTGCTTTTCTAACTTTCTCTTAAGTGCTTCATTTTTCACTTCAGCGTGAATTTTTGCAAATCAATGTGTCGCACTGAGGTAAAATAAAGAGTGACATTTTTCATTTCCTGTCGAACTTTATGCATAATAATAATGACGTTACAAAAAGTAAAAAAAGTAAGTTTTTTTTAAATGATTGAAAAAATAAAGAAATGAGACTTTTGGCAGTTTATTGTGCATGAAGTTCTCTCAGAAATTTATACCCATAGAGATGGGTCAAATTTCTAAAATGATAACGACTAGAAAATTCAATCTTCATGAATTCCCACCTTCACAATTTATTTTCCTGAGTACGATGTAGTTAATACTAAAGTTTCCAACTTGAGAACCATTCTAAGTAGCATAAAAATTGCATTGGTAGCTCTAGAAACACCCTTCTATTTAAGTAATTCTTTTGCATAAAATCAGTGACACTTGGAGAATGTCGTCATTTTCTGTACCATATTCTTTCAGCATGTCCCATGAGGTAGGAAAAGTAAATAAATTACTGTAGGAAAAAGTGCACATTTGATGTGTAGAAGGGCACGGACGTGGAATGATCGCACATGGTGTGTGTATGAGAGACATTATTAATTATGATGATAAATGCGACAGTAATTCTAAATTTCAAGCAGATCCTGGCAAAAATTCAAAACTTTTTAAGTGCTTGACTCCCCGAATGTGAATTTATTTTAATAACATCTCTACATTTCAAGAGAATAAATATTTATTCCAGATTAATTAATTGTCTGTGCTCAATGATGTCAGAGTTGCTACAAAGCTATGAATGCCCTTGAAACTGTTATCATTTTATTAATTGTTATTTTACCTAAAATACAATACAAATTATTGCGCGAAATAATTACATTACATAATAAAAATAAATCTAACTGAGGAATGAAGATATAATGTAAATTTAAACCAAAGGGAAAAGAAAAGTTTAAAAATGGAAATGGATCACTTTAGACTGAATGGTAACCAGAAGCTGTAAACAGCTACCCCTATTTTCGAGGGCATACATATACGAAGGGATACGGAGAAATCTGAATAACCTGCCGCCTCGACAGTTTGGGCAGAAGCAAACATTGAGCCCAAAGGGCCATTACTGGCCGTGGTCAAACTTCTCTCTTAGCATACACATCCTATCATCGGTAGGGATACATGAGATGTATCCACTAAGGTGGCGAGAATGAAACACCTGATGATTCTTTTCTCCATGTCTGAAGTACCCTTCGGTGGAGGTAGAGTGAATGGTAATTACTTCTGACTTAGAAAATAGTAAGTCAAAACGGGACTGAAACTTATTTTTAGCTCTTATATAAAATTTGTATTCCGGATTCTACAATGATTTTATATTTCCAGTTTAATTCTGTAATTATTTTCACAATTCATCCAAATGGGCATGACTTGCTTTCTTAAAATGAAGCATTTTATTCGTTATTATACATGAAACAAACTTATAATTTCTTTTCATTATCTATTTGTAATTATGTAAACTTTGATTATTTGTGGTGCAAATATAATTCAGAAGAACCGTGATTTCCAATCTCGATTCTCAAACATATAGATGACCAAAAACCTTTGTATTGTGCGTGAGTTCATGTTTAGAAGAGTGGTGTAAGGAATGTTTTTTAAAGAAATCGCATTCATAATGCAGGTTTTATTCTATTATTTTTTTACGTATTCTAAGGTGATTATTATAAGCTGTAAAATTTGATAGAGTGGAATTGTTAATTCTATCTGTTTATTTTGAAACCAGACAAACATCTCTCATTAACTTATGCTTTTGTTCTTAGTAGCAGGAAGTCAGACAATAGTCATTGTAGTTTATTTTTCCTTTATGACTTGAATATATTCGATCAAAAATTAACATAATATTTTTCATAAAAAATTATTAAGAACGAAAGATTAAAATTATCGTTAAACATTTATTCAGCCCATTTAACATAATAAAACAATGACTGTTTCATCAAAACCCATACATTTATGAGAAAGAGTACCAAACCAATAACCAATTTCAAAATAAGCAAAGGCATTCTTTTCTGAACGATTTTTTTTAATGCAACAACTAATCAAATATGAAAGATCCACAGAAACTTCATTAAGAATTAACAATGAGGAACCAAGAGTGAAGAGGATCTGGAACTCGACGGACTGCATTTCCGGCATTGTTACTTTCTTCTTTTTAATAGAAATAAAGAATGAAGTCAATTGTCAGATACCTTCTTATAACAACGCAATCTTTGTTTTCGAAAACTTGATTGGTATTCCAAATCAATAAAAGTAATAAGTTTATGGGAAGCTGGGGGAGGACGTCGTTAAAAGCATTAAATGCATTTCGTATTTTAATTCTAAAACACATTGTACTTCCTTTGGCTCTGACTAGTTGATGGATAAAGCGTAAAAAGTGCGTGTTATCACATGAGCGTGAGTATATTTTGATGAGCTAGAACCGGGGGCATGATCAAAATTTGACAGATTTGGATATATTTCTCTGCCTTATTACGCCAAATTCGCGAACAAGTTCTATAGAGAAATGGGTGAGTGTTTGGAATGCGACGAGTTTAACATAGTCTTATTTATTACAACCTTATCATGTCTTTGCTACTCGCTTTCCATTTCATACTTTTTACGCTTTCAAGAAATGTACTCGTATCAATTAGGCAAATGTCAGCGATTTGCTCTTCAAAGTCAAGCCATGGCATGATTTTATACAGAAATATATTGGTATAATTCGAAATAATATAAATTTATTTTTTAATCTTTTATTAATAACATATACGTTTTCATTTACAGTGTGCATTATTTTAATACTTGATAAAAATATAACTTAAAATCTGCAAAATAGGAATTGTCTCATTGGACATTTTATTTTAATATATTTTCAATATCATGGTAAAATAAACATACATTTTAAATATATATAAAAAAAATATTTTACCTTGAAGAGATCGCCCTGATTCACTTTTTATCACCCGCTCCATTGTTCCTTAGCTCAACAAATAGCATCAAAGTAATAGTATTTCACCAATGTTTAAGTCATCACCAGTAAAATAAAACGTTTAGATTATTTTGTGAACTCAAAGGAATGCTCACACTGCAAGAAAAGTTAAAAGAAGGAAATATATTTTTTCTTTCTAACATAACAGCCTCTCATTAATATGGAAAAAATAAAGATGCGAGACATTTGCTGTCCGCTCTACCTATTCTCATTCTCTAGGAATGCTTAACAACATTCAAAATTTAAAATCCCATCTCCATACAAGAATATTGTTACTGAAATTTTTTTCTACAAATACCGCCAATCAATCGTAATAACGCAGCGCATTTAATCGCTAATTCAGCAGCTTGCTTGCTGTCTAAATTTTTACTTGGCGGCGACTCCGACTACTCTCACACACGACTTCTCTTCAGCTTGATGGTTGGATTGCCCCGGCCCGGCAGGGGCTTATCCCCGGTAAGGAGAGACTTCACAGTGCTTTGCTGTTTATACTTTGCCGTGGCCGTCTTCGACGAGATTTGGAGATGGCGAGTATCAGGACTCATTATGATTGTCTGATATTAGGGTGTGGGTGCGGAGGTACGCTGCCGTTGAGCTTAGTAAGTTTTTATTGCTTGTGAGCTAGAATTGGCTATTGAGATGCTGTTTAATTTGAATTTGAAATAATAAAAGTTAGGCAGAAAAACTAGAGGGCTGAGATAAATTAAAGTAGTATATTACGGGATTTCCCTGCAGCTTCAGAGTACCTGTCTTTTATAGTTCTGGGAGGCGGGGCTAGAATCTTCCAGACCAATCAGGGCGTACCTGGGTGTATCTCGGTTCTTAGTGGATGGATCGTGAAAGTTCTCGAACTTTCCAGCATTATTCATTTTGTCGCCAAAGTCGCCAAGTTAGTCGCGAAGTTCTGAGTTCATTGACACGGTACCCGCTCAGCACGCACAGGACAGATCGTTCAACGGTCTTTCTTACGATGACACTAGTCGTGCTGGGAAGCAAAATTACAGGTAACAATAATTAGTTAATTTTACTTATCATATTGTAACAATATGATAAGTAAAATTAAATTTCAAAGATTATATGACTAGACTCTCTTTCTTACGGGGATTTCAATCATGAGACAATCTCACCATGATATTTTTTCCACAGTTCTCAGCATTCTTGCATTAGCCTGATCATTTCATCCTTAGCCTGAAAGAGGGGCTCAGAATGATTACTTATGATAATATATTCAACATACTTAAATACATTTCTGGACGAGACTGGGGTGTAGACGCTAATACACTGAGAACCACCTACATCTCTCAAATCAGACCAATTCTAGAGTATGGTTTCCCAATTTACTTTTGTGTCTCAAAAGCTAACTTAGACAAACTTGAAAGAGTGCGATTAAGTGCTTCAAGAATAATTATTGAAGTAATAGCTGTCCTAATGATATTGTACTGTACGAGAGTGATCTACCACCACTTTCACTGAGAAGAAGTTACTTTCTTTCAAAATATTACAACAAGCTCTTTAGCTTCAATGATCAGCACACAACTTCTGCTTATCTTCATTCATGGCATAATAATAAGCGTTTAAAGAAACACAGCCCTTTTTCCTTTGCAAAAGAGATGCGTTTACCTTCTGGAGATGTAGAACCCCATTCCTTAAAGCCTTATTGGAATTTTAAGTTCCACCCTGATCGAATTCCTTTCCATACTGATCTCTTGGCCAAGATTACCAAGAAGTCAGAGTTACCTGAATTTACTAAACAAATGTCTTGGAAACAATTCATAGCATTCCATTTTCATCTCTGAAAATGTACACTGATGGAATTAAAGGAGATGGTGGCGTTTCTAGTAGTGGCGTGCACATTGAGACTCCTGAAGGAACTACTGATATTTTGTTTAGTAATCCTATCAACTGTTCATTATTCAGGTCCGAACTTATTGCAATCTATAAGGGACTTCAATATATCGATCGATACGTCCTCTGAAATTGTCTTCGGGGACATTTGGATTTTAACGGACAGCCGTGCGTCTATACAGCACCTTTCTCATTGGACGAAAGTGGGGGACAAGATTAGCACGAATATCTTAGATCTTATTGCCAGGCTCTCCGATGAACACTCTATACACTTTCAATGGGTCCCCTCACATGTTGGTTTAAATGGAAATGAGATAGTGGATAATTTAGATAAGAATGCCTCAGCTGACATATTTCCTGGTGATGCAACACTCATTTATTCTGAAATCTTTTCTATTAAAAAGATGGAGTCGAGTGCACTTTGGAGAGTCCCACCTGTTCACCCTTGATACTTTAGTAGGAGTCCTGGTTAGTGTCACCGCCTGAATATCTCTAGAAAACAGCAAACGTCTCTCTCTCTCTCTCGTTTTTTGAGTGGACACACCAAATCCCTCAACTTCCAACACGTCCTTGGTGCAAGGCAGATCAAGCCTCCCCCAATCACATTCTTAAATGTTTAAATTTTACGATTTTGGAGATTTTAAGGGATCCACTATTGTTTTTGGACTTTTTAGAGATCTTTGGTTTCATGGAGGTGGTATAGCGCAGCTATGGCATCTGGAATTAGAAACAACAACAACAGCTACCATGATCGTCATGAGTTCACAGATACTAAAGCTCCATAATAATTAAGCTCCATAGAATTTTGTTCTGTAACATTGATTTCATTCAGACTATTTGTGTTTTATTATTTATATAATAGACTGCTCAATCAACCAAAAAAATTTTAATGTTCTATTCCCAAGATAAAATATAGACGACCTCCATGCATTTCTACCGCTGAAAAAGCAATTTTCGCTTTAAGTAAAAACACTATTCTCTTGAAATAAAATGGTAAAAGTATCTTCATCTCTAGTATATTCATAATATCTTTCAGAATAGTCTATTTGTTTGAATAAAAAAAAAATAAAGCCAATCCCAGCTTCACAATATCTTTAGTGCAGTTTTATCTTCTAAATCTAAAATACAAAAATACATTGAATTTTAATATTTCACAATACTGTTCACCCAGAACAGTCTTAATTTAGTTACAAAAAGGATATTTCTCCGTTTCATACGACATCTTGTACTTGTTTCTTTCTTTGCAAGAAGAGAAACTAATCAGCGCATCACATTACAACATAAACTGACATAAACTATCTAAAAATCAAAATAAATTTCTCCTTTAAAACCAAGACGGATAAATTTTTAAAAAGTGACAGAACTATTTTTTATTTGGTATCGTCAGTCTATGTCAGAAAATGACTCCAATTAAATTTAAAAAAATCAGGAAAGATTGCTAAACAGTATAAAAAAAGATGCATTAACATGTGTACTACTACTACTCATAAATGAATTGAAAATATCATTGATGACAATTCCGCAAAAACTTTATTAACCAAAAATAAAAATAAAAAAAAATCTGTACTTTACCTTCAAATTAAGAGATTATTTTGACATTCATATGTAGCAAGACATCGTAACATTATATATATATATATATATATATATATATATATATATATATATATATATATATATATATATATATATATATATATATATATATATACATTAAAGTTGTTCAGTTCAATTATAAAGTATTCTGAAATTTAATTTATAAATTTGAAATGTTTGCTTTTTTATATTTTCGTTCCTTGATACTTTTTTATATGATCCTTCCTAAATTAGAAAAAAAAATTTCCTAATATGTGTCGTTAATTAGATTTATTAACGTTTAAGAAATATTTGTACATTTTTTAAAAAGAAAATCGAGATGCCATAACAGCGTAACTAATTATTTCACTGAATTACAATTTATGTATATTATGCAATAATAACTTTTTAAATTTTAATACTCCAAACATAAATTTATTTAATAATAAAATGTATCATTACTACAACAGTCTTCACAGAATCGAACTGTTATTAATGTCGCTGAAAAAAATTAGCCATTTCTAAAAATAATTAGAATACAAATATAAATAGAAGGATCATTTTTTCGCAGCTAAATTGTTAAAAAGTAATATTTCTCTCTAAATGCGTGATAGAAAGTCTGAAATCAAAACCTTTTTTGAAAAAAAAACTATATTTTTCTGCTATTATTAGCTCCTTATTTCCTTCAAAATAATTAAACAGCTAAAAAGAGATTTCTTGCTTATGTTAAGATAGGCTATATTTAGGTATTCTATTAAGAAAAACACAAAGTCAGTAGTATTTTTATGGAAACTTAGACTAATTGATTTTGATATCAGCAGGTTAAAAAAAAATTAAAAGATATTCAACTTATAGTTCTCTTTGGGAAAAAATTCAAATTAAGAGAACATTTGATTCGGAAGAAGTTTGATTTTAATTTACAAATTAAATTTCTTTAATGTGACGAATAGAAGATCAAAGTAAACGAAACAAAAATATGAAAATAAACAAAATCTCTAACCATCCTTTACTTTTCAAAGGCGTTTGAAGACAAATAAAACATAAAAAATCTACATTCAAATATATGACGAAAGTTAGATTTGATGATTTTGCGTTTGCAGTGGTTTACGAAATTTAAAGAATTTTGTTGAAGCATCTATGATATGAATTTAATTCTATAACGTTATTTTTTTAAACTTTGTAAAAATATTTCATAAAATAGCATTTTTAACAACTAATTAAATAACCAATTTATAAATGAATCAAAACTGATGATAAAGGTGGAATGCAAATCATCGTTCGCCCCTTTTTATAACTGTTATTATTTTTCCAAAAAATCAAATGCAAACTATTGTTTGCAGTATTTAGAAGGTGTATTGGAAAAATAAGTGCTAGCCTAAAAAATTGGCAATTTTGGTTAATTATATGCCTATCTAGTAATATGGCACTTTTTTTTTAAAACAAAATAAATAATAAATTTGTTTTTAATAATCCGTTAGCAATATGAATTTTACAATATAAAAAATTGATAATAAAAAAAAGTCAGGATAATCTGTGTATAGATTTCGAGGCAATCTGCGGCAAAATAAGAGAGACCATGTTTATGGGTATCCTCGTTAAGTATAAGCTTTATAACAGATGTCCTTTTGCAGGAAGGTACTCCATGATATGGATGCATAATAACTTCACTTCGGAATTTTAATCTGAGTCGAAATTGGATTTTGTAATTTATTCATATTAGTGCGAAGATTGAAATTCAAAATAATTAAATATGAGTCCCCACTGTTAACTATATTACTATAATAAAACTATTAAAGTCTTTATTGATGATTTTATTTAATCAATTAATGAATTACTCTTTTGAAATTCAAAACAAAAATTATACTGTCCACAAATATTTTCCCTAACTATACTTTAATTTGAATTCTAGTTAAATATGCTTGAATATGAAAGGATTAAAATTCGGTAAACTTTCTAAAATTCTCACGCATTGGTAGAAATCAAAACTGTATTCGTGTTAGCTTATAATACCATGTTGGGCTCTGAAAGAGGAAAAGGAAAGCATCTTTTATTACTAAATTAATTTTTGAAATATTTTATGTATTTTTAGATAACTAAGTGTGTTAGACAAATTTTAGAAAAATAATAACACTCCAGAAGGATTATAAAATTCTTCTTCATATAAAATTTTATTACACAGCAAAGTATTCGGATTTTTAATAAGATTATGAGCACAATATAAATGTATTATAAACTACATATAATTGATTTTGAAGCCTACATCAGACTATTTTTGATTCACACAAGAATTTGGATCTCATCAATCAAGTAAATTTCCCTCACATATTTCACAATGAAATTTAGAATGAATATTCATATCGTTTTTGCCTGGAATAATGCATGCTCTTAGTTACAATTGAATCTTTTATGCATAATTTGACATTTATGGCTATTTTAATGATATATTTTTGAGAAAATTGTGACACATATGTGAACTCCTTGCATGTACTATATTCGATATGTGCATGCTTTGGAAGGGCCAAGTCACATGTAAATTCACACTCCATCTACGTTTCCAGCAAAAACTTCACATTCTTATCATGCAAATGATGCAATTGTTTCCAAAATTAAGGTTACACTGTATCTAAAAAATGAAAAACCATGGAAAGAAGTTTTATTGCATTTTTCGAGGGCTCATTCAGTTGAGAAACTTGACTCTAATTTTTAAATATCATATTCATATAGTTTTCAAAATATTTGAAGATTTTTGAGTGTTAACTGTATCAGATTGAAGGCGCGTGGTTAGTTTCATTTTCATTTTGAAGCACTTTCCTTTCTTAAACTGAAAGTATTTTATTAAACGAAATGGTTTTATTATCTTTCATTCTCCAAATTGCTTCTGTTTACGTTCTGTGCTATTTTTTTAGTTTTCATTGCTGTCTTATATCTTAGACTTTCCAAAATCAGAACTTTTCAAAACCAGTATTAAAGAAAGGGTGTTTTTTTTTTTTTTTACTTAGAAACTTCGTATTCTAATGTTTTATAATTTCTTATTCATTCTCTTGTTGAGAAAACATCATGTTGAAATTACTAAGATACATATTAATGTCTTGAAGAATTGCCAGACTAACGAAATAATAATTCTGGAAACCAGACTTCTGTAGACCCTAATGTGAAACTTCAAAATACAAGTATTTTGAATACAGGTATTGAGAATAAAATTAAAGATTGAATCAAACATTATTACTTTAGATACTGAAAATAAAGTCTATGGTGTATAAAGCAGTGCACTAAAAGGAAACTAATTGTGCCCATTTAGAACTATTTAGAAATTAGAAGGTTTTGTGTATTTTAATTCGTATTATTATTATTGTTTCACAGAAGAGCAAGAGAATCAAACCTTTAAGAAACGACTGTGTTCTGCTGAAACCTAGTAATCTGCTGTTGTTGCAACTAATGTTATTGATATGACGCAAAAACATAATAATTTGAATGAGGAAAATTATATTCAATCATATTGAGTTTAAATACTGTTTTGGCGCACATGTTAAGTAAGGAAAATGCATATTAAAAAATAAGAACTCTATCAGGAGCTTTAATTTTTGTTTAATGGCCTTACAAACTTTAAATACATTCTTCTCGGGCTTCTATTTTTATAGATGCAAATGTTTTCTTTTCGCAAAGGCTTTTTTTTGTTCAAGATATAAGCTTGAAATGTTTTGCAGATGTGCATCATAAGAATTAGTAAGAATTTAGTCTGAGAGTTTTAGTTATATTTTTAAATATCAAATTTGATATTTTTGTAATTTTCAGGTTTTCTGAAAAAATAATTATTACAATTTTTGCAGAGTCAGATTTTCAATACCATATTGAATTTATTTGCAACAATCAAACTAATATAAATCAGTTGAAATAATTAAAAAATACTGAAAATTGTCATTTTTAGTACTTTTCTTTTCATATAATTTTATATATTTTATAAAAGTTTTAAAAGATTTCAAAATTTTCATTTTTAAGGTATTAAAATAAGGGTTTCTTGGCAAACTGACTTTTCTGTGAATATTAATTTAATTATGTGATTCTCAAAACATTCATTAAATTAATTTTAATATTACTATGCAGGAAAACATTTTTTTTGAAAAAAAGTACTGTGTTGATTTAAAATTGAATATAAAACTAATGTGGTGCACTTAACATCCAGCCACACGTTGGCTAGTTTACAACATCTTGATAAAAAGCATTAAAAAATAGCAATCTTAGTTATTCAGCATAACGGATAGATTTTCTATATACATAGAATCTTAGATTGTTTTGCTTCCATATCTCTCGAAAATTTGATGAAAAAAATCAAAAGTCAATTTATTACGATATTATAAAAGAATGTGGGAAAAAATAAAGCAGAATCTATATTTCTTAGCTTCTAACAATGAAAGAGCAGCACACAATTGAATATCTTTAATTTAAGTGGTTTGAATTTTAGAGCAACAGCAAATATTATTTGCAGATTTATTTAAAAAATAATTTTATGAACTGTTTAAAATTTCAGGAAAAAAATTAGGCAACAATTAAATAGGCATAATTGAAAGCACAATAATGGTTAAGATGGTTTAAAAAGATTTTTGTAAGGTGATATCTTCATGATGTATTGGCAGAAAAACAAAAAGTTATAGCTTAATTTCAGTTCAGAAAACTTTTGAAAATAATAAAGCGATTCATATTCCAACCATCGCACTAAGAGTGAATCGTCAAATTTCATATTTATTTTCTTGCCAAATTTTTTTTCACTATTTTACTATTTTGAACGACATCATAGACCTGCACGCATGGACGCACTAATACATACGCACACACATACACACAGAGAGAGAGAGAGAAAGAGAGAGAACTTCTAGTTTGGTAATTGATTTACTTGTCCCAAGTGATTTCTTGGCTATAAATATATTTATTAGAAATATATTTATAGTCTGATTTCTGGTAAAAATGATGAAAATTCCAGAAATGTATAGGAAAGGAAAGAAACTGAAAGCATTTTATCAAAAATATTTAAAAAGTAATTTTATTCCATTCATGCTTGGGGCTATTCAAACGAAATAAATAAATAAAATAATTATAAATAGCAACAGCGGAAACTAAATTACATTTAATATTAATGAATAATTTTCAGTAAAGCAAAAAGAAATTAAGAGTTTCTTTACGTTTTTTATGCATGTTTCTGCAGAATTACTAAGTTTATTGGAAAGTTCTTTTTATTGGCCGAATAATTTTGCGAAATAAATATGTTTCAAGTATTTGGGTTTTTTTCATCCATTTTCTTTTCTACATTTTAGCCTCTTTATCATTTAGATTTTTTTAATGAATGGCTTCCCTTTTCACCTCTTAAATCACTCGGTCGTATGAATTCGTCATCGATGAATTTTTTGTTCATTTGAGTAGAAATTGTATATTTAGAATCACAAGAAACTATTTTTTATTTCATAATGAATACCTTAATAAATTAACAACAAAGACTGCCTTAGCTACCTTATGTTATGATTTGCTGGTTGATCTAAATTATTTCACCCAATTTCAAATTAAGTTTTAATGCTCACATAAACATTGACAGATTTTAAATATGTATGTAGGTGAACCGAAACGTTTCTGAAAACAGTCTACTGATCATCGTTAAATGGAAACGATGGCCTCATTACCGAGAAATGATCTGGACCTGTAGTTTAGCCATAACATCGACATTCTAGCATGAGGGTTTATGCAATCAATGCTAATGTTTAGTGTCGAAAAGGCACCGACAATTAACAGAAAGTTGCTAAATCGCTTACTGAGGAAAACCAGCGTTAAAGGGTTAAAATGCATGTTGTAAACTGACCTCTTGAACTTTTTTAATTTTTTCGTTGAATTTTCAGAAAACATATTTCTTTGCTTCCTACTTTATTCTCCGTAATTATTAAATTTCTTCTGTTAACTTTGATTTGTCCGAAACATGAAAAACACAAAAAAGGCTTCTTTCACTGACCTTTTTAATAATTCAAATAGTTTTTTATGGGTATCGATAGACTACAGCTTCTGATCGTTGACTGCCCCCAAAGGTGTAATCTTGAAACATAAAGTATTATTTGCTACTTTTTTTTATTTCAAAATATGTGAAATATACCAAGAGTAAAAAATGCTATTGCCAAAAAATTCCAATTCGATTCCCCCAATATCCACGTTTTAGACCTTTTTTTCCGACTAAAAACACATTTTTGGTCGCAGTTTAGCTAAGGTTGGCTCTTATGCCAAAAAA
Source organism: Argiope bruennichi (assembly GCF_947563725.1). Lineage (NCBI taxonomy): Eukaryota > Metazoa > Arthropoda > Arachnida > Araneae > Araneidae > Argiope > Argiope bruennichi. The sequence continues at coordinate 135,853,272 of NC_079154.1, read as the reverse complement.
CACCAAACATTACATTTTGGAATTCTGTCTGTCTGTCTGTGAACAGAATAACTAAAGAACTGTTTGAGCTGTACAGATAAAGTTCGGAATATCGCCTTTGCATCAAAATTGCATATTTCTACATTTTGAGAGAAATCGATTCAGAAAATGTCTGTCTATTCGGCTGTCCCAGTACACAGGACACGACTTCAAAATGTAAACAAGCGAGTATTTATGAAATTTGGTATTCAGATTCAGCATCTAAATGTAGATTTGCTTCAAATTTAGAGCCACATCAGTCAAAGGGTTGCTAGTCTGTGCCTTTTCATACATGCAAATTCACTATTTCAAAATATATATTTGATACAGAAGTAGTATTATAATCATACAATACATAAAATTTTGTATGATTATAATACTACTTCTGTATCAAATAAAGGATTCAATCATCAGAAAAAAAGACGTCTAAAATATATATTTGGTTTTCTCGAACTTGTGTGTGAATAGCATGACAGTAATTAAATGCTCAAAAAATCATCAAGGATTACTTGCTAACATTCACTTTCTTAATTGTTGTTGCTATTTACGTGCTTGCCATAGACGAGCCCGCTGACAAAGTCAGCGATTTAAGCCCAGTTTGTGCAGTAGCTTCTGAGGGTATGGATCCGAGGGCAGAGGTCTGCCTTCAGCTCATATGAAGATGACACTCACACATTCGCTTGCACAACCCCATTTTACAGGGAGGCTCTTTCACACACCTCACAGATAGAACACAGGGGGAAGAACAACCATGCCCGAACCAAGACTCGAACCCAGATCACGGGGAAGACGCGCTACCCCAAATCCAGGACTTCAGCGTCTTAATTGTTGTTAGTTAATGCGCAAGGACCAATTTTATCACATACAGTTCTTATTATGGGACTGAAAATTAAAATCTGAACCTTCGTGATGTTCACAATCTTGCCCTAGATCCCTATTTTTAGACGAGTGAGGAGAGGGACATAAGACCTCTGTTAGAAAGTATTGGAGAAAGTTTCGGAAAAAACGTCACTCCTGTTCTTTCTTAATCGTTTGAGGAGTTCTATTCTAATTTTCAAGGAAGGGCTTTACTGTTCTGCTATAGAATTACTTCGAAAATTTGATTACAATTAAAAAAGGAATTTTTAATATAAACTAAAAAAGATGTAGACAAAGAAAAATAATTCCTTCACAAAATGAAAACTTATTATTTTCAGAAGAATGTTTTAACAAATAGTTCTATCCAGTCAGAGAATATATTTTTAGCTCTCAAGAGCTACCATCATAAAATGGTTATAATGTAGTTGTTTAAAATCAGTGAAACATTTAAGTTACATATAATTTTGTATTTCTCAGTCTTTGTATTATTTGTATTTTTTGAGTATTTATTATCATCATTATTCATAGCATCCCCCATTTTTAAAAGTTTTCTTTATTTTTTTTAAAGTAGCGGCAATTTTATATTACTTACCCTTTATTACTTGATAACTTTAAATAGTTAACTGAAATAAGGTATAAAATTTCACTCATTAGAAATAGTAATATAGATATATCATATAGTAGTAATATAACATAGTAATAATAGTAGTATAGTAATATAGATATATCAAACATTTCTTCAGATTCTGGTAAAAATAAATTAATCGTTCTCTTTTTTTTAATTTAAAATTTTAAAATTATTCAAGATATGTAATCGTTTCTTCTCAGGAATAATTCCTTAAATACTTTAGCTTCATTTAGAAAGAAATTAGAAACAATATCTTCTTTTACCTTTCTCAGCAAATATCCTCCCGCGTTTCTCAGTTATTATTATCAGCATATATTATTTATTTTATCGACGTGATGAAAAATAAACTAGAAGTTACTGGAATTTGTATGTATTTTATTTAGAGAAAGAAAAAATGATTATCTTTAAGTAAACTTCGGTGGATTAATTTAAGATTCAAAAAAGTTTGAAAATTCTTGAAACGCTGGAAAACAATTTATTTTAAATTAGATTTATGGCGGTCTTACTTCTAATCGAACGAGACGTAACTTTCCATTTCCAGTGAAAAATTGGATGGGAAAATTCTTTAGAATATAACCCTCTATTTACAAAAAGAGTTTCTTTCAATAAAATAATTAATAAAATATAATGAAATAAAAGCTTGAAAAGTATAAAGGAAAAAAGCAATAAGGAAGTTAAAATAAAATAATTGTGAATAAAATTCAGGTGATATATGTAGAAGATTTAAAATTTATCATCGGCACTTGCTTTGCAGTAAAAATTGCGATTAAAAATCCTCAAATATTTAATTAAAGATTAATTTTATTATAACACAGATGACATTGATTCGTTAAGGCGAAAGATCAAAGGAGAAAAGTATGAAATTAAATAAGGAACATTGAAAAAGTACTGATTGCTGATTATTTTATCCAAAATTAAAAGCATAGATTTATCATTTTGTAGCAAAATGTGTATGAATGTTTTTGTCTTCCGAGATTCTTGCATTTTATTTACAAATATCCTTTACAAATACTGGAATAAGTTGTTCAATGAGAAATTTCCATTGCTTTGTTTATTGTTATGAAGTTTTATTTAAACGAATGAATATCAATGAAATGACTGACAACAATGTTACAGAAGCAGAAATAGTTTGATTCAAATTGAATGTATAGAAAAAGTAGCTTTAGCTTTTAATAACATCAATAATGATGAACGAAATATGCCAGGGTTTAATACTTTCAAAACTATAATAGCTTCTATATTTCTTTGCTTTTTAAGGTGTACTAAAAGATTTTTTTTTTAATTTTAACTTTAAAAATCCAGTTTTTTCACAGTAGGTCATTAATATATGTTTAAACTCATTTCAGTGAGAAAAAAACCATATTACACTAATTATTAATTAATTAATTAATATTTAATGAGCTAATTAGCATATTTTTTAAAACATGATATCTGAAATTCTAATTTGTACAGTAATTCTAGTTGGAAATGATGCCTAATATTAGTCTTTATGTTGTCTGCCTCAATCAAGTTATAAAATGTATAGTTTTTTTTAACAATTTTTTCATCAACAATGAATAGAAAAAGCGAGATTTTTTCTGTCATTTTAACTTTTAAATAGCTATTAAAAATTTATTTCTTTAAATATAACTTTTATTGAGGCACAAAACATCCGCTATTTCATACAAATTATTTTGATATATAACTAAAATGTATTTGGTTCATTTCTTGTTGAGTTATGATTGTTTGAATGAAGCAACATAGTGGAAAAATATTATTATTCATAAAATGAGTTTTAAAAAAACCGTAACTACAGTTTTTTTATAAAAGCACCTCAAGAAAATAATTATAACTCGAGAAATATTTCGAATATTGATACCATCTTGGTATTGTTTGAAACCTAAAGGATCAGAGAACATTATATAGCAATAAAAAAATATTCGATATTTTGAACGATTTTCGAAGTTTCAAGTGCGTACATACACTTTAATGCAAATTATGAAACAAAAAATATTATAAAATCTCATTTATACCAATGAATTTCACTTTACAATTTTTACATTCGAGAAATTCACCCTTCATTTATTTAGTAAGGTTTGCTTTTTTTCCAGTTTAATTTTTTAAAGAAATATGTGTGAATAGAAATATGACGCTTTTTGAAACTTGGTTTTATATAATCTTGAACTTTATCAAATTAAATACAGAATTATATACAAATTTCATATTTTATGACTGCGTTTACACAATATATGAGAGGACTCGAACAAATTAAATCGCAATTTTACAGAAAACGAATAATATTTATTTGTTATCAATGCTTTGACAACTAAGGGGAGAAATTTTCTCCTTCGAAGTTGGATCATTTCCGTCTTTAATGGAAAAAGAAATCAAATGATGCTATTATCGTTACAAATTGCAATAGTGATGATCGATCTTTCATGGAATCGAGGACAAGAAGAAGGATAAAGTCAATAAATTAATTTTTTTTCTGTTCCTACCTTGTTTGCTTTCTTTCTTCTAAAATCTCTGCAATTGCGGAAAGTATCGCATTTTCTTTAAAAACAAAGGAAAAATCTGCTAGATCCACATGTTGTTATCTTTTAATATTCAACTAAAACTTTTCTTTCGATTAGCTGATTTTTCTAGAACCTGCAGAAGCAGAGCAAAGTTTGAAAAAAATTTTCAGTAAGCATGGTTACAGAAAATGCACCATAATTGAAAGAAAGAGCCATAGAAAAAAACCACACATTATTTGATTGAAGTAAAATGGTTTATTATATTGTAAAACCTCTCGAAAATTTAATTTCCACATAATCATAAAGACTTTTTAGAAATCCAATGTATGGGTAAAAAATTAAATCTATAATTAAGCATGGTGTTTAGAGTACGGGAAATTATTACCATTTAAAAATTAAAAAGGCAATTTTAATTTTGATTAATTTTATGAAGAATAGTTGGTCAAAGATAAGCTCACTGTTAGAGTATGTAGTGAGAGAACTCTGTTTACTCAATATTCTGTAGGAATAGAAAGTGGCTTGTTATTATTTATTTACTGTGATGCCCATTTAAATAGCCGCGTAATGAAAGTAGTGATATGCTGGAAATGTACCATTAGCAATAATTTCTGTCAAGTGTAAATGTTTAAATGTGTTTAAAACATATTTCTATCCAGGACTTATTTTCTATCAATAATTATACATTTCTATTGATAAAACTTTATAACCGAAAAGAAAGATACTTGTTTTATCGAAGCTGATAACGAACCTTTCAATAAGCTGATATATTATTTATATTATTACACTGATAATGTGGCAGATTATAGCTTTTTGCATAAAGCCATTATTGATTGTCGGGCATTATAAACGTTGTAATCTGTTCTTTTATTTTACGAAAGTATACAGAAAAAATTCAAAAATTGTTTTAAGTCACTATTTTGCAGAAAAATTGTAAATTGGTGAGAAATAAAATGAATGAAAAATAAAAAAACTTCATCGATATCTTTCGGTCATGAAAGACCTAAAATGTCGTAAAAAATGACAAAAATGAAACATTTTCAAGGATTTAAAAAAAATACTATTATTCATTTGTTATATATATTTATTGTTAAATACTCAACTTCATAGAAGTACTAAAATTTTCTCATCAAAACCGATCAATACTTTCAGATCATTAAAAACAAACAAACAAAAAATAACCACAACATGCGAGTCCCATCAAAGATGAGACAAAAATATACGAAGAAATTATCTTTATTACTGATCATCACCAGTTTTGATGTATGCGAGTGACATACGGTAAAACATACAAGTGGCAGAACCGGCCGATTGAAATTAAATTTGTCATGAAAATAAAATTGCAGTCACAAGATCACATAACAATTTTCGTATATTTAATTCAATATATTCTCGAGTTATCGCATTTACATGTGTAAGAAAGTTGACAGATTTGATTCCAAATTTGACGATGCTACATGACACATGTTAAATCTGTGTACCAAACGTGCATATATATCCAAATATGTACGTTTTGTAGTTAAGATTTTCTCTTAAAAAGATTTCTCCCAAAATTTGATAGAAATTCTCAAACTGTTTACTGGTGTAAAATGTATATACCAAATTTCACCTGTCTAGATGAAAGCATTTTTGAGTTACTTTATTCATCGACAGCGCTACAAATAAATATAACTCTAAAAATTCGTTTCTTTTACCCAAGCTTGATGTGAAACGTGCGGATTCGTCAAAATCTCGAATTCGAATTTTTTGACGATTAGAATATTTTTTCGCTCGAGAAAATAAAAATCAAGTAAGAGGATTAACGCATAATATAAATATTTATTAAAATGTTAATGGGCTGTTGCACTTGAGGGTTGCTTTTTTAATGTCAAAGAACAATTTATGCAAACCTTATAGAAGGAAAACCAGCTTGGATAATTGAGGTTCTTTGCTGTTATTTAGCCTCAAGGTAATGTATGAAGATTTTTGAGATGGCGAGGAACTAGAAATATATGTTCTAGCAATTTCAAATATTGTTTATCAATTTTGAAAAAAAAATGTGAAACCTAAAGCATTGACTATATAAAAAAATATTACTGCATCGGAATTTAGTCTCTAAAACTAAAAATGTAATAGATCAAATAAAATGAAAAGTGATTGATTTTCCTAACTTTTGACTGTTTTCAGGGAAAACAGGAAATGGGAACATATGAATAAATTTTGTGATCTTTTATTTCTTAGTTAATTCTCAATTTTTAATCTGTTAGTGACTGGATAAACGGCTTTTAAAAATCTTTCGTCCATTATGTTATTTATTTCTACATACCTTGAAGCTATATAATTTATTTAAATTTTAAGTTATGAAATTGCAGATATTGACTGAATAGAAATAAGCAGCAACTGGATATTAGCACGATAATCACATATAAACTAAATAACAAAAAAATTGATCTATAAAAGAAAAAATAACACAGACATTAATTTTTTTTAAAAATATGGGAAAATAATATTTATATCTTTCGAATGATAATTCTAATCTTACTTTGAATCTCATTACACTTTAGACACAAACTACAACAAACATCTACTGTTGACAGCTCTTTTATCTTCAAAAGCGGATTTAAAATGTCATCTAGAATTATTACTCCGAAGTGCATTTAAGATTTCAGTGAGCATTCCATCGGGAGCTTCAAGTCCTTTCATGTTTAAGAAATCGGCACATTTCCTCATAAGCAATAACTAATATATAAAAGGAAAGGTTGCGCAGCATCAACCTTTCGAAAGACGAGTATTAAATTTCGAACGCTTAAACCAATTGTTTCATCTGATGATGTGCTAAGAAACAGGACACACTCGAGTTGTTGTTAAAGAGGAAGTATTGAGCACTAGTAATTATTCTTGATGGATACATAGCATAGATGTTTCAGCATTGTTAAAGACAAAGAAGGAGCATTAGACAGTTTATTAGTTGAATGCTTTCCAACAAATTTTCTAAAATATTACTTCTAAGTTTGGAAAACAGACGGAAAATTTCTGGGTAAGTGGTTTATGTTTCGTATACAGCAGTTGTGAACTCTTGATTTGGTCCCTTATTCATGACAGCTCATACATCCATGGGGAATGGAACAGTGTTCACTACTATGAAATTAACCTTAGCATCCGTATTCCTGTTCGCGATTATCAGTCATTCAAATACACCGGGCTGTCAAGTATTAGGGACGACAGTAAGTTATTACAGCACTTCCGAAAGATTGACCAACGCAAAAGCTGAAGCACTGTACACAAATTAAATAGATCAATGAAAGGAACGAGCACAGAAAATGGAATATGACACGATTCTTTCGAGAAACTTTGTGACTTTGCCTGTCCTTTAAATGTCTGTTTAAATGAAACGGTATAATGAGTATTTTAACTCATTATACCGTTATAATGAGTATTTTAACTTGCATGCCAATTAGTCTAAAAACACCTGGGAGTAGAAAGTCTCTCTTTGCATCAATGTGAATGAATTAGTTAAAGAAATATTGTATAAATGGAGAATATATTATTAAAAGAAATATAAATAATTAAGTGCAAGTTATATAAAATAACCTTCGGCTTTCAAAATGACATAGTTTTAATACTGTTAATTACATTCCTCTACGCTGTGTGGGAGAAGAAGCAGATATTACATTTTCATTTTCAAGCATCAGTTTTTTAACCGAGTGACCAGATACCGTGTAAATGCATTTTCGAATTGAAATATTTAATAAAAAAGAGGCTGATTGCAACAACAGACGTGCTGATGAGGTGCTAATATCTTATCCTTTTTTAAGTGATTCCGCAAATCTCTGGATCTTACGAATTGTAAATAACATAACAGACACATTGCTCACGACTGCCAGAAATATTGATTAACTCGTGTAGTCAATGGCATTAGCGAGATATCTATAATACACTTCATTGGTTTTGGAGATAACTGGGCAAATATCTGCTGCGGAAAAAAAAGAAGACTCATGGAACTTTTGGCATTATTCAAAAAAATAAAAAAAAATATTTCAGTATTATATACGATATTATTTATTTTAATCGTTGTCCATTGAATTCTATTAAAATTATAAAACATAAAAGAAAAAATAATTACTCTATTAAAAACAGTGAAAACATTTATTAAGTATAACAAATTGTAAAATAAATGTAACAAATATTTCTTTATACTGGTTTTATTTTGAAATATGGTAAGACAAACTAACTAAACATTCGAATACCGTATCACTTTTCCCTACCGTTTTAAATTGAAAAAATTTAAATTAGTTTATAGGCATTTTGAAATTCTATTATTATTTAAATTACTAAAAAAATTTCTTTAATCTAAAAACGTTAATTATGTGACACTTTTACACCATTTTTTCTTTACCATGTAAATATTTATCAAGAAAAATGCTTAAGTTACAAAAAGGAAAAAAATTCTAATTGAAGTTTTGTTGTTCACCATTTTGATCTCAAAATGCAAAAAAGAAAGGAAGGGGAAAAAATAAGTTAAACAAAAAGACAAATGTTGAATTTTTGTTGACTTTTTTCAACTCTTCATTGTCGAGTTGGAAATCGACAGTTGAAGCGTCGAAGAGATTTTAACACATCTTATCCTGTCAGAGAGAAAGACGAGATAAATTAAAGTCCATTCACGAACTTTCTTATCTGAAGAATCCTGCCGTCGGAAAATTTTGCAAGACCCGAGATTCATTTTTGCGATCAAAAGGAAGCTCAAAGTGAAAAAACGTTGTCACTTTCCAATTCTTGATGCGAAACAAGAACTAGCAGTGATAAGAGGGATATAAAAATTTAAATCTTGACAACTTAAAGTAAGGAAATCATCACAATAGTAAAGGGGCTTCCAGATACACCATCCCGCTAACAACAAGTGGTGTTGAATCGTTTCCATAGCAACTGCCACCAGAGGGTACTGTGCCAGGTTTGCTCTGCTTCGCAAAGAGAACATTTTGGAAGTCCCAAGCAGTTTCGGACGATACCTGGCAGAGTTTGCATTTCTGTGCCGAGGAGCGCTTTCTTTGCCAATGTCGGAACAGGAAAAATGCGAAGGAGACTACCTGAAAAATTTCGTTACGAATGGTAAGTACTTCTAAAAAATAATTAAAATAAAATTCTCAGATGTTTAAGAATTTTTTCTAATTTAATTTAAAATTTTAAAAAAGATTTCAAACGAAGTGACCTTAGAAACTGAAGATTATTCCGTTTTAGTCACTCTTTGTCCAATTTAAAAAGCCATGATCAGTATTAGTAAGAAATTAGAAATCTAGTTTAAAGTTAATTTATGAATGAGATAATATAAATAACTAATTTTAAACTTTTGGAATTATAAAGCCACTCAGAAATATTGTAATTAGTTAAGAAATATTTGGCTAACTGTAAGATAGATTTCGAAACGTTAGTTTCAAAATGTGAAGGAAAAAAAAATTGGCGAAACTATTATTTTGTTGTTGTTCGAAAAAATATTTTTAAATTTGTGGAAAGTTTCCTTTTACAGAATTAAGTAAATGATATAAAAAAAATAAATTTCGAATACAAGTCCTCTTTAATTATTTGAGAAAAAAGGAATCACTCCAAAATATCTGACAATGGCTTAGAAAAGTATAATCGTAAACAATTAATTTAGTACTTCAGTTAGGAATTTTTCTTAATTTTATTACTTTAGCTTCTATTTAGTGCAGGTATTAAAAATTTTTCAGTTTAAAAACAATGAAAAGTTTTTAAAATTTGGAAAATAGACCAAGGCGCATAAGCTGCGAATTTTAATATTCCAGCAGTAACATGCGTTTTTTGAGTTCGAGAAATAAGGAAAAAACATTGCACTTTGACATTTTTGATACATATTTGAATGATTTGAAATTTTTGGCATATATTTGAGAAATCTGAAATATTTTGATACTGTATTTCGTTTTCATTATGTATGTAAGCATATTCAGCTTTTGAATTTTTTTCAATTCATAGTTAATTAAAAGAATATTTATAAGAAAATGTGGAATGATCAGGAAATAATCAACAAATTTAAAACGAAATTTTCCAAAAATGTTTTAACTACTAATATAGGCAATATCTTATAAAAAATGGAAAGTAATTGATGAGTCCGTGTGAATAGTTTATATATTCTAAATTAATTTACATTAGGAAAATAATGTTTTTTCATTTCTGTCTGATATAAATTTTTAGAGAATATGTATTCTATATTGATCCAATAAGTTGTGCACTCAATTTTTTGGGTGTAGGCGATTGATTAAAAGACGACAAAATTTGTCACATCGTTACATTTCAAATCATTATCATAATTAACGTCTGTTAAGGATGTTTTATAAGAAAAAGAAATTTAAATAATATATTCGGTTAACTTTTTAATATAGATTATAATATAACATTATAATATATAATAGATTATAACATACATTATAATATAACATAGATTTTATATTACAATGTCTTTAGAAAAGAAAGCAGACTTTACCTATTTAGTAAAACTAAAATATTTTCTTCCAATGAAAATTTTTAATGAATAAAACGAAAAGTATATTATTAGTATGTGTTTCCATCATTGATTTCTGCTATTAATAGCACTAAGTGTTATCTTAAGGATTGTCTTGACGGTTAATTTTATTTTTCTGTTTGAAGAAATGAAGAATATTGTAACACAATATCATGCGAACTCATTTAAAAATTGATAGTTTCTTATTCTTTTTTTATTGTAACTTCTCCTGTTGGACAGAACACATGAAGTTAATTTAGTCATAAAATATTTTGAAACTTTATTTAAGATTCAAGGATATTAGATGATTTCTTATTTACAAGCGATCTATAAATTTCATTATATCATAGGTTGAGAGAAATTTGTATATGGTACTAATATTTTCTTTTGACAGTTATTTATAATTTTTTTATAATTCACTATAAGTTCTGTTGTTAATGAACAATATACGATTTGTTATGGATATATAATTTTCTTATGAGATAATAATTACATTATAAGTTTGTAATGGAAATAATTGATATATCATTCTTTGCTAATTGCCCCGTTATTATATTTCATCAAGAAAACTATGCTTTTGAATTCTCATCTAAAGACTATCGATAAATTTTAAGTAATATTAAGTAACATCGATAAACATTAAGTAACATTTTCATTATGAATTAAAAAATAAATTATTATATAGCTATAAATATTGAATGTATTTATAGCTATATAATAACTTATTTCTTTATAATAACTTATTTTATGGAAAATCTTAAATTGAATTTTTACTTTGATCTTTCTTCGAGACAATAAAAAATCTTATTTTGTCCTTACGCTGCGTTTTGAGAAAAAATTAACACGTTTTTTCTTAATTTAATCTTTGATACAGCTATTACGATTTCGGAAATAAAACAATTCCACAGATCTCAATTCAACTACAGAAGTTTGCTTTAAACGTTAAAATCAAGCAGTAATTAAACAAGTACTTTCAGTAAGCCTAAACGACTTTGAGTAGGATTACTGTAATAACAGTCTTGGGCCACAGTATTCAGATGTAAAAATGAAAAATGATTTTCATAAAATTATGCTTTTATCAGATATTCGTAGAATAAAAATTTACTGTACTTCACAAATTGCTTCAACTATGTATGATTGCCTAGATTAACAGCCAGAATTACAGAGATTTGAGGGCTGAACTTTAAACTTAGAACTTTGAAATCAAGTGACAGATTCCTCAAATGGTAGTAAAGTTAGTAGCCGTAATTGCACTAATGTGAAAAGAAAAACTTAACTAAAGATATTAAATTGACTTTAAACCCGCATACATGATTAATTCCTGATGGGGATCTAAACCCATATCTGAGTCTTTTCGATTTCAGAACCCCATACTTGAGCCCGGAAAATTAAAATTTGATAAATACAAGAATAAGCTTACAATGAATTCCAAATATGTAATTGTAGAGACGTTTCAACATGAGGTTTATAAATTTCCGAGAGAATCAGGGCAGAATTAGAATACCCTCGCGACAGAGACGTGTCGAAATCTATAGTTTGGTCAGTAAATTCCATTGAATGAGCGTTAAAATTTTCCATTACTCTTGTAAATAAGTTTCGTTTCACAACTGGTGGAACCACTAAGCAAATACAAACTATTTTGCTGCAAATGCGTTTCCTGTCTTTGTGAGAAGTCACATCTTTGGATATTTTATTTTACCTTTTTGTTTTATGGATGGCCACCTCATACTATTTTCCGACTCCCGTATTACCACATATAATGCTTACATAGCACGCAAATCGCTTTTATTAGAATAAAACGTAAAAAATCTTCATACGAATGTAAAAAAAAACTTTTTTACAGCTGCAGTGAATTAAATGCTTCTTTTAGCTAATTAATGGAGCTGCAAAATATCATCCGAAATATTTTGTAGATGGTTCTCCGTGTCACCAGAAAGTACATTCAATCAGAGGAAATAAAATATAAAAGAATTCAAGAAATAAGCTTCAAACAGAAAATTTAGTTGAAATTGAGTTCAAAAAATAGGTTTAGTTGTCCTTAAATAAGTAATGATTATGAATTGCGTATGGAAATTGATATTCATATTTTCCAACATAATTTCCTTACAAAAAGAGCGTTAGTATTATCTTGAGACTAAAACACTATTTTTTAATGATGACGATTTCATTTTTGTAGAATTTATCCCTTAATTTAAAAATAATTTTAATTTAATTTGATATTCCATATGGGACAGTTTTAAATGCCGTGATGGATCATCAAAACACTCTATCGCATGTTTTTAGTAGTCATTAACTCAGTAGTAGGATTTTCCTTTCCGCTTTTTTATCGTAATAGCATACACTTTTAAATCTGCTGTAAGCTGATCCAATTTATGCTTTACACTGGTATGATAACAAGATGAAATGATTAAAAAACATTCCATAGATCATTTAACACCTTAAAAGAATCAACAATCTGGGCGAAAAATCTTCCCGAGAAGGTGGCTAGTTTTCAATAATAAACAACTGCATCGTAGCACCTTCCTTGTAGTTGAAGCATCCCTCATTTGAACCGAAAAGTTTTGAATGTGCTCAGGCGCCTCATTTGATTAAAAAGGAATTGGGCAGGGTGGTCTAATGTATTCCACATGAAAATGCCGTTTTCGATCTAGTTATACTGTGTAATTTCAAGTTATTTAAGTGTATCTTATTTCTTCTAGAAATTTATAAATATGGAACTGAAGAACATCATGTATATTCAGACATAATTATTCTATAATCTGAAAAGATTTAGGCTGATTTTTAGACCTATAATATTTTCAAACGGAAATACATTTTCGTAAGACGCTTTCAAATCAAAATTGTGAGATCTATAAATTCGTGAGAAACAGGATAACGTTCCAGCTTCAATGCTTGGATCAGATTTCCAAAGATTACTTTCTCACCCATAACATGATGACTCGACGGAAAAGCAGCGAAGGAAGCACTATTCCCAGAATTATGTTTCTGAAAGCACTTATTACTGTAAGTTAGCCTATAACATTTAGCGTTCTGTACTTTTTGTAACTTTACTGTCATGGTAACCGAATCAGTGGTTCGTAGAGCGCTTAGGTTCCATTTACTACTATTTAAAAATAAATCTCAGTGCTTGTTTTTTTTATCTATATCCTTGAACAAATACAATAAAACTTCGCTTAAATAGAACGTCACATATCCAGAAAAAGTAAAATATAAAAAAAAAAAGCGATTCACTTGACGCACATGTTTCTCAGAACGAGACAATGACATCACAAGCTGGATTGGCTTGTATCAGTGTGTGCTGAGCACTTGTTTGAAGAGAACCCTTATATGTACCTGGAAAAAGTTTTCCCCGGATAATGTTGAGAAATTCGAGATTTTATCTTTAATCAAGATTATAAGCTTAGGAGTGGATAGCAATGACATTGATGAGTTGTGGAAGAAGAAAGCTAGAATTATCGAAGATCTTATGGAGCTACATTATGAGACACACACACACACACACACACACACACACACACACACACACACACACACACACACACACACACACACACACACACACACACACACACACACACACACACACACACACACACACACACACACACACACACACGAAACAATACTGCAGAGCAGATTGGCCAGGAGACCCAACAAAGCAATGATCTTTCAATGACATCAGGGGATGAAAGGATGGGAAATTATTCCATCGTATGTCAAATCTTATAAGACTATGGGTTAATATAAATTATGTGGGTTAATATAAATTATATTATATACCATATTATGGGTTAATATAAATTATTAATCCTCTCATTAACTCATAACTCATTTTCACCAAATTTTGAAGTGTAGCCAAGGACAAATATCTGTAGACAACTTTCTTTTAAAAATACAAGCATTTTCAATAATAAATCATATTACTTTAAATGTGCTTGAATATTTTTTTGAGTTCGGAATGCATTGCCCTATTTTATGCGAATTCCTATAAAAAAACTGTTTCGCATTACGAATAAGATTCGAGAAGGAATTATGCTCGTGAATCGAGGTTAGACTGTATATTGAATCTCTTTTTATATATTTTGTATAGTCTGCACTTTGGAAATTTGATGTTAAAATGAAAAAGGACCCTTTCACTCAATAGTCTTCAACGAGTTTTTAATTTTATATAATAATCCTTCTAATAAAAATTGAATGCGGAATGCAAATCTAAAATAATTGTTTTAGATTTAAAATGTGAAAAAATATTACATAAGTGGTAATTAAACGATTGATTTAAAACATTATCTTTTATTACGAATTTCTTTCGTCTTTCCAAACAGAATGAACTGAAATTTGATATGTGAATATTATTTTGTTTCATTGTGAATATGTGAATATTATTTTGTTCATCTAAGTAACTTCTTTAGTTATCACACTGATTAAAGAAATAATTCTAGGGATAATCAATTAGCTTTTACTTAAGAATGATAAATCATATTAACAGGCAGTTTCTGAAGGAATCTTTTATTATATTTCAATGAATTTTAAATCTTTAAAATGTTCATGAATCATAATATCCCTAAAAATGTCTTAAGATTTTAAAAGGCGATTGGTTTCATCAGAATCATAATCTGATTACGGCAGTATGCGGAAACTAAAATCCTCTCTTCAATTGGGAAACTAAGAACTATAATTTAGATTTACATCCGTGTATCTAGGGTTTTGGTTCAATTATGATGATTATGTTGCCAGAGATATGATGGCACATTATTGCATTCCAATTACTCCTATTTTATTACTTTCTTTTCCCCATTTAGTATTGATTTGTACTATACTCGCATATCGCGCCTCGAATCGCAGCATTCTGTGCATTTGTGGGGCTTCTACTGTATAGTTTCAACTTGATTATTTTGCAACCTGTTTATTTTAAATTTTGAAGAGTATGTTTCCTTTCTATATTCTTTTCTAAAGAATAATGATTCGTAATACTATTTAACAAGAAAAAAAGTAATGTTGAATGATATTCATAAGATAAAAGAAGAACAAAATTGAATGAATCGAAAATTGAAATAGAAAGAAAAATGCAAAAGATATGTCAAGGTATTAGACATAATATATAAATAACAGGTGACACTTTACCTCCAATAAAATATCATTTCACCATATAAAGCAAAATTCGTGAACTGTTAAGGATACGATGCTCATATGATTTAGCGCTATTGTTAGCTTTTCTAATTTATTTTGTCTTACATATTAATTTTTCTGATCATATATAATAATGTGAATAATAATTTCCTAATTTTTTAACATCTTAAATTAGACCATATTATTTTATTTTAAAATTTTCTGTTATTTCCATATCCAAATCCACATTTTTTTTAAAAAAATATTTTCAACACGCGCTCTCAAACCTATTGACTATTACAACGCTCCAGATTAAAAAGTAGGAGCAAAAATCTCTAACATCCACGGTATTCCTTTCAAATATGCCAAAATTCTCTTTCCTAAATCGGCAAGTGTCAAAGAAATCCCTATAATAATATATACATGTGTCCAAAATTTCCACCGCGCATATCAAGATTTGCACGCACATGTCGTGTTATGACTGATTGCACACATTGCAACAATGCGGTTCAAAATTATGAGATCCGTCCCAAAATAGCCCAAGCGTTGCTTTAAAACGGGGCATTAATATAACGAAGCTAAACCTCCCACCCGCTGATTTGTTGTATTTTCCTGTGCCTGCCCAGTGTTTTTCCACCACCATGATTGAGATTGTGTGTCGTGTTTATGCTTCCAGTACTTCTCAATCTATTGTGCAACTTTCAGGAGGATTTTGACATCGGATGACGATGAGATGAATAGCGATGGGGATATTCCATACAGTTTGTAAGGCATTATCATTAATCAATAGTTCGTCAGAAGATATAGTACATGTCGCAATAGTCACGAACGGAACACATCAACATATTACGAAGAACACCGATAGCTACAAGATGCAGCTATTTAAATGTGATTCATTATCCTGTGTTTTACTTTGTAACTGTTAATCCTTTAGAGCAATGCGATACATACTTGTATTATTTACATTTCGAACATCTTCCTTTGCAAACAAGTAAATATTGATAAACATGTTTCCAACAAGTTTTATTTTGTATATCAAATAGGATGTTACATTTTTTCCCCTCACACTTTTCTCGAAATCTATGGTAGAGTATTTTTGGGCGATTTTTCTGTACATCAAACGAGGAATATGACCATATGCAGTTTGGGCTGTCTTGATGGGATAACTGTAATAATGTCAATTTCCTATTAAATAAGGCTCTGTTTTTCCCACTGAATTGTAAATCTATTGCGAATTGTATTGTATAAGCTTTGAAATAGGCCTCGGGAAAATAGGAATGGGTCATGAGAAATCAAGTGAATCATGTAGATGGGAATACCTACTCAAGAGCAAAATATCCTTTTATGCAAGACGCCGGCATTATATATTAAAATTAAACTTTATTTATGTATTTTCAATATATAATCGATATTGCTAGAAAATAGAGTGAAGAACTTACTAAACAATCAAAATTACTAAATGTTCCAAAAATATAGATATCGAAAGATACCTGAAGTTTCTGCTAAGCAGTCTTACTAGATGGTTAAAATATACTTCAACCTAAGTAATTAAAATAAAAACCTACAAATCA
Source organism: Argiope bruennichi (assembly GCF_947563725.1). NCBI lineage: Eukaryota > Metazoa > Arthropoda > Arachnida > Araneae > Araneidae > Argiope > Argiope bruennichi. The sequence goes on along the minus strand of NC_079154.1, from coordinate 135,836,106 downwards.
GTTGGTTTTTGCTGCTACGAAATTTTTAGTGTGGTGCGGAAATTTGGAGAGGGCTGCTGGTCCACATGTTGCCTCGTTCCCCGATCATGGTAAAAAAGTATGAGATTCGTCCTAAAAAAAGAATAAAAATTCGTCCTTTGAAATGAGTTGCATAATGAACTTAACTAAATTCGACATCTGGGATACACTACAATGAGTTACTGAAAACTTTTTATTCGAATTTTTAAAATCTTTTGGGGTATTTGTTACATGTCCTCTGATTAATCAGAAGCTTAAGATTGTTTCATTTTTTCAGTGGCTCTTTCGTTACAACGTTTTTAAACCTAAGTAACTTATTTAATTAAATAGTTCTTTACAGCTTCTTCGAGAATTTCAAATTCCAGGTGTTAAATCCATTTGCATGAATATAAATTCATATCTTTCGATATCTATGTTAAATTTTATTTTTAATAATAATTTTTGATTTAAATATTTCTTAAAATGGAACATAATACCTAAAGAATCAACCACTGAGAGCTTATAAAAAAATGATTGTACCATTTCTATTTTTTTCTTTTATTTCCAATAGTTTTAAAAACCTTTATTTGTATCGCGATGGTTTTTAAAAAAAATGTTTGAGTTTAAACAAATTATTTTTTTAAATTCCATTTTCTTTAAAACATACAAATGAATAATCTATGAAGCTCATTAAAAATATTCGATGCAAATTTAGAAAAAAAGATAGGGCCCAAATAACTCATACGTATGAATAGCAAAAGCAGATGTATAAACAATCCAGCTATTTTGCTATTTCTTGACTTAGGCCCAGCAGCTCGGATATATATAACAGGTAGCTGAGACAATGTTTATTATACATGGTTTTTTATAATTCGAAAATGCAAGGAGGTTTCAGGTTCAAAAGCGTTATGTAAATATTTGTATATGGATTTTTTTTTGTGGAAATTCAGCATTTTTATGGAAGCAAATGGTTTTGTTATCATCAAAATTTTTTACTTCCAACATTCCTTAATCATCCTTATAAAGTACATTTTATGCATAGAGACAGAAATGACTAATATTATACAATCGTGAGGAATTTTTAAACTTAATTCTTCAACACATAATGATGCCTATTTGCTATTTACGTTTTAACATGATAAATTTTTACGCAGGAAAACAACTGTATATTACATAATGTATCACGAAATTTTTTTTTCTTCTTTTTATTATTAAAAAACTATCTGCTTCGTGGTCGTTCGATTTGTGATCAATTTAAAAATAAATTAATTATGAAAAAGACTGGTGCAATTTATTCAATCAGAAATCACTTCTGAAAACCCACAACATTTTCCGAAATCCATTAAATACGATACTCTTATACAATATATGTCCGACGCTTTGTTTTTGATATGGGTTATAGATTTTTTTTGCTTTTATTCGGATAAAACCACAAGTCGCCTGCTGTGCCAAGAGCATTCCTTGGACAAGGAAGGCGAGATCTATCCGATCCCTCAAGACAAGCATAATTTGATTCAATGGCGCCAGAGTTTGATGGACGAGGATACAGAAAATAGTGAATGATTGCTGATGTGTTGGTGAAACGTTGTCAGTGGAAATGTTGATGTGGAATATTATAGCTAAAATTACAGCTTTCCAAAACATGCAAAATAATATATGGTTATCTATTGTATTTCTTAAAATTATTTCGCAATAGATAGCATTGAAAGTATATTCTTTCATTGTATTCTTCAAATGTGAGATATCAGATTTGCTATGCCATTTCTCCGCAATTTACCAATATGACACATACGAAAGCATATAATTAAATTTTTAGTTTGTAATAACAATAACACTATTACACGGTGAATTTATCAATAGGATAAATCAATAAATACATATCTTATATAATATTTTACTGTTCCTTTTGTACAAATGTTACAAATGACCAATTGTTAAGATTTCCATTTTAAATAAATGGAAAAACTTGCTTTTTTATGCATTTTATAAATTTCTAATTTATTCATCTGAATTCATTTTTTATTTCTGGATAATGCAAAAACACGCATATGATCTATTTTAAAAAAATAAGACTGAAATCGCATTTACTGCATTTTTATGAAAGATTATTGAGGTGATAAGAAAGCAGAATCAAAAATGATGCAGCGAATTCGCATTATTTTCATCATGGACAGTAGTTGCATTGCCCTCATTCCGAAACTCGGAAATTCAGTATCGAGTAGTTTCTTTGAAATTTATGTAAAAGTAATTAATGCCCGTTCGAAAACCAATCGACTATTCAACTATTTAATCTTAACGACATGCATGAAGAGAACCGTGCAGCGGAGACATTTTGTTTCTACAGAAACTTTGGGCATTAAAACAGATCATAGAAATACTTAAGCAACAACAGGAATCGCGTAACCATTGTAAACATTAAACCCGGAAGGCTAACTTTTGGGAACCTAATGGTAGGGAACAAGAATTGGATTCGTATAATTAATAATATTAAAAAACCGTTGTCAGATACAAGTAATAGTTCTTTGAAGTTTAAAAAAATGATCTCTACCCGGGACTTAGCAATGAATAACTGATAATTTGTGTCTTCTGGAATATCGCAGTGATTCTGAATGGGGATTATGCATCTTTCCTAAATTAATTATAAGTTGAAAAACCATTTAGACTGCTGCTCTATATATACTCATTTTTTAACTTTCTGAAACATCACAACGATTTTCAATGGCGATTAATAATCTTTCCTAAGTTAATGGTTTATTTAGAAATAAATGGTTTTTAAGAGAGAAAAGAATAAAGTTAATGTAATCAATACAGCATTACAATAAATTTCGGAAAGTGCACAATTCGTGCATATATATATACGAATGTTTAAAAAAATACCTTGATGTAAAAAATTTGATTGTAAGATAGCTGTCAAAATCACAGAATACAGATTTGTTTTTATTTTTATTTGTATTTTATCGAAATATCACCCCATATAAAACTATTATAGAAAAGACGTGTTTTGTCAGTTTATAGTTTAAAAAAATATGAAAATTAATTAACCCATTTTAAACAGTTTTATTATTATTCGTAATAAAATATAAAACTTTACCTGATCTTAAATATTTATATCAACATTGAAATGATACTTGCTAACATCTTTAAAATGGCAAAATGAAAATAGAAAGTTATAACATCCACCTCATTATATGTGGGAATAAAAATCATTGTTACAGACTTCATATCCACGAATGAGCTAAGTATGTTTGTTCAAAAAGAAATATTTATGTGCAATACAATTTTAATTAAATTCTATTGATAGAATTAAAATATTGGATGAAAATTTACAAGAGATTTCATTTTATGCTTTTAATATAAACTATTACACAGAAACGCCACTTGAAATTTATAAAAACAATCACAACTGAAACATAAAAAGACCTTCATCATACGAAGAATGAACTCATTTTTTTATTCCTAAAAACTCTTATTTAAAGATGTATTAATGAAGCTCACCATGTTTCGAAATGAAGTCTGTCTATTTATAAGTAGAAATAAATATAAATTAATTATTTTAGATTTAAAAATTGAATAAAAAGATTTTAATGAAATCATTTTATAATATAAACAAGATAAATATATTTATTTCTTAACATAACTTAATTTTTAAATGAAATTGAAATTCTATAAAATCCAATTTTCTTAATCTATTTGTTCCAAAGAGATGGTGTCACTGGTATTTCAATTTTACTGAATTCCATGATTTTAAAATAAAATTCAAAGAGGGAAGCGTGGCGGTCTCTACAGACAGCTTTTTATCAATTAATTAAGTGAAAGAAAACGGAAGACAAATTTAGTGGGATAGGAATTTGCAGTAGCGCAGCAAATTAGTTGTATAAAAAACAACCTTACTTCGCAGATTAACAGATCTGATAATGGCAATTAGGAATCAGTATCGCCAATAAACCTTTAGAGTTCTTAAACTATTTTAAATTTTCACGCAACTGTATTGATCATTAAAATCTGAGGATCTTTGGGAAAGTCAGAATAGCAATTTAATTACTGTTTCTTTTTACTTTCGTCTTACACTGAGGCTCTCCGGAGACTCTCAGTGTCTTCACTGACACATTACTATTCATGAGTCCTGTCACCATTAAAAGGAGTTTTCGTTGATACCAAATTTTACCGCTTCAGATGAAATCTCTTCCATTATCTGAAATTATTTCCAACATCTCGCTCTTCTTATACAAAGGGAGATCCAAAAAAGAGTTTACAAGGAGCAGCATTTGGAAAGTAGAAATTGTGGATGGGAATATTGTTACCCAGAGTGGAGACAGATGGCGCTAGTTGTCTTAGACCGGTCTTTCGAGCAGATAGTGTCAATACTGAGATCTGAAACAGCGACAGTAATGGCAGGACGTCTAGAGAAGTGGTCTCTCGCAGAAGTGCGAGCCGTGATACGATTTCTATGGGCCAACAATGTGTCAATCACAGACAAATCGCTGAAGTATACGGGGGCGAAGCAATCATTAGACAACAGGTGGCGAAATGGTGTCATTCTTTTGAAGCGGGCAGAGAGATTGCTAGAAACATTTAGGTGGGAGATTTGGATCCACCTCACATACAACCCCTATTTGGCTCCCAGTGACTATTTCCTTTTCCCGAGATTGAAAAAACAATTATCCAAAACAAGATTCATATCAGACGGTGATGTTCCAAAAGGTGCCAAGAACTGGCTGAATAGCCAGGGACCTCATTATTACCAAGACGGATTAAGCAAATTGGTCCAGCGGAGTGATAAATGCCTCAACAGGTTTGTTGATTATGTAGAGAAGTGACCGCCACATATGTCTCTTAATTACCATATGTCTCTTAATTACCAATCCCGTGTCTATTGTTGATAAAACATTTTTCCTTTGCATTTTTTCCATTGCACTGTAAACTTTTTTTTGGATAACCCCTCGTAATTCTAAAAAAAAAAAACAGTGATTTTTTCGATTTAATAAATCCAAAGTAAAAATAAATGTATTGATTATCAGTTATAGCTGTTAAACAGGACTAATATAATCAAAGAATTAATTTACAATAATCAGCTTTTCCATAACACATTTTCTACTTCTTTCTGATTTTCAAATAATAGGGAAGCGTTTAGAGTGACCTCCGTAATAAAAGAGGCTGAATAGCTTTCATTACAATCACCCACTGGGCTACAATATTGAAAAAAAAACCGTAGTTCTAATATGTGAAAGAAACTGTAAGCCAGTGGGAGTGTTCTTCCCAAAACTTTCTCGCATACTCTCTAACAAGGGTGTTATCCTCCCCGACCACCGTACAAAATTGTTGATCTTGGAAAAGGCACAGAACGTTTTGCTTGTCATTGGCGTGCAATAGAAGCGGAATATTCGACTTTGACATGAGTTTAGCATTTATTCTGAATCTATCGTGATTCGAGTTTTCCATTGATTAGTCTCTGACATGCGGATAACCGTAACCGAAAATGAAATTTGTACTTTATTAGCGTTTTTCCAAATCGTTTGAAACAAAATTTTGATAAAAAAAATACAACTGCAGTCACAAAATCATATATCAAAATTTGATATATTTAGGTTCATTTTGAGATATTTGAGATACCGCGTTAACGTGCTTCTGAACGTAAGACTGACAGATATTCACCCCTTTTATGCCTTTGGCTCAACATTTGATAGATCTTAAATCTGTATACCGAATTTTATTCATCTATTTGTTTTCTTTTTATAATAATCATGTTAAATTGCATTTGAACAGCCGGACAAAATGAATTCCTCTGAAAGGATTTTGTTGAAAATTTGATGTAAAGACTAAACTTTATCAGTCTAGCGCAAAAGCGTTTTTGAGTTATCTTTATCATATTATCTTCCAAAAATCTGTTTTTCGAACTCACTGGAAACCGAAACACGGGGATGTTTCAAAATCTCGAGTCCCAGTTTCGTGACGATTACAATCCTTTTTCTGCACTTCGTATATGAGAAAATAAAAATGATAAACTTAATGTAATAATCAATTTCAATTATAAAACTTCTTATAACTGGCAAAATTCTATATTTGTATTAATCGTTTTGAATTATGAATGCTTTTGAATTTTTATTAATTGTTCTAATAGCTTCTAGAATGTGCATGCTCTTTTTTGGACATCTTGTAGTACATCCTATATAAGACACTTCGATCCAAGAGAATGCGCAGGAAACATTTGTATGTCCAGTCATTACTTTCTGTTTCCCCCCTTCCATCTGCTAAATCCTGTAATCCGTGGATTGCCAGTGATATCCGAGAATCCCTCTCAGTGTTAGCGCCCCTTCTCAGTATTCTGTAGAGTAGGAGTGGGAATCACGGCCCAAGGTATTACCGAATGTTCCCTTTAGTTAATAATGTTGCCCTTTTCAATGAAATGTAAATATAAGTTATTTGTATGTAAGAATTTTTGAAATAAAAAAATAAAAATCGCGATAGGAACAGGTAAGAAATTTGAAAATTAGAATATTTTTTCGTATATAAAAGAATGTAAAATAAGCTGACAATTTTCCAAAACAAAGGTTAAATAACTTTTAAGGGAAGTGACAACGTTGATTTTTTGGAAAATTAATAAAATTACTTTTTTAATAATTTTAATGTTTGGGCAGTTTTCTTTCTAAAGTCTTTTGAATAATGTTTATTTTTTGGGAAGTTATACTGATTTTTATTGTTGCATTTATACACATTTCAATGTTATTTTATATCTTTAAAAGCTATTATCTCAAATTCTTATCTTAAGCAGAATTTTCTAGCTAAAAACTCATTAATTAAATCTAATGCATATTTTTTTATTGAAATTTAATATCATAAATTCTCACTATGTTTTGCAGTTCCTGAACAAGAGAATAAGAAAAGAACTCATTTATAATTATAACCATAGAATATTCTATAGTTGTTTTATAACTGTAGAAATGTTCTGTCGTTGTTTTAATGCTTCAAAATGCGAAAAAAATTTAAAATTTCATGTTATTTATTAACTGATTCCTAATATTTAAAGTGTGAATACAAACACAGCTTATTTTTTAGTTGAGGAACTAGGTAATTTACGTCTTAAGCTATCTGAAAAATTCTAAGCAAATCCTTTGATAAACTTTTAAACTAAAAGAGTTTTATTATACATCTTTTTTAGCCAACATAGCCCTTTATTCAATTTTTTAAAAAACAATTTGTCATTGAATTGGTATATTTTGTTATTGCACCTATTTTTTCAATCTTTTTCATGCAAAAAATTCAAAAGGATAACTATTTTAAACCATTAGTCACAAAGAAAATAAATCGCACCTCTAGTTTGAAATGTCAACATGATCATGTTCTTGACTTACAGTTACAAAATAATAATTCATGATAGTGCTAGGTTAATGCTTCAGTCATTTCATTCGGTGTGTAATGATTTCTGTTCTTTATATCTTTATAGTTGCTTTTTTATAATACTTTATTTTATATGTTGGCTTTTTTCACCTAACAATTTTTTGCATCACGAAATTTAATGGTAAAATGTTTAAATAAAAATATTGCAGTGTTAAAATATTCCTCGCAGATGTCAGAAAACTGAATATGTTACACAAAGCAAGATGATACAACTTTCAACTAACTATTAAAACTGAATACAGTTGTGATATAAAAAAGAAACACATTTCATTGGTCAAACATAGCTGAAATTAAAAAAAATAATAAAAGAATACCTACTTTTTAAATGATTCATTTTTGAATTCTTAATTCTTGGTAATGAAGTTATATTATGTTCGTTCATCAATGTTTTGTTTTTAGATAAAATTATGTTATCTAAAAATGAGACAAATGAAATAGAAAAGTTTATCACCTGCGATACCATTGTTAATGCAAAGAATCCAGCTCATTAAATATCCTTTGGGAAAAAAGCAGCTTCCTTGAATATTAATCGAACAGCCATTTCCCAAAAAGAGAAAATTAAATGGGGCGCTGTATGCATTCCGTAATGGGTGAGTTAAATAAGCATGCATTGTAACAATTATTTTAGTGTGGATTTCTCAATTTTAATGAATAAATGTGATTTTTTTTTGCTTTGATTTTTATTTCAAGGCATAAGGGTAATATTTTACTATTTTCATTAATCATAAGGCTGGAGAAAAGAAAATATCACAATCTAAAAGATCAGAAAATTGAAATTTTGTGTTTATTCGAATGTTGAAATGTGCACTAAACAAAGGATAGTATTTACTTTTAATACTAAATGATCAGACAAATTTTTTGGGATTATGATTAGGGCAAATGTTGATAAAGGAAAGGGAAACAAAAGCCATTCAATCAAATCAAATCGTAATCGAAATTTTATTGAAGCATATAAGCGTTACAACAATGCGAATAGCGTTACAGTGCTATAACAGGTATTCGCATTAATAAAATTTTGCAGTTTCAAAGTTAATTTTAAGTAGTTAGTTAATTAAATGACTTCTATCTTGTATTTTTTATTTTAATTCGGAAAGAGCTGAGTAAAAATAATTAACTTCGCAATTATAATTTAAAACTAATTTCTTTATTAAAAATAAAATTCAATAGATAATATTTATAGTCGTTTCTTTTTTTATCCAAGTGATGGGGCAGATTACTTGGCGTTAGAATGAGTCCAAATGTTGATAACTCGCTGGGAAACCCAAAACAATAGAATCAAATTAAATTATTATAACCAAAATTTTATTGAATCATATATGTATCACAGCAACGCAAACGACGCATAATTGATATTTATATTAAATAACTTCTTATCATTTTCAAAGTTAAGTTTGAACAGTTAATTAATAAAATTATTTCTGTCCTGTATTTTTTTACTTAGAAAATGCTCAGTAAAAGCATTTCGCAATTATAATTGGAAACTAATTTTCAGTCATTAAAAAAAAATTAAAAGATAATATTTATAATGATTTTTTTGCCATAGTACTATAACAAGTTATATGAAAAACGAGGTTCCTAACTCAATCAGTCGTTTTTTGTAGTAAAGTTCATTTTTAATCTTGATCTTGATTTTGGAAGATGATGCAGAATTTAAAAATTGCCACAACATTATTAATTAAATTCTTAACCAGCCTCACATGATAGAATAAAAGCAGGCATGTTTAGTACTACCGTATAAAAACATATACTTCCTGATTAATTATTTTTTATTTTTAAATAGAAATTTACGTTGGCACACTATGGCATACATACTAATAATTTTTAATACTATTTTTATATACTATGGCATAAATAGGTAGGTCATTTAGATCAAAGTAAATTTTAAAATAATATTTTATCTTTATTTTAGTTAAATTTTTATCGATTAAAAAAGACCAACAACACTGAATGTATATTTTAATACCTTTTTTCTAATATGAGTACATCTACTCAAATTTCCTTTTCTATTTTGGTTTGTTGATTCATCACATTATAGATGAATTGCGCAGTAAGTATCTAATTTTAGGCTCCCATGATTATTGAGTAATGACGTCATGCATCTTCAAGAGTGTATTCGAGTTTTGCTCAGTATTGTTGGTTTGTGGCAGAACTTAATTGTTTGCCAGGTTAAAATTACTTCTATTTGCTATCTAATTAGGCTTAGTACTCAATTTTCATTATCCACTAATGTTTCTGATCAAAGTATCTCTTTATAGTGGTACACCAAAGCAACAAAGGCAGATTTAGTTCATTTATAGTCCTATATGACTATATGATACTTTTATTTGTCGAAGAAAGGATTAGATATTTCTCCTGTTTATTTTTTTTAATGTTTTACCTTTTTTTCCTAAATATTACGATAAAAAGAATAAATTTCTGAGACAAAAAGATAGTTCCAGATCAAAAACATTCTTTTAAGAATGATTTTATTAAGTATATTAGCAAGATGTACATACATACATAGCAATTGCAATGTAAAAAAAATTCGTTTTATATTTTATTCTATTTTAGTCGAAGACATTAGTTAAATCTAAATTTTTAATGAGGTTTCATCCCCAAATTTGTGACAAAGTGTCGCCAACCTTTAAAAAGATTCACCAATACAGCTGTTACAATGGAAAAATAAAGTTTCATATCACAAACGTTCAATTATTTATTATCAATGACAACTTCTTTATATATAAAATAACTCTTAGCATAATAAAGAACGCTACTGCTAACAAACACAGGGTTCATGTCATTTCTATAAAAGAATGTATCAATCAAGAAATTTGCTTTATAGGTCAATAATTAATTGAATACTTCTGTCTAAATAAATGAAATAATTTGTCAGGAAATCGCGTTTTCCTCTATTAGACGTCGTTGAATCTGAATAACAGTAAACAATTTTATTTTATCGAAAATTATATAGCGTTTGAGAGTATTTTTGTTGAATTTTATGTCTTATAAAATGGAAATTACATTCATTTTGGTCTCAAATCCTGAAATATGAATATGTTTTACATTTAAAGTTAACAATCCTATTCATTAAAGCCTGAAAAATATCTTTTTACAGGAGAGGGTTTTGGACAAGATATTTTAAAATTAATAATTAGAAAGTTAACATAAACACTGAATGTTTACTGACGTGACGTTTAAATTCATTTACTCATATATTATTCGGGATTGAAATGACATTTCCTTCCAAACTGAACATATAAACTATGTAACTTGTTTCTAAGTAACTGCCAAAGTCCACTTATTTCTGTGCGATATTTTATGGAGGCAAACAAATACGTGGGCGTGCAGCTCAACTCATATTTGCAAAATAAAAATGCATCGAGTTTATTTCATTCGGCAGTTTAAGCTCTACAGCGAATATATTATCAATGCTGATTTTTCCTTTTGTCTTTACGCTTTCAAATTAGGAATATGAATATTAAAGCCACCCTATAACTAAAATCTCTCCCAATGGATATTTATAGAGCAAATTATAGATGGTTTGCTGTCTAATCTTTTTCGCTTGGTATTTATAGACTGGTATACTACTCTAAATGGCATCATGTGACATGCGTGATGTGAAAAATTATTCTAAACGCTTTACAGGATGCACGAACCAATGGACTTAGAGTTATAGAATTTAGCATGTGGTTATTTCTTAAAGAGTAATTGCTAAGTAAGAAAAGGATTTTAAAAATTTTAATTAATTAACAAACTTTCAATGACTCTCCTCAATAATTTGAGAACATGTCGTACAAAACCATCTGTATCAAATATCATAATTTTTAAAAACATAACATTTCAGTAATATCAAATTTATTTTCTTTAAGTAATTTTTTAAAATTTTAGTAAATCAAAAATACTTTAAAGTATATTTTACTACAATACTTTTTATTTATTGGCATTCATATGCATTATGAACATATTATCAGCATTTTGTATTACTACTACTTATTACTAACCACATAAACATGCGGTGTTATCGGTGTTACAATATTAAGAGTAAATTTTAAAAATAAAATAACAAACACTTATCACGAATCACGCTTGACATATTATAATGCTACCATATTCTGAAGTGAAGGTTTGCATCTGCTTTAAATTTCAAGATGCTTGCTGCAGAATCTGAAAAACGTTTAGCAAATGGTATACGCCTTGGAGAGGAGTATCATCAAGATGCTAGAAGTAAGCAGATTCTCGCTTCTAACGGTATATATTTATGGTAATGGTTTTCTATTGATTTCATTTCTAATGAAGTGTGTGCCTTCAACGAGAATGGTCTGTGAGGAGTCGGTAATGGTAATTTAAAACTAATAAATTTTTTTTTTTTACTGTTTCGATCACTCAATGCTCGGACGCCACGGAATGTTAGATATAAATAATTTGTACTTATCAAATTAAAAGAAAATCATTTGTCCAAGAACGGTGAGTAAATTTCCGCTCTCTTTATGTGAATAAACACTTCTCAGTCTGATCAGTCAGCTCTAACATTTTTCAACAATTTAACCACACGAACACTTCGTATATGGATGGCCAGATAGCGCTATCTCAAAGAACGTGATTTAACCACTATTCTTTCAGAAAAATGTATGATTATTTAAAATCAAATTAATAACGAATTCAAAGAAGCAAATACCAAAATGGAAAATTTATACACTGCCGATGAATTAATTTTGATAATAATTTCTAAATTTCTATTATTTTAAAATCTAAGACAAAAAAGTTTAGTTTAATTTATTAATTTTATAAAGCTTTAGAAAAAGTTTCAAAAATGACATACTGCTTAAAATTTATTTTCCTACACATTAAAAATTAATTCGTTACAGCAATGAAGATAGATAATTTGTTTAAGATGATAATTATTAATGAGGCATTTAAATTTTTGATTAAAAAATAAATAAATTTACGGTTATTCCCTGTTGAATATTGATGCATTGTGCCTCAAGTAATAATCCCACATGTCTAAAACTTTACTTATAACAATAAATTAACATCTATTTTATTGAAATTTAAAAATTTTTAATTAAGGCTTTTCGAATTTTATTTTTTTAATGATCAAATTTGTGTAAGAAAACAGTGCAACTAAAATGAGCAATAAATGAAGGAAATGTAATAATAATCAGTAGGAGGATTATTCGTTCTATTTTGCCTCATGTTTCTAGAAAACGGCTCGTTTAAATTTTGGCTTTGAGATGCAGAGATTGTCCATGGTTAAAGCCTTCAGAGTATTACCAGTAATCGTCCCTACTCATTAAAGTGCTAATATGTGTGGATCATTTAGTAAAGAAATGGGAAAATGTACCAGTTAGTAAAAAAAAAGTAAAAATTAGTTTAAAACATGTGAAATTGTGGAACCCTGTAGTAAAGATGCAAATCTTCTTCTATATAATCCTTGTTTTAAGCTTAAAATCTCAGGTAACTTAAATATAGTGTTTTCACTATCTTAAATATACGAGAGGAAGACTTTCTTAATTACTATTTTAAAACAGAACATTGTTTTAAAAAGCGGTTCTCTGTCTACTTCTGTAGGGGTTTCGAACATACATTATGATTATAATTAAAGTAACTTTACTTAGACCTATGTAGAAACTGTTTTGATGGGAATAATTTGTTGAAATTTGGTTTATGCATATATGGACAGTAAAAAGAAGTTAAAAAACAAATAACAGTTGATATTTTGAACACTGGATAGTGCTTGAAAATCATGCAATGTAAATAAGTCTTTACACAAATTAGAACGTTTAAAAATGCTAGCAATCAGTATTGTAAAGCCATTCTTCCTCATGTCTTCAAAGAAGAATGGAACTTTACTGATCGTTTCATTTGAACTAGGTATAAAATTGCACTATGAGAACATCGATGTTATAAATGCTTGGGAAAAAGGCCTCTGTAGAAGAATGGACTTAAAAAGATTGGTAGACATTTAAAGAAAAACCATGCGAAAGTTATTTTCGAATTCGAATTTTACGGTCCTTGTGTTGTTTTTCCAATCCCGTTCCATGATCTCAATGAAAGTAAACAAACCGATGATTCGAATCCGACCTTTTTGCGAGTTTTGTGGTTGGCAACAATCGCAATGCAAATCGAGCGACTATTTTAATTTCGGCTCGTGTCGTAGTTTTTGGAGAAGAGAAGGATATGGAATATTAGAAATGTGTTTTAGCTCTAAGAGGGAGAGCGTCGACTGTTTGGCTATGCAACTGTATGTTGCTCCAACATTTTAACTATGCCGATTACTTATTTTAGACGGTTCGAATCTGAGGTCTGGTAATGTTGATTTAAGTTTTTATTATTCACCTTATTATTGGATTGCTCCAGTGAAGAGCACATTGACTTTATTCTTGATTTTTAATAAAAGTCATTTTTTAAGAAACTGCTTTCATCTTTATGCCTTCTTGACACAAAAATTCCACTGCTTGCTTTACTAAAGTTTGGGTTATTTTACCCTAAAGTATAACAGAGTTGATTATGAGCCTAGAAGGATAATAGTTGGTTATAGGCCAAGAAGTTTAAAAAAGATAATAATCAAATTTGAAGAGACTAGAGAGTTGGGTGTGCTTCCAAGAAAAGGACGGAGACGTATAAAAGGGGAGGAAAGAAGTCGGTGTTGATGGGACTGAAAGAGTATCTAGTTTCCAATATTCTTGGACAAATGCTGAAGCGATGTATCGCGATTTTTTTTTTTTTTTTTTGGTCTACAGGGAGAAAGGTTCTTGCCCATTTTAAAATGGTAGCCGTGCAAGATACACCTCGTGCGAAAGCTAAATCTTCAAGATCCGGAAAAGTGATTTTTCTCACCACTTTCTGAACAGAATAACTATTGACAAAGACCGTGGCCGTGAAACATTGCATAAACGTGTTCCGTGTCTACCGATTGACATAAATGCAGATGAAAAATACTCAATGATGATGCAATCAGAAACTTTCTTATTACGATTAGTTTTTATTTGACTGTTGCCTTTGGCAAGAAGTAATAAGAGTGATTTCAGTGCCATGTACGTTAGCTTTATATGTATACAGATAATTTTTTTATAATCCAAGTGTTTCTACATCGCTTTATAAACATAATTACAAAATTTTGCATTTTCTCGATCAAAACCTTGTAATAAGTTGATGATACATTTTGTATCACTTTTCAGCAAACAATTGACTTCAGAATTTTATACAAACCAGCAGTTTTGATAATTAGACGGCATGTTTGATTCTATTTATTCACTTTTTTTATTTTTGAATAACATCGTTCCTATACACATAGATAGACAGATCAACAGAAAATCAACCGTTAGATGGATTTGATCTAGAATTTGATAACGATACAGAATACAAGTTCTAATCAGCTAAATTTCACCTGAATAATTTAATGCTTAATCTAGTTATTATATTTAAATGCGCAGGGGCAGACAGACTTCCACTTCCAGAAATTCGGAGAAAATTTGATACATGCATACAGTTTTGATGTAAATACCGGGTGCTAAATTTAATTTATGTATCTGGTCCCTGTATTAAGTTAACATTTTCACAGAAAAACAAATATTAAAAGCCAACACTTGACTAGATAATTAGGAATTGAATTTTGTTAACTGCTGCACATTTTCCATTAGATAATTCAACATAAAATTTATTCTTTATTAACAGTAAAAGTTTATAAAAATTGCATTTAAATAAGGAAAAACCTATTCCAGTCGCCTAAATGAACAGAACTATACTTAAAATTATAGTATATGCTAGAAAAATATTGCAGATTATAATTCAAAATTTGACCAGCAGTCAACTGCTTTCGGTGAGCCAATATTGTTGGCTTTAGAAGGAATGACTTGTTTTCCTTTACATGCCTCATATGGAAACGCCAGATTGCTACTAGAGAGGCCCCTCCAACTCGATTTAATGTACTTTTCCTGCCGTGAACATTTTGTACATATTGCGTATTTCCAGATGGCATAGAATGATGGAAATTGGGATGTGTTGGTTATTCGATTTTTCGCTCCATGTCACTCCAAATCCATTCGGTTTCTAGATTCATGCTCGAGTAAGGAATGAATTAGTATGTCAGGGAACTCTCATGAATACCTGGCTTTACATAAACAACCTTATTTTCAAGGGGATTGAATTCAGATTCGGGACCCATATTTGAATTAGATGGAATGGTCCCCTGAATGTATTCTCGCATATTTCTTATAAAAGTGGATTTGTATTTTAAATGCGTTTTCTCCAAATGATTGAAATCGAAATTTGACAGAGAACAGCAATTGCAATAATAAAATCACGCATTAAATTTGATATATTTTAGTCACTTAGTTTTTGAGTAATGCCGTTTACATACTTCTGAAAATACAAAACAACAACATTCAATTTGCTGCTGGACTTGACGATAGGTGTCTACAATATAGATGTTCCATTTCTTTACCGAATTTCATCCATCAGACTCTCTTTGTTTTGAGGCTATCGTGTAAACTTACATTCGAACTGCAGGACAGAGAGATTTCCTCTGAGTAAATTTTGCTCAAACTTTCACAGAAATCTATAATTTGGCTTAAAGATTATGTACCAAAGTTCATTCGTATAGCTTAAAGCGGTTTTCAATTACCTTTGTCACAGATAGACGGGAATCTTCTCAGAAATGTTGGTTTTCAAACTCAGGGAGGTCTAAAACGCGGAGGTTTGTCAAAATCTCCTGTTCGATTTTTTTGATGATTACTGCACTTTCGCTATACTTCGCCTACGAGAAAGTGAAAAGCTCTGATTTAATTCTAATATTTATATTAGCAATGCCTATAATACTTACGCATAAAGTGATATTTTCATTTAAGTGTCATTCAATCTATTTTTGCCATTGCAACTATGTTTATAACTTAACGGCGCTAATAACAACGAAAATTTAAATATGTATTTTTTGTATTCGGTCAACATTATTGACATTATAAATTTCTCATAAAATATCATTTACAACAAAATTGATGACCTTTGCCATTTCTTTAAAAATTTTTGAGATAGGGTCACAAAATTCTGCATTTCACGTCTAGAGGCACTATGAACGGTCTATCTGTGAAGCGTATACTTGCTTATGCCTTGACGTCACTTTCGTTTATGTAACTAAATTCAAAAGCATGATTTATAAGATTTCCATCTCTCTTAAGTAAATTTGTTCATGTAAATTTCAGAAGGAAATCTGTAGAATAATGTAAAAATCTGTGTATTTCGATTACTCGATATTTGAACTATTAAAAATAAAAACTTTGCTGCATATTTTAATCATACGAATATTTTTCATTCTTCATTCTTCTAAAATTATGTTGAAATTAACATTCAAGCTGTCAAATCATTCATTTAATTCCAGGTATTTGAAATCTCTCATTCTAAGACACCCCCCACCCGATGCTATTATTAGAAATTCAGAAAAGAAAAAAAGTAATATAAATAATTATTTATTGGCTAGATATTTCAATTTAAATTATCATATATTACTTTTATCTTATTACGGAGGCTTAGTGCTTCCAGATTTCATTCATATCTCCTCCTATTGTTGCGAGGGGTAAAAGAATTTTATATAATCATCTTTAAAGCATATAATGACGTGGAACATTTATTAAAACATAAGACTTTCTCATCAAATTACTCTGATATATTCAATTAAAGTGTCAATTAGTTGTCGGTATCAGATTTTTATTGCCTTTTTAGAATTAATTAATAAAGCAATTTCGAGCTCGAAAACTAAGAATTCAATTAGCTTAAAAATTGAAGCTGCTGAAATATTTTGGAATAATCATGAACGATATTTGACTCTTCTGCTTAGTAAGCAATTAATGACAAAAGGAAGATATAAATTTTAGAAATGTAATTCTCGATTACCCTTAGCATTCCTTTTTTTTCTTTTCTTTTGCGGCTATAAATTATTTCAAATTCTTCAAGGTTAGTATAACTTAAGAATTTCACTCTACAATGAAACGTTGCATCGTATAACCATAACCTCAGACAGCACCAATGGGTGTGGTCTTCCCAAAACTTTCTTCCACCCACGGCAAAAAAATTGTGGAAATTCGGTATGGCACTAAGCGAACTGCATGCTCTTAGCATACAATAGCTAGAAATATTAAATTTTGGCGTCAATGTAATATTTTTACTGAATTTATTGTGAGGGCAATTAATCCCTGGTGTGCAGTTCATAGTGTCCGAAAGTCAAATTGGAGTTTTAGTCGTGTTTACTTCAACTGATCCAAAGCAAAATTTGACATAAAACTACAATTGTAGTCATGAAATCCCATTTGATATATTTAAATCTTTGCGTATTTTAGTTGTTGCGCTTACATGCTTCTTCAGCTACAGACAGCTCTCGTTATGGAGCGTGCTTTGTTCAATAGAGACGCTCGTCTAGATCGATTTATGGGACAGGGAGGTTTCCTCAGAATTCTAAATGGATATTTGAGCATACATTTGCTTTGTAGAGGGATTTTCTTTTCTGTATCAGCCCCTTAAGCATACGGATGGTCATTGCGTTTTTTAAGAAAGGAAAGAATTTTTGTTGAATGCGAAAATCAGGCGTTTCACTGTTTTAAGGAGTCCAATGATGATAGGGATGCGAAGATTATTTT
Source organism: Argiope bruennichi (assembly GCF_947563725.1). NCBI lineage: Eukaryota > Metazoa > Arthropoda > Arachnida > Araneae > Araneidae > Argiope > Argiope bruennichi. Next base: position 135,818,110 of record NC_079154.1, on the reverse strand, counting down.
AGAATCTTTGCGAAAAGAAACACTTAATCAAATGAAGTCATTTTTGCGCAATACATTTTTATAATAGGAGACTTTGCGACCATCCTGCACATAATAAATATTAATAAATCAGTTCAAAATAAGATGACTGCCATCCGCTTGTGGTTATATGTTCTGCCCTTTCACATTTCCCGCTCCCTTCTCAAAATGCCAATCTACCAGAGGGGCTGGTTTGTCAGATACTCTGGTTATTAAAAGATTAATGTATTTGAATAACAATAAAAAACTATCTGGTCCAATGTATGTTCGACAGCCATACCATGCCCTATTCCAATAGACCACTGAACGGTGAAGGAAATTATTGCAATTAAAATAGTTGTTATAATATTACCGTCTAAAACTTTTAACGGTTTTAATTAAAATAATAGTCATATTTAATTAATAAAAATATTCATCAATATTTTATCATTCCAAAACATTGATAGCTAAAAGAATTTTCGAATCAAAATTTACAGCCAAAAACGTAAAAAATGTTTTCCGTATTAAATATAAAAACACTTATAATATTTTTTCAAAATGTCCTAAATAATATTGATTTAAAATTGAGAAAGTGATATCTGAAAGAGATTGAAAAGTTAAGTAAAAAGAAGTCACGTTATGAGAGAAAAAGGGACTGCCTTCATTATTAAAACGCTGTAAACAATGCATTACATAGAGAAAAATCACCATTACATTTAGAATGAAGTTTTATTGATTATTTTAAGGATGTAATAGAGAACAAAGTATTGTCAACATCTTTTTAAGGATTCAGTTTCACTGGATTCATGCGGCAGATCAAATTCACTTTTTTTTTGTTTTTCGTTTCCCATTTCACATGAAAATAATATTTACAATATAAGTTTCCCAAAACTGATAAAAAGTGATTAAAATGCGTAGTCCTTATTTTATTTTTAGCAGAGTTAAAGGAGAAAGATTCGGTTACTACATGATGTTTCTTTCTTCAAAAGAATAAACAAGACCGAAAAATAAAACGCTATTTACTTTCAGATACATAATCCTCAGCCAGCGCTTTGCGCATACGCCGGTTGGCTTTATTTTCTACAAAATAAAGCTAGATGACAGCTGGTGAAAGACATGTTTAGTTATTATCAAGCAATACATTGAAGCATTATACAAGTTTTGAATTAAAATATATTAAAAAAAAAGACACTGAAAATCGGTATTGGAAAGAATTAGCTAAAAAGAAAACGCACTAAACAAAGAACTTTGGAGAAGTGCACGTTTAATTAATTTACTGTTCATTCATTCTCTCAAAATAAAATCTGCAATCGAAATAGACACGAACAGCTTCGTATTATTCGAGTATAGATAATTTATTTCAAATGACAGCTCGAACGGAAATCGAATATTTTAATTTAAAAATGAAATCGAATGAAAAAAAGGAATGGGAAATAATGAATCGTAAAGAAAAGAAATCGAATATTTTTATTTTAATTTTCTTTATTTATATTTTAAAACTTATTAAATTATATCTTTAATTAATTAAAAAATATCCAAATGAGGTAAAATGAACCTTTTTTTATATGTTTATCTTTACTTTGATGTTAAATAATCAAATTTATGGAACACATATATTTTGATTAACCATCTTAAAACACAAAAATATAGAAATACAAAAATATTTTACTTTTTCTTTTGTTAATAAAGGATGAATTTAAATTTTTATCGTCATTTAATTCTAAACATAACTTGCAAAAAAAAAAAAAAAAAATTAAATAAAAAAAAAACAATTAAAAAATCAGTAAAAATAAATTTTACTGAATAATGTTTGAAAAAAAATTAGATGCTGGAGGTATTTTAATTTGACTTTTTTCTCATATTTAATTTCAGTGAATTTCAAAAAATTTGATAACACATACAGAATTTGTTCGATGCAAATTTTTTAAAGAAAATTATCATTCTAGATACGTCTATGAATAATTTTTGAATCTACAAAAGCATAATTTTTAATTTTGCCTCAAAAATATAATTCTTAATAGTAATTATTCATGCCCTTCAGGATATTCGATTTTTTAAAAGATACGAAGCAATATTCATTGAAAAACGCAATGAAAGGTCAAATCATCGGTGCATGAAATTGCGATTTTATACATTGATAAATAAATAGCAAATAAATTATTATATCCACATTTATATATGGATGAGAAGATAAATAAAAAAACCCCCTTTCTTTTCATGTTTTATTGTAGATAAATTAGCATTTAAATTAGAATGTTTTCTATAAAATTTTTGTTTAGTAATTAAAAGATTTTGGAACTAGAAGAATGCTGAAGTTCGTTACGCTGGATATAGAAAAGCCAAGATATCTAGATATTTTTACAAAGTCGTGCAATGAAAAATATTTTACTAAGGTGAATTGAAATTTAAAAGTGAGGATATAAGTTAGTGTCCAAAACAGTCAAACAACATTTTTTTTATATTAAAATATAAAATGAGTAAAACAAAATTCAAAATGAAAAAAATTGATACATTATATTGTAATAAATACGGAAAGTATCTGATATTCCTCTAAATAATTCAAAAGAAATATAAAATACGATACGATTTTTCAACATTTTGTTTGGTACACACAACACTTATCATTTTTTGTCTGCAATTATTCTTTAAGTTACAGAGATATTCAATTGCATTGAAGTATTTGTGATATAAGAATAATTTAGTTGATACTAACCGAAGCTGATTTGAACAACATGGGAAAATAAGATGTTTGTTTTTTGTCAGTTGAACAAATTTAAAAATCTGATTCTATCCCATAAAATTTGATTAAGAGATGAAGTTAAAAAACCGCAGGAAAAAGGCAGGTGATAAAATAAGTGGTAGGCAAAAGAAATGATTAAACATTTTACTGAAAAAAATTATTAAATTAATTTTATATCATGCATATTAAAACTTTAGTATAGATTATAGATAGAGTGTCGAAAAAACATTTATGAATGTGTCTGTTGAATGAAAAAAAATTATTTGTTTTGATTTTTAATTAAAAATAATAATTATTACAATACCACCTCTCAATTTTTCAATACTTTTGCCGCAACGATTTAATAATTACTTAAATGCCAGTTCCATTTGCTTTTTGAAATTGTTTCCAAAGTGTGCGTTGGCACTTTTTGTATGCGTTAAAAATCTTCAAATTAGCAAATATTTATTCATTTTAAAATAAATACAAATGGCAAAGATGAATTTGGCATATGATTCAACATGTAGAACGTTACTACTACTATTATTATTATTGCGAACAATAACTAATTTGTGACTGACATGACAAAACTATTTTCATCCTATTATTCTAAGCGAATGCGACAAGTTCTGTGCATCAAAAGTTTCAGATCATTTATTTGATACAATGATTGTTTGTCCAGTATAAATAAATTATCTGTGTATCAAACCCTTAATATCGAAAAATGTAATTGTTTGAAATTATTTTGATTATGGATGGAATTTTTATTGTTTTTTCTGTAATGTATTTTTTAAAGTTTAATTTACCACGTCACTTTATTTAAGGATTTTATTTAAAATATCCAATCAATTTAAAGAAGATGTAAAACATTTCCAGAGGACGAAATGATTTCACTGTCATGCCTACTTCTCACTGATTTTTGTTCATTGGTTGAAATGTGAGGAAAGAACCTCATTATAACTCAAATCGTTTTTTTCCCTTCAGATTTTAAAAGATTCATCTATAATTTTCAGTTACGGGCAGCTACTTATTGTCACGAAAATTTGCACTTCTTCAATAGTTGAAATATCTTAAACAAACTAGATTATCTATCCTTTTTGCTAAAATATTTAATTTACTTGAATGTCGTCTCATTCAAAATTTATTGTAAATTTGTTTCATTAAACAGTGTGTTTCCGCAGCACTTTTACCTATTTCTATGTCAGATTTAATAACAACTGTTTATTTCATACAAATAATTCAAAATGGAAACATTTTGCTCTTTTGATGAATCTGTAGAATTAGTTTAACCTATGTGCAGAATTTTCGACAGTAGACTAATAGATGATTGAGATTTATTATTTGTGCGCTGTTACAATGATGTCTTAAAATTTCTTTAGTACATTGTGTAAGCAATTCTTTCTTTAAACAAAAAACAATTTTTAAAAATTTTGCTTCTTTTCTATGCACATTTTTAGATATTTATTTTGTTTCATAAAGTTTCAGTACAAAATGTTTGGATTTCAGAGTGGAAAAGGAAAAGAGCCTGTAGAAGCGAATTGTTTTCTACGTTCATAAATAAGGATAGAAGAACAAATTTCAGAATACTTTTTATCAAATTAAATGACATTTTACATTCAGTGAATATCCAATGCGCAAAAAACAATAGGATGTTTTTAACGATGAAGATGAGTTCGTATTAATTTTAAATATTGAGGAAAAACAATTCAGAATTTATTTTTCCTTAAATTAATTATTCGTTTCAATTGGATTAATTAATTAATTTTAAACATAATAATGAATTAAGATATTAATTAATTATTCATTTGTATTTATAAAATGCTAACATCTGGAAATTTTTGTGTGTATTGGGACGGCAAGGGATGGCATCTGTTGATAAATGTGAAGTTGATTCGATAAATACGAAGATGAACTCTTCGGCCAATATTATGCATCTGCATTAAGGAAAACATGCTAAATTCCAATGATATATTTTTCTTATTTTTGAATCTCTATGAATTATAAGAAATAAAAACTGTTGAGTAATGTTTTGATAGTTATACCAGGAGGAACGTGTTGGAAAAAAATTGCCAATGCAACAGCAGTATCAAGTTTAAAAAAAAAATCTGACCAAAAACAAAAAAATTAAGGAAGAGACATGTAACGGCAATCAAAGGAAAATAAAAGCTAAAATAATAAAAATAATTTAATACTTTGCATTTATTTTGCAATTCTGAGATATTTAAAACTTCAAATGCTTCTTTATCTTGTGGTGAATCGCATATAAGCCAGTAATAACTCTTCTACCCGAACGATCGTTTTGGTATAATTGTTAAGTTACTGGACTGCTAACCTAAAGGTCCCAGGTTCTATCCTCACGCGTCTCAAACCTGCACAATCTTTCAAAAACGATAAAAAGTTTCTTCGAACTGAAATGAGTTCCCTTCCTTTTTTCCCTTCATATCAATGTAAACGTAATAAAGTTTCAGAAATTCTTTTATTTGAATTATTTGATGCTTTTGTGAATAAAACTTCGTAATAATGAAAAACGACTGAATAAAATTTATAAATGAATTTTTTGTTAAAAAGGGTAAAATGCTTTTCTGGTTAAAGAAGATGTAAAAATTGAGTTTGAGAAGTAATATAATTGATGTCTAGTCATTCACATAATCGTTATAAGAAACAGATTTTTAAAAATATTTAGATATTAATATATTTTGTTCATATGATTGAACATTTTAAGAAAATGGTGACATTTATATTTCATACACTCATAGGGTCATTGGAATTTTTTCTTTATGCTTTATTGTTTCCCAACTATATCTCTCATAGAGATTGTTTGCGCATATTTTGAGAATATTTAATGGAATATAAAAACATTATTTTAATTTAAAACAATTATTTTTTATTCTAAAAATGATTCTCAAAGAATTTATTTTGACGAATTTTAGAATATTTGTTATGTAACGAAAATTTCATTTTAATTTTTAAAAAAAAACTTGTTTGTTGAATGAACAATAAAGGCTATACCTCCGTTAGAATCGGAGATAAATATTCTTATTCTATTCCTGAATAAAACGTGGCGAATGAGATGGAAAGAATTATTTCTAATAATATATAATAATATTAATAATCTAATAATAATATTGAGGAATATTATTTTTAATGATATTACTCAATAAATATTACTTCCAATAATACAATAAATATTACTTACGTAATATCTATTGCTCAATAATATTCGGTCTCTGTTCATAAGGAGTATTGATACTTTGATATAAAAGTCTTTCTTCAAAGTCACTTCGGGGTATCTCAATAGCATTATCAGAGACGGGAGTGGTGCTGGAAGGCATTTTGGCGGATGGCGTGCAACTGGTTCTCCGCATTTTCTATGATGTCTTGTTTGGATTGAGATCTGGTCCTTTACAAAGTCTTTTCAGATTGGTTAAAAGCTGGAAGTCAAATGGAACCAGGCTGGAGAAGCTCGAGGACGTGTACATATATATTAAGCTATTAAGCAATAGAATTTCATAAGGGCCATCTACATATTGAAATATAAACATCTGCATTACCGAAATACGCATTAAGCTCTACGCTTCCCAAAACAACACTTATTTTCATTGCTTAAGACGATTCAAAAGCTATGCCCGAAAATCAAATACGTTATTCTAGGTCTGTTTGTTGTGAAATATTGTAGTAACAAAATTTTGATTCTCTAACGTTAACTAAAATTAAAGACTAGTATTCAAATCTTGAGAAATTATAATTATGGACAAGATTTTTTATTTTCTTGTATATGAAGTATAAAGAAAATATTATATAGAATCAAAAAATTCGAACTCAATATTTTGATGAATCGTTTTGTTTCAAACTCTTTTAAGTCTGAGAAATACATTTTTGGTAGGATTCTATCAATCTGCGAATACGATGGTGAAAAAAAAATACATCTTGAACTAAACAGAGGAAATTTGATATATGGATTTAAGAATGGATTTGTAGATTCCTGTCAAATTTCGAATTCAAAATTCGAAATTCATTCAGACTGTCTGTTCGAACACAAGAAAACTAAAATAAAGAAAGCTATATGGATGAAATTCGATACACAGAGTTTACATCTATATTGTGCATGCCTATCAAATTTTGAATTAAATTCAACAAGGAATTGAATGTCCGCAGGCCAGTACTTTTAGAAGCATTTAAACGCTATAACTCAAAAACACAATGACTTAAATATATCAAATTTGATATGGGATTTGATATCTGATTGCCACTGAAGTTCTGCGTCAAATTTTGCTTTCAATCGGTCGTCAAACAACGCGTCCAAAAACACATTATCACTCTATCTTCAGTCAAAATGCGAGATTCGAGGCAAAGATCTATATTTTGTAACTATTCATTTACCTATTCCATCCATAGATCCATAATTTTATGCGGGGAAAGATGATAAAAAAAAGTATTGCAAAGTGTGCGAGAAAAATCCGTAGACACCATTCTCCCTAGTTTTCATGAAAATATAAAGTAGCGTACTCATTTTAGAAACATACATCCATCTAAAAAGAATTTTTGCAAGTGAATTTATTTATTCTTTTAATTGCAAATCATTTATGAAAGTTAATGTATAAGAAATTTTAAATATTACTTAGATAAACTTTAGCAGTGAAATCAATGTAAAAGACATTTTATGTGATCGCGCAAAATTCTAAGAAAAGTGTTTTTTTATTTTCCATTGGAGTAAATTTTCTCAATTCCCTTCAAAACCATGCATCTGGATGAAGAAATCATATTTTAAGAATGTTACAATTTTCTTTATGAGAAACTAAAAGGGAAGATTTATAAAAAAAAAAGGAAACTGAAATATTTCGGATTTTATCTGCTTAGTTGTTATTAATTTTGTATAGAAATAATTAATTTTGGCTTCAAAAATAATAATAGAACACTTATTTAGATTTAATAATATGTTGGTTGAAAAAAGTGGATATTAATTGTACATTATCAAAAATGAATAAATTAAAACTTTATTTTCGATTTACTAAGTATGAGGATACAAATAATTTATATTTAATATTAATAAGCCCATCCGAATATAAAAATACCAAAATTCTTTGGAAAAAGACATTTTTTATAAAAATATTTACTGCAAAATAATCTTTTATTTCAAGGGGTTTCATTATGAAAACATTCTATTTCAAATTATTTTAGATTCAAAATTTGAAATGTTATTCGATTTTTAGAAATTAAAAAAGATATTACTTAGTAATTTTTAAAAAGATATTACTTTCATGAAAGATTTTTTGTTAAAATACATATTGATATATTCATATGCTTAATTCTTTTTTCATTAATAATATTATTCAACTAATAGTGTCGCAAAGATGAGAAACGTAATTGGGAGGTAAAGTAAGAACAAACGAAGCGCGAGGTCTGCGGCTCAAATCTCAGCCGCGCGACATGACGTTTAAGGCTGGGCTTTAATTTAAATTTATTGTTATTCATTTGTTAATGTAATAGAAGCTTCTAGAACTTTCTATAAATATCTATATAATTCCTGATTTTTCTGTATTCTAAAACAGACAATACATATATTTAACTTATGAAAGCTTTCTATTCTTCATTTTTTCTCATTCAGTTTATTTTGCGAGTTCAGTTTATTTTCGATTAAAAAGGGGATTACCATAGAATTTCCTATTATGTAATTATTATATACGATTAACAAGAAGATCTGCAGACATACTATGAAATTATTCTATAGGAATGGAAATTTCTATTCATATCTGAGGTATTTGAAAATGTGATGAATCACAACATTAATATTTAAGAAAGCCACTCCAATAAAAGAATTTTAAAAATTTATATGGTTTATTAGGTGTCATATATATATATATATATATACAGGGTGCATCAAAATTTTTTTTGCATATTTTGAACCATCATAGAATATTTATGTTCCTTTCTACAAGGTTCAATAGCTGGAAATGGAAAGCTCAAAGTCCAATTTTAAACATAAATGCACTTTCTGATGCAAATGTGATTACTGTTCAAAATGGCGGCCTTCAGAACTTCAGCATCAATACATTGCTGAGTACAAATCACCACTGATTCCGTACATCGTACCGTTCGTTCGTTTGTATTAATGTCGTGTAAATTAATACAAACATTTCTTTAAAATAGTCAAAAGTTATGCTTTATTTTATTGCTTTTACACAAAAACAGAACATATGTTTTTTTTTAATAGGACAAATAAGAATAAGACTTAGACATACAGAACTTGAACATCTTCTTACAGGTCAGAATCAAAACATTTTAAAGAAACTTTTAATTCACTTAAAATTTAATGAACTTAAAATATGCCATTCATCTATTAATAGTTGATTGTAATATTTATATCATAATTTGAAATTTTTTATAAATTTTTAAATAAGTAAAATTTCAGCTGCCAACATCTAAAGCGAAAATATAAAACGTTTGACTATTTAAAGATGAAGACTATATTTTTTATATTGAAGATATAAGATCTGTATATCCATTTTGGTATATGAACCGAAATTTGTATCCCGTTTAATTTTTTTTTTTCACAAGGAACTTATAAAGACTTAAAAAAGTTAAAGAGCAAAAAAAGTAATTTCAAATTAGAAGGTAAACCTTCATGGGATTTGTAAGGTAAAAATTCTTTGGGAAGATATTATTTTCCTGTAGTATTTTTATTTTTAATATATAACGAACGACTGCAGAATAATTCTGGAAAGTCGTTATTGCATTCCACAACTGTTAGACAACAGATATTATTTTGGAATTGGCATACTAAAATTTATTCGAACAATCAGTGGTTGCCATAGGAGCAATTTTAAATTAATTGCGTAAATAGAATTCAGGTTCTACAGAAATTTAAGAGTCAACAGCTCTCTGTTCTCATATTCAATTATCAATTTTTAAATAATTCCAAGCTTTCAAGATAGAAGTAATAATCTTTCTTAACAATATACTATCCCAATTAGATGAAGAACTCAAGCTTCAATCTCTTGCAATCATCGAAAGAAGTGAAGAGAAAGTTTGCCGGTGAAAAAGTTCGTAAAACAGTGGAGAAATAATGCCTTAATTTTCAACTACACGAGGACATCAAAAGATTTTTTGCTGTAGAGAAAGAAAAAAAACTAAGACTTTACGATGCAAAATATAGAAGGAAGCAGAACACTTTTTTCAGTAAAACTTGCTTCACCACATGTCCCAGTTTGAATCGAATTGTCAAGTCTTTGAAACTAACCTAGATTCCCAATTGTATTGGCTTCGTGTTTCGGTTTATTATTTGAGAGTAAAGGCAAAATATATAACATCTGCATCAATGAAACATGAAATATCCATTTACTAAAATAGATCATGGTCAAACATTAAAATAGATAAAATGAATTTAACAGATTTTTATATTTCAGTATATGTAGGATTAATGCAAATATAATCTGCTAAATGACTATTTGTGATACAAAAAATTGTTTTCAGTTGAAGAAAAAAGAATTTTAGTATTTTAATTTTTGGTAATTTTTTAATAATTTTTAAAAATTTAATTAATAACTTTTCCAATAATTTGAACAAATAAATTTAGTTATAGCATAATATAAGAGAGAATTGAAAATGAAAGTTAAATGAATGCTTTTACCATTCTCACAATAGTTTGGTATCATATTTGTTTAAATTTATGAATGAAAGGTTATTTTAGAGCCTATTTTATGAATCTGTAAATTTCAAGAAAAGTAAGCAAAATTCACGGGTTTTGGTGCAATAAAAAAATAGTAAATTCTTATTTTTAATGAAAATCAAATTTTTGTTTTTGAAACAAAAGCTTCACATGGATTTATTATTAAATTTTCTACTTCTCATTATGGTGAAAAAAGCCAAATATTGGCTTCATGATTAATATAGTAAAATTTTAAAAATGACATTCCAAAATAAATATACCTAGTTGACAAAAATTATCTCAGTTTAATTAGAAAACGCCTTGCTGAGACCAAACAGACAGATTCTCTAGCAAAGGAGTTATCTCAGCGGACACCTTGTAATAGTGCACTGACATACAATAGTAACGAAATATTAATCGTTGGCGTGAATTTAATATTTATGCTGAAACTATCGCGTGACCTTTGACTAATTTTTGGCAATTCATCCCTGGCATGTAATTAATATCATCAGAAAGTCGAATTTATGCTTTAGACCTGTTTTTCCCGACAGATTGGAGCAAAAATTTGAAACAAAACTACACTTATAGTTACTAAAACACATACCAAATTTGATATATTTTAGTCAGTGTATTTTTGAGTTATCATGTTTTTGAGACAGAGAATGTCAAAATAGGATAGGTATCTCCACAATAGATGTTAAAACTGTGTACCGAATTTTGTCTATCTAACTCTGTTATTTTTGTAGTTTAAGTGCAAACATATATTCGGACAGCCGGATGGACAGAATTCCTTATAACCGATTTTGTTCAAAATAAGACAAGGTTCTGTAAATATGGTAGACTGTATAAAGACTGTATGGTCAGAGACAGACAGACATTTTACATGGCAAAATAACAGTAGACACATATTTTATTTTAATATAAGTTGAGAATACTAAAGAATTTAATAATTGGATCGGTAATGTATATATATATATATATATATATATATATATATATATATATATATATATATATATATATATATATATATATATATATAAATATATAAATTAATATCAATGACAGAGAAGACATTCGATGACTTATAATAACAGTTATGATGAAATCTGAAGAATTAAGAAAAAATAATAAGAAAACTAAATTGATTACTTAATTAAATGTTATCGCGCGCATGAACGATGTTTATGCGAATGTATTTTACTTACTTTAGGGAGCTTGGTTGAATTAAATTAGGATAAATATAATGGTTTCAATTATACAAATGTTTTAAAAGGAAACTCGTACGATAAAACCTTAATACATAAAAGATTTTAAAAAGAATAGTGAATTTATGATGCAGACATAACTGATAGCACACTTGTTGGTTAAATCATTATTCAAAGCAATTGGCTTGCTTCCAGCTAGTCTCATAATAAGCCGCATTTTCATAATCGAAGTTTTCGTTCCGCATTTCCTTAGGGCAAATTCTGTAAAATTACGTCATTCAAGTTCCCGAAATCATGCATCCCATTCCACAATAGAATGAGATTATTCTTGGTTTGGTTTTATTTTATTTGAAATTAAAATAAATAAATAAAAATGTTGCTGATATTAAACTTTTTTTTATTTCTTCCCCCCAAAAACAGTAAATTTACATATTTTATCCATTTTAGTAGCAATTTGCTTTTTATTCTTTAGCTCTTCCTTAAAATATTACATGCAAACGGTGAAATGTTGAATGCAACATTATATACCTGAAAGGTATGTTGAAATTGCATACAAAAATTAAATTGAAATATATTTGTTATTCTTTTTTACCTTCCCGTATTTGAAATATGTATTAAAATTACAATATAAGCATATCATATTTTTTTATAATTGTCAAAAATTATGAGTTTATGAGTTTCCTATCAAACTTCTCTCTTCTAATTCAAAGTGTTTTTGTGTTACCACATTTAATGATTTTTTCAAAAATGAATGTTTTGGCCTCCGAGAGATGATTTATCAAAAGTTAAAGTATTAACACATGTAAAAATAAATAATTTTAAAAAGAAATGAATGCATCATCTCAAGTATTATTTTAAAGTTACTTTTTTTAAAAAAAAGATTTGTTTTGTAAAATTATTTTCAGCTAATGAAACAGAATTTGATTGTATACTTCTAGTTTCTATAAATGCATTCATTGGAAATTTTGTCAGCCAATGGAAGACATTTTAATCATTTCTAGTTATACTGACATGCATCTGTCATTTTATTCTACAAAATCTCGAATTAATATCGGTAAATGTTGTAACATTTTATTTTATAACGTTATTAGCAAGATTTATTAACAAACGATACTGCTTGATATATAAAATATATATTTTTATTCTTTTTTTAAAACAAGGTATCTTATTGTTTTAAAAATAAATATCAAAGTTTCAATCATTAATGAGTCAGCAGAAAAGAATATTTTTCAAAGTCAGAATTTTATAGTTAATCCCAGTTGTCGCTTTCTATTTGCAGAATTTAATATCAGAAATAAAGATTAGCAAATAATTGGCAGGGTTTCAAACTTTCACGAAATCAAAAATACCGGAACTGCACATAAGCAAGAAAGTGATAATAAGCTTAACTCGTATCTGTAAGAAATTTTGATTTTTAAAATGAGCATCTTGCAGAATCTTTTGAAGGCTTTGATGAAATTCTATTAAAAAGAGAAGAATTAAGAAGATTAAATCATGAAAAAAACCTCTTTTCCTTTTGTTTGTTGGGGGAAAATGTAAATGAAAATATAAATTATTCCAAAGAGCAGTCTAAAAATTGAAGAAGAAATGAAATGATTCTTATTGATTTTTCCAAAGTATCAAGAATAAATTCCTTAACTCTTGTCTTTTGATTCAATAGAATAAATCAAGTATTATTAATTGCTATGTTGCTTAAGAATTTTGTATAGAGAAAATTATTTATCGACTGAAGTGTAAATATAAGTTGTGTGAATTTAGCTGATTACAGCGTGTGTGTCTTGTTTAATTGAAAGGGGAGAAGTAGAATCTCACGTCGTAGTTTTAAACTTCGATCTGATAACAAGGCCATGAACTAGAAAGGAAACAAATTTTACTTATATTCGAACGGTACAAACATAATATATTTTTTTCTGTTACCCGACATTTATATAATAAATAGCTAGAATGAGGGTAATGAATAAATATACACCAAAAATGTATAGTTTCAGATAACAAGCTCTCTGAATGCTTAAAAACCTTTAAAGCTTTGTTGTTGATATTGCGTCCTACTAACCATTGTATGTCTTAAGCAGCGTAGAATTTGCCACATCGTTATTCATAGCAGTATTACGTATTCCATTAAACCTGAATTTTTCATTTTGTCTGTTGCATTCATTTACTTTTAAATAATTCATTGACAAAGCACCCCTTGTAAAGTCTATCCTTTGCATTTTAGAATCCCATGCACCGTTGTTACAATTCTTTGTTTCTATATAATTGACCTGCGCTCAAAAGTTATAGATATTCTTTTAGAACATCTTGCTGATGCTGTTCCATTAGGAATTTTGTTCTTTGAATGGATAGTTACAGATGTTACTCTGTTGTTGTTGTTATTTATGGCGCTTGTCCTAGACAAGCCCGCTGACGGAGTCAGCGATGTAAGCCGAATTTGTGCAGTACTTCTGAGGGTAAACTCCCCTGAGCACCTGAGGGTAGAAGTCTGACTTCTAGCTCATATGAAGATCACACTTATACACTCGCTTGCACAACTCCATTTTACGTGGGGGAGGGGGGGGGCTCTTTCACACACCTCACAGATGGAACACAAGGTAAAGAACAGCCATGCCCGAACTAGGACTCGAACCCCAGCCATGCCCAGATCACGGAGAAGACGCTCTACCCCAGGTCACCGGCAGATATTGCTCTATAAGGCCAATAAAATTTCCCATTTCTCACAAAACTAAACCGAGCGTTTCTTATTCACTCTGCAGAAGATTTCATTCCTTCATGTAATAATGGGACAACATGCTTGTTGAATAAGAACCAAGAAGTTTAATTGAATTTCTTAGGGCGTTATTTACTTTTGCTAAATCACTAATGAAGAATAGGTGTAAAAATAAGGATTTACTCTGGGCGCCACTTAAACTTTTTTCAATACTGCAAAGAAGTAAGACTTAGCAAAGTTTAGGTATCAATTATCCAATGGGGCTAGATAACAGAATTTAATCTTTTCGATCCACAATCTGATCTTTCAGATTACCGCTCACAAAGTCGCAATATTTTTCCCTTTTATTATTTTTTTATTTACATACTTTTTATTTCTGTATTGTTATAGTTGTTTAAAGCAAATTATATTTGCCGAGGCGTTCGATTAAAATATAATGTGAACGATTTTTCGAAATCAGCACTTTTAATAACAGTGATTTTATTAATTTGACAAAGTAAAACTTCATGATCGCAATAATTTGAATAATATTTTTGCTATCTTATTAAAGATTGAAAAAACCCTCATTTTGTTGTTAAATTAAAAAAAAAGATGCTTTGAGAGAAAAGTCTGCCAACCATCTGAGAGATTGGCGCACCTACTTATCAGAGAATCATATGGCACCAAATGTGCGACAGTCATCACTTTTAAATCCAGACCCAATTCGCCATTACGTTCATGAATATTGTTTACAAGCGTCTTGTGATAAGTCACCATTTAGAATATTTAAATCATGAAATAACGTTCAAAATATCACAGAGAAATCATAATACAATATCGTAGAGTATGGCATAGTCTGTAGAGTTCATAGGCAGAGAAAATATTAGGCCAAATGCATCGCGTATACATTTTCATTCTATTTAGAATATGGGGAATCAATTTGTGCAGAAAAAAAAATTTCACATTTCTATCAACTTTGGTAAAAGTGACTTTACAAGCTGAGATTGAGAAATAAAATAGACAGGAAATGAAATAAAAAATGTTCAGACTTTCAAATCTGAAGGGAAAAAATTGTTCTCCCAGCATTGGCTCAAAGTGGCTCTGAGGGCTAAGATTGAGTAATAAAATAGGTCGGAAACTAAATAAAAGAAACGAATCTCAACAAAAGAATCGATTTCTAAAGAAAAATATAGTTCACATCTCCTAAACCACTGCTAAATATGACTCTTTAGAATGAATAAAGGCAGTAAAGGAGATAGGAAACTAAATAAAAGAGAGAAATTCAATAAATAAAATGAAATTGAATAGAAATTTTTCACAAAAATAAATTTTGGGCGATTGCATTTCATGTTTAGTTTTTAATTGGATTTTTACACACTTTGCAATTCACTTGATGACTCAAAAAGTTGGAGCTCTTTTTTCAAAAGCTCTATCCATTTTATTTCGTGATTTATTTCACTAAATGTGTTCAGAATGTTTCTTTTATAACTTGGTTATTATAAAAATAACATTACTGGCTTTTGAACGAATCCTGTCTCAACGGATCTTTCTGATGCGCAGTACTGGACATTTAATTTAACTTGACTAAATTATCCATATTTACAAAGAGCACAAGTCATTTTAAACTCATTCGTAACAACATTTCACAAAACAAAACATTATCAAAAAACCCCACTCTTTACATTTATAGAATTTCATTGTAAAATACAAAATATAAATGAAAATGTAACTCTTAAAAATATTAATATACCAACTTGCAGAAAAAATGTTAGTCAATCCCGTAAAATATTCCTTTTTTAATTTCTCGCATACGTAGTATAGAGATAATTGTAATCCTACAAAAATCTGAACTCGAGATTTAGATGAACCTTCGCGTTCTAGACCTCTGTGAATTCGAGAAACCCATTTTTGGCATGATGTCTGTCTGTGAAAAAGACAACTCCAAAAATGCTTTGAATTAGATGTATGAAATTTGATATGTGCTTTTTTACAAGAAATGTGGTAATCAAATAAGATCTTAACATGAAATAAAATGATTTAAACATCAAATTTTGAACAAAATCTATGAAGTGGAAGTTTGCCTGCTCGGCTTTTTGAATATAGCTTAAGGCTGGAACTATAAAAACAAATAGAGTTAGAAGGGAAAAAAATGAATGCACAGATTTAACAATCTGTAGTGTAGACATTCATCAAATCTTGAGCCAAATCCAATAAGGAACCGCTTCGTTCTGTACTTTCAGATACATGTAAGTACGATCACTCAAAGACACAATGTCTCAAATATATTAAATCTGATGTGTGATTTTATGACTTTTGTTGAAGTTTTGTGTCAAATATTGGTTTCGGTCGGTTTGGAAAATGTGTCTAAAACACAAATTCGGTTTTCGGATGCTTTTAAACGCACACCGTCAGTTCGCTAAAACTCTAGCCAAGAATCACACGATAGATTCAGGAAAAATGCTAAATTCACGCCAAAGATTAATATTTTGTAAGTATTGTATGCCAACGTCATGCAGGGCGTTCTCTGATTCACCCAAAATCCACAATTTTTTTCGGACGGTGGGAGATAACACTTTTATTAAAGAGTATGCGAAAAAGTTTCGGGGAGGTCGATCCTGCTGGTTTAGATTTATATGGAATGTATTGTCGAAAATCAATATAATGCTCCACTTTTGCTCCTGGTAGTGATACCGTTTTTATACGTAACAATGTATGCATAGTTACATTTAGTTTGTACACACTTTGCCTTGAATTTCTCATATAATGATAAGTTTTAAATCCGTCATTTACTAAATGCAAAACATTACTTAATAAACGCCCCATTTACAAAAAGTAGTGTTTTGTTATACTGCAGGTGAAAGGATATAAATTCAAAATGAGATTGAGTTAAAATGCTGTTCTTGACATAAACTGGCTGATATTCAAAGGATTTCTCTGGATTTTGAGAAGGAGAATACAAAAAATAACAACATATTCAGTCACTTGGCTCATTTGAAAAGTTAAATGTAATGTACAAAATATATAAATACTTTCCATGAGAGATTGTTTTCAACTAGAAAATAGGACAAAGATATTTTCAAAATAATCATAAACTTGAACTTTAGAACTGCAGAAAATTTGTATTTAAATTCATAATCCTATTTGCCTACTATACAAACCATGTATGGAAGCTTTTGCATATTACAACTATCTAGAACTAATTAATTTTAAGAATTACCTTAAAATTAATGAGTAATAAATTTACTCTTTAATTATTATTAATATTTTATTAATTAAAGTTTTAAAAAATTAAATTAATTAGTTAATAAATTTTTAAGGCTCTTATTCCTTCACTCTAAAAAAAAAAACAATTGAGAATAAATAAAAGAAAAATCATTTATAACAGATAGCTAATTTTTAAAAATAAAAAAAGCAATTTAGAATGAAATAGCGTGATGCTGTTTTAAGTGGATAGTAAAAGGCACACGGGCGACAAATCAAAAATAGATTGGATGTTAAAATTCTTTTAAGGGAAGGGCGGTATGAAATTTATGAAAAGCTTCAAAAAGATTCAGTTTTGTTTGAAAATTATTTAATTTACCATTTCAATGCTAAAGTTCTGTAAAGCCTCATATCAGAAAAGGTTTCTTGAAAACTTTTTTTTTTTTGGATTTCCCCTTAAACAAATATTAAATCTTATAGTTAATCTTCTCCAAGTCGTTGGTAGTTCTATTGAGAAGATGAAAAAATTATGACTGGTAATCATTAACATTCCCGTTTTCATAGTTTTGTTATCTTTTTTTTCTACAAATATATACCTTAGTTTAAATATGAACAGCGAAACTGGAAGTTTAAAATAATGAAAATCTAATCACCAACACGCGCAGTTATCGTTTAGAGATATGATTGAACGCATAAATTCTTCCGATATCCATCCCGTTCTCCACGATTTTTAATACTAGGAAATTTTGATTCCTAGTATCTAGAACTTAACGCTTTGTGTGAAAGATTTCTGTATTAGACAAAAGATTTCAAATTCTATCTGTATTAGGTAATAAATTTCTGAAATTTAAACCTAGAGAGCGTCAACTTCTCTGAACTTCCAATGTTGCTCCCAATTTAAGGAAGAAGGCCGTAGATAGATTTCACAGCAAAAACAAAAATGCAAATGTGGGATTTTCGAATAGTTTCATAATAGTTAGTAAATAGCAGTGACAAAAGGCCAGCTTCATTTATTCACGCAGTTCGACAAATAATGGAGATTAAAAGTTATCAGACTTTGTACACCCACAGATATTTGTCTTAGCATATGATAACTAGGAATTTATTTCCTCTAATAGAATATTTTCTAATTTATTTAGTATTTATATTATTCATAAGCAGAGTTATTTATTTAATCCGTTAAAGTTTATGTCTCAAGTTTCTACATGAAGTCATCACGACTTTGAATTTTGATTATAAGATAAATACTTCATCTAAATGACTGAGTGCAGATTTTATATTTGTGAGTCACCAGCGTGAAGATCTAAATCATTGGTTTGTATAACGAACCCAGAGACCCGCATTCCCATTGTGCTGACTCACTTTTAAAACTGAACACGCAATAGTTTTTTTTTCTTATTCGAAATTCGACATAAATCATAAACTTCAACTGTTTTACAATTAATTTATCGAAAGAGTCATGACTCATTTTAGAACTGCCAGAATATTATTGAACAGTTGCAAAAGAACTTTTCTACCGTAAATCATATTTCAACGGAAGTAACAGCTCAAAAAATGACTACGGATGATTTCACATTTATTCGACATCCTTCTTTGTTGCTAAATGTAAACGGCTCCTCCTTCATCTTCCATCTCATTCTTATTTTGATAAAATAAACGCCTCCAGCATATACGCACAAGTATGGAGGTTAACGTATTTTAGAATCAGTATATGAAATATCTATAAATTAAAATTCTAAGTCAGTGTGTGAGATTCCTATTTTCGTCGCACCACGGTCTTTGATTTCCTCATATAG
Organism: Argiope bruennichi; assembly: GCF_947563725.1. Lineage (NCBI taxonomy): Eukaryota > Metazoa > Arthropoda > Arachnida > Araneae > Araneidae > Argiope > Argiope bruennichi. The sequence continues at coordinate 135,798,861 of NC_079154.1, read as the reverse complement.
TGACTTATTTAACAGTGGACGCTCCCATGCCGCCTATTGAGAAGTCAGCCAATGAAGAGATCGAGTTAGCGAAGTGACGAATTGTAGAGAAGTCATTACACAAAACACTATTATGTTCACTTCAATTATTAACATTTAATGGATAAAATTTATTTTATAGCAGAATTATAATTTTTTTCGTAACACTGCAATATAAAATCTTAAGGTACAATACATAAAAAGAAAAAAAATGATATTATAAATATTTCCTCTAAATTATCATTGAAATTACAGAATAAATACAGTTTATTGTTTTTGATTTCTCCTGTCATTACTATTTTGAGCAGCATATGCCGATGCTGCTAATATATTTGAAAATCAATTTTCCAACAGAATATTTCTCTCTAGTTGAAATTCATTTAGATTATCTCAACTAATTTAGAATTGGTCCGCATGTATGCTTATTTAATCTTATGTTTCCATTTACAAATAAGCCAAATTTTCTCTTACAGCTTTTCATTAAAATTCAATTCATCTCCTCTGTGAGTATTTCAATATAACTTTCAAATTAATTGACAGCAAGAGTGTGATAACTAGGACGCCGTTACAGTTACAAATGTATATCTATTAATAACTGAAATTAATTCCTTCTGCCAAAAAAGGCTTTTAATCATAAAGCCAGTTAAAGGAAATGGCATCAAAAGACACACGCTGTTTGAATAAATTCTATTAATTTCTGGAAGTGTGTAATAACTCATGTTCAAAAATTATTGATGGCAAAGACTTCTAGAACTTCATTGAAAACTTCTATATTTCCTGTTGGAGAATTGAATTAAATCGTTGCTTTGCACTCAATACAATTTTAGTTCTTTTTTTCTCCATCTTTTACAAGAGATACTTTTAAATAATCAATACGCCAAGTTCTTCGATTCTGACTTTATTTTGAACCGACATGAGCAAGGATTATTTGTTTACAATTTATCCACCGCTTGTTTATGTTCAAAATTTTGAACAATCTTCTAAAATATCATTAATTGATTTTTAATTAAAGGCATTTGGTTCTGAGTGCTGGAGTTTTTAATGCTGCTGAGAGCTGGACATTTTCAGATATAATTCTATTAAGAATTTTGAAAGTAGACATTTTTCGCATATATATTTTTATATGTACAAATATATATATATATATATATATATATATATATATATATATATATATATATTTGTTTTCTGAATTTTATAGATTACAATTATAAATAAATGTTTATACATTAAAAATAAATTGTTTGCCTCATAGAAAGATTTTGTTTATGCATATTGGGAAAAACATTTCTACTGGAAGCTTTACATTAAGTCATGAAATATTTAATCTCCGATTCTCATTTATTTTATTTTAATTCAATCATTATTATATTTTAATCTGCAAATATAAACAAAAAGAACTTATAGGAATCGATGCACAGCGGAAAAAATAACATATACCTAACGAATTCTTTTCCAAACCATTCGGATATAAAAAGAAGCTTGCTTTATTCTCACATCACCGATACTTATTTGCAATATCTTGTTACCAAATAAACACGAATGCAATAGAAAGCTGAGAAAGATCTTTTTCCTACCAGGAGCAATATGTGACGAATGCAGAAAAGGCTTCTTTGCGAATTCAGTATTAAATTCCAGATGGAGGCACTTGCAGAAAAGTTTTTTAGAACAGTCAAACACATAATGATATTGTCGAAGTCGAAGTTAATTAATAATTTTAAAAAACGAGTGGATGAAGTTACTTTATTTCAAAATGAAATATTTTATACTAGAAAAAATTTTCTGACTTTAATTTTCTCTCACCGGGTGAGGAATACCCTGCCACCCTTGAATATTCTTGGAAACCGTCCACACTTCGGGCTGATGATTGTTACTTCTCGTTTACATTGGGAGAATAAAATTTGTCGTCTAGCCCATTTTCTCCAAATATATGGAAAGTATGTGCAGTTGTGATAATAATGTAGAGATTTTTCCTATTTCTGATATGGCACTTTTACTATTTCAAAGAATGCAGTCCCTTTTGAAAAACTACTGAATAAAGCCAGCCACAACCATTCCATCACTAAAATTCTCTCGTCCTTCTTAATAATCTTATCTTTGTATTTCGAACAGAAGAGATTAAATTTCGTTCTCAAGACCTTTTCTTGTAATTATTCACTTCGAAGGAAATAAGACTGAAAAAACTCGTTAGTGGACATTAGTTCAGTGGAAAGTATCATTGAAAAAAAATCTTTCCACCACCGTTGTAGTTTATTTCACAAAGAAAAGCAATATGGATTTATTCTCAAATGCATTCATCAATTTACATATGCTCTATGCGATGGAGTCAGACATGGGAAATGTGGGGTAAGTTTTTAAAAGCAGTACTAAACAATAGAGAGAAAGGAACATTCGGATTTTCTAAGAAAATTCAATGCATTTTGTTCGAAAAGAAAAGAATGGAAAGCTAATAACACTGTTTTTGCAAGAGCTGTGAAGTTATAAAATCTAATATATTTATTTTATCACTTTACACAAAATAAATTCAAGCATGACATTTTTTTACAAATACGTCTGCACTTTTGAATATATATATATATATATTATTTTTATCGTATTTGCATTCATTTTAATAATACTAACTACAAACAAATTACTGGAAATTCATTTTAAAAAGTTAAATTAATAAATTAACAAATTAATGATAACATTCACTTAATGCTAAAAGCAATTGATTCCCAAATTCAAGGACTGTGCCCAAATAATCGACAAACTTTTGAGAGACGGCGGAACGATTTTATCCCATCTTTTTGAATTTAAATAATTATAAGAAAACTGCATTTTTGATAAATGACTTTGTTTTTGATATCTTCATACAATACTAAAGATTTCTTTTGCAGCAAATATCTATTCAGAAAATTATTTTCTTTCGCTACAATTATAAAAAGAATTTCAACGCCTGAAAAGCCTCAAATTGAAAATCCTTTTTATTACTTTCTAGTGAATATTAATAATACCAATTCATAATACAAGAAATTAAATACTCATTTAAATACAAGAAACATTCAAATATCTATATAAATTTTTTTTGTGTATTTTGTATAAAGAACAAAAATGGAACCGAAGTTATTCCATCATTCTTCAGAAGATTTCCACCATCAGGAGCAGGCATGAACAAGAATTAAGGGGAAAAAGAATGTGAATATTAGAATAGAAATAAATAATAGAAAAGAATAAAATGGCTCGAATTCAGTCACATGCTTAAATTTGAATCAATTTGAAAAAATAAATTACAATTTAAAGTAAAAAAGGTAAATTCAAATGAAAAATAAATTTCAGAGGGAATCAGTCAAGTGTAGAATGAACATTATAGCATATTGGTCATTATATCAAAGATATTACTTTAATTATTACATATACAATGAGAGAATAAGCTTCAAAGTTTAAACTTTCAGATTTTAGCTATAAACGCTGAAAACGTGCTAAAAGTCTTGAACATTCTGATATATTTTTTTCCTTCTAATAAAAAAAAATTCTTTTTGGAATTATTTTTATATTCATTGCTTTCCCGCCTAACTTCGTCATTAACTTCTTTCAATTTAAGAATATAAAATTATTCCGTTGACATTTTATCATTCTTTCATCTCATCCAATGAACTAATTGCCTCGCTTTTATATAAGTCAACGTAATAGTACAGCTTTATTTCCAGTAAATATTGGTAATACCAGTTTCTCTTTATTAACTAAGATTAGTAGTTCACATCATAGACGTTATTTTTCAATGTGAGAAACATTAAAATGAAAAGATTCCTGGGTCTATCTCAGGAAAAACGAGGAGTTCACTACTTAATTCATATGTTAAAAACGGTCAGCTAAATGGCTTATAAATCGGAGGGACACAGCTATTTCAAGCATGCATGAATATTCATCTTTTTCAAGTACAGATTCTTCATTATTACATATATCATAATAGTTAATAACTCAAGTTAAAAGCACATTAAAAAATGAAGAAAGATTTTTTTTCTTTGCCGGGGAAGAATGCAGTATGTATTTCAAAGTTTTTTAGGACTAAAAAATCATGAAATGAATCACATTTCTCTGAAAACCTAATTTATGAAGGTAAAGAAATTTATTTTTATAATTTTTACTGCTTAAAGCATAATGCAAATGAACTTTAATTGCATAATTTTTTGAGTAATATAGTAGGTACATCTTGGAATATCTTTCCATGTATATGATACATGTAAATCACTGGATATAATTCTTTCTCATAAGACTTAATTGTAATGACGTTCTTATGAAATGAGATTTCATCATTTGCGATATACTTATTTTACTGCTTTTCACATTTGTAGTTGTTGCATAGTTATTTAATGTATTAGTATGTATCCAAAAAACACATATTGTAATAGATTTTACTAATACTAATAGATTTTAAAGACAATCTTGGGTTGTCCAAGTATGCAGTATTCTGAAATCTAACATTATTTTTTTTCACAAAGAATATTTTATATGGATGTTAATTACTTTTTATAGCACATATTGAGAGAAATTGAATAGATAAATGTATCTCTAAACTAGATATCTTAAAATTCTGACTCTAAATTATTTGAAGTATTTTTCCCAAGAATGCACCAAGTTTAGTGGCAAAAATGACATTGAAACTGATTGTAATTTTCAAAACACCCTATCTAATAATATCTTCCATTTATTTAAGGAGGTATGAAGCAGTTTGACATTAAACGTCGAATAAAGTTAGCACGGAAATGAGTTTACTATTAAAATTAGTTTAGGACAGTACATATGAAACTCTTTTACAAACAAAAAACTAATGTTTTATTACACGGATGATATTTCGACATATCAAGTGATTGTATGGGTCTTTCACAATTCTTACAATATTTGCACTGATATGGTTTCGCATTTGGTTGCACAGGATCCCTTTTCTGTTTGTATGGTTCTGTTTTTACAAGTTATATGAATAAAAGTTATTGATTTACTCATGCGGCACCGGTATCTCTTTTTATTAACTCGAATAAACATTCATTATTTCATTCAGCTATCGGACTTTAACTTTTATCTTGGTAATACAATAATGGGCAGAAAACGGTCGAGTTAATAAACACTCCAAAGTAGTGGATATTCATTTGAAAAATCTAATTTAATAGTGCAACTCATGCTTATTTCACAAAAAGTACAAAATAGTTATTCAGAAAATTATAATATTCTTAGAAAAAAACCCGTCGAGAGGACGTACGATGAGAATTTAAACAGAATAACAGAAAATCCAGATACAAAATGATGCGAAATACAATCGAAATGTGCATAAGGATTGTATTTGCAAGATTCAACAGCATAAATGCAAACAAGCGTTCAGAGAGACTCGCTGAAGATCAACACTCTTAAAAGAGAATTTTATCGACTATTCTCTATCACAAAAAGTATAAAATAGTTAGATACCTTCTTTTGTGTATCTTCGCTTTTGGAGCTCTCGTGACAAGGCATAGAATATTCTAGACCATATCTTTCAATTCATTCTAATGAAGATATCGCCAAGATTCTCTAATATTCGGGATCCTTCATTTCGTGGCTTAATTTTTTCCTGCATCACCAAATAGTCGTGAATAATAGGAATCACTCACACGATATCCATTCATATCTGTTGCAGCTACCTGAGAAGTGAGATTAGCTATGGAGAGAAAAAATATTACATAATTCTAACAGCATGCTAACAAATTTTATAAAAATTAAAATAGGAGCATCACCTTATTGTGTATGACACATCAATGTCCTTAATATCTGCATGCTAAGACTTACTACCCCATAACCCCTTTCTGAAAACGTAGGAAAATAGCTATATATATAATATATATATAAATTGCGATATTATTTTTCGCAATTTTTCAACTTTATAAATTAAAATAATAATAACGATATTATTGATGAAGGCATGTTATTCCCTCCTCCTGCTGAATTCTATCTGGCCGATTTGTACGCTGTGAATGTTTGTTAGCAACATTACTACTTGCGAGCTGCTGTTTGTATTAAATGTGCTGTTGTGTATTGCTTGTGTACTTCTAGGGAGTATTTTGTCATCTCTGTCATCATGTTTACGTGTCAATAAACATCATCATTTGCTATTGAGGCCTGTTGATTGTATGCTACACCTTACACCTACTATAAACGAACCCCTTGACTTTACGGACTTAATGTTGGAAGTTCAGTAACAATATTGTTTGTCAATTTGTGCAAATAGGCTAATAAAGCTGTTTGTTTTAATACCTCAGCCCCTTATCTGATTTCTATATTTCTGATTTACATATGTTATTGTATTTTAAAGCTGTACTAAAATCGTACCATTTTGCTGTATAATTCTTTTTACGGTTTCAACTTGATTTTATGACAACAAAATAAAAAAAAAATATTTCATGCATGCCGTTTGCTTCAGTGCACTGAATTGTATGAAAAAATTTTTTAATCCAGAAGAAATTCCCAAGGAATTTAACATAAACATCTTTTGCTCATTTTTTTAAGGAACGAAGTAAGTTAGAGTTGTTCCATATGAAACTCTAAATGTAGATAAAATCAGAAAAAAAAATCCCTTCGATTGCATAACAAACCCTGGGTAAGATTTCATACTAAGTACATCTTTATTTTCCCTTCTCCACTTTCTTCAAGAATATAAAAAAATGATTTCACATTTCTCTTGTCCAAAACATAATCTTTCAGCGGCGGAAGCAAATCTGCTTTCGACTGCCTCCTTTCTTTTATTATTCAAATGTCTTGCATTTTACTTCGTTGTGTAGAATTTAAAATCTACTGAGAAACTTACAAAATTTTACGCCTGCCTTCAGTAGCGATTACATTTATATTAGATTTGAAATTCAATACGATAAAAACATATTTTTTAGCATGATGCAGCCTTACTAAAAGTTCTTTTCCGACTTCTTTAACCGCATTCTTAATATTCATTTGAAATTATCTAATGTTTATAAATGTTAAAAAGTTCCATTTATAATTACATATTTATAAATATTTTTTTTTACTTAAAAACAAAATAATTTCAATATTATCTGATAAGTACTTGTTCAAATCAAACATCCGAATTTTCTACTAATTAACCAGATCCTTTTATAATAAAAACATGAAGATGGTCCATGAAGATCAAATAATTCTGTGATTTTTCTTATCGTTAATTAAAAAAAAACATGTGAAAAGCACCAATCCCTTTTTTACTAGTGGTATTTTAGTCATCCATAAATGAACTAAACTAAATTTAAAAAATACAATCGTTTAAAATATGTAACTGCATATTTAATTCTTTTTAGGATGCTGATTTTTAGAAGTTTAATGATTATGCAGTTAAAAAATGATTGAAAGTGAAAATATTATCTCTTTCTCTACTCATAATAAATATGAAAATATGAATTGTGTCTATGTGTTGGCGCTCCACAGGTTACACCGTTTGACATAGAATTATCAAACTTGCCACTTGTATACATTAGAGAACAGCCTTTTGGAGATAATTTTTTTCAAAATTTAATAAAAATATTAATTAATTAAAAATTAAGCAAAATTTTGGCGCTTTTCGATGATAACTTTCCAATATATTACAGCATCCATATATTACATCTTAAAATTAAAAAAATTATCTTATTTTAATGTTACCTATAATTTTGCCATTTAAAATTTTTCATTTGCAGAAATATTGGAAGCATTGTTTCCAGTAAGCGAATTCACACGAAATAAAAATAAAATTTTACCTTCAAGTCATACTTTATAAGAAAACTTAATAAAAGCAAAAATTAAAAATGGCTTAATATACACAGAACATCTCTTCTAAACAGAGTTTACAAGTCAATCTTTATACCATTGATAATAGGCATACGCATCTAATAAGAAAAATAGTTTAAATGAAGTAAATGATTTATGTAGTTTGACTCAGCAAATGTTCTGATGAATTATAGAATTTTAAATTTTTTTCCAGACTCTCGGTCCTATGAATATCTATACTTATAATAAAGCTCAATGTGTGTGTGTGTGTGTGTGTGTGTGTGTTGGCGCTCTACAGGCCAGGTCATTTGACATAAAGCTACCAAATTTGGTACATGTATACCTTAGAGGTCGGGAATGTGCACCTGGGGTCCCTTTTTTTGAAATTTTAATTATTAATTAAAAACTAACTTTCCCGCCAAAAAAATCTTCCATTTTCCCCACCGCCAACTTTTTCGCCAAAATAATCTTCCATTTTCCCCAACGCCAAATGATTTAGGCTTTCGTTCTTTTTTTCTCCCAACAGTAATGAGGCTAGGGTTAAGATTTTTCGGCGGATTATTTCAAACGATTCTGTTTATTTTCTTAATGTTTTATGCATTTAAAATTAAACATTGTTAATTAATCCATGTTTCAGATTCATTCTGAAGTACTTTTGAATTAAAATAACACAGAATAAAGGAAATTAAAAATGTCTAATCTGCATAACGTTACCCCTACTGGCGTAGAAAAACTCACGCATTTGCGTTACCGTAAAAGGCGAAGAAAATTCACGCATGGGCATTGTTTTCTGACTGTTGACATGGCAACCAACGGATGATTTAAATTATTTTTAGGTTAGTTGTATGCTTTTGTAAGTAAATTGTATTTATGTTAGTTATATATTTTTTGAATATGCTTATAGTTTTAAGTACATCGTTTTTAAGTAGTTTTTTTTAACCTTTTTACAATGATTTAAATTATTTTTAGGTTAGTTGCATGCTTTTGTAATTAAATTGTATTTATGTTAGTTATATATATTTTTTATATATGCTTATAGTTTTAAGTGCGCCGTTTTTTAAGTAGTTTTTTTTAACCTGTTTTCAATGATTTAAATTATTTTTAGGTTAGTTGCATGCTTTTGTAATTAAATTGTATTTATGTTAGTTATATATATTTTTTATATATGCTTATAGTTTTAAGTACATCGTTTTTTAAGTAGTTTTTTTAGACCTGTTTTCGATCGATTATTTTAAACGATTCATTTTATTTTCTTAGTGTTTAATGCATTTAAAATGAAACATTGTTAATGAATCGATCCATTCATGATGAACCTGAGAAAATTTTGTTGACAAATTCTTGAGATATTACATAAATTAAGAAAGATATTCTTTAGTGCCCATAAAGTTTAAACGCTCAGTGACTCTATTATCAGTAATCATATTATTAAAAAAATGCTTTGTTTCAGTAAAAAAATATTATTATATTAATTGCAGATTAATCCTTTACACTTTAATTTAAAGCATAAATTCTACGAGGGGTAACAGAAAATTAGAGAGATACATATCACGTTATGACTGAAGGCCTTTATAATATTACGAGTGAATTATATGACTATCAAAATTTGAAGTTTTAAAATATTTTGCTGAACAATCTATTAAAGTTGGAATTGCATAAAATATTTAATTATTAAAATTTTGACGAACATTAAGATTGGCGAACCGGCCGGTCGCCAAAGGCGGCTAGTTATTTAATAAAATATTCTTGAGATACTAATTTAAAAAAATGCCCGCCTCTTTTACGACAAAAACTGAGTTGAATTATGAATATCTGAATATCACTTTTGTATAAAAGTACACAATTTTACACTATTCCTTTGACAACTTGAAGGAAAAACAGATTTTTTCAAAGGTTTATTAACCTAAAATATTGAAACTGTTGATTGTCCTAAAATAATGATATTCCTCATAACTCTGTCAGATTTGGTTGCAGAACCTGAAACCTTTTTTTTTAATTTAATAATTAAAATACAAGAATATTATGATTCATAGGACCGAAGGTCTGTATATAATTTAGGCCAATTATTTCAGAAATGCATTTAATGGTTGAAATAAAATAAATTATTAATATTTGCATCATTTAAATTCTTTTGAAAAAAAACTGATGATTGAATTGGATGATAAATAAGTGAAATTTTTAATGCGTAATTCACTTTAATAAATTGAATTTTACTAAATAAATTTATTTAAAAGTTGAACCATTCTATTTTCTGCATTACCAAATTCATTTTAAAAAATACATTTGGTTTCAGTAAAAATCTGGTTGTACTTGTTCAACATTTTCATTTCAGATAGATAAATAAATTATATTTAGGAATTAGGAACAGATATCTAATTTATAAACATTACAAATTTGTTATTAAATTGTGCCATACATCACCATAGGGCAGCCAAAAGACAAAAATTATTCAAAACTTTCATAAAGCAAACCATTAACGTACAGCTACAAAATATAGTACGTAGTTACTTTTTGGATAGTTAGTTCACAAAGAAAGTTTTTTTTTCAAAATTTGATTTATTATTTTAATTAAAAATAACCTATTCAATTGTTTGAAATTTATTCAAACAATTGAATAGATGAAATCAGTTTTATACTCACAAAATTTCTCTCTAGTCATAATAAATTTTAAAAAACTTTTCAGTTGTATTTTATATCACTTCAATTTATTGTTCTATTTACAACGTTACTATGGCGATATTAAATGCACTTTTTGATTGTACTTTATTATTGCTGAAATTTGTATCAAACTTTCAAAAATATTAGAGGAGAATCCCAGGTAAATTTTCTCCTTTGAACCTTCTGTAAATTTTCTTATTTATGCATGCGACAACAAGTTGGGGTGTTTTCTTTACTTGCATCCTCTTTTATCATCAAAACTTCGCCTTTAATGAAATCAGAGGTAAAGACAACAAGTGGGGCCAAATTCTCTTTTATCTTCTAATGGATAGGAAAATCTATTTTTAGCTACCAGTTTACCAACATGAGTTCTTTCTTTTCACGAGACCTAAATCAACCCATTAATCATAAGAGAAAGGGAAAAACTAATAAAAACATTTAAATTTTACAATAAACGATGTTATAGTGTCAATTCAAGCAGATAGTTTGAATAATTCATTTTAATATGATGAGCATTTTAACATTAAAAATTAACTCTATTACAAGTTTTTTTTACATGGTTTTGAATAATTATAAGCTTATAACTACAAGAGAACCTATTCGAGATCTTTCCTTCAGTAACTACTTTTCAAATACGAACAGATCAAATTGATAAACATCTAGCTATAGTCTGTGCGCGCTCTGCAAACATTCTTTACAATCTGGAATTCTGAAAAAAAATTAGTATGGGTAGAATAGTTACAATTTTATTTTTTTATTTGATATCTATAAACATTGAATTTGATATCTACGACACTTAATTTTCCTTTATTTGAATTATTCTTTACTTATTCCTTTTTCTTTAAGCGCTTGCATTGGCAATGAATTATTTATTTGATTATTAAATAAACATACATTAAAAAAAGAAGGAAGAAAAGGAATGAAACGAAAAAATACTTTGAAATAAAACTTGGAAACACATGTTTTGAGATTTATAATATTTATTGCTTTTATTTTGTTTGTTTCTCAGTTTTAGCTATGTTTAAAAGTATTCCTTATAATAATATAATTTAAAAATTCATAAATATCAATGCATCAAAAATTACGAACATTTATAAATTGACATATTATAACGAAAAAAGAGCTTTTTATTTTTATTTAGCTACACATTTTATAACAAAAATATTCATAAATCTCTTTATTAGCTTAAAACGTTTGTCGTAAATAAAGAAATAGTAATAAAAAAGAGTCTTTTTTCAGCCCTTTGTTTCGAATTCCTTCACTTGCAATTAAAAGTTGGTAAGCTCTTGCATATTTGTTTAATACTTACTGATTAAGATAAAAGAAAAGAAAGCCAAATACATGAGGGGAAAATCAATATTTTCAATCGTTAATATATCATTTTATTACAACTTAACTCAGGTATTTTGAAGAGATAATCTTCAGATATATGAAGTACACTCATGTCCAAAATTAAGGTCACAAACATAAAATCTGCGAAAAATGAAAAACTATCCACTGTGTTACCACGAAATTTAGCACAGAGGTACACTATAATGGAAGAAAGAACATAGACACATAACCACATGGAAAATATTTTAATTGGGAATTAAGAAACAGGATATATCAAAAAGTGTTACATTATGAATCAGAGATAAAGCATTTATCTCGGGAAAAGCTTGTCTAATATGAAATGCGACCACCGTCTACTACTATGCTGGCATCACAACGAGCTTTCATACTCTTTATGAGGGTGTCGATAAATGCTTGGAGCAACAAAGCCCATTCTTCCAAAAGGGCTGCTTTTAACTCTTGGAGGGTATTAGTAGGGGGGTTACGCTGTGCAATGGCTCTTCCGAGACCATCCCAAACATGTTCAATAGGATTGTGATCCGGAGCCCTCGAGGCCATACGTCGTATATCCTCTTCCTCAAGAAAATCATCAACGATCTGGGCTCTGTGTGGAAGCGCGTTTTCATCCATAAATATGAAGTCTGGGCCAAAAGCACCCCGGAACAACCCTACATAGGTTTCAAGGATCTCATCCCTATAGCGATGTGCATTGACAGTACCCTCATCGAAGACGTGCAGTGGTGTACGACTGCCCAACATCATGTCACCCCAGATAAGGATTCCTCTGCCACCAAATCTGTCGATTTCTTTTACGTAGGAGGGATAATAGTGAGCTCCTTGCTCTCTCGATATGAAGATTCGACGAGTGTCACTATGTGTGGTAAATCTCGACTCATTACTGAAAAGAAAACGCCCCCATTCTTGCTGTGTTCAAGACTGATATGCTAGGCACCACAACAGCCGGGCTTTTCTATTGGATGCAATCAAAGGGACGCACTAAACTGTTCGTTAGGCATAAAGAGCCCTCTCTGCTAGACGTCTGTATACTTTTTGTCTGGAAATTCTTATTCCAGACGCAGCAGCAAGGTCACGAGCAAGTTGAGGAGCCGTTGTCAGCCTATGCCCTCGTGCGCTTAATGCCAAATAGTGATTCTGTGCAGGCGTCTTTGCTCTGTGACGGCCTTGGCCGGCTTTCCTAGTTACAGTACCACTTGTTTGGAATTGATTCCACAGCCTGGATACCACTTTCGGTGCCACTTGTAACCATCCAGCCACTCCCACTTGAGACTGCCCAGCTTCAAGCCTACCAACGGTTCTCCATCTCAAGGCATCGTCTAAATAAATTATGAGAACTCGTTCTCACTGAAACAGGTTAAATTTTTTGTTTTAATGCAATATTCACAAAATGGCAGGCAAAAATCCCAGATGCCTAAACGGTCTAATTTCTATAGTTCCCCAGAAACTAATGCTAAACAACATTTTTTCCCACAAAAAAGGTTAATATCGTGTTAGCTGTCCTTCACAATATATAAAATATAATTTGTTTAAATTTTACTGGTTGCCATTTAGAATTACTTTGAAAAATATTTTTGTGACCTTAATTTCGGACATGAGTGTAAAAACAAAAAGAGATTAATTAAAGTAACAATTCCAAAAATGAAAAGCATCTCAAAAATTGAGTGGCGGGATTTTTGGTGGGTCACGACAAATTATGAATTGTGAATGTATCTTTTCGTAATTTTCATAAATGTGATGTGAGCTTAAATTTTCGTATGGCAAAGAAATGAAAAAAAAAAAAAATCATAACACAAAAAAAGTAAATTGTGGTTACTCACACCCTACCCATATATTTTTGCATACGCATTAATTTCGAAGAAGCTTGTTAGTATTCGTGTAAACATATGTTATGTTTAATAATAAATATTTTTTCCTTATCAAAAATTCTTCTTTACTTCTGTGGAAAAAAAGTGTTCTTTCTCTCTTTCTCAAAATACTACTATTACTACTACTAATAATAATAATAGTCCAACCGAATCCATACCTGAGGATGGCATGGATTCGGTTTCAAAAAATGTATTGCATTGCTTGAAAGCTTAAGAATTTTTGCATTAAAGAATGAACAAGATAATCAAACATGAAAAAAGATGACCCAATATTTGATAACAAATTAGAATTAAAAGCAGCTACAAAGATAACTCGTGCATTTTTATTACGTGCCTATTGCTATGGAATGATTGAAAATTGGATTCCGAACAAATTTTCAAATGTGTTAAAATGCTAATTAAATGCAAATTTGTTAAAATGCTAAGATCGCAAATGGGAATTATAAATATGAGCATAATTTATGACCAAAATTTTATACACCTCAGAGATTTCTGATTCATATTTTATAATGATATTTGATATATTTTATGTCAGCAAAATCATTTTGTGAATATAAATATGTAAATGTCTTTTGATTTTGACAACAAAATTTATATGATTATCTGAAAATTCAGATGAAAACTTTATTATTTTGCCGAAAATGCCATGGATTCTCTTCATGAATGAAAGATAAGGAAACGAAACTTGCCTTTTATGTTTTTAAATATTATACTTCTATCAGAGGATTTTTTTAGGATAACCAAGAAACTAAATTAGTATGAAATTTACAGAAAAATATGCTCTTTTTTGTATGATGAATGTTATGATAGAAGTAATATAACAATTCATGTCTTCATAATATTGGCAGATGAGTGTTTTATAGTTGTAAATTTTTATTAATGATTGGATCTCGCCATCTGTTATTAGACATTAATAAAAATGTTGTTTTTTTATTTTGTTTAGAATTAATAACAATAAGGTAAATAACGAGTAGCTAAGCTTAATTTTCTCATTAGAAACATTGTGAATAAAAAGAGAAAAGGATTTCAGAACTTGAGGAAATAAATGACGCAAAACACTATTAGAAATAAACGGTAGAAAAAGATAGCTGGTAAACCGTCTTTAATATGAATACAATTTAATTGCCTTCACAGAATGCTTTAGTCAAAAATGTATACGTATGTTAATCATGAAATGCAAGTAAAAAACAAGTAATAAGTAAATTTTAATATGAAAAAAAGCTTATTTAATAAGATATTTCTTTTATTTATAATTTCGAAACAAATAATTTTTTTCTATTGTAGTCTCAGTTGTAATAATTATTCTGCATAAAGTACTTGAACATAATATTGATACAATAGAGTTACAAAAGTATATTACGAATACAAAGTACTACTAATATGTATTATTAAATTATTGCACTCATTCCATTAGAAGTGAATTGGTTTTGGAACTTTTTGTTCAAAATGGTTTTTTCCAAGAAATTTCGTCTTGCATTTTATATGAGTGTAAATCAAAAATTTTATACAGTTTCAAATCAATTGCATACATTCAAGGAAATAAACAGCAAATAATCTTAAAACCCCACAGAACCAACCCATTAGTTATTAGGAACGATGTAGATCTCTAGGAAGGTTATGATAAGAATTATTTAGATAAAATATGGGTTAAACATACAGCATTCATTTTACCTCTATGTTTATTTATCAAACTTCCAGTGATCCCGCTAGTACTTACTTCCTATGTAAGGTGAGGCTACTACAAGTTGATCCATTGCCTTTGAAGTAGGCTGACTTCATGTGTCTTATTGGGAAGCGAAGAGAGAGTGGGAAGAATTCTTTACACGTCACACAACTATTCTAAGCCTCGACAGTTAAGTTTATCCGAAAGTGTTTCAGGCAAAGAGTAGATCAACAATGATAAGAGTTAGTCAATTATCAGTTTTGGATCTCTGATAATAATTAACTTAAAAAATGAAGACGAATAAAAGCACAAGTTCAAAATCGCTAGATTAAAAATAAATTAAAATTGTTGCAAAAAATGAAAAATATTAAGTAGAAATATTAATTAAGTGATATCAAAATGGATCGTTGCTTTGAAAATACCAAAAATACATAACCGTGAGCTAGAGAAAAAGCTAGAAATACACAAATGTAATCTACTGTCAATTCAATTTCAGAAATATTATTAAATCCAGACTTTAAAAAAATTGAACATGATATGCAGGGTGTTGCCGTATTTAAACTACAAATACAGAGAGGAGATAGTAGGCATCAAGAGGATAAAAAATTGCCATACAACATAGGTTCCCAAACGACCTTTGGTTGGTGAAAATTGCAAACAATATAGGAAGTCCGATCATTGTTGGAAACTGGAAAAAAAATTAATTTGAAGAGCAAGCTGCATATTGATTTTTAACGAGACCTCTATTATATTAGTACAAAATAATAGATTATTTTATACTAATATAATAGAGGTAATTTGCTGTGTTATTAGTACAAAAAATGTAATGTAGTCGCCAAAAGCAAATGAATTTCAGCGGCAAATCTGCGTCTTTCATTTAGGTAACTTCCTGCACCCGAAATCATTAATTAAATACTAAATGCCATGTTTGTATATCTATCTATGAGTGCATCTAGTATTAAATGTGAAAACTTAAGGTACAGATTGAACATTTGTCTCATGATCTATTGCTTAAAAACAATTTATAAAGACAGTAATCCATATATTTTATACTTTAAAGCATTCATAAATAATTTTAAAAAATTAGCCTGTTTATAGGAAGCATCCCGGATATCCTTTTTCAGACGCATTATGCATCGTCTTTCAATAATCTACTCGGCCTTGATCTTGAACATTCCCATTTATTCCAGCCGTTTAATGGATATCATTAAGTTTTCTGCCAGCGTCGATAAATATTTTCCTAGAGTTCATCATTAATGGTATAACTCATTATATGAAGAATTTGCATAATCTTTCATCGGAAAGCAATATTGACGTTCTCTGTTTTCAGATATCGTATTCCAGGTGTTTAATGAGGATTCAACTATTAAAAATGGTGAAGGTCATTCAATAAATATCTGAAATATTTCCCATCTATTCTATACTTGATACCCCAAGTAATCATAAATTATCGGATTATTAATGAAGAGCATTCCTTATCTGTTATTTAAATAGATATGGAAATCGTGGAAATTTCATAACTCAAAAAAATTCAATAGTTATTGATTTCAATAATGCTGCCGAAAGTATAACGAATCAGTTTATTCTCAATAAATAGGCTTGCATGTTTAAATATATTTTGATAAATTTATGCTCGAAAGACGAATAAACATTTCTCTTATTTGGATGTATATGCAAAAGAAAATTTCAACTCCTAATTCCTTTGTTCCTAATTTTACAACATTTGGATCGGTAAGAATGATAGAGGATGAAAAGAAATAAAAACAATGTAATATTTCCTACGCGATGTCTCTTGCACATTTCAAATAGGTCAACATTTTGCAATCTCTAAGAGATTTTAGCAAACGAAAAATATTTATTACAAAAGCCATTTCATTAGTATTTTGCGATATCGAGAAATTTAATTATTAATTAAAAATTGAGTTATTCTTCAGTTTTCAATATAAAAAGTTATATAATAATTCCAATCTCCTCTCGCCAGTTCTGTTTGCATTATGCTGAATGAACCGCCTCCTCTGAGATTTTGTCCTCTCTGCAGCTTGCCACTCATCAATTCAACTCATTTAAATTTACCAGAAAAATAAAAATAAGTAGAAAAAGAAAGAAAGAAAGGAAGAAAAAATAGCGATATCGCTTAGAGATTTTTTTTTCTGCAGAGAAATGCTAAATGAACGCAAATACCGACAGTTTTTGCCTTTATACAGAATTTCTGTACTGAAGAAGCTGTCTGGACTTTATCATTAGTTGCTCCATTTTTCTGTCTGCAGCTTTTATTCCAAAAAAATTTATTTAGGCATTCGGTGATAAAATATGTGTTAATATTTTTACCATTACATGGCTGGATTAAACCAGTGGCGTATACATTTGTTGGTGTTTGTCATAGCCATTGTTTTTCATAAATTTATGTTCAATTTCGAAATGTTTACCCAATTTCAGAATTTTAATAAATTATAAATTATAATGAAGAAATTTTTGTCTTTAGTGTTGACAAGCCAGTCATTGATCAAATATGTCTAGAATGACTGTACTTTTGATTTTCTTCTCGTCTTGTTTCTATTTGTATCCCATTTTATATGCATATATATATATGAAACATGATAATATATGTATTTGAGAATGATGATATAAATATTTGAGTCATAAGCATCGTTATCATCCGGAAAATTGTAAATTATGCAAAAAATTTCATATCGCATATAGAAAATCATTGCAATGAGAATATAGATCATCATGCTTAAAAGCGTTACAGTTCAGCATCATTCTTGCTCAGTTACAAAGAGATTCTCTCAAAATGCCAATTAATTTATATATCAAGTAAAGAAATGATCTACTTTCCACTTTCTAGACCTCAAATTCAGTATGATGTGGCCGAGTTTTCAAAAATTAAGTACCATTTTCAAAGTAATGTTTTCATATTCAAAGGATTGCTGGGTTAAAAATTTTTGGACACATTTTTACGTATGCCACAAAATTTGTGCTATCGTAAAAACTTATTAAAAGTATGCTTTGGCATACCTCCTTATGACATATTCTGTAGAGAAAGAGTTACAAGTATCATAAGCTTTTTCTTGATATAGAAAACGATGAATAGTAGAATCTACTTAATGTCCCGAAATGAAGTAAATAGAACTAGGAAGATACCCAAATACCATTCATATTGGCTAGAGATAAAAGTGCTCCTTTCTTCGCTATCTCGCACACGCATATCTACGATGGTGCATATCCTTATAGAGGTGCTGTATTTAGCTTCAACATTTAGTAAAAAGAACCGAGCATGCAATTTGAATGTGTGCTCTTTCCTTTAACTGATTTGACATAACAACTGACGAATATTTATGAATGAAAATATCCCATACTAAAATGCATATTCTTGATTTATAGTGTTGATGTGTTATGTTTACATGCAAACAAGAAAATATAGAGACATTCAACCAATGATGAAAACAAAACACAAATTCTTAATTTTGATGAAAAAAAACTAGCAAAACTTCGCATATCTAGCTAGTTGTGTTTTTATTTTAATACACAACATATATTTTGATATATATATATATATATATATATATATATATATATATATATATATATATATATATATATATATATATATATATATATATATATATATATATATATATATATATATATATATATATATATATATATATATATATATATATATATATATTCTGTAATATATATAGAATTCAGAGAGGTCAAAAATGGAGTTTCATTAAAATTTCGAAATCGAATTTTTTGATGATTACAGCAGTTTTTGTAAACTATATACTATTCTTGAATGTAAAGTAAAAAAAAAGTTGCACATGTTTTGCAATAGGATTTTCAAACTAAAAGTTTGGAACATAAGATAACCCCAAACTATTACTGATTTTCAGAAATCGCCAATAAGCCATTGCCCCTCCTAAACACCACTATAAAAGGTTTGAATCTATTTTTTATTGAGTGACTTTTAACATATCAGACGGAAAATGACGAGGTCCATTCCAAAACATATGGAGTTCAATCTAACTAAATAAATTCTCAACATTCTAGGAAGTCAGTACACATTTTGCAAAACTAACAAATACGCATACCTTCGAAGAAGGAGAATTAATCATTTTCTCTCTAATTAACTCGTTGGAGGTTTTACTCTCTTGTTTTATCAGATCATGAGGCTGCAATAATTTAATTTAGTGTCAATGCAGAAACGTATATATAGTTAATTTGTTGCGCAATTCAAAGGCGTCAACGATTCTATATTAGAAAATTCGTTTTAAAGTGGTTCTTTGGTAATCGAACCTCTCTTAATTTAATGGGCATTAATTCCATATCTTAAATTTTGGGACAACTTTCCTTATAAATATAAAAGCAGAGATTTTTTATAACAAAGACAAAAAAGCTATATCATCAGTTATTCGACTAACTGGTATACTTACTTTCACTAAACGGCAAACATATTATTTAAGGTATCGAACTTGCACCTCAGTTCTGCTTTATTTTAAACCAAATTTGATGTTGATCACCATTTTTGAGATGAAGATTCTATTTCAAAATAGTTTATTTCGTTCTTGAATTACCAGGTTCATATATAAGCAAAAATAATACCGACAAATAATCAACCAATAATGGTTTTAATACGATATCTGAATTTTTGATAATAAGATCACATCCTAAATTTTATTCTTTTAGCTCGCTGTGTTTTTCTATGTTTCATAAGAAAGATAGAGAGAAGATAGGCGGTCTCTCTAAAATACTATAATATCTTTTTCTCGAAGAAAAAAAAATTGTGGTCTGGTGACTAGGTGGCTAAGAAATAAAGTTTTACACCGTAACTGTTGTTCATTTATAGCCAATATTAAGATCTTTTACGATATCTGAACTACAGAAAAATGTCATTTTAAAATCCCTAATTATTATACCGGTTGGGACTCACACATGCGGGCACATATAAACACATATATACAAAAAAAGCAACATTTCATTGCTGACCTAATTGTAAGCAACCATTTCTCTATTTATTGGCCTCCCCGCTAAACCTTTATCCCTGTGACTTCTAGAAATGGGTTCACTATTATTCCCATAGCAATTGCTCATGATGGGGAATTATAAATAAAAGCATTTGTCAATATAGGCAGTTAAGAGTAAATTATGGCAAAATCACTATTTATGATGATAAAATAAGTAATTTGGCGGCATTAGAAAGTGCAATAAACACCAACATGCCCGTAACATTTCTACTGATATGTTAAAAGCTACTATTGAGAATGGAATAATGCGATTTAAATTGCTTTTAGAAAGTGATGAACGCCACATTGAAGATGGTTTGTCATTTGTTTTAGAAAGATTGAAAAATATTTTAAACGGCGTCTTTATGCCTTACTTTATTATAACTATTGTATACAGTGTCATTACCTGAAGGTAGATTTAAAAAAAAATAAAATACATTTATTTACCAGCAAAATATTATCAAGTTGATACCAAAAATGTGTGCTGTAGTTTTTCTTTCAGGTCAAAGTGAAACTTTAATTATGAAGACACTGCACTTGACGTCATGTATATTATAGATAAGTCTCAACTCATATAATTATTGATTTTAAAAGCCTGCAATTCCTTTATTTGTATAAAGATTATTATCATCCAAACGTTGACGCATAATGAAATTCTGATCCTATTATTGTCTAATCCCCTTTAACGACTCATGTGTTCAACTGTAATAATGATTGTTTCATTTCATAGTTTGTTGTTTGTTTGTTTGTTTCTTATGGCACTAAGCCTGAGGGGAACGTCTCTTATTTTTTATAGCAGCGCCAAATAGGGCCAAGAGTACGACTTTGCCACTCACGCATCACTCATTCGCTTGCACAACCCCTTTTTACAGGAGGGCACATTCACACATCTCACAGATAGAACAACAGAAGAACAACCATGCCCAAACCGGGACTCGAACCCGGGACGCCCAGATCACGGGGAAGACGCGCTACCCCTATGCCAGGACGCCGGCTCAATTATAGTTCTTACTGAACTATCATACTAGCGACTATTTAAACAAAGTCTTTTTAAGATTCAAAACGAGACAGAAATTTAAGAAATATTCATTTAGTAACCTGGCATCTACTCCATTGTACCTATGCATACTTCTTAATGAACTCAATGATATGAATGTGACTATCGCATGAATAACGGAACTACCCAAGTTCCCACAAAAGTATGCAAGTATTTCCACGTAATGGTATATTTTCATTAGCTCATTTTCCATGTCCTGGTGATTTAAATATCTAATCATATGGTACAATTTACGCGTTCTGTATGTGTATATACAATAGTAAATATGTGCATATCCAATGGATCGAAAGTTATTAATAAAAACATTAAAAGGACATGAGTATAACGAATCATCATATGGATTTAATACATTGTGTGATAAACATTTTAAAGAGATAACGTTTTAGATTTCATTGAAAATTAAATGTAAAAAGTCAAAACGTGAATATTTCTTATGACATGACAAGCGAATATGAAAACAGAGCTTTCACTCCTTATTTTTCAATAAACCCAACAGCATAGAATATTGCACAATATTGTATGATGTTATTTTATTTTATTCAATATTTAAAAAACAATATCACACAATCTTAAGAATTTTACTTAGTACTATGCAATATTATAGACTATATGTGTGCTACTGGGGTATCGAAGAAAACCCGATAAAAAGTATTTGTGATGAAAATGAATATATTCTAAATTTCACTGCAGCAATGAAAGTATCGTTGCAATGTATGAATAAAACATTTTCAAAATCAGGAAACCAATTGCAGAATAACATTAGAAAACTAATTTGCTTCTTCACTTAAAACTACACTGCTTTTAAACGGTGTAAAGATAAGTTAACATATTCTAATTTTTCCTAAAATTAAAAAAAAAATCCTCCCAGGTAGTTATTATTTCCCTCCAAGATATGTTTGGTATAAATTTCATCGTTCTACGTCTAGCAGACTATCTGCAGAACGTCAATACACGCAGAGATACATCCTTTTTTTCACTTTTATTAGCAGTTTGATTTGAAACGATGAAGTTTCTGCATGATCGATAATGAACAGAATAAAAGGAATATTGCAATTTTTTGTTCGTTAAGACTTGGTTTTAATTTGAGAATCAAAGAATAATCTAGCGAGATGGAGTACTTTCTAATAACATTTCAATATACTTTGGGTTTTTAGGTTAAAACGCATGCGAAAGGACTTTACAACACGGAATCTCTTCTCATGACAACAACAACACACACAAAGAAAATGGACAACACTTTTTAAAATGACGACTCTGCATTTCATTCTGTATTTAAATATTTTTTTATGTTGCTTTTATCCTCTGTGAGAAATGAACGTCAACAATTAAATTGATTAATAATAAATGTAATTAATGAATGGATACTTATAATTAAAATTTTCTTTTTCAATATTTCCTTAGACCTTTCACAATATTTTTGGTGGTTTTCTGAAATAAGCATTATTAAAAAAAGACATTTATTAAATTTTGAAACCTAAATGGATATTTTCTGTATAAGTATTAACAACCTTAAAGCCTTTTTATCAAAACACTTCAAAAACAAATTAAATTCGAACTCGTATTTTCATTATAAATGCCAACGGAACTGCTTTATAACTGCTTTCTATTTTGATGCTCTCCTAGATATATTAAATGCAATTTTAATCTTTTTTCCTGGAACCATATACATAAATTACTTATGAGATTAAAAACCGTGTTCATAAATATAAAAGGGCTCTTTTAAGTTTTGTCTAGAAGAAATAATAAAACTTCTTTTGTTTTGATTCAATGCTTCCAAAATTTTCTAATTAGAAGTTTCATTTTAAAAATCTAAGAAGTGTTTGTAATTCTCTATTATCAAATTCTTCAATGCGCATATTAATTAGATTTATAATTTAAATATTTAACATCTTAGTATTATTACGTACAAAAACGTCAGTATGTTCTGCAAACAAATAAAGAGAACTAACCATTTGATATAATAATCAATATATAACTTAATTTATATTAAAATTGCATGAAATAATTAACATGAAAAACTTAATAATAATATTAACTTAATAATAAACTTAACAATAATATTAAAATTTCCTTTTTATTCCGCTTACAAGCTTCAGCCATCTGTTTGAAAAACTTCGTCAAAAACAAAGCGAAATAATTTAATAATCACATAAAAGATTTGTTTAATAAATATATACCTGAATAAAAACTAATTGTTTGACAACATTCATAGAATGATTCCTTTATTATTTTGGTCGTAAATGTGAAATGACGACATTTCACTTTCAGAAAAAAAATAATTTTAACTTATTTTGACGTTAGAGAATAGATATTTTAAAGATTTCGTGTAAAATCTAGTTTCCAGTATTCTAATTTTAAAAAGAAACAAAATGATTATAAGTGATATACAAATGCAGTTCATTATATATAATTATATATACAAAGCATCTTAAAATGTAGAAGCGAGCAATCACTTTTTTTTAACGCGTTGATCTGTAAATGAACACTATAGGCAGGAAATATGATAATGTTAGTGAATGAAGTATTCATGATATTTTCTAAAAAGTACTATTTTTTATATTTTCCTCCGTACTCTTACACAAAACTGATCAGTAAGAAACTCATTTCCTTTCCTTCAATGATCATTAAAAGACATCTTTATGCATCGTTAATATTAATCGATATATTTAAGGCCTATAGAAGTGTATGATCTTTAGATAAAAAATATTTTAATAAATATCAAAGAATTCTGACATCTCAGGTGTAAAATATCTATCGTAAATCGAGTTTTGCTTATTTTGATGTTTTTATCCTTTGTAATACTACCGTTCATTCTCGGATTCTAAAAGCCTTCATGTTTTCGCGCATGCTTCAGGGGTCTTTTATTTCGTCCAAAAAACGAGCGAGAGGGAAAACGTTAACCATTAGCAACCAGATGATCTTAGATTATTTGCGAAATTATGAGGCGTAATAACCACTCTTCTCTCTGCGTGCCGCCACTTATGGAAGTGCAAATTCCGAAAAGTGACAGCCTCGGGATCCTACTGACAACAATAACTACTGACTTCAGTTATCCTGGTCGCATTTTCTAATGGGTAAAGTATCGAAGCTATGAAAGAAAAAGAAAATACAACCGGTTCTCAAAAATAAATTACAATTACACTCTGCGTCTTTTTTTTTATTCATCCCTAAAATGTTAAAATTATTATCTGATCACCTCTGATGTGCAATATAAGAATTATGAAATTTCAATTAAAATATATTTCTGAAAACAAACTAAAAAATTAATCAAACTGAAAACGATACAATTTTATTTAGAGAGCGCTAATGCTGTTTCTACTAAAACACAGACGAACTTAACCAAATTAGTAAAAATACCAAGTTAATATTAGGAAAAAGAATGAAAAAAGAGAAAAATTAAGAATCCGACCTGAAGACTTTCTCAAGGGTCACCCTCAGGCAGGGATTCAAACAAGGGATTTTTTTCTGCGAGGGGTCAGACTTTTGTCCAACTATATTGACCCCTCATGACCCGAAAATCCACTGAAATCGAGGCATTAGAGATACACCATTTTTCACAGAAATAAAGCAATAAATTACAATCTCCAATTTCAGCGAAAATTACAATAACATAATATAAACTATAAAAGAACACTGACAACCAAATATTGAAACAAAAGTATATACCAGTAGCAGGTAAAATCTCTACAAAAAAAGGAAGGGGGGGGCTTCTGCCCCTGTGTAAAAGCGCTTCTCCATTCAAAGTAAAATTTCTATATTGCTATAGTTTCTGGGAAATTCATTAGTAGTTAAGTTTTTAAGGAGATTATTTGTTACTTCAATATAAAAATTTTTGTCATTACACACTCTTTTAATCCTGTTAAAATGTGGGAAAATTAAATTCTAGAAAATTTTAGAGTTTAGATTAGAATGGTAATTACTAAGCTTAATTATTTTAAAGTTGAATTCATCCCTTTTATCGTAGATACCAACTAATGTTCTAACATTAGAAATTTCGTTTTTTAAATCCAGATAGGTAGTTTCAAGTTGATTTTTATTTGTTTCAGTTAGAATTAAATCTTTTGGATAACAATTAGTGACAATATTAGTTTTATCAAAGTTTATCATAAGTAAGTCATCAGTATATCTCCAACCGTTTATTAAATTGCGTTTAATTATTTTTTTCTCATAGTAATGTAGGAAAATATTGGCTAATGCACTTGAGAAAGCTGTTCCCATTGGAATGCTCTTTACTTGTTTATAAAAATTAATTCCATTAAAAACGTAATTTTCGGTAATATTAAATTCGCATAGTTCTAGCCAGTTATTTTTTGTAATAATACCTTCATTTAAATATTCATCATATATAAAAATACAGACAATTATTACTTTTTCATGAGACAGATTAGTGTATAAATTTTCAAAATCATAAGTATTAAGTTTATTAATGTTGTTATCTTTGAGAAAATCCAAAACTTCTTTGTTACTATTAATTATAAATTTTTCTTTGTTACTATCAATTTTCAAGTATTTAAAGAAATGTTCTCACGTATAGTAATTATAATGCCAGTACTACAAGTCACGAATCTAAATTTTAAAGATTTTTTTTATGAAATTTTACTGTTGGGATAAGAATATTTTAAAGAGCAAGTCTTAATTTTAGTTTTTTTTTTCGTGAAAACGCATTTTTTTATCTAATCCCTTTTTCCCAGTATTCTTTCAAATGTAAGTTACATTAGAGTTATATTCATTAATTAATAGTTCTCTACAATAATATTTACAAATTGAACAGAAATTATTTGATGATTTATCTATTACTGTAATAACAAATGTCTCTTTTAATTTTTTTATTTCTTTTTTTAATGTTTTGCTAAAATAAATTCCTCGTTTTTTAGTTCTACCAATATCTACATTCATTTTTGTCTTGATTTCCTCTAAAATTCTCACTTTACAGCCAAATCTTGTTCCATTCCAAATCCAAATCTTGTTCAATAGAAATTAAGATTTTTTTTATTGTTTATTTTTTCTCCCAATCTAAATTTGGTTCCTCTTTTCATTAAATCTATTAGAGAGCTAGAATCAATAATTTTTAAATTCCCTGTTATAATATGGCCTTTATCAGCATCTATATAATCTTTATATATTTCTTTGTTATAGTTACAATCTGTTTTATTTATTTTATCTAAATTTTTGCTGTAGTAATTAGAATTACAAATTCGTTTCCTTAATTAGAGATTAACATCGATTTAAGAAACCTTATAATCACCGTGCTGAGACTTTTTTTGATGCTTTTATTGGCTACGGATAACGTTTCATAAGTTGCACCCTTCTCCTACCATGTACGGGAATAGGCTGAAATGCCCCTGTATCTTTATATTATTATATGTAAAAAAAATCCAGAGGGAATAGTCTTCCTCTTTCGCATACATTCTAAAAAAGGCGAATTTGTGCTTTAGACACGTTTTCTTCCAACCGATTGAAGCCAACATTTGACGCAGTTCAATACATTTAAATATAGATAACTGCATTGAAATAGGCTCATAAATTTACAAGTAATAGAAATTGTAAGTTATCTCAATTATAAAAACTGTTTTGCATTCTACGCTTGAATATCCACAGTTATTTTTTTAAAAAAACTGATTAACAGAGACATTTTGTGTTTTGTTTAAAAAAAAGACTAGGATTAAATATTCTTTCAAATCATAATATGCATTATAAATAAAATTCCGTTTTTTTTCCAGTCAAATGAAGTGCAATGTATTTAATTTTTTTTTATCTATTTCCAGCAAATGGTTGTATTTAGAATTCTTTGGCTGAGAATTTTGCTCAAAATATAATTAGAATTTTTAAAAGATTCAAAGTTTATTAAATCAACATTGGTTTCATTTACATATATACAGTAGCTGTGTAAAAATTTTTATTTTATTTATAGCTCATAAGAATTCAAAGAAGGCTCTATTACAATGAACTTTTTGAAATTCATCCTATGTCATTGTCTTGCAAACATTTAAATTAAACGAAAAATATCTTAGAAGGAAAGCAATTAAAATATATTCAGTGTTTTAGTTGTTTAAACCCAAAGAATTATTTATTGCGTTTTCATTCTCAAATCAGCATTCTTGGGTGCATTTTGATGCAAATGTTGATAATTTTAGTGATTCATATTATTGAAAAGGAGCTTTCTAACTTATCTCTCATTCTCTGTTTCATAACATGGTAAAAAAAATACTTTTTTGTCGTAACTATACATTAGACTACGATTTCATTTGGATTATTTTCGGTTGTTTAGGAACAGTGATTGCAATGTCTTATAGAAAACCCGTAAATTAATTAAAAACAACACACAAACTATACGTTCATTGCAAAAATTCTGAATAAATGAATGGCGCGAAAAGAGTTTCGTGCTGAATATATTATAACAACTTGAATAGAAACAATTGGTCTTAATTATAATTTCTGAAGGAGGTGCATTTCTTCGTCTCAGAACAGTGGGAAGATATGATTTAAAGATTTCCATGACATAAATCATTTCATTCAGGAGTATTCATAAAAATATTTACTCATTTTGAATAAAGATAACAATGTCGATAATTAACATATATCAATGTTTCAGAAATGAAATGAGTTCAGACGGACATCGAACTTTTAAGGTCATCGGAATAGTTCGAATTTTTGACAGTGACTGGTCAAACTCTGTCGATATGGCGTAAAATAGGCCGATGGATCTAAAAAAGCGAATTGGGATTTATAATACTTTCTTCAACTGGCTAGCTAACGCTGATATTGTGTTTTATGACAATTATATGGAGAAAACATTAAATGAATGTGCTTGATGGAGAATTGCAACTCCTATATTCAAACATATTTTTTTCAAGTATTATAGTTCTGTCTATAATTTTCCTATTCTAATCTTTTCCTTTTTTTGAAAGCTTAAAGAATATACTTTTTGTTATTATATATTTTTTGAATGAAGTGGGATACAAAAAACATATTTAACTCTTGAAGTCTAATGGAATTGACAGAATTCCAATTTTCAGTATTTGTTTTCTGGTCCTTAATCATTTTTGTTAATGAATTGTATTTATTTTTTATTTATTTTCTGGTGTCTTTTTGTATTTCACCTTCTTAGGTCATATTAACTATTTATATCTATTATTTAAGAAATTTAATTTTTATGCACAGAAATTCTTAACCTTGAGTATTACTTGAGTTTTTAATGCAATTACGTAATGTCAATTTTTGATTGACTGTTTTTGAGTACTTTTATTATTTAGCTTTGGTATAGTTTTTAGTTCTTTAATTGTGTATTTGCACATTACAAGTTCTAATGTTTTCTCATATTTATTATAATAACCAAATCGAAATCTGAATTCCTACAAAAAACAACAAAAAATTTGCCTTGGAAGAATTTCCCAAAACTTTGCTTTGTAAGCGTCAAATTCTCGCAGAAGAAGTTCATTCTGAACATAAATATCAATAAAATCCTCATAGTAAAGGCAATATTATTTTTAAACCTGATACAAAGGAAAAATTCTTTATTTATTTCATATAATTTAAATTAAATTCAAGATTTACGAGCTCAATTTAATCAGCCTTTTAATTTCATTAACCATTAGAAATTAATTTAAATTATTCGGATTTTTAATTTAATGTCTCTTTTAAATATCTCTTTGAATATTTTCATGAAAGAATTAAAATTTAATCACAACATTCTATTAACTGAAAGAGAAAATCGACTCAAATAAGATTTATTATCAAAATATGCCTATATCTAATTAAATGTTCATCTGATTCATTTTGGTCGGACAATATTCTTGGATATAGTGTAAAATTTAATTATAAAATTCAAGGAAATCTGAAAAATCTGTTTTTAAATTTTATTATTAAACTTATATTAATCAGTTGTATAACTGATAAGATTAATTAATTCTTTAAGTACAAAAAATATTAGATACGCATGTCTTCATGACTTAAAGGAAATATAAGAAAGGGTTACTGAGGTGTTTTTATTATTAAACCGATAAATTATTGGAAATAACTTATGATTACTGTATAAGCTTTTAACAAATGCACTTATTGCACAAATGTTGTCGTATTATAATAAAGTCTCGTAAACAAAATTTGAATATTTTGAAGATCAGAAAAGAATACACTTTTTTGCCATAGTGAAATACATGTTCAATCATTGTTTTTTTATGTCAGAACTAATTTAGTAAGAGTATTTTATAAATAAAAAAATTGCCGAAGAAATAGAAACACATTGGGAAAGAGATTGCAAGTAATAAAAAGGGTGACAGCGATCCTAAATTTAAGGTCGATACAGAATGAAATAATTCCTGCTATCAGTAATGTTACTTAAAAGGAATCTATGTTTTAGGAATCAAACGTTTTAGAAATAACAAAAAAGAAAATAAAAGTTGTAGATTTTTTTTATTTCCAAGTTTAGAGGAATTTATTAAAAATGGTTTCTTGGAGTAAATAATCGGGATCATAAGGCATCGAAATAAAAAAAATTACTTTACTAGTGAAGTATGCATTTAGATAATAGTGAATCTCAAATCGACAATAAAAATATTGTTTTAAATATTTTCACTGTTTACCTAGTGGTTTGGAATATAAAAGTAAAAAGTGCAAAGCCTTTGCTTTTAATTTATTTCAGATTATTTGCAAACAATCGTTATAAAATATTTATTAAGAAATCAACATCAAAGCAACTGAGAAAAAAATAGTTCCTTTTTTTCCCTGCAAAACTTATAATGAGTTTTATAGCAAAATGAGTTGAAAACATAATTATAATACCACATGGAAATACTCTTGCTAGAGTCACATTTTTTATTTATTACTAAATCTACTTTTTAATGAAAATGGGCCTCATAAATTTCAAAGAGATAATGAATAAAATCATCACCTTATCTTGGCTGCACCTGAATTCTTACATCTTGCATAAATCCAGTCGGAGAAGACAAGTTCTAACTTCAACAGCAGCACTCACTGTGTTAGTCGAAAAGAATGAATGCACCAACCTCTACAGTGAGTATTTGATATGTCCAGTTGCCGGAATCGCCGTCCAATCGATGTGGAGGGTTCTTCAACATTGCTAATCGCAAAACTTTATTGTTAGCCTTAGAGCCCTTCATCACGGACTTCTATTAAAGGACCATTCCTTACTGGACCCTATTTTTTAAAAGGTGAAAAACGTTAAGCATAGCCTATTTTGATGGTGATTGCGTTATCCCGAAATGACGAAAGTAAACAGTAAACGCGTACCAGCCTTTTATTCCACAATTTATATTAACATATTTCTTGCTAAATATCTGGATAAAACCAAACATCTGACGGCATCTTAAATGAAAGCAATAATAAAAATGAGGAAAGTATGATGAAGTAATTAATGAAGAAAGTAATGAGAAAGTCTTAAATGAAGAAAGTAATTTAAAATTTCCAAATAATCATGAATCCTATACTTTGAGATAGAAATAGGTGCTTGATTAAGTTGGCTTTATAGGTAGCTTATATAAGCTCATGATCAAATTTATGATAAAATTAGAAAAAAATGATATCAAAGGGTATCATAATACTTTAAGATTATATTAACAATGAATCTGTTAAAATTATAAAATAGCATTGAAATATGCCACCTATTTTTAGCTTTTAACCTTCATTATGATAATGTTATATGTTCGCGAATATTCAATAACTTTGGGAAAATGAAATTCGTAAAATGTATTTATAAATAATTCGTTTATAATTTTGTTGTTGTATGATTTGATTATTGTATTTGTTTATCGTTTGATTATTATATGCCGAAATCAATGACATTCGTCGCGATGAATTAATATCATTATTGTTAATTTCTTTATGATTAGAAATATCCTTACTTAATTATACGAGTTTAAATATATACTTATTATGCACTTCTTTTCTACGTATCTATCATCTGTTGGCCCTTTTCATAAATAAATTTGTATTATTTCTCCATATAACTTATTTTTCTCTATCATCTATGTCTTAGTATATCAAAATAAGATTCATTAAAAACAATCAATCCTGCGAAAGACTTCAGGAAACAAAACATTACTTTTAATTTTTGAAGTAAAGGTTAATGTATTTTTCCTTGACTTGATACATTCTTCTTCTCAATTGAAAATATTGAATTTCTAGTAGGAAAATGTGATACTACTATTTTGAATTTAATTAGATAAATGAATGAATTTTTATTTCTTTTCCTTATATAAATGATGCTGCATTTCTAATTATTTTAACGATAACGTTGACTTGTATTTAATTACTGTTTTTAGAATAAAATATGCGTTTTTTTCTGTGAAGATTTAATTTAACATTTTTCACTCAAATCATTCTTTTGAAACTAATCTTCTGTTTGAAGTGCTTTAAAAACTATTTCACCGTACAGTTAGTCATTTTATTTTTGAAAAAAAAGTTTGAGATTAAATAACTGTGAAGAGAGAATAAAGTCTTTAGAATTCTTGTACAGATTTAGCAAACAAGAAAATTTGCCTAATTGCTTTAAATCAGTTAAGTCGCAAAGAAAGCTGCTAAGTTAAGTTAATCCCATCTGAAATAACGAGTGAACCACATCGATTGAAAAATGCTTATTTTAATAGTTAAAGTTGTGAGTAAAGGTGGATTGTTAGTTCAAGAAAGTGCACTGTTGCAAAAAGTATTTCATTTGAGATTGCAATTAAAAAAAAATTAAGAATAACTTTATCTCTAAGTAGCCCAGAATTTTCATTTTAATTGCTTGAAATGCATACTGGAAAGAAATGTATCGTAAGTAAGTTCTTAAAAAAATAAAACGAAAATGTAATAAAAACAAAAATAAACATGGCGAACGAGATAAAGCAGGGAAAAATTTAATAGAAGTATGAAGTTGAACGTTCAATGGGGAGGTGGAAATATAAAAGAAGGAAAATTAGTCAACTAAGCACTTCTGCAAAATTTTCAGTTCATCGCCCACAAAGTACAAGAGAGTTCCTTTCCTTCCGTTCTTCAATCGATGCATTAAACTTTCCACCGCATCATTCAATTCTAAGCAGAGATTCAATTTTGATATTTTCCAGTTCCATAAGACAAGTCAAATTTTTATATGTTACTTCTATCTAACATTAAACTTCCAGAGTGGAAAAAATATCCCCGCGATATTTAAATAAAGAGCGAGGCTTTTCAAAATATTAATTTCAGGGAGTCTTGGAACTTGAAGCCCTAATGGCCAGATATAACTATTTTTAAGTGAGATATATAATATAAATTCTAGTGTATTATAGCTTTCGATAAATTTCAGATATTTGTACTTTAAAATCAGCTCCATAAATGATAAGACTGACTACGATGATATTATTTAAGATAATATTTGTCTTATAACTAAGAATATCGCGAGCTATAGGTTTGGAGTGTTAAAAAATAAAATATGCTCATAAGAAATATAGAAGTGAATGTAAGATATTTTCGAATTAAAACCTCTGAAAAATCCTTAACTAGTTTTTTTTCCCAATAAAATGTAGGGAAAGAATTTGCAAAATACTACCTAAATAAAATAATAGCTACCAAACTGCCGACAATTCAAAGTATTGAAATCGGAAAACAAAGCGAATAACAAAAATAGTTATGCTAATTATTTTTGTTATTCGCTTTGTTTTCCGATTTCAATACTTTGAATTGTCGGCAGTTTGGTAGCTATTATTTTATTTAGGTAGTATTTTGCAAATTCTTTCCCTACATTTTATTGGGGAAAAAAACTAGTTAAGGATTTTTCAGAAGTTTTAGTTCGAAAATATCTTACATTCACTTCTATATTTCTTATGAGCATATTTTATTTTTTCTGAACAGTTATGCTGTTCATTCCTAATCCACCCATAGAGTTGCAAATGCCCTTTTAATATGAAAACTTTTTATAATTAATATTTTCTGAACTTTAAAAATCGACCAATATTTTGAAACTGTTTATTATGCATTGAAGTGTAGTTTAAAAATTTATCGTGGAAAACGTATGGTAAAATGTAAAAATATTGTACATATTTTAAGATAAACTTAACAAAATCTTTCACTGCAAAATATATAAAAATTTGAACACTATATGATATGGAAGCATACAATTTTAGAATAAACAATGTTGACATAAATATAAGGTTTAACTGTATTAAAGGTTAGTTTATATTTCTTTGATACATTATCACATAAATGTGTTCATCTCAAGCTGAAAGTATCCATGAACTATACTGAACAAACCCATTTCTCGAATCAGCAGATATATTTGATAGTTACATTTTTTAAAAATTGAATGGTTGCAGACACTTTTCTCCTTTCTGGGGAAGCGCATCTCATATAAGAGAATGAGAAAATTACCTAAGAGCAAACGAGTTTTACGTTTTCCCTGGATTCATAAGGGCGGTGTCATTGACAAACAGTTTTAATGAGATGGGATGTGTCTCTTTGTACAAATTCGAAGCACGGTGCAATCGTAATGCGATTTTTTTGTGTGTTTAACAACTTTTATATTATCTTCAGTAGTTCAATCATTCAGACATAACGCGATGTCAGCTTGAACCAATTGGGTTTTTTCTTACTGTTATACTTTACTGAGCCTGTCAAAGTAATAATTCCTTATTCATTAAAAAGCACCATCAGAATGCTTTAGCATTGCAACATGTTTAAAAATGCAAAAGATTAAAATTCCTTCATCTTATAATGAAGGAATTTATAGACAAATTATCCTCATTTCGATATTAGTTTTAGCTTGGAAGCTAATTAAGTGTCTCGGGTGAAATGTTCTGCCTGCCAGATATGAAGTAAACCAGATCAAATGACTAAAATATTGACTTAATTAATGAGAAAATTCCGTTATAATAATTTATTAACTTAAGTAACTGAAATGTGAATATTAGGATATCAAGGGCATATCTGAACATTGCGTGCAATATGAACCATGATTTTTTTTCCTAATTTAGAAATTTCCCAGAAGTGCAAGTTATGTAAAATATCTTGTAAAAATATCTTAGATTTCTCTTCTTTTTCATGAGCAGCGAAATTTAATTTCTTGGAAAGGCTGTTTTAGTTTATCTTTAAAAAACTTCTGAAAAATATCACATCCACTTTTTTCTGTTATTCTTACAAATATATCGACCCATTTTAATTTCTCGATAGTTCTTTGAGAATAGTTATTTCTTCATTAGACTTAAAGGAAATGCTGGTCTCGGCCATTTTATGCAGTACACCAATTTTATGCTTAACAAAAAAAAATTTTTTTTTCTTTTTTTTTCTGTTTTGTCGTATACGAAATATGGAGAAATATTTTAATCATTCAAAAAACACATTTTTGAAAAATGTCCCACTGGCTGTGACAAAGTTAACCCAAAAAAACACTTTGAGTTAGGTGGCTGAAATTCGATACATTGTCTTTACTCTAAATGTGCCGGCTATCCAATGTTGAGCAAAATCTATTCAGAGGAAGTCTGTTTGTCTGGCTGGATGAATAAAATTCAACAAGAAAGCAACAAACCGAAGAGAGCTAGATATATAAAATTCGGTGGGAAGATTTAACATCAATAAAGAGACACCTATATTATACCTATATATATTAGATTTGGCATGGGATTTTGTGATTACATGAGCAGTTTCGTGTTGATGATTCGTTTGAATTCTTAGCGAAACACGAGTCTGAAACGCAAATTCGAATTTCGGATATTATTAACCGCATGCCAGAGATTTCTCGCCAAAAATATTGCCAAGAACCAAACGACAGATTCAGTAAAAACGCTAAATTCCCATCAAAGGCTCATATTTTTCAACTATTGTACTCCAATACTATGCAAGGTGTCCTCTATCTTACTCAGGTTCTACAATTTTGTACAGGGAATGGGGTGCAACAACTTCATTCGAGAGTGTGTGGTGAAGTTTTGGTGAGTGCACTCCCGCTGGTTTTATATAGATTTTCACGAGGTAAAGGAGTAGTTTTTGAGCAATACAATCGATACTATTAAGCCTTTTTGCGAAAAGTCCTATGTTCCGTACTATGCAAAAATTGTGTATTACGCAACTTTATCACTTCAAGAAATGTAATTATAGTATCTTGATAAATACAATGGAGAATTTTAGAGACTTTATATTTCCATTTAAACTGGCTCGGAGGAATAAGCTTTTAATATTTTCTTGGAGAACATTATCCATAAAATGTGTGTGCAGTCCATGAGGCTACTAATAATATCTGAGAATGTGCGAGCACAAGGGCGGATTTACTTTGGAAGGCAAGAATAGGCACCTCGGAGTTGGAAATGGAATTAAAATTTCAATTCATTAAACCTTACGAGGGGCCCTCTAAAACTTTTTCGCATACTCTCTAATAAAAGTGTTATCCCAAAGAACGTCTTGCATGGCAGTGGCATACAATAGTTGCTAAATATTATTCTTTGGCGTGAATTTAGAACTTTTTATTAAATCTATCGTGTGTTCTTTTAGTGAGGTTAGTCTGTTTTTTTTTTTTTGCAATGAATCTTTGGCAGCCCGTTAATAGTATACGAAAATCAAATGCATTTTCCTCAACCATTTAAAACCAAATTTTTACATGTATCTACAATTTTAGGAGATAACATGTAACATAAGACAACATGTAACGTCATTCAAAAATACATTTACGACCTTGTGTTTTTGAATGACGTTTACATGTTTCTAGAATAATGGATAGACAGACGGTCAACAATTTATTGGATTGGATTCAAACTTTGATAGTTATCGACACTATAGATGTTAAATACGTGTACTGAATTTCATCCATCTAGCTCTCTTCGTTTTGTAGTTATCGTGCTTACTTTTATATTCGGATTGCCAGACAGACAGACTCCCACTCAATGGATTTTGCTCAAAATTGGATAGAAATTTACAAATTTAGAATTTAAAAAATATAGCAATTTTTATTCCTTTAAGTCGAAGTGTTTTTAAGGTATTTTTGTCACAGACAGACAGACATAATGCAGAAAAAAAAATTATTTTTTGGAGGGGAGATCAAAAATGTTTTCACAGCAAACCACTCGTCAAAAGCTTGAGTTCAAATTTGACGATGGCAAATACCTTCTCTACATTTCATATGCGATTAAATAAAAAAAAAGTAGATGAGATTTATACTCCACTTGAAAAAAAATGGATAAATATAATGTGAATTAGGACGTTGTATGAAGAAATTGCACCATAAATCAATTCATTGGTTTTCCGAAAAAATAATGAATTTATACCAAATAAAACTATTTTTCGTTTTACTGTTTGATTTTCGGAAGATGAGATTATTTTACACTTTGACGTTCGTTCATCTTTAGCTTCATGAGCTAAATATTTGAGGATTAAAAATTCTGTCTATATATTTTTATTTTCATTTCATAGCACTCATCTCGGAAAATATTTATAATTTCAGTCACTTTCATTTTAATTTAATCCCTTTCTGCAATCATGATGAAGGCATTTCCAATATTCGAAAATACGAATGCTAGAAAAAAAAAACCCACAGAAAAATGAGATAATGGGGTCAAAAACCACATATTAGAAATGTTCTTACACAACAATCAACCAGAAACATATAATATATTTTACAATGAATGTTACAAAAAATTATTCTTTATTTGCCATGTCTCACGCGTAAACTGAAGTAATGTTTTCTTCTTTGATAAAAATTTAATACTATATTGCTTTAAAGAAATTGGATTTTGAACATTTAAAATGAATCACTTGAAGCCTAAAAGCTAGAATTTCTAGTCTTAAATCTTTTAAATGAAAAGAATTTGTATTAAATATATTCATTTTTGCCTATGACGTTCGAAAAACCATTTCAGAAATATAGACGGTTCTTCAGGACAAATTATTTCACTCTTCTTGTCTGTCTTGCACTCTGCATTTTTTTTGACATTTACATTTCACTACTATTGATAGAATATAACAAGTACCTCGAGATTATGACGAGTTTATGAAAGCTGCGTTAAGACTTTTTATGACGTATCAATTGATTCCTCCTTTAAGTTACAGAGCGGCGATAGCCTAATGGCAATAATTCGATACAAGGTTCAAAATCCGATTCCGATAAATATCAGCCTTCATGTAGGCTTGTATGAGGGTTGATCACACTAGACTGAAAGAAGGCTGACGTCTTGTTTAAAACATCAAGTATTTTGTAAGGTTTAAATCGGGCGTCATGGGTCAAATGTCTTCTTGTTGCTGTGGCGTGGATTTTTGAAGAGGAATGTACATCCAATTGTCTTTCTCGTCATCAAAACTACAAAATAGTTCCAATATAGCCCTAAAAGAGACGTTTAAACCATTACTTTAAGACATAGTATTAATTTTCAAAAAATGAAAAATAATAGCAGATTCACTATACAGAGACAGTCAGTTAAATTCGTTGGCATGGCGAATAAAAATTCTTTTATGTTTTTCATTTGGTCTCTGAGCTTTTAACTAAACTTTATTATTTCTGGTTTTATAGCAATGAAGAATAAATTAAGTTTTCAAAAAATATCTAACGGCTTTTCAGTTTCGCATTTTGTAAATTCGGATATCTCTATTAAATCTTACATTATTTTCATTTTGTTTGTCGCGATATTGTGCACATTTTTGCTCCGCGTGTATGAACAGAGAATTTCATTCCAAATTCTTCCAATGCTACTTTATTGAATTTTCTAAAAGGTGTCTCTCTCTTTTTTCATTTCGAAAACGTTCCTTCTACTTATTTGCTTCCTGTTTACTCTTTATTCGGGATCTGTTGCTGTGTTATGAACATATTTTACACTCTCAAAATTCATTTCTCTACTTCACAGGATGTCAAAAGTTTATTGCTATTCTCAAACATAAGCGGAAATAAAATAAAATTTCATTTATATATCACACTTAAAGCATAAAAACCTCAAGTACGAAAAACAATTTTGAGATTTATTAAAACTCTTTTGATATATTTCCTCATATGTATCTGAATTTATGATCATCCATTGACAATGTCTGAAATGATTCTGAATTCGTTATGAATTCATGTAATGTAGCGCTTCAAATAAACTTCAAGTGAAAAAAACATATTAAAAAGACTTATGTTAAATGATATGACAATGATTGTTTTCAGTATGGAACTCTTAATCTTACAAATTAAATTTCGAAGTGGATAATACGATTTAGTTTTTCTATCAAAGAAATTTCTGAAGAATCAAAAATGTTTTACACTTGGAATTTAAGAAAATATAAACATGTATTTTCTGGTTTTGAACTGAAAAGGATAAAGGCATACCCACCATTTGGATGATAAACCAGTCGCTGCAAAATCGTTTTATGGCTATCGAATTATAACGAAACTGTGGAATTTTTCGAAGATTGAACTGTTGTAGGACGCTATTTTTCACATATAAAGTTTAAACAGCAGGAAAAGTCTCCCCAAAATTTTCCCGCATATTCTCTAATGAAGGTGAATTTGTGCTTTAGTCGCATCTTCCTCCAACCTACTGAAACCAAAACTTGACGCAAAACTACAAATCCAGACACAAATTCACATACTAAATTTGGTATATTAAAGTCATTGAGTTTTTGAGTTAATACGTCTACATGCTTCTAAAAGTGTAAACTGACGAACGGTCAAACACTTTTTGGATTTGGCTCAAAATTTGATAAGTGTCTATACTATAGATATTAAATCTATGTATAGATTTTTATCCATTTAGTCCCTTCTTTTTGCGGTTATTGTATTAACTTATATTCAAACAACTAGACAGCCTTACTTTCTTTGAATATATTTTGCTCGAAATTCGATAAAAATCTATAAATTTGGTGCAAAGACCATATACCAAATTTCATCGGTCTAGCTCAAAGCATTTCTGAGTTACTTTTGTCATAGACCAACAGACAGACATTTTCCAGATATGTTTTGTGTTTTGGCAGAATGTAGTTACAAAATATTCAAACGGATTTCGATAATCCATAATAAGTGATAATTGTAAATTTAGATAATAATGCATAAGAAGAAAATTATTTTTGGGATTGAATTAAAAATTGAGATGCATTGTCCAAGTTCTGAGACGTATAGAATTTAGAAATCAAGGATTAAGAAGCAAATTTGATACGATGATATTGATTTGCCAGTTTGGAAAATACTGTTTGTTTGAAAGAAGAGTTAATTTTTTTATCATTTAGTTACTGAATGACGCGACAAGCTATTTGGACCCTCTTCTGCAAAAATTGTTCTGTGATGAATATCTGCAATGAAACGTAATAACAACAAAACATAAAAACAATCTACCCATAAGTATAGTTGAAGTCGTAGGTATTATCTTGAGAGATTTGTCACATTAATCCTCTCAAATTGGCGCGAAAAGGAGCGAAGTATAGGAGAAAAAAAAACATAACAGCAATTTTATTGGCTTAAGTTAATGAGCTGACATGTTATTAAGTTTATGCCGGATAAGAAGTGAAGGTTTCAAACTATTTTTTTGTGTTTAAATAAAAAAGCAATTAAATTACAAACTTTTTAAATTAAAAAAAATGCAGGTTTTTAAAAGAGACAGATCTATAAAATGATTTGTAAAATTCAAGAAAAAATTATTTACTTCAGGTATAAATTTTAAACCATTACAAATTTGTAAAAAAAATATATTTCATTATCTTTTATTTGAATGAAATTTTTAGAATTTCAATTATATACGTAGAGTACAGAACTGCTAACATTGAAAAATCAAAATTTGCAGTAATTTTTTAAAAATTCTACTTTGTTGAAAAAAATCTGCTTTTTCCATAAAATAAATCTACCACTATTATAATTATTATAATATTAATAATCATAAATGGTACAAAAATATTGAGGCGCCAGAATATTATTCGATGATGCATTTAGTATTAATTTTTTGGATGCAAAATATACGTATCTTGTATTTATTCCCTACACATGCAAAAATGAAAAATTCGTGAATTCTAATAATTCGCGAATTTTTCGTTATTTTAGTTTACGACTATTTTTCTTAATATAAAAACAATCATTTTTTTTAATGTTTAAGTGAAGGGCAGATATAAAATTTTAAGATAATATAAGACGAAAGAAATATACTTTTTAGAAAATAAAGGTATATTAGAATTTCTCTTAATAATCAAAAGCATTTTATAGAAAAAAAAATCTATTTTATGTTTTACACGAAATATGAGCAAAAATGTCGAATGAATTTCGTGTTTAAGTTATTGTATTTTCATAAATTTGATATTTACATGGAATGCATGATATTTACATGGAAATTTTTTCATAAAATATTTCCGATCTTTTTTATTTGACGTTAGTTATTCGAACAGTTGTGATTTATCAATAATTCTGTTTGAGAACATTCAAGTGCTACCCATAATCTTTTTAAGACAGAATGCAAATCTAAAGACTATATATATCTTCGATCTTCTAAGCAGAATTATGTTTAAATTGAAAAATTACAGTTAGTTGTGTTACTATGATTTATTTTTATTGAATTCATTACCACATTTAATACATTTGGTGGATAAATGTTTTATTTATTTATGAGTGAGTTATTGAACTATTTTTGTTATGTTAAATTAAAAAAAAGGACTGTTGTAAATCCCCGATTGTTAAACTGAATATTTAATAAAGACATCATATGGCAGTTAAAGCAACAATTATAAAAATTAAAGATTTCTAGAATAAATGAATGACAATTTAAAGTAATGTTCTATGATTTGAATTTCAAGTTTGTAACAAACATATATTTCGTATATGCTTCTTCATATAATGAAATCTTTTCCAATTGAAAAGCATTTGCATAGAACACGAAATTTCTGGTAAAGGTTTGAAAGAAAATAAGTTTATATTTTTCAGTGAATGATATTCATTACTTTTTTCATAATTGGTGTATTATTTCATGTTTATTTATTAGTAATAAACAATGATAGCAGATATAATATATACTGATAAAAATGGCAACAATAAAATGTTAAAAAAAAGTTATTTCGTTTTTTCTCCCCCTTTAGCGACAAGATAGTAAATCTAATACCCAAATTAATATTTATCTTAAACAATAAATATTACATTGATTTATTATTTCTGTCGCTGATACAATAGAGTATTTTATTAAACGTATCTGTCGCTGATACGTTTATTAAATGGCGATTCAGGCTCCAAGAAAACAGCAATGCTCTTTAATGTTTCTTTGCAGAAAAGATACACCCTTTTTCAAGAAGTTTTCGTCGTAAACTTTTTTGTCATGAATGAAATAGCAATCGATTTTAACATGTAGAGGGTATCTTTACGGATGTTTTTACAGTGTTACAAAAAAGACACCTATTTCTGATATCTAGAGAGTATTAAATAAACCTAATATGGAATTTCTTATAAACTTAAATATGAAAACGACCCTTTAAAAGAAAATGTTTATAATCTCCCGATGTAATCCGGTTTATTAACCAAAATTTGCATTGTATGCAGTTTTTCCACGAGAAATTACTTTATGACAACAACAAAGGTTGCTACTATAAAAAATTTAAAAGTTTGTACATTTTTAAATATATATATTGCGGTCAGTGAGAATAATAGGTCATTATTAATACTAACCGATTTGGCTATTATTAATAATGACCAGTTAGTATTAATAATAACTGATTATTCCCACTGACCGCAACATATAGACAATCTCCTATGAGCATTTTAGGCCCAGAATCTTTTAGTATATTTTTTACTTTTAAAATGGTATTTTTTATCTTTCATATATGACTGTTGTTGTTGTTGTTTCTTATGGCACTTGCCATGGACAAGCCCGCTGTTACGAAGACAGCAATTTTAAGCCGGTGGGAGAGTGTCTCTTGTTTTTATAGTAGCGCCATCTAGGGCCAAGAGAACGACTTAGCTACACACACGTCACAACCCTTTTTACGGGGCGGAATTCATTCACGCATCTCATTCTCTCATCCACAGATCGTAATTTAGACCTGAATCAGAGAACGATCACCCCTGATCCAGTATCCCCGGTGGTATTACCCTCGACATGGAGGACTTTGTGACCACGACAGATTTATACGCGCGTCAGCCACCAAGCACAAAGCATAATAAAGCTCGATAGTCCTTTGTTTCTGAAAAGAGATTCATGATATTAAAAAAATAAATCGTATTACGAAGTGGCAGTGTTTTAGAAATGGCAACCAGCAACAACGTTTAATTAAATATTTAAAAATAGGCAACATTTCTGGAAACTTTTCTTTCTACAAAACGATAAAGATATAGTTAGTTTGAAGTAGAATCTCATACTTGTAACTGTAATATATTTTTAGAAATGTTTAATTACTCTTACTAAATTTAACACAAACGGTAACCAAAAACTTCTTTCCCATATATTATAACATATTTTTTATTAGAGGGTAATGTGATACACCTTAATGATTTTCGTCTCTTTTTTCAATCTAATGTTTATGATTTTGATTAATATTTGATCATTAAACGAATGAAACTTTAATTTTAATATCAATTTGTGACTTCTGTAGAATGAAGACACCTCCCCCTCAGAAAATGATATTTTTCTTATAATAAATGCATAATAGAATTATCATATCTATGCGAATCAAAACAGGAAAGCTTCCCATTTGCAAGAAAAAATTTTAATGAATTTTCTAAAAGAAGTTTTTAATTTATAATTTAGGAGACTGCGTTGTCTAACAGAATATTAAAAGTGTACGCAAAGAAAAGAAAAATGCGTACATTCAGACGCACAAAAAACGATGCAAAACCAGATGGCCATATCGTGAGTGGAAAAGGATATCATTATATTGCGAAGCACTATTCTAGATTTTCATTAAAGATTTAACCACTGCAGCATTTAAATTCGGAAATTGTCAATAGCAGATTCAGTGCATTAATGGCAATTATGAAAAACTTGTTTAAAAGAAAAAGCACGTTGAAACAAAAAGGGAAAACATCAAATCAATGTGATACTCTCATGCGCCATTTGATCTAATCTCTTATATATTTACATAATTCTATCAGATGCTCCGATAAAACTATTTACTTAAC
Source organism: Argiope bruennichi (assembly GCF_947563725.1). NCBI lineage: Eukaryota > Metazoa > Arthropoda > Arachnida > Araneae > Araneidae > Argiope > Argiope bruennichi. The sequence goes on along the minus strand of NC_079154.1, from coordinate 135,755,498 downwards.
AATTTCTTCTAATACGTATGAGGAGAAATAGAATTTATGCTAAAAAATCCTTGAACAGGAAAATAGATAATGCGACTGAAATATAATTCCAATCCATTCCATTAAATGCTACTAAAACAGGAGTTTACTGCTTTGCAATGACAAATGAAACGATTAGCATTATTATAGAAAGTAATAATAAATTATAAAAATAAGTATTATAGGTTTTAAATTTATTTAGAAAATTTATGACTGCTGTTCCACAGCTTGAATATGTAGTGATAACAGATTAACGTGATGGCGTCCTGCTTTAGAGGTAGCGCGTCTTCCCAGGATGTGAGCGTCTCGGGCTCGAGTCCTGTTTGTTCTATCTGTGATTTGTGTGGAAGAGCCCCCCCCCCCCTGTAAAAAGGGGCTGTGCAAGTGAGTGCCAATTTCACATGAGCTAGAAGTCAGACTTCTATCCTCGGGTTTTCTGGGAACTATACCCTCAGAAGCAGCAAGAACAAGCCTTTAAATCTCTAACTTTGTCAGTGGGCTTATCTACGGTAACAAAAACAAGAGATCAACGTTACATGATGCGATACAGATATAAAAATATGACCCTGTGTTACTGATAAATTGTAAATAATAATAATAATAATAAAAAAACTCATGCGAAATATTGTCTAGCTGAATAGAATGATCAAGCCATAAACGCAATTTTATGCACAAAAACGATTCAATTTTATTTTCATATTCAGAAATTTTAATCCCCCCCCCTTTGAAAAGGGAAGTCAGGGGGGAATAAGGATGGGATTTCAACTGTATTCACAAGGGTCATTATCTTGTATGGTTATTTCTCTTACCTAAACAATATTTGCAAATCGATGAAGCCCAGAGGAAAAGTATTTCTCGGATCTTTATCCTTGTAGGAATAAAATAGTTTGCATCTTTGAAGGAAACAAATTCGAAATAAAGTAAAATAGAATCCGAGGAAAGGTAGACAACAATGTCATCCACTTTCAATGGAAGATGCCACAAATACAAGAAACATTTATTTTAAAACTATTTTTTTTTTTTTACAAAAAAGAAAGAAAACTTGGTTTCGTTCAAAAATATAGTCAGTTGATGACAAAAGATGAATATTTCAAGCATTGGAGTTAAGATTATCCTGAGGTATTTAGATTTTCACAGCTTAATCTTAAAGCAAGATTAATTATTCTAAAATTTGGATGTTTAAGATTTTCAAAATTTTATTGAAATGCACTTTTTTTTACAAAATTCATAATAAAAATGACTTTATATTGAAACGAATTTTAATGTTATTGTACTTTTTCTTTTTAGTTTCTGTAAGACCTTTATGTTTGTGTATGTCATTTTACATAGGTCATAATATTATAAATTTTATTTGATATTTGAACAAACTGAAGATCAAATTTGGCGAAGCAGCTCATTTTTGTACGATTAAATATAAAAATGAAAATAATAAATTAAGACTAGAGGATATTAATGATTCCAACATAAGATCTAATCTGCTTGTTATGTGGGTTTGGTTAAAAAGAAATGATAGTGATCACGGACAAATAATATGTAATGTGTATAAAAAAAATATGAAGTATCAATTTCGAAAACAATATGTGTATAAGTTCCGCCATTTAGTTCGATTAACAAAACTAAAACACGGAGAATCAATAATATATTGGTTAAAAACAATAAAATTAGATCATAAGTCAGCAAAACGATGTGCGAATGACTATTCAATACATATTTTATGTTTTATCGGTATTTTAGCAAGAAAACTTTAAAATCAGTATTATTCCTTAACTAATTTTCATATTTGAGGACAATGAGAAGTATGCGATAGATAGGATCTACGTATATTATCGAAAGATAATAAGATGTTGAGGGTAGTTTTAATAACAATACCAACTTTACCATTAACAGATGAACATGATGATATTTCAGAAAATACTAATAAAATTTCTCCAATACTTGGACCAACTATGCTAACATTAATGCACACGAGCCTTCGATTGAAATTTTATCAAAATAGCCATCAACTTTCAAGTTGTGGAAATTAGGAAAACAGAGTACTAAGACTGTTCTTCGATTTTAAAATTTCAGGAGACGAAGAAATAAAATACTAATCTGAGTAAGAAAATCAAACTAGAAGTAACAAATTTATGAAAAAAGAAATACATCTGAAGAGAATTGTTATAATTAATTTTTTGACGAGTGGTTAATATTTATTAAATAATATGATAGTGGATTTTTATAATTAAATCAGCTTAGAATTTTAAAAATGGGAAAAAGTATCGAAATATGAAGCAAGAAGAAAGGTAATTAGAACGTTTCCATTGGTAAAAGTATTATAAAAATTTGATTAGTGATGACTGGGCCCATATTGGGTTTGCTAAGAAATCAAATTAGACATTTTTATTTATACAGAGGAATGCGTGATATGCTTGTAGCAGACGACTCTGCTCAGAAAATATAGTGGTAATAATAACGCAGAAACGATTCAAATCAACGTTCATTCTTAGAAGAATTGCTTATTTCCAGACAATCTAAATAACAGCAGAGAAACTCTATAAATTTTTAAATTTTCAGAAATCTTTGGCAAGTTAAATGAATAGCTGGAGATATATGTTCAACCTCTATAATATCTAGAATTTAGGATTTAGTTTTATTTTTGTAGGAATTTATTTTAAAAATCAATTTGTTCTAAAATTTTCTGAAATACACTACACTGCAATATGTTGCCAATAAATAATTCGTAAAATGAAAGTGCACTATTTAATATTCGATTATATCAAAATTCTCATTCAAGATCTAAAAATTGTTCGTCCTAATCACATTAAATATATGAATATCATTATAAATATTTAAAACTGGTGCATGTAATATACTGTTTAACCTGATAAATAAAAATATATTCTTTATTTTACTTTTATCCTATTAATATTTATGCCTCATAATGGAAATTTTGTTTATTTATCACAGATAAGCATTTCACTGTAACGATATAAAATTGCTGTTTTCTGAAAAAAAAAATTAAATTCCCTTCAGGCATGAAGTTAGAATGATTCGTATATTTTGAATTGTATTATAAACTTTTAATAGAAAACTAAATCAAACACACTGACGGCCATTCACTTAATCAACAATGAGTTAAAAAGCAACTTCGGTATTTGTATATATACTGTGTAACAACGGTGAAAGTCGCAATCAATGATTTATGCCTATTCTGCACATTAATGGGAATAAGAATTTATACACAACTTTCGATTGACAAAACATCAGGTTTCGAGGTACATATTTTCCATTGAAGAATTAGGCAATTTAGTAAACTTAAAGTAAGAACTATTTGGTTTAATATCTAGATTTTTAACTATCATTTAAAATCTTCTTAAAGAAAGATTGTCCTTAAAAATTTAAGTATGGAGGATAATTAAATTTCGTACGGGGAATATTATGCTGTGATGTTAGGGAGTTCGTCACAGTTTTCACTAAGAAATTAGACATTTCTAGATTTCTCAGTTATGGGAATACGAATTCGAAAAGTTTTTCCTCTCTATGCTTGGAGTTTTTTAATGTTTATTTTCCTATTCAATGGCTTAAATTATGCAGTCACTTGAAAATTTCAGGCCTGATAACGCTTTTGAAACTCGAAGATAGAGAAAAACTATCATCTGAGCTTAAAGGAATTGGAATTATAGGATATGCAAATAATTTTGACCACGTAATTGTGAACTTACCTAAATTAATCACGATTCTTATATAACTCTGATGCTGACTTATAGGCAGTATTGCAATACTATAGATTTGTTGACATTCAGCATGCGAATAAAAAACTCTTTTCTTACAAATATGGCACGCACTCTAATATGGCAGTGAACACTCTAATCAATTTCAACGTAATATAATTTTAAACAAGAAAATCATAATCGATTAACAGATTTGAAATCTTAAAAAAATGTGTATTACCTTGTTTATAACGGTCGAAACTTCCACACCAACATCAAGTATTTATTACTGAATCTCTTTACCTTTGTGGCTCCCTATGCACGAATATAAAATATATCAAAATAATGTCTCATTTCAATCACAGATAAAATGTATATTTTGAAACTAATCTGCTTATTTTCGTGCCATTATCTTTTGAATTTTCCCTTCCTTACTAGCTGAAAATTATGCAGGTTAAAATAGTAAATTTTAAGTATAACATGCATTTAGGTTTTCTCTTTATTGGTAAAAGCAGCGAGTATTTGTTAGAAATAGTTTTGAAGAAGTATAAAATGAACTATGATTCTAAAGCTATTTCCTCTGTAATAAAAAAGAATTGTACGAATTTTTTCTAACATTTGTTGTAATATGATTAGAAATAAAATATTTATTTACTAGAGAACAGGAAGAAAAATTTCATGCTACCTTTGAATAAGGATTAATCTTCAGGGATTTTCTTTAAAAAAATGTTTTATTGATGTCATTAATGATAAAAATGATAAAATAAATTGAAATTTAAATCTTATTTTTTCTTTGAAAGAAAAGTTGCTTCCGTGTTTTGCTAATAAAGATCAAATAATTTATACACGTAATGATAAGAATAAATGAAAATTTAAATAAAAATTTCATTTTATCTTTGAGTAAGTATTAACCTCGATTCTAATATAAAAGAAAAAAGCATTATAAATTATATAATTAAAGATTAATATTATGTAGTATTTATTTCTTTAGGTTAAGTATAAAAAATATTAAATATTAAAAGAAAAATATTTTAATATGCTTTTTTTTTCAAAACCATAACATTTTTTGATACTTTTTTTTCCCAACTGATTGTGGAAAATTTGACAGAGAAGTATAATTGCATCACTAGGTGATTTTAAATTAAAAATAAGTCAATAAAAAATTTGCAACTATCCTTTTTATATTAAATTAAGATAACTATTATCTTAACTTCTTTTATTTTCTGCTTGAAAAAAATTCATTTTCAGAATTCACCACTTAAATGCAAACACTTAGTTAAATTTCACTCAACATCCTACTTCATATGTCGCGTGATAATTTACACCTTTAAGGACATTTCCAAAAACAAAACATTTATAAAATGATCAAACGTCAGAAGCTTTTATCACTGCAAAGAAGGCAAGCTTCAAACTGAAGCTACAAAAATCTTTTTATTAACTGCTTTGATGGGAATCGATAAGCCTTGTCAAAACACCGATTTTCCAAAAATGAGTGTGAAGTGGCTTTATCTATATTAGGAGAGGCAATTGTGTCATGAGAAAACACTCAAATTTTTAAGTATTTCTTTGGAATTCATAATTAAATGAATAACATACTCGACATCGATTTAGATCATCGATCAATCCAAAAATTTCTTAGAATAATTTTTATGCTAATTATGAGCTTTTGAATATTATTCCTTATTTACAAAAATAAAAATTAATTTATGAATTTTGTATGTCTTTATTATAAATGAAAGAAAAATTGAATGCATGAAATCAGCATTAAATAAAATTTACAAATTAGTTATAAAGGCTCAAAACAAAACTGAAGGAGCCAAATTGCGAAAACCATTACAAAGTTATTATAGAAATATATAATCAACAAAGTGCCTGTTGGAGAAAACTGGAGGAAAACTGTTAAGTGTCATAAAAATAGTTATGCTCCGTAAGGAAGATTATGAAGAAATATGTCCTTAAAAATGAAGATAAACTTTTACCTTAATTTTGCTGTTAGCCCGTGGAAAAAATATTTCCTGGAAAAATTAACCATGAGTTTGGAGCATAAAATCTTCACAATTCACAATTAAGAAAAAATAGAAAATACATATATAGCATACTTTATATTCATTATTTTTCTATAAAAGTGCAAACTCGCACAGAATACTTAAAACGGTTTTACTTTGAAAATGTTTTGCAAGAATTTGTTATTTTCTGACATAAAACTAGTATTTAAAAAAAAATCCCAAATCATTCAGAAAATTCCCAATGAAACCATAGCATTTTAAAGAAATAATCACGGCTATATGTGTTGAGTTTTAACGACATTTTGATCAGGATGTCATCAAAACCAAGTTACATAAAATATTTATTTGAAATTTTTGCAAAGACGAAATCAAATTAACCACCCAGTCGCCAAAGGCGCCTAATTATCAAGTTCAAGGGTTTTTAATGATATGTGTGCCCTTTATAAAGTTTTTGTTTATATTAATTAAATTTGTCATTACTAGACGCCATAAGTAAATATAATAATCGTACAGTATAGAGTTTTTCTATTCAGGCTGATTATATGATAATTCCTTTCTTATATAATGTTAATTTCCGTCTTATATAATTTTTTTATTAAGTTAAATATAAAACTAATTATATAATTAGAAAAATATTGACAAAAAGGGAAATTTCTGATAAGCAAGTAATCATATTTTTGATTTTATGTATTAAAAATGAATGAAAATAACTTCTAATAGTATATTAATAAGAATATACTATTAAAAAGCGTTATTATGAAAATTTAATTAAATTTATATACCGCTAGTCTTTCTCATACAGAATAATTCGTAGCAAAAATCATTTTTCGCATTTTAATGGAGACACCTTATTTCTCAGCTCTTTACCAGAAGGCATCAAACATGCGTACAATCAACCTTTCATTTAATGCAATGGTTAGCTCATGATTCAGTTCTGGAAATTCTTCTATGGAAGTATTTTTATTCCTGAATATAAAAGTGTTTAAGCTTCAAACTAATGACACATCAGAAAGTAAGTTGAAATCTCATTCAAAATTTAAACTTTCAAGACATGGAACAAATGAAGTTAAATAAAAGTGTTACAAATAACATTTATCATAGCTAAAATGTTAGTGTCTTATTTTGAGATAAACTACTTTTTTGGGTGTTCTGTTTGTGAAAAATAATTTTCTTTTATCAGAAACAATTTACTATTATTTGATATTATAGTTAATAGACATCCATAATGGCTACAAAGACATTCTTTGGTAATAGTATTTTTATTAACCGTTAATGATAATTCATTTTCAGTGTTTTATAGTCTGTTTACATAAAATATTTATTAATCAAATTAATTTTTTTTAAATGTATTTTCTCAGTATATTTTAAAGTAGGTTATTTTTATCAGTAACATGGATGTGAAAACAAAAATGATAGGTGTATAAGCTCTGATAGCAATTTAATTTAAATAATAATATCTCATAGAAAAGTTAATCATATTTAAGATATTTATTTGTTTTTAATTATTCTTTATGAATTTATTTCTTTTGATATTTATAATGGTTATCAAACTATTCCTAAAGTCTCATTATTCTATGACATATAATTTTGTCATCCATTTTGGGATGAAAACAATTGCCTTTTGAAGATTTGTAAGGTTGAAAATTAGTATTTCAATACAGACCATTTTTGTATTTTATTAAATTGGATTCTATTAATACTTATTTTCATCTTTTTAATCTTTCTAACATTTCATTTTATTTATTTTAATTATAATAACGTTCCCTTGTCGATTTTTTTCATATTCCCTACTAAATTGTACTTTTCACATCAAATCTAAATTTAACTAATTGTTTTATAATTAAATTTGGAAAATTTTAAATTATGCACTATCATCTGGAACACATATTGGCGTAAAATTTCATTAATCTAGTATTTAAGGAAATGGGCCAAAAATTGTTATAAAAATACATCAATGAAATTTCAAAATATAAAAGTAAGTAATATGAAAATTTGAATACAATTTCATAGGGAAGAAAAAGGTTAAGAATAGCTCTGTTAAATTGTATGCCACTTTTTTTATTGCTTAACTTAAAACACATTAAAAAACAAAGCATTCATTGATGGATTAATAACTATAAATTTAGGCCATTAATTATGTATTTCAAATCATAAATTCTCTATCTATTTATAAAACGATAAAGGAATATAATATGGAAAATCACAATATGTTTGTATTATCAAAAATATCCTACTTTTTACAATCAAAGGAAGAAAAAAGTGAACATTTTCCAGAATCCGGAGAGTGCATCTGTCTCCAGCTAATATTCGCAGGTGATGTCTCCATCGCAATTAAGTTGACTGTTTCCGCAAGTGTTTATTTATCAAGCCGCTCATCGTCGTGGGAAACGGGCGGGCATGAGATTGGTAGAAGAGGGCGTTTAATTTACTGATATTAAATCTAAATTGAAGATTGAAGGAAAAGCATTCGTGTGGATAGCCAGTGCATTTTAAGTGACATAAACGGATTTCAAATACACTTTTCTTATTCTTCTTTATTTTTAGATTCTTTTAGTAATGTAATCTTGCAACTTATACTCGTTTCCCGATGTACTAATTTGTATATTTTTGAATTTTGATATGTATTGAATTATATTGAATGAATTCATTTTAATTTTAAATACCTAAGCATTTTCGATGACTTATTTTCCGAGCCTAATTAGTAATAAATCAATTAATCCAGTTAAATTTTGACTGTACACCAGTGACGCCACCTGGTTTTGAGAAAAAAATTGGTTTCCATATCCATACTAATAATTATTTTAAATTCAAGACTAAAGAGTACAAAATTATTATTATTTTTTTTTTTATGCGCATTCAAAAAATTTTGCTTTTTAAGTTAAGCTTTTTTTAGTTAAAATTATTCAAGTCAGCATACAATTGCGCTATTCTGAGATAAAATTTTCAAATACTTTATATTATTCTGAGTTAGAAAATATTCCAAAGCGCACTCAGCAGTTTTTTTTAGAGTCTTAAGATTTTAATAAAGGCAAATAAAAAGTGTTTGGGAATAGAAGCCCCAGATTTACAATCAGATAAAAATGCAAACATGGAAAATATTTCGTAGAATACATCTGATAATGTTCACAATACAAATTCAAAACAAATAACGGATTAAATGTCTCTGATAAATCTTTAGTGATTATGTGCATCTAGAAATATGTTAAGTATTAATATTCACATATCCAATTTAATTCTGAAAATAACTTTTTTCTTTCGAGATGAAAAGAAATGAAATCGAGTTCACGAATATTAAAATTCGCTATATCTCAAATAGCATTTAGTGCTGAATTTTAAAAAGGCAGTATCGAGAAAAGTAAGAAATAAGATACGATTATAAATGTATGATCTGCAGCGGGAGATTTACTTAAGTTTGTTAAGAACAGAAATGATCAGAAAAAGGATTTTCAATTATGCGTTGTATTTAATAACGGAACACAATAATCTCAGGCAAACAGGAAAATGAAAATGAAATAGAAGTAAGTAAATAAATATAAACTTACTCAATGAAATTTTTTTTTAGAAAACAATCTTATTGAATTCCTATAGTGTATTTAAAGCCCTATTTATGAGTGTTAAACGTGTAAGTTATAAACAAAACGCAATGATTTTCAGTTTTACGAAATTTAAGAATATTAAATCTGAGAAAAATGGCTTCTCTTTCAAAAATTTTATCGATCATTAAATCTGCAAATTTAAACCAAAATATACAAACTATTTGCTACAATTCTTTTCTTAACTAGTAGAAAACTGAAAGAAATGTCTGAAGAACGAAAATATTTAACAGATGCTCGTTACAATGCCAGTTACCTTGAAATGAACAATCAGTTGCTTCATATAAAATCAATAATCAAATCAAAATCAATAAAATTTTTAATTTATAAGAATATAATTCATAAGGCATTCTATTCAAGCCTGTCCACAAAAATATGAGATATTAACGGTTGTGATAGTTTTCACTTTTAATTATTTAAAGCGTATGATTTCATTTGAAAGACATGCTCAGAAGTGCACTTGAAATACTGCGTCAGAGAGCATGCATATAAACTGAAAACTCGCGGGAGAGGTCTCTCCAAAACTTTCTCGCGTACGCTCCAATAAAGGTCCCCCCACCCCGTTCCTTAGTATGAAATGACGCATCTAGAATACGGCCAAGAATAACTTGCGTAGCGAAATATGAATATCGTTGCGAAATATGAATCTTCATCGTGAATCTAAAAAATCCGTAAATCGCGAGAATATGTATATTGGAAGTTTTTTGTCGGCCGATTGATACCAAAATTGAACACAAAAAATTATAGCTGTAGTCAAGAAATATTCCAAATATCATCGATTTAAATCATCGCGTTTTCGAGTTATTGTATTTACATGCATGTAAAACTACAGACCGAAGGAAAGTCAATCCTTTGACAGATCTGTTTCAAAATTGAAGGGAAATTTGTATTTTAGATGGTAAACCTGTGTGCTAAATTTTATCTAAAAGCTCTTTGCTTTTTTTATTTGTCGAGTTCAGTTGTACTCAAACAGCTAGCCAGCCAAACAAACTTCATGTGAATGGATTTCATTCAACTTTGAGAGAAATCTACAAATTGAGTCCTAATTCCATATAATAAATTTCAGCCATCTAGCTCAAAATATTTGTTAATTATCGTGTTCAGAAATAGGCAAGCAGATTGAGGGACAAGAGAAAAAATGCCAAAAAATGCGTTTTTCGGACTCAGGCAGTTAATAAATGTAGAACTTCGAAAAAATCTCGAGTTCGAATCTTTTGACGATCATAATAATTTCTCTACACTTTGTATACAAGAAAATAATAAAAAAATAATAAATAAATAAATAAATAAAACATATTTCATTCACATAATCCAGAAAACGGAGTACAATTCTGATTCATTATTTAAGGAAAAAAAATTAAATACTTTTTTAATCCACTTCTCAAAGCATTTCGAAATTGAGTTGCATTTTCAAAAAGCCTTTTCCATTTCAAACACTCATGCGGTGAAGATTTCTAGTAAAACGTTAAGTTAATGAGTGGGAATAGTGTAATCGTTTCAACATGTTTATAACCTTTTTTAGATCAGTTCTATTTATTTAACAAAGTAATGCTTAACGACGAGTGATGCATTCATCCTCGGTTGCTAATCTTTAATTTATTCTACTGAGCGTGTAAGCCGTCTTGCTGTTGTTCAGCGGAGAAAATACTCGGGGGATTAATAAGCTTATCCGTGCTTCTACTCGACTTACTGAAGTATGCTAATGGCAGTCAATGCATTTAAGCTTTTGTAATGCTAACTAGCTCATTTAACTGAACTAGTTTTAAGGACTCTGCTACTAAAGGGATAATTAAAATTAATTAAACATTGTTTGCAATCTGAATTCTTTACTTTACTTTATTTTAAACAATTCTTTACTTTAAACGTAGTTAATACTCATTCTGCATTGTCTGATACCGCAATGTGTCTCTAAAGAAACACAATTTCAGTGAAAAATACTTTTTCAGTATTAAAAAGGATTTTAAGTGCTAAATGAAATATTATGTATTACCCAGTGGGAATGTTCTCCCAAAAACTTTCTTATGCACTCTTATTAGAGTGTATAAGAGTGTATAGGAGTGATAGGGTGTATTAAAGTGTGAAGTTCGAATACACTCTAAAAGGTGAAATTGTATTTTAGATGCATTTTTTCCTCATTCATTGAAATCAAAATGTGACTCAGAATGACAGTCTCCAACTTCCATACCAAATGTGTCCTTGCATTTTTGAGTTATCGTGCTCCACAAAATACAGACAGAAAGTGGATCAAATACTTGCTGAAAATGGCTTAAAATCTCAAAACAGATGTTAGATCCGTGTATTGAATTTTATGCATCTAATTTTCTTTCTTTTATAGTTACCGGGTTAACTTATATCTGAGCAGTCTGATAGACATATTTCTTTTGAATAGATATTCCTTAAAATTTGACAAAAATCTACACATTTGGAGTAAAGACCCAATTTCATACATCTAGCTCAAAGCCTTTTTCAGTTACTTTTGTCATAGACAGAGAGAAAGATGGATAGACAGATAAAATGTGAAAAAAAGGTTTCAGAGAGGTCTAAAACGTGTAGCTTCGTCAAACTCTCGAATTCGAATTTTTTTTGACAATATCCTCTCTATAGTTTGTATACGAGAAAATAAAAAGGCTTTCAAAATGTCGACCAGAGATGGAAGGTTCGATAACCGATTTCAAAAGTGATAAGCTGTTATGCCGCTCTAATAAAGCTAAATCTTTCGAGTCACTGTTAGGGTTTAGAAATTTGGATAAAGCGAGTCGGCTCGGGTGTTATCCCATTTATTAAGCAGGGTTCAATATTAAGAGGTCAGTACCAAAGAAATCTCTTTTAATGATAACCAGCTAGAAGGGTCTTTAGGAAACTTCCACTCATACTCTTTAATAATTTTATTTACATATTATTAATCGCATGGCATTGGCGAACAACAGTTACGAAAGTATTTATTTACGTGCGATCATTAACGATTAATCGCTGGAATGTAGCTAATACACAAGTACCAGAAAACTGAATATGAATTTTCACGCCCTTCTTTCAAGAACGACTGAAACCGAAATTTGACACATAACTACAATTATAATCATAATACATATACGCATTGATTTCATAATATTGAAGTCAACATGTTTTTGAATTATTGAATTTACCTGCATGCGAAAGTACAGAGAGACAGATCAGATCACATCCATGAACGGATCTGATAACAAATTTGATATGAACCTATATTGTATAGGCTAAATCTATATATCAGTTGTTATCTAGCTAGCTCTTTCTGGTTGGCCACCTGTAAATGTGAGCCCTTGTGAATGTTAAACGCCATTATGCCTGATTGATGCGGGAGACTGAAGTGGAAACCGACCGAGAGAAAATCTCACCTGGGTGTGATTCACTCATCTTAAAACACACGTAGTCTTGCCTCCATCGGAAAATAACTAACCTTTATTTGTCGTAATGGGTCATATCATGTTCGGAAAAATGGCTGTCTGTTGTGTATGATGCATTCTCTGCAAACTCTTCGAAATGAATATTTTGAAAGGCTTAACAGCTTTTATTTGAAATTTCATTGTCTGATTGTAAATTTATTTAAATGCTTTTGGATAATTTGTTTGCTTTAAACATTTTTTTATAAAAATTGCGCTAAGTTGTGAAATTTCAACTCTTAAATAATTTGGAATCGATGATAATATGAAAAAGTTGGAGGAAGCCCGCCATTTCTTTCATTTTTTAGGGCTTATTCTCTACTTTATGAGGAGGTGATCTTTTTCTCAAAGTGTCGTTTTGCAACAAGAGAATGAAACCTTCTATCATAGTATGTAAATGGTAGTTGCTAAGCCTTTTCTCATTAAAAATTAGAATATTATAAACTTTTTATCACTCATAACACTAGCATCAAAAGTAATCCAATAAAATCTAAACACAGTAAATTTTGTGAAGGCATGAGATAACAAAAAAATTGCTATTATCTGAAAGTCTTATTTAGTAGTACAGATATGATATAAAACATTATGATGATATAAAACAGTTAACTGGATAATATCAGATTTTTTAAAGATCGTTTATAAAAATAAGCCTTTTTTTTCTTTTCATGATACTTGTGAAAGCAGTTATTTTTAAATAGGAACAATAACAATTAAAATAGAAATTTAGCTCATCATATAGTAATATAATAAATGTAAAAAGATAATTTTTTACATCAGTATAAAGAATATTTTTAGGATGAAAAAAACTATTCTTTTTAAATATGCTGTTATAAAGTTTAAAACTTTATATTTATTATTTCCATTTAAATCTTCATTTTCTTGAATATTTATTGAGGTTTATAATAACACATATAAGCCTAATTTTGAAATTTTAAGCAATCATGTAATGTTGTATGCAAATCATAAGAATGTGTCGCCATATTTTAAGCTAGCATCCATATTACTCATATAGAATCATATTGTGAAGAAAACATATATTAAATTAATATTATAGATTTCGAAGGATAAATATTTTAATGTATACATAACTTATATATTTATTCTTTTATTAGAATAGTAAATATTTTTGTTCGCATTAGATATATTCCACTTTCAAGAATAAACTTTCAATTCTTACTTTTTTTTATATGTTCTTAATTTCTTACTTTAATAAATTATTTATTAAACACAAAGATGTAAGAGTATTAGATTCTCTTATAATTACTCTTAACAAATCGAAATTTTAACCGCAATTTATGATTATGTGGTTTAACTTCTAATGAATATCCAAGAATTACTTTCATTTAAATACATTTTGTCCTTGATTGCTTGGCTTTCGATAAGAAAATAATATTTTTTACTTTTGGCTACACATATCAAATAGCGTTCAAAACTTTTGAATTTTATTATATTGCACTTTTTAATCTTTAACATATTTCAAAATTCATGGTTAAAAGTATTATGAAGTCTAAAATTTATTATTTTTCAAATTAATTTTTAGATGACATCAACTCTATGAGATCTATTTTTCGCTTATTCTATCTTTTAAATGATAATATTTCAATTAATTCATCATTAAAAATTCTAAAAATATTAAAATATTCCATTGTCAATGAGAACTCATAAGTGCAAAGAATTTCAGAACTTTAATATATAGGTAAGTGAAAAATAGGCACTTCTCATGCGAAAATTCGTCGAATAATTTAAACCTGTGCTGAAACAAATGGTCAAAAAGTTGTTGCGTTAAGTTTGTACACAAGTTGACGCAGGCCTTGACGACGGTTTTTATCCAGGCCTAAATTATTTGGCGAGCTTATGCCTTCGCCTTGTTAACAGAAAAACATTACAAAATACCATTCTTACAGCAAGGAAGACGCAAAAGTTAAGTAAAAATTTTTAGAATGTTCTCCATATACAAGAATTTTTTTAAAAAGAAACAAATCACATGCTCATATGATAAACATTTTTTATTTACATGACTATCATCAATATTATTTTCCAAACAATGTTTTATTATCTAGTTGGTATCAATTAAAATTCATCCACGTAACGCTTATACAATGTTTTTTCCTCTGGGAAAAAACATAATAAATATAATAAAAACATGTATCATCAAGTTAAAAAATATTAGTTTTTTCTTATAAACTATCACACAATGCTTTATTTGCCTTTAAACAAAATAATTAAAATTTTGCTGCAGTTTACTGAAGCTCCTTTGAAGATACTTTGCATTAAGGAAAGTAACTGATAACACTACAACAGCAAATGTTAATTATATTATTTCTCATATCCTAGCTCATTAAGCTTTTGAATTGAATCCGTTCGATGTAAATGAATGTCATTCATTCCTACTTTATTCGAACACCCAGACTAAGAACATCCATCTATAGGTTTGGATCTACTTCAAAAGGTTTATCATCACGTCTGAAAATAACCCTTCATTCTGTTCGATATTTTCCCGCAAATAACCATTTTTATGCTTAGTCGAAGGCAGCAGTATTACTTCATAGTTGTTATTGTACGTAGAATGACTTTCAACGTTTCTTTATTTATCAATGAGGCATTTGTTACAATTTTTTTCATTCTAGATCATTGCAGTTCGGTATTTAGCCATATTATTTGAAGAATAAAGCGAAAAGTGAGGATAATGGGTTATTTCAAATATTTTTCTGTTCTTTAAATAACGGTGCAGAATTCAAGAGAAATTCCATTCCGTAGTCCATTTCATTTTGGTAATTAGGTTTCAGTAAAGAAGAAAGTATTTACCAATTATTCCAGAATATTTCATATATTCGAGTCATTTTTCGATGACTGTTCGATGAATATATTAAAAGGTTTATAAATTTAGATTGTAGGAGAACACTGTCGAATATGGACCGTCATGTCTTTTATGCTGGATTTTATCTTCAATTTTATTAAAATATTTTACTCGTAGAATAGGCATATTATATTGCAACGATGCAAATATGATTTATGGCCTAAGTTTCGCAGACAAAGGCCCCATGTTTTTATTTTGGCCTTAATTATTTTTAAAATGAAGGGTACAGAAAAAACGAGGCATTCCTTTCTATGGCCCATTTTATAATGTGGTTAGAATATAAGTAGCAAAAAACTGCTTACACATCATTTAATTTAATATATTTAGTAAAATAGTTTTAAGATAAGGTAGCTGAATTTTTTTTGTTATTACCTAAAAGTTTTCTAGACCGAAATGCAAATATAATTTAAATTTCATTGTTTAAAGCAATCAAATTGTTATTAAAAATAAGAATATTCCTGAAAGCAATTGCAATGAAAAGTAATCTTCATAAATGGAAACAAACCAAAGCAACGGTAGATATTTAAGGCCACAAATATTGACTCAATTTATTGTCCAATCAAGAATAAAGACTCAATTTATGTGTTTTTGTACTTTATATGAAGAACAGGGGAAGAAGAAGCATTGTATTATAATGTTAATTCTTATATTCGTATAATGTGTACGGTAGGATGAACAAATGTTTTTGCTTTAATTAAGTTTATAAAAATGTATGACCCATGAGAGTCCCCATTTAATTTGGTAATTTAATTTTTATGTACTTTAGTCTATTTAAAGTGTATTTCTTAAAATGTAAATTACATTTTTTATAGATAAATAAACTGAAAAAACTATATTACTTTTTATTTAAATTAATTCTCTATTACTGTATAATAAAAAGTGTTTATGTTTTTCAAGTGCGATAACATTATCCTATAATCTGTTCTTGAAGTCTTTTATTCCCCGTGTTTCCGGAAAACAACGAGAGAAACTTTTTTAATGCGCAGAATTAAAAATATGAAAAATTTAGCTTTCAAATATATTTAAGCTCCGTACCTTTACTTACTCTTGACGATAGAGGAATAAAGATTAATAATTATTTAAATAATAAATGCAAAAAAATTTATATTTACTTTCGATCCTCAGCCATTTTAGTAGTGTTTTTGTTATCTTAATGTTGCCATATTTTCACAAAGATAATCATTATCCAAAGAGTCTTTTCATTTTCTTAAGCCTTATCAAGAAAGGCACTTGCATATCTTGTCAATTGGGTAATTGAGAAAGCCAAAAGGACTGCTGCATGGAACCAATGCATTCACACAAAATAACCGCAGAGTTATTCAGGGAACACATTGTTATGTTACATTGTAATTTCTGTTTAATATAGTTAGAATAATTCTTTTGTTGTTTGAAATACATTTAGAAACCTTAAAATGATTTTATAACTTTAAAATGTTTGTTTTCAAAAATAAATTTTCGTTAAAACATATTTCAGTTCCAGTTAAATAAGTAAATGCATTATGTCAAATGATCGATCACTTGCAGAACTGATCAAACTTTCCTTGGAGAATAATAATCGGATTGATTACCATGTGCGTTTTTAAAATCCTGCCTTATTTGTGGAAATTATAAGAGGATCATTAGATGTAAGTTGAGATGTTGCTTAACTTATTGTGACAATTATGTTTCACTTGGAAAACATACGAAATGTCAAATATTTCAGCATAATTATGATTATAATTGTGAGGGGTGAAATAGGCCTCAGAAATAAGGCAAATTTTCGTACAATTGCAAACTGATATGCAGGCTTTTCATTGAAGGGGCAGGAAATTAAGAGTGCCGAAATGGGCATCAGGGGAAGAAAATTATCGTACAATTCAATATCACAAACTCCGTTCAGTTGGTGAAAATAGCAATAACAGTTATAAAAACGTGCCATCGAAATGAATAAAAAGGAAGCCGATAACTCATCGCTAATTTCGCGTCATTTTTCGATTGTATCAAAGCATTTGTTGGAAGTACAGTCTCCAAGACCACCTACAGCAATTGCGGATAAAGCCAAATTAAACTATTGATGTGGACAGCATTTCATTCATTCAAGAATAGCATGGGTGATTATTCGAACGAGGAAAATACCGATAAGCATCTGATTTGTGTGATAAGCAAGTGATAATCGAAAAGCGTTCCAAAAGTTTATTGCACATATTATTCGGAGAATAATATCCGAGGAAAAGGCTTATACCTATCTTTCAGAAAAAATAATCGACAACTATTGAAGACAAGGAAGTAAAGAATACAAAAGATGGTTGCAGTTGAACTGTCTGCTCGGCACACGGCAAAATAAAAGACTCAGCACAATGAAAAGATGGGCTCCTTTTAAGTGTAGAAGGCAAAGCTTCAAATCCAGATAAATTACTCCCATCGGATAGAGGTTATGCGACATGATATAATCCTTAATATTCTATTATTGGTTTTTTCTCAGATGAAGCTAGCTTTAAACAGAAGGCAGATTGTATGCATGTGATTATTAGAAAATTCCCGTTACAACTGTGTTATCGAAAACTCAAGGAAGGTTAATTTTAACTTCTAGTCAGAAAACAATCTGTTGAGAATAGAAGCTGTAACTAGATGTTCGATTTTTTTTAAATCTTTAACCCCTTATCTAAATACGTACTATGTCTGAAATGTACTTTGTTTTCCAATAGTAGGATTTTCTGTTTATTGTGCCTGCCGAAATGTGGTTGATTCATGATGTGCCGTAGCATTTTTTTTCATAGCACATAAGTACATGATTTCATAGTACATACATAGTACATGGTTTTCATAGCACATAAGCACATAGTTTCATAGTGCATAAAAATTCCATATCTTGGATTAACCTTATATGCTGTTCCAGTGCTCAATCCCTAGAACTTTTTGAGGATATCTTTGTTTTTGTTACACATAAAGGAACGCTGAAAGCTCTTATAGAAATCATCGTCTTCGACATGACGTAACTCCTTATCTCAAAGTATATTAAATCTCTAAATATACCAAACGGTATATTTGATCACGGCTGACAATCATTTATCTTTTTCTATCAGTTGCGCAAACACTTTCGCATTCACAACTCCAATTCTTTTCCCTTCGTGCTCTATAGTTTGCTGAGCTTTTCATGGCAGTTTTTGAAATCATGTTGTCACATAACTCTTTCTGTTCTAATTATGTTAATAATTAGATTGCGAAATAAAGGTTTTCGAGCCTATTATTCTGATTTATGTTGTATCCAGTTGACATCTCACTTTACCCAAGTAATTTAGCGATATTCACCCAATAGCTGTGGTTTGTTGACCATAATCTACGACAATTTATGTTTTTCTTCATAAAGACTCATACTTAAGGTTTCAATTATTCATTTTCTTTAAATATTTAATAATAGACGCAAGAATAAATATTAAAAGTTCGTTATTTTTTCGATCCTGCATATTTATTAATTTATAAAGTAGATAATTCCAATGCTTAGTGGCAAACTTCCAACGAAACTTAACATACGCATGCACAAAAAGCGTGATTCCGAAAAGTATTTTTTCGAACTTGAAAAGATCTAAAACCCTAATATTAAAATCAATTCATATGCACGTGTGTGTATATTTATAATTTTGATTATTATAATAGTATCTTTTTATAAATAAAATATATCAAAAATAGGCAACATACGCTACAGGTTGAAGATACGCTACAGGTTATTAAGAAATAAATTTAGTTTAAAAGAGCTAAAAGCTATGAACCAAGCCAATAATAATGAAAAATATTGGCACACAGAAGAAGTTTGGGATGATATCAAGAAGTGTACAAAAAATGAAAATGTATACTATAAAGAAAATTTATTATTTAATTTTTTCTAATGTAAAAATAATTATAGATATTAATTAATTTTACTAAATATAATAATCTGCTTGAAATATTTACGTTATATAAAGGTCTATTTAGTTGATGCAATCAATTGTTGGATTATAATTTTTGTTGAATTTGTATGATTTCGTTTGTTTGATTTTCATTACTGATGAGTTAACAACAGAATTTATTCACTCTATTTATGAATCATTTACTGCCGGAAATTTTTATGCATTCATTTCTGTTATTGAAAA
Organism: Argiope bruennichi; assembly: GCF_947563725.1. NCBI lineage: Eukaryota > Metazoa > Arthropoda > Arachnida > Araneae > Araneidae > Argiope > Argiope bruennichi. Next base: position 135,735,813 of record NC_079154.1, on the reverse strand, counting down.
TTTAAGATAATGACTGAACTTTATTGAGTGTATTGTGTAGGAAAAGGTTGAAAATGTTGCTTCAATTAAAATTAGTTTTATTTAAATATTTCGAATTTTGTATACATGTATCAATTTATATATTTTGAATAAATGAATCAAAACCAAAATAAATTACAAATGTGGAATCTCATTTCATAAATATGCTAAATGCATGTAAATTGTTTGATTTTAATGTATTTCTTATACACAAAAAAGACATTATAGTAAAAGTAAAACGTTATTTAACAGCTTTAAATTATAAAGCAATTCAATAGATACCATTTACATAGGATTTTAAATACATTTTTTTCAACAAATTAAAAAAAAATCCAGAATTTATATATAACTTTTATAGAAATAGTACCTATTGTAAAAATGTATTAAGGGAAATTAAATTGCTTTTATGAATAAAAAATAAAAGTAAAATGGCACTAAGGAAAATATTTCACATATTCGCGCTTTTTAAAACATCTTATTAGCTTTGACAAAATTAACATCGGCAAAAATAAAATAGATGCTTCTTCTTTTATATTATTTTACTTTTGCAATATCATTCTTGGAAATAATTTCTTTTTCTGAAATAAACTTCCTATTTTCCACTTTTCAAAAAAAATAAATAAATAAATAAAACTCTATTTGCATACACTTGTGCAGAATTACAAAAATGCGATAAATAGTTCAAATAATTAGAATATATAAATTTTCATTCGACGAAAATGGCGATGTGTATTCCAAACTAATCATTACAAACATGACCCTGTTTTGATTTTTTTGCTGCAGTGTGAACAAAAGTCATTCAAAATCCCCATTTCTCACAGATGGATTTCATCTAAAATTTGAATCATGTTTTCACTAAATATCAAAAAGACATAAAGCCAATATAATTTATCGAACTCATTGAATCTTCAGATTATCGCGTTCACTAGCACAAATACTCAAATGGCAGATTCCCATTCTCCGTTTATTTAAAAATCTGATACAGTTTTTAGTACACATATCACCAAAATACATTGTTTTTTGATAACTGTAAACAGACCAGATATCAGAAGTAGTGAATTTTTACCAAATATCAAAAATAAAATTTACCAAATATCAAAAATAAATTTACCAGATATCAAAAATAAAATTTACCAAATATCAAAATATAAAATTTACCAAAATATCAAAAGTAGTTAATTTTTGACTCGACGGAAGCTGAAGATTCACGAATAGTAAGGTCAAATTTGAAGGCAACTATGCTCTTTGTATACTTCCTATAGAAAAACGTAACAATATATTTAACAACGTAATATTATTTTTAGGAAGTATATTCGAGAGAGAATTAATTAAAAATTAATTTTGAAAAAATTACAATGAATCAGCTTAATGATAAAATTTTGCCTTTTTTCAGGAAACCTTGATGTTTTCTCTCATTTTTTTTCCTAAACAGGTTAATAAATTAAGTAAAAGGTTCATCCGATCAGGTTGTATTCATAATTACTCGGCTATTTATAGAACGCAAAAAGGCAGGCCTTTTCTAATTATAAAAGCAAATTAATAAGTTAATTGTTTTCTTATATCTTTCATACGATGGAAAATTTTTTATGAGGACAGCAGGAAAAAAGATTGTTTATTCCGCTTTTAATATTTCCCAATTTTTCAAAAAAAGAAAAAGAAAAAAGGAAGAATTACTTAAAAAAATATAAATAATTACTCAATATCTTTTAGAATAAACTGAGTCTTGATGTTTCATTAGGACGAGTTTTGACAGGTTGTCGATTCTTCGTCTGATCTAAGGATCTCTTTTCACTCTTTGCAATTATCTTAAAAATTGATGTTTTCTTTTTTCATACAATTTAGCGACATTTGCATTCTTATAATATGCATTTTCCAAAAACATGGAAAAAAGGCAATTTATAAAAGACAATTTCTATTCCCAATCAAATTTTCTAAATTATGAAATCGTGGAAAATAATTTTCATTCATCGAAAGACGCGTGAAATAGGAGTGTGTCTTAACTGCATCGATTTGCAACAGAAACACAAGAAATAGATGCTTTAACATACTGTAAGTAATGAAAATATATTATACAAGAAGCCATGTTACACATCATGTCGGTCATCATTTTATATCTTTTATATCATATTAGCCGTCTTTAGAGACATTTTGGTTCAGCAAGATTATTTAATGCGAAAAAAGTAGCGAAATATTTTTGAATCCAGAATTATTATATGTATTGAAATTGAAATAAATTTGCAAAAATTATCTTCATAAGCAAACCTACTCAATACGAAATATTTAAACAGAATTTTGATATCTTAGAGTGTTTAATAGATAGACTTAGATTTTTGATGTACTATTTTACATCTTTAAATGCTATTTTCTCAAATTCCAATAAAGTGTAATGCATGTATTTTGTCGAAATTTGATATAATAATTTCTCAATAAAATATGCATGCAGTTCCTGAACTAGAAAATAAATAATTTATTCATTTAGAAATATTCTATAGTTGTCTTGATTGTTCACAATAAGAAAAAAAAAAATGAAAATTTCATATTATATTTCAACAACACCATATATTTAAAGAGGAGAATAGAAAAAGAAATTATTTTTCAATCTAGGAACTAGATAATATGTCTCTTAAGTTATATGCAAAATTTGAAGCAAATGATTTGATAAATCTTTAAACTAAAAGTTTCTGTTGTATACTATTTTTTTAATAAAAACATTTTATTTCAAGTTAAAAAAAATGTTTATCATTATAGTGGTATATTTTGGTTTTCTTAGATATATTTTCAATCTTTTTATACCAAAACTCAAAAATATGATTATTTTAATATTTTTCAAAAAAATCATTAAATTTATTTAATGTTAAAATGTCCATCTTGCATCATTTAAATTTGTTCACCAAACAATAATAAAATATAAATAGAGCTATAGTAACTTATTGTTCAACATGTAAAATCCTTCCGATGAGCCATTTCAAGAACATTTTGGTATTTATAAACGTGGACACATTCAATGTTTCCTTGACAAACATACACATCTAATTTAATTTTCTATTTTTTAAACATTAATTTATAATTCATTATTATAAAAAAATATGAATAAGTGAAATTGGTTATTCTTAAATCCACTAATATGGAATAAGATAAAATTAATAAATTAATGATAAACAAGTTATGAAAATACTATAATGGTCCATTTATGGCATTGCCATTCACAATACCACAGAGTACGAAATTTCAGAAATTAAGCATCTCAAAAAAGGAGTGCCATATCGATTACAAAATTCAACCTTTACAAACATAAAGAGAGATCCAATCGGATTCTATCTGGTTAAATTTTTTCTTCTTTCAATAAGTCGTTTATTCAATAAGTTTTTCCCCCCTAGGCAACCAATTTCTTCTGGAAACTATTCCATTAACACAAGAAAAAGAAATAATAATGAACATAGCCGATTTATGTTTTATTATTTCCGTTTGATTTTTTTTAAATGAACTTATTACAACAAAATACTGATCAATTGAAAAGTATGCCTTAAATATAGGGTGCATAATGTTAAATATTTCAATCAAGTCAGAAATAAAATTGAATGAAAGTTAGAATAAATGAAATATCAAAACAGAAATTTAGAAAATAAATCGTAAAATAATAAAATGAAGAGAATCAAATGAAACCACATGCGGAAATTAGAAAAGTAAAAGTATTTAAAATATATCTTATAATCTTTGTCAAAAAATGAAAATATTTCAAGTTATTTAGAAGAGATCTCGGTTTCTTTTGTGGTCTAATAATCAACTGAAAACTCTTGGTTTTTAATTTTTCTTTATTCAGAAAGTCAATTTGCTTAAAATGGAAAATTAATAAACCTCGGATACATTCCATGTTCATTCTGAAGATAACACTTCAGGAATTAAAAAAAGTTTGGTTATTTTGCATTCATACATGAATATTAGTTCTATAAATGAATATAACGCATCTTTAAATAAAAATATTAATTTGTAGTGCTTTTTAAATTAATTGTTAAGTCCTCTGTAATTCTATTGACTAATTAATAAGGCAAATTGCATGTACATCACCATAGAGCAATTAAAAGTAAAAATTGGAAAAAAAAATAGTATGTAGAATAACAAAATTTTATTTTTAAAAAATGAATTTTGTCTAATTCTTTTAAATCTAAATTTGTATTTATACCCATGTTTATTACATATTTATAGCAATTTTTATGAGTATTACATTATTATGATAATTATTTATTATATTAATTATTTATTAGGATAATTTTCTTTTGGCAAGTGATAATTTACTCATGCACATCTAGCTGCATTAATGCTTTCTAATCTATCATGTATTACCTTACAAAAATATTTCAACTATGTATGTCTTACAAATGCGATGTTGTGGCACATGCATAGAAACACAGGAGCACAAAGGAAAAGAAAATTATTTTCTATGATAATTTTCTTTAGACATACGCTTAATTTACTAATGAACATCTGAATGCATAATCTATTATGTATTATATTACAAAAATACTTCAATTATTTAATCCTGCATGAGTCCCAAATATGATTTCGTGACGTTAAAATTCTTTTCTTATCGTGTAACAACTTGACGAGGTGATGGATGGGACCTAGGAAAATGCTCCGGCGATGGACAAGTCTAGTAATGCTTGTGAAGAAAAAGCGAATGTGAAGACCATCGTTGATTGTTCATTGGATGAAATTTTTATTTTAATGTAAAGTAGAAACACCAGTTTAACGACTACTCTAAAATAAAAAAAGGAACTTGTTATTTTAATCTGAAGTTTAAAAATTTACGTAGAAAGCAAAGAAATATAAAAAGTTAATTAACTTTTAAATGAAAATATCAGTTATGTTTGGAAATACTTCTTTAAAATATTCAGAAAAAAAATTGCTAATTAATAGTTGATATTATGCAGACACAAACGCCAATTCAACGGTCAATTAATTACTTTCATATTAAGAAGATAATCAACATCCTTGTATTCCAAAATGTTTTTACTTTCTTTTAAAAGTATTCAATTTCCATCTTTCAATAAATAATAAATTATTTTATTTTTTATTTTGCCATCGAAAATAAATAATATTTTATTTTTATAATTTCTGAGAAGTTGGTTGATGAATCAGAATTATATAATGAAGATATTTCTTATTTCATTGCTGCTATTTTTATTTCATAAAATACATTCTTGTCTTAAAATTAATCCACCTTATGTCATAATTTCCTTTGGGTTTTGAATGTAAACAGTTCCAAATACTTATTTTGTTTTGTGAGTTAAAATATTATATTATTTATGATAAAAAATAATTATTAAATATTCACTAATGATAAAACTTCATGTTTTTAGCAATGTATTTATGTATTTGTTCTGATTTTAGTCAAGAATCATAACTTTGACATTTATTTCGATAATCGAGGATTTAGGTTTTTATTGCTATTTTCAAAAGTTAGTGATGTCTGTCATTTTAGTTTACATTTTACCTTCGAAGCTATAGATATCTTAATATTAAAAAAAATAAAAGAATTTTTATTTTTATTTTAGAGTTTTATTTTCAATTTGAGTTTTAGAAAGAAAAAGAAAGAATAGCGTTTAATTTTTAAAGAATAACATTTATTTATATTCCGATCTTCCCCAATTTTCAGAGAATGTATTTTCAATACTTCGAAACATCGATAAAAATAGCTTATATAAGAATTTTACTTTCATAATAGCGTACTGGATAAGTTTATATATATAAAAGAAGATGTATTTTTTTTAAAGTATTTGACATTTGCTCATAAATCTATAGTTTCATTTTTTTGGTTTCTAAATTCTTAAATGGAAGAATGTTTCAGAAAATTTTTATAAAATTAATATTCAGAATAATAGTATAAGATTATAAGATTCGCTTACTAAATTCTTCTGTAGTGTTACACTTTAAAATGCTACAGAAAATTTAGTCTCACAAAAACCTCTAACGAGGGACGTTGGAGTGACTATAACATTTGTTCACTGGATTCGAGAAACCGCATTATTTTTTTAAATCTCATTTTCAACCAATTTCTAATTCTCACCATTTGATGTAAACGCGTGGCAACTTTCCATATCCAATTTAAGCATTCAGAGTCTATTCGGATATTTTTCAGAGGAACCGAAAGTTCACGATGGTGAAAGTGCTTTCAGAGCACTCTCATAAATGGCTCACGAGTGACAGTACTCCCGGAGCTCTTCGCAGTTCCCAGAAATAATCTTAGCGAGTTCTTGAAACAGTTGCGAACACTCGGAAAGAATATTGTCAAGAATATTACGGTTTCGTTCATCTCATATCTTTATCTGCCATATGAATATGTCGGCTGATGTCCAGCTGGCTGTGTTAACAATCGATATACATATACTGCGGAACATTTTTTGTTTTGTAAGACCCTACAAAAAATAAACTTTTTTGAATTTTGATGTAATGAAATTTCTTCACGTATTCTGTAATTTCATTATAAGTGTTAATTCAAAAAAAAAAAGGTAACTTTTAATTTTTATTAAATCTGACATTTAAATCGAAATCTCATTCCACTTCATTTCAGGCAATTTCAGTATTTTAATTATTTTTGAAAAAAATGATAAAAGAAGACTAAAAAATCTATGTGCTCTTTTCAGCTAAACTATATTTGACAGCATTTAAAGTGTTTAATTTTCATGGGGTTCAACATTACTGACGTAGAAATGAAGATAGGCAAGATAAAAGTCTAATTTAAGCAAGTTACATGCAAATATAATTCGAGGTCTTCTAGTGATAATAAATATAAAAAAAATAATAATCATAATACTTATCAATATTAATGTTTTAAATATTTAATAACCAAAAATATAAAATATATAAATTGAAACTATTTCATAACGCAATATTTTAATGTAAATACCCAAACAAATATAAATTTTACCATGAATGTTCTGAAATCAAGTAAATTTCTATAAAACTGACTTGCATTGTAAATCAACGTACAAAACTATATAAGATGGCTGGAATGGCATGATTTATAATAATAGTGGATTTCACTTATTTTCTTGTTGCAGAGAAAATATTAATAGAATACCAAAAGAGTCGACTTGTCTGATGTTTTCAAGGGAATATTGTTATTTTTTTTCGCAATTCAAACTTAAGTTATTATTTCCATAGAATGTCAATAAGCATCTTCGTAATCGGGACGCTGGAATGTTGTTTCGAATTTGGCATCATTCTGGTTCTCAAAACGCCATTAACCCCACTGTGAATCCAAGACAGGCCACTTTTCTCGCGATATCATTCTACAATCTTCTGCTCTATCCTCTGTTCAAAGACACAATGACGAAATTCTATGCATATGGACGACAATGCCTATTCTCACAGTGCAATTACCGTGGGCGAATGACTTTTTCCTCGTCGATTTGAATCCGGATGAGTCGGTTGCATGGGACAATTTTCTAGTGAAGGATTGCCTCATGTCATTCCAGAACTTCAGAAAGCACTGATGCAAGAATGACAGGGCTTACAACGTCATTCTTGCAACAGCATTATATTAACCAATAATACAGGAACAGGAATCATTAATAAAGTATATTAACAGGGATGACTAGATATTAATAATTAATGTTCTAGCAATCATAAATAACACATGATCTTGGTTTTCCTGGATGAGAACGCATTCTCTCTTTATTTCAAGTAGCATTTCCCTTATTTTATTGAACCTTTATGTGTTACATATCCTATTTTTTATATTAAATTTACTCAAATAGGCGTTACTTTTTATATTAAATTGCATCAAATAGGCGTTTCCTTTATTAATGTGTCTTGTACTATGTCCCCTTAACAAATGCAAACTACCATTATGTTTGATTTAGGAAAAGAAGATACTGTAAGGGAAACATGAAAGATGATTTCATTTTCTTACTTAATTTTATTAGATATGATTTTAGAAAAAAATTTATCAACAGAAAATGAATTTATAATACAAATTAAAAAAATATATCCATTCAATCCATTTGAATAATATCGCCATAATAGAGTTCAGATGGAATAAGATAAAAACTAATGCGACTCATAACGCAAGGAGCACAAAAAAAAAGTGCAAGAACATATCTAAAAGCGTTATTGCCAGAAGTATATAAATTTCAAAATCAGTAAATACAAATTCTGATTATTTAACTCATAACATGATTCACGTTATAGCAAACATCTCATTCAACAAAAACACATCAAAATACTCTATGTAAACAGACTCAGAAACAAGACATTGCATTCATATGAATGCATTCAGTAGTCCATTTTTTCACTCAAATCAATATTTGGTTATCAATGATGAAACATTTCTGTAATTATGAAGTTTACACACGCTAACATTTTTATTATTGCAAATGAATATCGATGATAATAAATGCTTATTATTAATAATTTTTGTATCGCCTCCATAATCTATTCGCCAAACTTGTGTTGCAGCTAAAAGCATATTTATTGTTGGAACATCACATCTTTAGGTACTTAACGCCTTTTCAACATGCAATTTTAATCCGCATATTCAAGATGCATACTTTTACTTTTTTTTAAATCTTAAATTCTTAATTTCGTAACCATTTTTTCTGCAAGGGTGATCGAGTTGTTTCCTCACCTTAAATTTTATCTACCTCCTACAAGTGGCATATCTAGCCCTGCATAACAGTACGGTCCAATATACCGTTGAATAAAGCATGTTGCAGAACAGTACGCAGATGTTTTAATAAAAATCTTTACATAAGCCTAAGCAACAAGGCGGCTTGAACATTACGAAAAAAATAAAAATGTCTCATCTGAAATATGATTTACTCGGGTAGTGGAATTAAGTCAAGAGATGGAATATTGGGGTCCTTTAAACAATGCGCATTCCTAAAGTAGGGATTTTAAAAAGAATAATAAACCAGCATCGGCCAGCGTAACCTACAATTCTGACTTATTTTTATTTCTAAATTGATTATCTTATTCTGTCCATTTTATCTGTTTCTAATCCATTTATAACCTTATCCATATAGCGTGATTTTTTTATCTATATTCTTTCAATTTTATCTATTCTATCTAGTTAAATGTTATTTTATAAAATATATGATAAAATAACACTGAACAACGAAGGACACTGGGTAAAAGGCAACGTAAAACAATAGTAAGTACAGACAACGGAAAATGCGACAAGTTTTTATCAAAAGTTTCATTTTCCAATAGAAGAATCTATTGTGACTAATGAATGATGATAGGCGGTAAGAGTTAAAATACGCCAATCATTTCATGGTTAAGATATAACTTGGACGATAAATTTTACTGGAAAAAAATTTATGGGTTCACCTCGTTGGTTGTGCCAAAAATAACACCATTCAGAAACTGTAATAATACATATTTCATCAATGAATTATCAACTGCTATCTGGCTAATTGCTGCAAAATTTCCTAGATTTTCTGAAAGAAAAATATGATTGTGGCACAATTGCTTTCAAACTCCTGAACGAAAAATAACAATATCATAAATACGAGTCAGATTTCTGCCCGAAAGGCTCAGGTTCGCTTTGATCAGTAGAAATAAAAGATACCTTCACGTTTTTAACGAGTTCTTGAAGCATGACAAAACGCAATTATATTAAGTAAGATTAGGATCAGCATAATAAATTATAAATTTCGTATTTATTTTATAATGATTATATTTTATGAGGAATAAATTCAAGTTTCTGGTAAAATTTTGAAACTGTAGTCTTTCACTTTGTATTCTATGTAGTATTTAGGCTTTTTTAAGAAGTATTTTAGATTTTCGAAGTTTAATTTTTCTTTCCTTCTACCTAATATAAATTGGCATTAATATTTGCTGCGGTAAATGTGAAATATAATATATAATATTTTCCACGGTCTATTTCTAAAGAAGTTTTCATGTTTTCAGTAAGAAAATTAACCACATATAATATTGTTTTAATATTATTCTTCTAAGTACTGCATAATCGAGTGCTTTGTGTAGTTTTTATCAATTGGAATAATTCACTGATTTCGTCATTTACAGTTGTTTTTCTAAATTTTTCATTAGAACATATCGGAGTATTCAACAATTCTTATATGTAGAAAACTGTCTATAAGATTTTAAGATGAAATTATTTTATTGTGCATTGTTGTTTTCATTGAAACTTTCCGGCGATAGTGAATTCAATAAATTCAAATTCATGTTCACCTTTCCTTAGATTTAATAGTCATTGAAATGGTTGGTGGGCTATTGAATAGTTTAGATAGTTGATTATTAATTTCATATAATAAGCAAAGAATAATGCAAATAATAAATAATGAATTCATCTTAAGTATTTTCTTATTTATATAAGCTTATCCGTTATAAAGATCTCATCCGTCTAGTTCAAAGCGCTTTTGAATTATCATTGTGACATACAGGCAGACATTTCCCAAACATGCATTTTGCGAATTCAGGGAGGTCTAAAGCTTGGAGATATTTCAAAATCTCGAGTTGAATTTTTTGACGATTAAGATAATTTCGCTATATTTTTAATGATATGGATTTGGCATAATAGCATTGATTATACAAGAAAGTAAAAAAGTGAGATATTACGAAATGCACTTCTGGAGTATATTTCTTCAAAATAGTTTTTGAGGTTCGAGTATTTTCTTTGCACTGCAGGGTGAACTCGGTAAATGATTCGCAATGGACGCTTCCTGATATCGTTTTGCTCAGTGGCATAAGTTATTAACGGATAATTACAACACATTAAAGAAGAAAAAAGCATAACAAGGACCTTTTCTTCTATTTGCATTACATAACATGTAAATACTCTAAAAAAATAATGGATACTGATAAATGATGCGTGAAACAATTTCAGGAACATTATGTGACATAAATATACCAAGTTTATGTATTATTCTTGCTGTATTTGTTAGTCACAAAGTAAGTTAAAGTTTAGATGTTTAACATTTCAAGGAACTAACTATTCACGGCTAAACTTCTCAGTGTAATAGTTTACTGATAATATAAAACGATGTACAAAAACATCTTTATTTTATAACTTAGATGTTTAAGAGTGTGAGGAGTGAATCACTTGTATAAGATTCATTTAGCTTAGTTCTTGCTTTCTGGTATCAGCAAATTTTGAACCTTCTGTTGATGTGACAAAATAACTGAGACAAAACAGTTCTGTCTGTACTTCAAATTTGGATTCGTATAAGGTATGCTTTACCAAAATAAAACTTTGAGATTTTGATAAAAAAAAATACACGTTTGTGCCTTTATTTCATTTTTAAGGAAAACATTAATTTAATAAATTTTCATTAATTTATAAAAAGCATCTAATTTTTAATATCTTGCCTAGTTCTCAGACAGTAAAATACTATATGATCTTAATAATAATAAAAAAAATCGGTGCATCTTTATGTTGATTTAAAAATTAAGAATTCATAATCATTTATTTCTAATAAAACGTCAAAAATGTTTTCTTATTCATTAAATGATAAAAATACAATAAATATTTTAAGTAAATAAAATATGTCCTCCAGATCATGTGAATATTAAAAGGAAAGTTCTTGAGTTGCTCACCGCCACTGCGATGTGCAGCAGAGTAGAATTTAATTTTTTTCAGATTAAAATAAACATGGGGGGGAGCGATTTATTTTCAATAAAGTTCGCCAAAGTATAGTACTTATTTTTCAAAACTGTCTTGAGATTTTCATTTTGTCATTCATTTATTTATTAAAATCAATGCAATTTCACTTATAAAAGTTTTTTTCCTTATTCAAAAATAGGGAGTAGATCTTAATAAAGACTTTTATAAAAGAAATAATCAGATATCTAGATCGAAATTAATTTTCTTGAAGACACTGGGATAATTCTAGAAGTTTTGCTTTATGCTTATAATGGGCAAATATGATATATATATGAAGATAATAATTTTTTCGAAAACAAATCGTTCTTGCTGTCAAATTAATAGGAAAATATAACTTGATATTTGACCCACCTTTATGTGTATTTAATCAATTAAAAGTCAATATTTTCAATTAACTTTAATAATAAATGAAATACATAGCTAGAAACTTCGAGTCATTCGGACCAAAAATTCAATATGGTTTACATTTACTTTTAGCAAATATACATTTAACTGATTTATACCTCGGATACGGATGTGTAGAATCTCAGATTACTTTTTCATAATGGAAATTTTATTATAAATTGCAAAAAGAGAATGTTGTGGTGGTTCTAATCCACCACTCATTAGGTATTTAAAGAATTTCATAATATTTGAACACAAAAACTAGCAAAGTCATTGATTAACGAGACCTAGAACACGTGAAGAAGCAGTTAAAAAAAAAGTTCGTCTTAAGTTCCTATCAAAGCAAGTAAAGTTTATCTGACGACTCTTGGTCGTCGGGAATGGGTGCCGTTTGTGTTTTGCTGGAAGTAAAGCCATGGTGTTCTAAGCATTACATCTGAATTCAACCAAAAATATGTCTTTGTGGTATACATTGAATTAGAAGCTTTTGAATTACACTGATTAAGCACAAATTAGAAATTAAGGGGATTAGAACACTTCAACTTCTTCTTCCCCTGCAAGTTCATCCTCCTTCCCCGGGGGCACCTCGAAATGAAGATGATATGTGGTGTTTGGATCTCGCCACCCTGGAAGATACGCAAAAAGGAAGGGGGTTTGGCTCCTCCCATCGATGACAGAACGTACTTCTTAAGGAAAGGGTTATATCTTGGCCTGTGATTACACAACCACAGTTCCCGCCAGTATTGCGGCGGTCCGGTCATTCAGTATTTTTTATCCGTAGCTTTCGGGCGCGTCGGAAAGTCAGTGATATGACTTCCCCTACAAGTTCTCAGTCACGCCATGTTTTAAAAAACCAATTACTAGTAAACAGAAAGAATGTCTTGCCGTCAGCCAAAGTTAATCATATTATTTTTTTAAAGTATGACATGAACGATTTGCTTTAGGAAGATCGTGGTTGTCAACAGAAGAACTTCACAGTGTAGGGAAATATTACATTGAATTTTGCAAAAATGTCTTCATGATGATATATTGTTGTTGAGTATCAGAAAATGATAAATTACTAAGACGCATTTCAATTTAATTGCTTCGAAATTGACTACTATTGTAGATATTTTTGTAAATGAATCCATGTAAAAGCTTTTCGATATTACAATAAACAGATTTAAAGTATGTTGTGTGCACACCAAAATCATGTTGCTACAAAATTATTCAAAGCAGTAGCAGATTTTTTTTTCTTTTCAAATTTTTACAAAAATTAAACTTTTTTTATTAGTTTACAAAAAAAAAAGGATTTGAGTACTAATTTCAATTAAACTTTAATGCAATGAGAAAAGTCTTTAATGATAGGGAAGATTTATCAATTGAATTTCAATGCAGTGCGAAAAGTCCTTGACGACAAAGCCTGTCAGCTACATCTAAATGCAGTGTGCATGGTGTTTGATAATAAAGAAGATTTAAACTGTTGTCAAAATCTAAATATTACGTTTCTGAAGACTGTAGCATTTACATCTCCCTCCTTTATTTTGAAAATTCTTTTTAAAATTGTTTGCCATATTTGAGAGAGTGTAGTAAAGAATTGCAACATGCTTTGTTGATATAAAATATTTTTTGTAATATTTTTATCTAGGATTTTTAATTATACCTTAAATATAAAGACAATTAAAAAAATATTTTATTGTTTTAATGGCAATGCTTTGTACTGCATTTTTAAACTGACGAATCATCTCTTTAATTTCAGGAAACTACTGCAATCCAGTGTGGGATGGATTTTTGTGTTGGCCAGCAACACCAAGTATGTCGCTGGTCCATCTACCCTGCCCAGCGGAGAAAGGCGTCGATATCACTAGTAAGTAATCTTTACAGTTACAAAATCCAAATTTATTTCTTTTAGGATGTATCTAAAGTATTTTTGTTTTTTGTAATCAACCGCAGTGTAAATACAACAAAAAAATAATAACAGTATAAAGAATTATTCATCATGATTGAGGGTTTCTGGACCTCATTTTAACAGTTGGATAACATTATACTTTCTCGTATTCCTAGTATACAAAAAATACTGTAACGGCCTAAGACAAAAAAAATGGACTCGAGATTTGTGACGAAACTCCACGTTCTAGTTCGGAAAAACACATGTTTGGAAAATATCTGTCTATCTGTGACAAAGATAGCTCAAAGACGCTGTGATCCAGACAGATGAAATTTGGTATATGGTTCCTATACCAAATTTGAAGATGTCTATCAAATTTTGATCAAACTCCGTTAAGAGGAAGTTTATGTGTCCGGCTGTTCTCATGTAAGTTTAGATAGGAATACAAAATGAAGAGAGTTAGATAAAGTACTGAAGGCAAATGAAGCATTCACATTTTATACAGCTATTGAATTTTAAGCCAACTATAACAAAAGATTGGCCATCTATTAGTCTATACTTTTAGAAGCATGAAAAAATCGGTAACTTAAAAGCGCAATAACTTAAATATGCAAAATTTGGTATATGATGCGCAAGTAAAATGTTGGCATTGTGTCAAATTTTGGAGTTAATCAGTTGGTAAAAACACGTCTAAAATAAAAATCAGTTTTTATGAGAGAGTACGCGAGAAACGTATAGACGGAGCACTCCCACTTACTAGTATCTTTCTGTTGCTTCAGGCGTATAAATTCATAGATACGAAATTTCTAAATCATCAGCATTTGATAAATACCTACCACAAGGAAAAACTTCTCTCCATTAGAAATAACAAAAAGATTTTGCCGACTTTTGGAATTGTTTTCATTATAAAAGAAGGAAGATGAAAGACGATGGAGATGACGGACATTTTTTACAAAGAAATATGTAAGAAAATATTACTTATATTTGTTGATTTGCGGTATATTCTAAAAGGTTTATGAATAATACAAATTAATATTGCATGTGTGTGTACGGATAGTTGGATATTTCAGAACTCTTTCAACTCCCTGCGTGTCATTTCCTTGAGGAAAAAAAAATGTTCCGAAAGCGTGGTTTCTGAAACGAATATACCAGGAAAGAAAAAGAAAATGTGATAAAAGGTACTCACAATTTGAAGAATGCAGTATTTAAACATGCTGTTCATAATGGTTATATGTTTTCTTGTTAAAGTTATTGCGTATTTCTTAATAATCGAAATCATTCCAAATTAAGAATTTGAAGATGTTTTCTTTGAATGTGTTTGTTATTCCAGACATTTAATTGCTTTCTGAATAACGATAACAAAGGAAACGCTTTTAAAGAATGTTTTTTAATAAAAGAAGTTCGTAAGAGTCGGATGCTGAACTATTCAGATGCATGGTGCTTTCTAAAAAATAAAAACTTGCATTTCTTCAACTTTGAAAGGAATAAGTATTGAATTTAATATCGGATTCTTGATAAGTGGAATATATAAAGCAGAGATTTAATTTAAAACTGAAGTGAAATAGGAACATTATTATTGACTGTAAATTCCTGAAATTTGATTAAAAGTTTTATTAAAAATTCAGAATGAAAACATTGTGCTTTTTAAGTTAGAAATATTTTATATAAAATTTGTCTCTGACATAGTAACTTAAAATGAAAAGCCGAGAGAATAATAAAAAAAAACAATATTTAAAACTTTTATTTAATAGAAGAGGAACAATTCATTGGCGTTTCCATTAAGATATATTTTTATTATTTTTATTAATATACATAAAATGATTAAATTAAAAATAATTTATATTAAAATGACAAAATTATAAATAATATGCATTAAAACAATTAAATATATATGTATTATATAAGAGTAAACTCTGTTTATCGCTTTTTAATAATACTCTAGATTCCAAAAAGAAAAAAAGAAAAATTACCCTTTCTTAGAAAAGTTTGTTTATATTTCTGATTACTTTATTTTAATACCAAATTAATTGATTTTAATACAGCAAAATCTTTCCGGTGAAGAAATCTATTCTGCATAGTGAAATTTATGGTATGTTTCTTCGAATGTGTAATATTTTATAACACCTAATTTGTAAAAGTTGAGTATGCTATTTTTGTGTGTCAATTATTCATGTTAATTTCCTTTTAGTATTATTGAAGAAAATTTTCATTGGCAATGCTCCCAAATTTTATAATTAAAGTTTAATTAGTTTTTTAAATGTTCCATCCCATATTTAATTCATTTTTAGCCATTATATGAAGTAAGACCATAACATATTTTTATTTTTATTAACCAAAACTTTTTTTTCAGATACTGATCCAATTGTTTTAGAAAAGCAAAATTATGTGTCGAAATATACTGTTTTAACAGTTGCAACGTATTGAAATTCTTAGGAAGGATTAAATGTATCTGCTTGACTGTGTTATCATGACTTTTTGCTTTTCATAGAACCAAATCTGAAAAATTATTTTTTGAAATAGAAAAATAATTTTTATTTCCTGTCTCAAAGTGTTATGATAGAGGTTCTCAACCTTTTGTCCATGTACCACTGAGTTTTTATTACATTATCTTGGCGATGTAATTGTTATGCAAAAACTTTTATTGAATGTCCAAAATAATTGTAAAACGGCATCCTTTTAAATATTTCCTTTATTTTGATACATATATATGTAATGATATTTTAACTTTAATTTCAATTTAATTAATTTCCAAGCTTTTATCTTAATTTAGCTCATAATAAGCTCATTCTCTTATTTCGCGATCCAATTCCACTGTCTCTACTTAATTAATTCAAGAGAAGCTTTGTTAAACTGCTGAATCAGCTAAAACTAACTTCCCCACACTACGCGTGAAGAGATAAAATACCGCTGATCAGGCAAATTCTTTTTTAAAATCTCCCTGTGTTTCCCCTACCTTGTTCACGTGTGTAACGAATATCCCTATCGAAATCTCATAATACATTAGCACTGTGAAGAAATATTTTTCCTATCAAAATCATAGGTTATATAAGACCAGGGATAAAATATCCAAGAGCTTTGTCCTCATTCTTTTTCTGTGTCGTCCTGCGTGCTCATCGCTTGTATATATGCCTGCTTCTTCAAAATGAAATAAAACGACATCACAAAATTAAAAGTATCTTCACTGTCTTCAAAGTGCATTCTGCTTCACATAAAATAATGTTATATATATATATATATATATATATATATATATATATATATATATATATATATATATATATATATATATATATATATATATATATATATATATATATATATATATATATTACGTCTGTCACTTTTTACGTTTTGACACTTCTTATCTTTTAGTCTGTAGCAGTCTACACTATAGCGGCATCTCTATAGCAGACAACGCAATTCAAACAGAAAGTCTGTTTTCAGTCAATTCATACCACTCAATTCTTATGAATGATTTCAAGAAGATAATTTGGAATTGAAAAAAAAAAAGATATGAGTGCATTTCTGACAATACGATTAAATTTTTAATGCCTCTTAACACATTGAAAATAGAATTTCACAAGTATGCAGCCTTATTTTTAAATTCAAAATAATTATACTATACGATAGCAACTTGAACGTATGCTTGGAACTAATGAATATAATTCAATAAATCGAAAACGGCTATAATGGAACACCCATTTATCTCATTAATTTTAATCCACAACAAAACTTGATATTTATGACTCAAGTATTATTATTAACTTTTAAATGTGATATGTCGTTTATTTATATTTCAATATAACGTAAAAGTTTGGTCACTGATTTAATTTAATAATATAAACTTAAAATATTTTATTCTTTGATTATAAACATAGAATGTAATATCCATTGATACGTAATTGAAAAAAAAAAGTTATATATTTTTTATTCTTATTTATGTTTTACAAAGTTTAAAAAAGATTATGAATATTTACCCAGTGGTATTATGAACTGTTAAATACCAAAAATACAAACCGAAAAATGAAATAACGTTTCATTTTTCAAAACTTTCCATTTCATTTTTTTTATTATTTCCTTTTTCAAATACAATATTGTTAACGCAATGTAAAATAAAATATAATTTGAAATATTGTTTAAGTATCCCCAAAGCACAAAAGTTACTATCGATTTAAGATGACACATTATTCTTTGTTTCCATTTCATTTTGAATGTGCTAATTTTTCTGACTATATTTATTTACTGTAGAATCTTTTTCATTTGGTAATAAAATGCCCTCAATGATACCTGAAAAAGTACATTTACTTTATATTTAAATATATGTTTCTATAACTTAACTGTTTATATTGATGAAGCCAGCAGTAGTTATTGGAGTGTTTAATATCGTTGATTTTAATTTTCTATTTATTGGCCTTAATTAAATAAAGGAAATAGAAAATTGTAAAACTATGTAATTGTAAAATTAGAACTGACGTACTTAAATACTGTCCAGTAAATCTTACGAAATTTTGCATATATATATATATATGCGCATAAATCAAATTAAATGCCGAGTGAACAAGAATAAGAAATAGCAAGGGGTTGGGTGTCGAAGAGATTGCAAACTTTTTTTTTACACTTACTTATTAAAAAGAAACGTGCTCTTCTGCGTGCTCATCAAAATCCCCATTATCAATATATTGTTTCTTTTTGAAGTTCGCAATTTTAAGCAGTTCTTTCCCCCTTATGTTTATAATACATGTGAAAAATACATTAAAACTGACTTAACAATTCTTTTTAAAATAATGTCGTTATATCTCTAAGTGGAATTTTGCTTTTATCAATCATGAGCGAGACTTCAATTAGCATAAATAATGATTTAAAATTCTACAATAATATATTGCTTAAGTTTTTAAAGAATAAGAATCAAGCCAGGAAATTAAATTAAAAGGACATGAAAAAATATTTGAAAAAAATTGCACTTTTGTTTAGATGCATATATATTTAAATCTCGCATAGAATACACTCGTAATTGAATAAAAGCAGCTGAATGGATGTCACACTTTACTCTATCCATCATATCCCCCATTAGTGAATAGTGAATAGTTGCATTAGTGAATAGTGAAAACGCTTCGCTCTAGATTTTGGCATATTTTAAACACGAAGATATCTCAATCATTTAAAAGATGACATCAAAAGAATGATATAATCACGCGTTCTTGTTACAAAATTAAAATAAATTAGAAACTCAAATTCCCCCTCCCCTAAAATTTATTTCCGTATTCTATTACATTTAAAAACATGGTACAGAGCCAATATTAAATTTTTGGTACTATAATTCAATAGATTTTATAATCTATTTAATTCTGTCAAATCGTTAGTGGCCAATGTAATGGCTGATGATGTAGCTTGAGTACTAGACCGTAATGATGGAAGTCTAACCCTGTTTTCTTTCCACTTCCTTAAAAAAAGGTCTACAGATGATTTCTTTCTCTCATCTAGAGTTAGCAAGGTAGATTTAGGTATTTTCTGATTACAGGAAAATCTTTTAATCCTTCTTTACAATAGAATAATTCTTCATCATAAACTGAACTTGACAAAGAGAGTGATAATAGACCTTACTTCAATGAGCGTCGTTTTGAATTCATCGCATTACTTTAGGCTACTACAGAGTGGAGATATGAATCTTGATGATGACCATCAAGAACTGACCATTATCTATATCAGCAAATAGCAATTATTCAAAATTATTAGCTTATCTAAATTCACCTAGAATATAATTTCAGACAAGGAAGTTTATATTCGGCACTAAATTTGGTGTGGTCTAATGACCGAGCTTTCTAAATTAGCTGTAATTTGTCAATTTTAACGAAGTTAGGGTCTCTGATTCAGTATTAGAAGTTTGCGTTTCACATCTTTCGGGACGATGCGTAAATGTGATCTTCTAGGAAACTACGTCTTCTTCAGTCTGATCAGTCTTAAGTATACTAATTGCTTACTTTATCAAAAAATAATTCGACGATCTAGTTCATCGTTGGTACGCTAAGACATAAGATAGACCTTAAAAAATTCTTGAAGATTCACATTGGCAAAATAAAATAAGCAGAAAAATAGCAATAACCTTGACTAGTGAGTTCTGGTTCGTGCAAATATATGAATACAATACAAGGTACTAGTTCATAAAAATATTTATACATCTAATACTTTTCGTAAATTTTTAGATTCTTCAACTTGTCTAAATGTATTCATTATCATTTTGTCGTTTCAGTATTTAGTAGTATAAAAACAAAATAAAATATTTAGAAATCAATCATTTCAGTAATGTATTCCCACTGATATTTTAGAAAAAAGTTAAGAAATTATTATTATTCAAATAAATATTTCAGTACCAAATTAAAGACAAAGTGCACCCCAAAATAAAGACAAAGTGCAAGAATGCAGAAAATACAAAACAACGCTCAGAAACAAAGACAGCTTTGAGCTATTAATACAGTTCTTCTTATGTCCAGAGTTTTTCGGTCGATATTATGCTCACTTTTCGACGAGGATGTTACTTATTTCTCTATCCGTAATCTAAAAGAGACAGATAAATCCAACGGTTGCACAGTCACTTGATGATTACTTGAAAAGTATCAGATAAATTGGTTTAAAGAGGATCTTGACATCAGCGTAATTCTGATGAATATGTTCATGGATTCAGAAAAGCAACTTTTTATTAAATATATATTATAAGAGAATAATTACATTTAATAATAAAGATAAACATCTTGGTTAAGTTTTAACTTAATATTATATAGCTATTTCATATTTAAATGATACGAATTATGTGTTTTGTTATTTTTTTTTTTTTTTTTTAGTAAAGAAATGCTTTAAATAATTTTTTTTGAAATGCAAAAATCTTCTGCAAATGAGTTTAAAATAAAAATAATGAAAAGGCAAAAATGTTAGAATGGCCTTACTGAAAAGTCTAAAATAATATTTCAAAACTTTGTTTAAATCAATTTATTTTTAAAAAAATTTCATTACAGTTTCTAAATGATTTTTTGAAAAAACTATTTGAATTTAAATGTATTTAAGCTGCAATGAGTATTCCGTTCAGTTTATTTTGTAATTTTCGGCCTATGCTGAAAATTAATTTCATAATTCGGCATTCAGTTGAGAATAAAGATGAAAAAAATTTGATTTATAAGTTCTTTATTTTATTTGAAAGAACTGCATCCAATTTTTAATTAAACTGAAATTTTATTTGTGTTATAAAATATGACATACTTAATATTTTAACAATATTAATAATCCATCAAAATTAGATGCATAATTTGCTATAAAACACATCTTCTTGGGCAATTGCATTGCATTCCGGAATAGAAGCGCCCAAGAGGAAAATAGAATAACTGAGCTATTATTAGATCTTCATTATTTAAAAACGATTTTTCAAAAATATGTTTCATAAAATCATTACAAATATCACTTTCTGTATATTGTTTATCGTGCATATTAAGCTTATTTGTGGGTTCATTCTTCGAAAATGCTTTCTTTGACAAATAATAGTGGATTCACATTTAAATTGTTTCTAGCACCTTTAATAAATATTTAAACTTCATTATCCATTCATTTTTACATCATTCAAATATAGTTATTTTTGTATTCAGCACTAAATAGGGCCAAAATTCAGAAGTATTATGTAGAGAAATTCAGAAATAGCGTGTATAAATACATAGTATATAATAATTTTCTGAAAGCTCACATCTGCATAGCGCAACGTGTACGTGATGCTGACATTTATTAAAATGAATAGATTATCGGGAAATGAGTTGTTAAGAGTATTGACATATTTTATTATTACTGATACAAACAACTATAAAACATTTCACATTTGTGTGTTCTTCAGTCTCGAGCAGACGGATATGAGAAATTAATAAAATAATTTCTATCGCCGAAAATAAGAAACAAGCCAAATAAAAGTTTTTAGAAAGAATTTAATTTGCCCGTAAAATTTCATTCAATCTAACGGCATCAAATTTATAAAGAAAGTGTTCCATTTGGCAATAATTTATTTATTATTTGGATTAACAAACCTTTTCTTTAAGAGCCTTTCTCTTAAAATTGGTTTTCATAAGCGTTAAAACGCACTAAATAAACCGAAAGCAAAGAGCTGGGAAGATAACCCTATAGCCTTTTATTAAGGAATATTTTAATTTAAAACAGGTCATTTTTCCTAACATTTTAACAACCATTTCTATATACATCATTTTATATTTATTTAATATTAAAATAAATATTTTAAAATCATATTCAATTTAAGTATCAAAAGGTATTATTATATATTAAACTATGTATTAAACTACAATAGCATCAGTCGAAATAGTTTTGACAATATCCCACTCAACACCCACACATACATTGTAAAATTTAGTTTTCGCTCTAGGAAAAATGAAAATTTTGTTGTAAGTAAAAGTGTTTTCTTGTTCTACTCATAGCTGAAATGTATAGCATTTCTGTATATTCATTTAATTCTAACACATAAGATCTCGTAGTTCATTTCACGTAAAAAAGTTTGCAATTCGCAACAAATCAATACGAAGATATTTTTTGAACTGCATTATTTCTGTGTGTCATGTAAAAAATGTCATTTTCAATCCATTCAATTTTGTTTAAAATTATTGTTTAATACATTTACTGAACAATCTAATAAGCATACCTAGATAAAAAAAAGTACAAACACAATTTTATATTAAGTTGTTTGGGGATGAAGTTGCAAATGTTTGTCTCATTTTGGCATCTTCTTTTAGAATCGTAATGCACAAGATTAAAATTTTATGAAGAGATTTTTTATGACTGTTCTACAAATCTATTATTTAGGAAAGGGAATAGTTGAAACGAAAGTAAAAATTCTTGCTACATGATCAACAGCCCAAATAAAAAGCACTGTCTGTAAAAGAACCTGGAATGTCAGAAAGTGAAATATACATAAAAAAAATGTCGATATATGCTTTAAAGAAATTTTTGCTACCTACGAAAATTTTCTCAGACTACTTTTGAACATCATTTCTGCCTTAAAGAGGATGCTTTCATTGGTCTTCTTTTGGGGTACCTCCAGTAAGGATAACCACTGTCACTTGGAAGATAATGATTCTGAAACTCTAAGGGTGATCTTCTTCATCTCTTCAGAATTGAAATATTGGATCTGTCTACGAAAGGAAGGCATTCAGATCCATCAAAGCATCAAACAATATTTTAAAAAATCCAAGATTGTCTCTCAAAAATAGATCCGTCTCAAAATCTCTAAGACCAGAATATGGAATAGAGAAACCACATGCACTGTTGCCAAGGTTTGCTTTAGTTAATTCTTGGCAAGATCTAAAGAGGAGTTTCTGAATTTGGAATGTCGCCTGTATTAAATCGCTTTCGTAACTACAATTGCATTAAATATTTGATCTGTGAAATTAGCAAATTATCGTATAGCGATGTAAATGTGTTTCATGATAACATTTTTTGCAAAAAGCCTGCTATTCAGGTCGAGAACAAGTATTTAGATATCAACATTAAATATTTTAAAAATAGACAGTTAGTCCTTACATTTTTAAAAAATAAAAAACAAAATATTATATATTATTTAGATGAAATTTCTTTGGCTGCAATTTACCATAATAATTCTATTAAAACAATTTGAAAGAATAGGATTCAATTTTTTTTCTTGTTATTGTTACTCAAAATTTTATCAGATTGGATTAATAATTACTGACTATAATAGGTTGCTTAAATCAATGGGACTGTTATACTGTAGTAGAGACATAATGCTGGCGTCCTGACATGAGGTAACACGTCTTCCCCGTGATCTGGGCGTCCTGTGTTAGAGTCCCTGTTTGGGCATGGTTGTTCTTCCGTTGTTCTATATGTGAGATGTGTGAATGTTCCTCCCTGTAAAAAGGGGTTGTGCAAGCGAATGAGTGATGCGTGAGTAGCAAAGTCGTACTCTTGTCCCTAGTTGGCGCCACTAAAAAAACAAGAGACGCTCCCCCACCGGCTTAAATCGCTGTCTTCGTAACAGCGGGCTTGTCCATGGCAAGTGCCATAAGAAACAACAACAGAGACATAATTAAGAAAGCGATTACAAGTACTAGTTGTCTTTATAAATAAGCGATAAAATAAAACAAAAACAATGTATATAAACAAAATAAAAATGAAAGGTTATCAAACAAATTTTAATTCAGAAAGGACAAAAATAAGGCTACATGCTTTTGCAGCTCAAATTAAAAAGAAAAAACGAAATATGGCATAAAAAATCATTGCTAGCTTATGTGAATTTCAGAATGGAAGTGGTTTTGATTGAATTGCGTTTCAAGAAAACAATGTCAAATTTAGGGAACAAGTAATCTAACTTAGGAAACCAGTTTCCTTATTTGAACTGATGACCCAATTTGTTTATGTTATTTTATAAAGTGAAATTCTTATAAAGTTAAATATATTGTTTCGATAACAAATATACTTCTAAAAAATCTACTTATTTCAGTAAAATTACTTTATTAACAATGTATATAAGTATATTCAATATTAAGAATTCTGGAGCTCCGAAAATGTATTGAATGTTGAGATAATCAGAAAATTACGTCGACAAAATCCAAATAACAGCCGGCGCACACATGCCTGCTCTATCTCAGACTTATTGCTTCACAGCAATATTTGCCTGTATAGTATCGACACCAAATAACAGTCCTTTTTTACTCCGTCACAATAAATCCTTTGATGCTGAAAGTAACGACGTTTGAAATGCAATAAAAAATTTCGAATGTAAGCAGTTACCTTCATTAGTTTAGTTAGATATTGGACTCTATAAAGTACTTTTGTGAATTATTCACCAACAGTTACGACACTTTTTAAGCATATGCATTAAAAAGCAAATGCACCAGATATCTTTAAAAACGAAATATGTTATTTTTTTTAAAAAAATTAAAGAATATAATTTATTTAAATTTTAAAATATTATAGGTGATTTGTTACTATTTTAATTTTTTTCTAATTATTCCATATAAATTTATTTAGAGCAAAACTGTGTGTAAGTTTGTAATTCCAATTAAAAGTTTATTTTTTAGAAATACATTTATGCAGAAGGCACGGCATTTTCCTAAGAATTTTGTGTTTTTCTAAACTAAAATTGACTTTTAATTATCTAAAAATATCTCGAAACATAAAATTTATATCCAGATTTCTTTGAAGTTTAATCTAAATCTTTATTACCAGTTTTATTTAATTTTCTCAAAGATGGAGACATTTTGAGCATTTCAAAGGTATTTAAATTTAATTAGAAAATAACTCTGAGAAAAACTATTAAAATGTACTTTTTTCTCTGAATCCTTCAAATATTCATTTAATCGAAGATATGTTTTATGACGCTATTTTAATTGAATATAAATATTATTTTGGTATTAGAAGAATAAAAAGATTTCATAATTTCGTCCATTTTTCACTATTCTCTTAATATCAAATTAAAGAAGAATGTTGCAAGCAATATTTTTAATCAATTTTAAAGTAATATATTTTTGAAAGAACATATTTTTCATGAAAGATTTCGCTTAAATATTTACTTCTTACCAAAAAAACAGAGAGAGAGAGAGAGAGACACTGATTGAGTACAAATAAATTTTAATGAATTGTTTTCAAGAATATTTGAAGCCGACTTCCTGCTGTTTAAACGATGCTTTTCCATTTGCAGTGAGAAATGATGCATTCGCCCACAAAAATCACACAAAAACTAAATTTAAAAAAGATCACAGATTTCAACGAGAACCATTGTTTAGTAGCTGAAATTCAAATATCAAATTTATACTATATTTATTAAGATTCATTAGATATAATATCAAATTTGATACAATATTTGTAAGTGTTAAAAGAAATAACTATACTGTATTAAGAATATACTACACTGTACTAATAGTTTTAATGGGACTACAGTATTCTAAAATATCCATATCATTCTTGTAAAACTTAAACAACACCATTTATATAATGTAGTTACCATTATATAAATATTACCATTCGAATGTTAACATCTGTATGAAACTATGTATTTCAAACTCAAGCTAAAGACGATTAACGAGGGAGATATTCGATTACGATTTTGCAAAAGCAGCAATTGGTGATGCGGCAACAAGTATTATAGTACATAGTGATATATATATATATATATATATATATCAGAACAAACTACCCAAATTCATGATTTCTTGAACTAAGAAAACGTTGTGAATTAAGCCATTAAAGCCAATACGCAACGAGGAGAATGAAATCTCAATTTCAACGTAAAATAATTTCGTTAACAGGATATCGTAGATGGTTCCTGATTGAATAATATGAGCCATTTATTTTGAAAATGGGGCAAATCTATTTATTGTTTTTGCGAGATATTTAAAGGTTTGCATGTCAATAAATTTAAAAATACTGGTAAGTATTAATGGATATGTTTATATATATATATATATATATATATATATATATATATATATATATATATATATATATATATATATATATATATTGTGGTATCAGATAATGTAAGTTTATAATCCAATAGTGTTTACAGTTCTGACTAAAAACATAAAAAAATTTATTATAACTAAATGAACTTGCCTCACTTTCAAAATTAATGAATTATTGTAAACGTTCATTTGATTGGGATATATTCTGGTTGCATCAGCCTTTTTTTTAATAATAAAAACAAAATAATATTCAAATATTTATAAATATTTAATCATTTGATAAAAAGTGAAACAAAACAAAGAATATTTTTGTAGAAAGAATATTTTGTATTTCAGTTTTATTAAAAATTTCAATGAAATTATACATTTGCAGTTCATACGTAGGTATAATTAAATTGAATTTTATTAACATTTTAAAACATCATGACATCGACATTTGAAAATCATCATGATAAACAGGAGGTATATATGGTAATGAATCCATCATGTCCTTGCATTTTTCAGATGCAATAGATCTCCTTTTTTCATACATAAAAGATAATTTTATATTTCTGAAATTACTTGGTCTTCCTCATTCGCAAATCGATAATTTTAAATTCAGCGTCTCGTTCTATCGAAGTTTTGTAGAACATTTTGTATGGTGCATCGCTTTTAAATCTGATCCAGCATATAGTTAAACATTTCACGGTTTCTCCATCGGTATTTTTATTTCTTTTTAAAACCGCTTTCTAAAGAGGTTGGGTTGAAAATAAATATCCACATTTCATTTCACGTATTAAACATTTATTACATTTTAGACAATTTCGTATTACTTTATAGTAATCCTGGGGAATATACAAGGAACTGGTTTTCCGGATTGCCAGTTCTACCACTCCAAAATCACGATAGTTCGGTAAAATTGAATGTCCGGACAACAAAGATTTGTGATCAATGATATTTATTTCATTTTCACTGGACTGAATAATCGGTGTTGGAAGTAAACACATTATTATCGAAACACAAAATTAAAATATGTTTTTTATTATTTATGAAATACTATACAACCACCGATTTACATCATCAAAGACAGATAGATAGAAACACCCTAGATTTCAGACATGATATCAAACGGCCACATTTGCTTCACTATACAGCAACCGGAGCTAAATTTTGCCGTAATATATTCGGTCAAAAATAATTTCAATCTAAGATGGACTTGCACCACTTTCAAAATAAACAGATTTTCAATACTGTTAAGAATGAAACTTCCATCTCCAAAATACTAAAATCTATTTTTTTTTACTTTTAAATTGTTTACGCATAAAAAGATCATAATGAGTTTTATCTACAACTACCATTATCTCTAATTTTTTTTTTTAAATGGACTTTCAAAATAAAAGAATCATATGAATGTATTTTAAAATCATCTTTCATTTGTTCCCCCCCCCCCAATAAACATTTTCCAGCACAAGTGGTATTTAGAAAAGGAAAAAAGAATTATTCTTTTAAGCTTGTAGCAAGATGAGATTAATAACTACAAATGTTAACCTTTTAATAAAAGCGACAATAATTTTGTATTTTTAAGCATTAACTCTGTACGAATGCTTAAGAATTATTAAGATATGTTTCAAGAACAACTTCCAGCGAAAAAAAAATTTATAATATCCATTAAACTTTATTCTTTTATTTAAATAGGTCGTCATATTTTTAGAATTAATATTCATTGCACTGTCATGGTATGATCGCTCACATAAATCTTTAAATTATCGCCGCTTTCGAACATGTCGCCTTTATATTATTTTTAAACAAATGCGCTTTATAATTTTGCTTAGTTTCTCAGTATGCACAGAATAAGCTAGGGTTTAAATAGAACGCAAATCAAACTATTTCCTAATACAATTTGTTTTCCACTGTCATCGTTCATTAAATGGTAGATCTAGTTAGACTTTTCACAAACAAATGTTTAAAACTTTTACTTTCAAATATTAATTTTAGGAGAGTAGGAAAAATTCATGAATATTGGCATACTGTCATTGCTTTAAGACACAATTTGAAATTTAAATGTCAAAAGCTAGTACTCATGAGTTAACGAATATTGATGTATTGTTTTTACATTGTCGTTGCTTTCATATGTGCTTACGAAATTTAAACGTCTAAAACTTGAGTTGACATAATTCCTATGAGTTGCAAGTTTCTAATTTTTCTAATCATTCTATCTCAAAATTCCTCCTTTTCTGTCAAAGCGCCTGTTTTTCAAAGTTAGGATAATTTGTGCAGTCTCTTAATATCTCTTTGAAGAAATGCTCACTTGAAGTGTCCCAAGCATAACGTTGATATTTGCAAACACATTTATTCCGAGATGAAAATAGGATCAGCGGTGTTTTTCAGATGTTATGTGGAAATAAAAACTGTAAAAGCGGAGTGAAAATTATCCTACAGTACTCATTGAATTTAAGGGAATGTTACAAGTATGCTAACAAAGGCAGTGATTAATGTTCTTTACCTAAAAATCATTGATTTTTAAAAATTAAATGCAATGGAGTCA
Organism: Argiope bruennichi; assembly: GCF_947563725.1. Classification (NCBI taxonomy): domain Eukaryota; kingdom Metazoa; phylum Arthropoda; class Arachnida; order Araneae; family Araneidae; genus Argiope; species Argiope bruennichi. The sequence goes on along the minus strand of NC_079154.1, from coordinate 135,706,942 downwards.
ATTCTTTAGTTAGAATACATCACACCACAAAAGTTTGAACAATGGAATCTTCCAACAATGATATCAAACACAACTTTAGCACAATAAAAATTATCTTTCAGTAGATTTATAACATTTTTTTAAAACGACATATCAAAATAGATTTAGAGAAAGTTTCAATACAGAACACTTTCATGCGAGTTTTTAAGAAACATAAATATAACAAGCGTCTCTTTAGAACTTTCTCACATACTCTCTCCAATTAAGGTCAATTTATGTTTTAGACGGGTTTCCCCCCAACCATTTGAAACCAAAATTTAGTGCAAAATTATAGCCATAAAATTACATAGCAAATTTGATACTGCGTTTTTCAGTTGTCTCATTTACATGCTTTTCAATGTGCAATTCCTTTGTTGGATTTGACCTAAAATTCAATAGGAATCTACAATATAGATGTTAAATCTGTGTATTTCATTCCATCCTTCTAGCTCTCTTCGTTCTGTACTAGTCGTGTCTACTTATATTCAAACAGCCGGATGGAAAGAATTGATCTTAATAAATAAAGCTTAAAATCGGTAAAATTCGGAGATTCCATAAAATTTCGAATTCGAAAATTTTGGCGATAGAAGTAGTCAAAAGTACAATCGATCAAAGCAACAACACTCTCATTAGCATAATACCCCTATAATTTATAGCTATATATACTTCTTATAATTTATAGCACTTTTTAGAATAATCTTATAAAAATATTTTTACTGGAAAAAAGTTTACTACCATCATTAAGAAGAATTTGTCTTCTTAAAAACATCGTCAGAACTCACTGAGTTTGTCTGATGTTTTGAACCCTTTGTGGCACCCTACAGCAATAATTAAATCAACGAGATTTCTTTGGGGCAGAAAGTTATCCGTACCAAAACTATTCATTACACTCCTTCTCATGTTATGGTGAATTAAACCATTAGCTTTCAGTCGCTAATCATTGATTTTTTTGTCATTTTTTATGCTTATGCTCAAATTATAAATGAACATTCCTCGAAATGAACCTGTATAAATCAAGACTTTTTATGCGATCTCTATATCTATGTTAGTCTTTCATTAATTTGGGGATTTTTGTTAGTTTTCTATGCTTTTCTGAGAGACAAGAAAGAAAGAATACACGTTTTATGTCCGATAAGTCTTAAAATCTGCGTTAGTGAATATTTTATACCATTTCCAACTTCATCTACATTGATTCATTTCCACACATTTAAATGTCAGACATCCTTTTAAGCTTTGAAATCATCTAATAAACCGTTCAGATTATCGCAATTTTTTTACGGAGGAATTGAACTTTTTTCCTCTCTGTTTTCCCTACTCCTTTATTCGTCCTGCGGGGAACTCAAATAAGAGGCTGAGAAGGTCCCAAAATAGCGATTGGTTCTCGTCGCACAGAAATGGTATGGAGTGACTATCACTTACTGTTGACAGTACATGCCTCTTTCGAGAAGTGTTATATTGTGTCCGGTGAAGGTGGTAAGCACGAATTTGGAACTTGTTTACAAACTTTACATTATTACAAAATTCTTCTAACTTGTAAAAATTGAAAAACACAAATGTAGTCACTTTGAACACAAAAAGGTTTCGAATACATCTGTGAAGATCTGATTTGAGGCAGTTTACACGGATGAATTAGATTCACGTTTATCTTTTCCTTTTTTGATTTCACTGCTCTTCGAAGCCCTTTTGTATTTTACTTTCCTTCAGTATCTATGTCAGGGTGATGGTCCCAACAAACAATGCTTAAGTAAATTCGTTTTTTGAAACTGTATTCTTTGTCCAGTGATAAAATGGTTCTGTCGAGATGTTCTGTTATCCAACTTGTTTGTGAACCGATTATCTATTCATGTGTAAAACAAATAGAAATTTTAAAAATATTTTTGGTTAATAAGCGGATATAATTTCTTAGCATTATTCATTCAGCAAAACTTTTCTTCCAAATGTTGAACGTTAATTGCTAAATACTTTTATCTCTATACTATTCTCATTCGCAGTAACTTTCTTCCCAATTTTAAACATTAATTAATAAATAAATTGTTCTTTACGATAATAGCATTTGAAATTTTGGAAGAAAATAAATATTTAATAAATTTTCTTTATGGCTCAGTTTGAAACAATTTTTATTATTCTATTATTCAAGCATTAAAATGGAATGAAAACAATTCATTAATAGATGAAAGGCTGTCTAATAGAAATCCGTATATATATTTAATACTTATTCCGAATATATTTCAAAATGGTTTAAATTTTTCATTTTAACAATTTTAAAGTAAATATTTTATCTGAATGGTCTAGACAATCTTCCAAAGATCGTTCTCTGCGCTATCTAAATAACATTTGTACATGTTGAGATAATTCATTAAAATTTAAATACAGACAAAGGAATTATGAAGAGAATATCAAAAATGCCATATTTTTAAAAAGTATAAATATGGCATACATATTAAACTTTCAGAAAAATTGCGGTGACTATTACTAAGCGCAGACTCTATATTTTAGAAAGACATAAAATGTACCATTTCGCATATAGCTTCTGCTTATAAACGACTAAAATTTTAATAAAGAGTATCATTTTATTTAAGGAGCTTTCCAACACTTGAATTCTCTTTTTTAGTATTATTGAATCGCTTGTGCATGGTCGTGTTTTCAGACGATGATAATTTTTCGATCATGCTTCGTATAAGAGGAAATTGTCAGATAATCCGGATAAGATTTATATTTCAGATCGGTAGGATCAGATAGGATTTATATTTATATGTCAGATTAAATGTTTCTGTAGGAAACAATAGACTGAAGGATTATATTTATTTTTTACTTCAATTTTAAAAAACAACAACCAATGATTTAAAATATAGTTATAAAATCTAAAAAAAAATTATTTTTAACCAACTTAATAAATATTTACAATAATTTACAATATTTCATAATTATGGTTCAGAAATGTATACAGTGTTTTGTGAAATACGATTTTAAACAAACGAAGTACTGTAAATCATATTTAAAAAATTAACTTTACATATTACATATTTTTTTAAATATAATGATTGGGTCTAATCTGTAAGCAGAAAGAGCACATCAAGCATAGAATACACCCACTAATATAAATCATCCCTAGATACAGTTTCATAAATATTAATTCAATATTCCATACAAAATAATTTACAAGAATATTCAAATTCAATTCTTTCCATTTTAGAATGTCTTCAATAGTAAATAATTTAAAATAACATTAATAATTTATGGAATATCGTATTACAATTTTGCTATATTTATATCTAAATATATTTAAACTTATGTAATACGATGAAGCTATTCAACTTTATGACTAACATTTCCTTTCAACTTTTATTCTAGAAGCATAGTTCTTTGAAATTTAAGTTAAAAGTTGCATTTTTTAAAAACTTTACAAATGAATTTAAAATTTAACTAATTATTGGTATTTCGAGGCAAAAAAGTGTTGTTATCTAATTCTATATTAATTAATTTATAAAATCTTTGACGAATTTAAATGTTCTCCATAAAACTTCAACTATATTTTATGAATGTGTGCTGGCTAGTATTTAAAATATAGCTAGTATAACTTTTAGATATAACTAATATAGCTTTTAATATAGCTAGTATTTAAAAATAGTAGTGAAACCCTGAGCAATGCGGACTGTTTCTGGTTTGTGGAAGTTTAAGATAATTTAAGTGCATTATTTATAGAAAGGAAATGAAATGAATACATGTAAAATAAATTTGAAATATGAAGAGCACCAGGAGAACCACATATTCCTTTTTATTATTAATGAAGATAGAAAAAAAAGACAATATCTTGAAAATATTTTTAAAAATAAACGAAGAGTGAAATCTCAGTTTTTCAGAATTCAATACTCATAAAAGGACTGTTTCACACAATTTAATTTGCAACTAAACATAACCTAATATTATGAAAAAATAAGGGTGTTTCCAGCGAAATGCTTGTGAAATTAAATTAAATTTATTTATTTAAAATTTTTTTAAAAATTACGTTATTTTGATGAAAACGCTAAGAATCAAAAAGTTTCACATATATTTAAAAAGTTAAAATAGTATAATTTCTAATTTTTTATACCAATTTGTCAATCACTTAAATAGTAGCTGCAGTTTTATACTCATTTTTTTAAATTAAAGAAATTAGAACATCATTTTTTTTTCTAATTTTTAGTAACGGAAAAAAAAGTTTGGAAATGATTAAAACTTAAAAATCATTAGTAAATTATTTATACTTTTATATACACCAAGAACAAGTTCTATTAAAAATTATTTTTTTTTGTGATATTACTGTTATAGAGAAATAATTTGAATTATATAATCATTATTATTTATTACTCGTGGGACTTTAATTCTATCCTAATATAAAATGTTATCCTTTTACAATTCCATAAAGTATCAAAATACCACTTCACTAATGAAATTACCGATACTTCAAAGTTGAATGGATGATTGAGATTTTGATCTCAATCATCCATTCAACCATGATCTGAATCATGGGTTTTAAGTGTTGAATATCTTTGCAAAAGGAATATTTCATTATCCAGAGACATTACGGAAGGTCCTCAGAAATTAGAAAAGGCGTTTCAGCTGAAACTGTTGGACGTGATCTTCATTACACATGATTTCACGGCTGTATTTTAAGAAGAAAGTCATTCATTAGTTAGGTCAATAGATAGAAAAAAAAGACTTCCTTATGAAAGAAATCGTATTTTAAATCCGGAATCATTCTGGAACACTGTTTTGTTCTCCGATAAGAGCAAATTCAATCTGTGTAAAAACGACGAACGATATAAAGTGTGGTGGGAAGTTGGAAAAGAACTAGATCCTAGGAATACCGTAAAGACTATTAAGTATGCAGGTGGACCCGTCCTTGTTTGGGGCTGTATGGCAGTAGGAGGAGTAGGAGAACTTGTCTTTGTTGATGGTTTTATAGCTAGTATGGTATATCTTGATATCTTAAAGAATAAGTTACAAGGAAGCACCGACAAAGTAGAACTTGGGTCAAACTTCGTCTTCCAGCAAGACAACAACCCGAAACATACTGTGAAAAGAGTCAAGTTTTATTTGTTGTACCGCTACATGCAGCAACAACAGAAGCCACCCCAATATCCAGACTCAAGTATCATAGAAAATTTATGGGCTCAGTTGAAAAAATCTTTCCATAAACGTGATGTGTCCAGTAAAGAGGATCTAAAGAAAGTTTTAATAAAAGAGTGGGAAAAATTCGGTTAAAACAACAAAAAAGCTGATGGAATCCATGTCTAAAAAATTGCGAGCTGTGATCCAGGCAAAAGGATTTGAGACTAAATATTAATTTACTATTTTTATGGAAATTAATAAAGGTGTATATTCCATTTTGTGGTGCAGTCTTTTCCCTAAATGTTATATTTATTTATTGTTTTTTAAAAATAAATTCAGCTTCGCGATTCCTTTCCTTACTCATTGAAAGTGGAGGACAAATAATATTAACAGTAAACAAACGCGATTTTCTCGTAACAAAATGCAGCTTGTTAGGTAAAAACATACGTAACACGTTTAGGTGTATACTCAATTTTGTGACTCACTGTATATATTCAGAGATATACCTAATAATTCGAATATTTAAAATTCTATTTCAATATTTCTGGACTCAAATAATTAATTTGTATTAGAGAATTTATTTAAAAAAAAACGAGGGAAGAAATAATTGTTTCATTATTAAAAATACTGAATTTATTCCAGCGTAAATAGTTTCAACTACAGTTTGCAGTCAATTAATTGAAATTATTCATTCAATATTCATTTTTATGAAATAATATTGGCTTCAAGCGCTTTCCATCCCACATTAAAACTCAGAATGTTTAAAAAGATACGTTTCTCCGTTAACGCCAAAAAGAAATACAAGTCTGTTAAAAGTTAAAAATTCTTTGATAAAAAAAATAAGCAATGGGTTCTTACTTTAAACACTGTTTTAAAAAATCAATTTAGAAATATGCTAAATTTAATTATTATTATTGTTAGTTAACATTATTATTAGTTTATTAATTATTATTAATTTATTTAATGAGAAAACACAAATTTAGATAATTTTAAAGTTTGACATTCTGTTCTTTTATAAGCGATAAACCGGTTTCATCACATAGAGGTTTGATATATAGCTGGAAAAAATTTAATTTATGTCATTTCACCTAAGAAGTGTTGTTTTAAATTACAAAAATTATCTTCAGAATATTTCTTAAAATTCAACACAGCCAAAATTTTGCTTCAAAACATTTCTTCACAAAATTTTGGTAAGAATTATTGCAAAATAAAACTATCACACTGTAGCAGGAATAAAAATCGAAATTTAAATAATGTGATGATTTTATACATTATCATCCTTATCTTTATGAATCCATTTGAAATTCAGGCCTCTATTTTAAATTTTGAATATTTTTCTGAAATTCCTTTATACTCCTACATGAAATAATCCTTTAAAACTATTTTTTTAAGAAAGAAAGAAAATTTTCAATTGCCAAAAATATCCAAATATGTTTGAAGCAAATTATATTATTATGTAAAATTTTAATATACGTATATGTTTTAGGTATTTCCTATAAATTTTGTAAATTTCTTGAAGTTTCTCCGAATACTATCACTGAATTTAGTACTGATATTCTATTTACAATCAGTTGTTATCAAGTGTTATGCTTCTTTTACAGAATTTGCAAGTCGTCAGTGTGAAGTCGGCGGCCAGTGGGCGGGGCACCCTGAGAAAGAGAACGTGAATGGCTGGAGCAATTATTCCGATTGCTTCACGAAAGAGATAAAGCTTCTTCTGGATAAACTGTACACGAGTTCCGAATCGGATGTTCAGGTGAGAATCACATTCAATGTCTTTATATTGAATAAAGAAATCTCTCTCAGGAGCACCTCAAATATGGAGATGAGAAGCTTCCGGAATGATTGTAGGCACCTTTAGGACTGAACCTGAGTTCCCATCAAATTGTAACCACGGTCCAGTTATTCAGATTTTCGGGCCGGAGTAGTCATTTATGATAAGAACCGCAATAAAAAACCGAAAAAAATGCATCAGATACTAAAAAACAGAAAACAGAGAACCTTTGGAATCTGGCCATGTTGATAGTCAAATTATGCGTATCCCAAGGATCCTTGTGAGAATTCCACTAAACATTGAACATTTAGTTACATTCTAACCAAGATTAAACGACATGTATAAAAATATTGGTAGACAATCTAGCCAATTTTTTCTCCTGCACGAAATGTGAAAAGAAATTATTTTCTGAAAATTCTCGAAAAAATATAGAAGCTAATTTTATTTAAATTTGGGGGGGAAAAAATCATTTTTTTAACTTTGTTTCACACACACAAACAAAAACCATTTCTTATCATTTTATTAGATGAAAAAGTTTCCATGAGAACAATTGTCACATAACTGAAGTTAAATTGTTTTTAGGAAATCTCAGATTAGTTTCTATTAATACAGCTAATTTTTTATTGCAATTTCATTGGCTGTTACTGACGAAGCTAAGGACTCATAACGTTTAATGATAAGATATATACATATGCTATGGTAAATGTGATTAATCCAGCGATTATGTATAATTACCGGTGATTGTTCATAATCACCGCTAAACTTAACGAATAATCACCGGTTCAATCGCATGTACTGTAATAGATACATTTTTTGAGATAATACCTATGAAGTAACAGCATGTGATCCCTTTTAACTACTTTTCTGCGCTTTAATTACAATAATTTCTTCTTCTTTTTTGCTTCAATCGTGTGTTTGTTTACAAAGAATTACAAAAATTTTATTTATCTCATTATTTTGATACATTAATTTATATTTCTGTTTACAAAGTATTAGTCAATTTTTGAAGCACTTCATTTTTTATACCAATCGAAAGGTTAGCTGGAAAATAATTTTTTGCTCATTATTTATGAGGTTGAATATTTTCTTAAATCCTTTCTTTTTTTAAAAGGAAACAAAATTATGAGGTTTATTTACCGAAGTGAAGCGAAATGAATTATAAATATCTTTAATGAATTTTTGCTTCTAATTTGAAGGAATCGTTACATTATCTTTATGTCTTCTTGTTAAAATTTATTTATTTTATATTTCTTATTAATAAAAATATTATTTCTTGCGTTGCAAATAAGTAATAATTAATTTTCATTGGAAAATAATTAAAAATGTAATCTAATAATACGATAAAAACATGATTGCAGATTTCAATATTTTACTAAGATGTTCAGAGAGGGCATATTTCAAGCTGCGTAAATTTCGTTTTTAATCTGTGATGATAAAAAAAATGAATGTCGTAGAAAACGTTAAGTTGCTTGTCCAAAATATTAAAAAATTATATTTTTTCTTATTTTTCAGTTTTATATTTTCTAGTTCACAAGTATACCAAAAAATTAATTAGTGATAATTAAAGAATAAATGCATTATAATTGTTAGTCCTTTTTAATAAGAATTTATACAAAATCATTGAGAGATAAAAACTGATCCCGAGCCTACGATTCTTCGGTCTTAGAGTCAAGACTATAGCAAGATTAAATCAGTCTTTGCAAAAAATAAAATATATATATATATATATATATATATATATATATATATATATATATATATATATATATATATATATATATATATATATATATATATATATATATATATATATATATATATATATATATATTTAATATGTGAGGCTTTTGGCTTTACAATAATAACAACACGGGCAGTTTCAGTCTAACAGAAGCTTCTCATTTACAGTATGAGAAGCGTTTCGGTTTTAAAAGGTTAATATACAATTTGTTTGAAAATGCATAGTAATGATAGGAGAAACATTTTAAATATTATATCAATAACTTCAATGTAAAAATTTTTACATTCAAAGTGTACTTCAACAAGTTCTAAATTGCAATTATATTCATATACATTTCTCAATTAAAAATACATATCATATATAAAATTTCAAGAGAAAAGATTTTTACTGAAATTGTTTGACATTTGATAAATTAATAAAACAAATTCCATTACCATAATTATCACAGACTTATAGATTTAACTTTACTATTATCTTTTCATAATTATAACAAGTTCTTAATATGATAATCGATCCCTACTTGGGGAAAAAGAATCGTGAATACTTGAATGCGAGTTTGCAATAGAAGCAAACTCTTGTTTACCTAGTGGATAAAGAATGCGGTCGGTTCTAGTTGCCTTCACTCTCATACAAAAGAGCTTGGTTTGAGATCATTAAAACTACAACCTTAGCTCCCTAACTCCTGCTACAGCGATTGAATCCAATAATCATTCAATTCACCTAGGACACTTTAGCTGGGCGGGGGCAATTTTAAAGAAGTAAAAATGTTAAATAATTTATTCATTACCACCAAATTTTGGATCGATAGATTATACCATGGAATGTACTCTTACCAGGTTAAATTTTATATTAGACCTTAGGACACAAAAATATATTTCGTATTTTATTGGTTTGATGCATTAAAATTTGTTTTAATAGATAGAATGCCAATTTAAGGGAAATTGTTGAAAAGAAATTTAATCATATCTGAGTTAATTGTTTTCTTAAATTACTTTGGCCATTTGATTTCAGCAATTGAATGTTTTTAAAATAGGATTTTTAAAGAAGAAATTGCATGTGCTGCTCTCTTTACAAGTCATTGAAATATTGAATGAAAAGATATATCCATAGTATGAGCTCTTTTTTCTAGTCTTTCTTTATCAATAAACAATATAAGTATCAGAGGAGAAAATCATGTAAGGATGCTTGAGATTTCACAAAAATATGTATGATCTGCAAGCAGGAACATTAAAAGATCTCTTTTATTAAAATTTCAAATTTACTGATATCTTTCTTGCGAAATTCTTCAAATTTTCAAAATGAAATATTTAGGTTCAAATTTTAAAGTTAATTTTTTATATTTTTCAAATAAAACCTTGGGTTTGGGGAAACAGCTTTTAATCAAAATAATAGAAAAATTAAATTTTAAAGGGACATCAAAATAAATGAATCATAGCAATCAGAGTTGTTTCACACCTATCTGAATGAAGGAGAGTATATTTTATTCTCCTTTTGAATAAATCAAAGGAAATAATGTGCTTTGTAGTCAAAAAAGGGAATTGTTTATTAGAAATTAGAATCTCACTCGGAGTTTTCGAGCTTTGCTCGAATCTCAACATTTTAATTCTCTAAGGAAGTTTCTAGAGAATATTCTTCGGACACTCCGATGGAGAGTGCGTTCATTCTGCAAATCTTCGCTTTCTATCGACATTATTTTAACATATTTAGATGAATTGTAAAATAAAAGTTTATATACAGCATTTCAGTTTTGATAAAGAAAACTATTCGTGATTTTCCTTCATTTATGTCAAAATCTTTTATGTATATATTTTTGAAAAAAAAACGAGATTAATTTAGCACAAGCAAACGTCAGAGTGTGAAAACGAACATCTTAGATCGATTTTTAAAAAAAATTTAATTGGAGTTTTAAATAATAAATTAGGCAAGATTTTGAAAATTCCTTGATGCAAATTCTAGTTATACAAAATTAAGTTTTGATTTTGTACTTATGACTACTAATGAATTTACGAAAAAACATAATTGCAAGGTTTCATGACAGCTCTAAATGAGTATCATGAAATGCATCAACTAAAAAAGATTATAAAAATAATTTTTAGAAAAGTTTTTTCTATTAATGTACTTAAAAGTATAACATAATTTTTATTAAATATATGTAATTCGAAACCAAAACGTACAAATGTGAGATCTAAAAGCTATACGTTTTTCGGAAATCAAACCACATAAATTGTGATAAGACAGAAAATTCGAGAATTATAAAAATTTAAATATATTCTAAATATCACACTTCAGTGTTTATCGGAATTTTGCATTTTAATGTTTCTAATTTGATTTCCAGATTTTTATTGAGATAAATATTTCTTACTGTAACCAAGACTGATAAAAAAGAAGTTCTATGAAAAGAAAATCTTTCGGTTGTTAACCATGAACGTAAGTCGCAACAGAAACATTGGAGGAAATTTAGTATTAATTATCTGACCAAAATATTTTGTTGAAATTTTTCAATCCCTTCAAGCATCGACGTCCTATTCTCAGAGATGAGTTCCTGCCTTTATCGAGATATGCCTTTGTTGCTTGGAGAGTGAACCATTCTCTGTTTAAGAAGTTATTTTATACAGTCAAACGTCACATAACGGAAATATATCATAACGAGCAAAACAAAATTTGAAAAAGTGCTTTGCTTACCGAGCGTTGTTTCTCAGGACAAGGGCCAAGGAAACACTAGGACATCACATTACACATATTAGTCAGTGTTCAGCACTTATTTGAAAGTAGATTTTACATCTACATGGAAGAAGTAGAATTGTCGGACGACTCCAAGAGATGGAGCAAGTGCCTGTGGAACTTTAACGAAGATATTTTGTAGCTGGTCTAGTTTTTTGGGCTAGAGGTGAATAGCCACGACGTCGATGTACCGATGGCAGAACAATAGCCAGATTTATTGAAGAAATTATGGAGTTGCATTTTGTGTCAGAGCAAAAGGCTGCGAAGAAGATTTTGTCAGGTGAAGAAGGAATAATCAAGTAACGACCTTCATGTGAATAAGGGAACTCCTAAAAGCATGGAAAATTTCTGCATCGTATGCTGAGAAGCATCGCTCTAATAAGGCAGTATCTATGTATAATACAAATTCAATTAAGAGCCAATTATTTTCCTCAAGTTTTGTAGCGTAGCCATACACAAATGTGTTTAGACAATCTTCTTGAACCCATGCATTATAATAAGTTTGTTTGAGTATATTTTTGGGGGGAATTCAACCCACTGTACTATCTCACAGGGATTTTTATGGACAAAACGAATAAGATTATGGAATGAATTATGCTCTTTAAACGAGGTTCCATTGTATATAGAGAGAAGGAAGGAGCTGGTCATATTTAAACACATCAATTATTGGACGCCATTCAATTGTCACAGTTATTAATGCACACTCCTGAATAAAAGCGAACGAGTACTCATAGGAGAACGCATGCATACAATGATAACCAAATGAGCTGTAAGCAGCAGCAATTCTCCAGATCAGATTGTTTATTGGTGAAATATTGAACAAGGTGCAAGCCCCTTTTTTCCTCTTCTTTCTAGATTTAATTATTGATTGATAAATAATTTTTTACTACCCAATTTTAAATTGAGGAAAACATTGCTTTTTTTAAAAAGTTATAAGATAATAACTAGTTAAAATAAAATAAAAGTTTACACTTAATTAATCACAATGTATGTCATATCCCCTTTTATAAAATGATTTAACCACTTTCAAAACAAACTGTCTATATTACAGCCGTCTCATATTTTAAATTATTAGATGCACAATCAAAATATAATGAAAAATTTCATAATGAAAAAATTGATTTTGAATGAAGCTGTATATTGGTCAATAAAAAATTAAAACGATTCTTTCTTATTTTATAATCAATATAATTTCTTCCACTTTATGGAAAGTATCCTCTAAATGCTAAAAATAGAAGCATGCAAATTTATAAGCATCCGTTCATTCAAAATTTCGGTATAATAAGTTTATTTATTTTTATAAAGTTTAAAATAATATGCTAGCCCATAATATACAAGAGAAAAGATCCGGTTTTACGATTTATTATAATTCACCAAATAGAATTCTGAAATTTCTGCTATCTTGCGTCCGTAACAGACTGTGATACTGTTACGGACGCAGTTTCCTTTTCTGGAATTCCCTAATAGTTCTCTAAAAGCGCAGCTAATTGACAAGATAAAGTGACGATGATTAATGGTGCATTCGTTCTGGATATTACACGTAATGGCTGAGCATCGATCTAGTGTTGCTTTCAAGTAAATCAGACATGTTTACTCGTTGTTTCTGTGTTTAAACTGAATATTTTATGGAATAAAAAATAATCATAAATAATATTTTGTGGCTTGAAATATCAATTGTTTAATGAAACAAGGAGGTAAATTTATACTACGAAATTAAATGAAAAATCATGAATTTTTCGTAATATCATTTATTATTATTAATCTTCAAAACTACTACAATACAATCGGGATTTTGTTAACAGAAAATATTCTTAAGTAGTTATTGACCATAAATAATTTTCAATACAAAAATAAAGACAGCTTAGCATTTTTATATTAAAAAATTAGTAATATTGCATGAGAAAATAATTTAAACGTCCCGACACATTTTGACTTTATATTATAAAGCTACAAAACGAATGTTTGAAAATGAGATAAAATATTTGTGTGCATATACATAAATTTCATGTTATAAAAGGAGGTTGAATGTCCATATAATTGCCGCTATGTAATTTATAGTACTTGAATTTAATACCAGAAGCAGAAAAAATAAAAGCGAAAAAGGAATTTTAAATACAGGAACCCTCGTGACAGATGAATTTTTTTAAACTAGAAAAAAATGAATCGATATGGGAAAAGTTTAATTTTTTAATTACATTTCTTTATTTCGCATACTTTATAGTTCCAATTAATTAATGCTTCCATATACGCTTAACATTTCGTACATTTATATTTATTTTACCCATATGATATTTTATATAAAATTATTTTTTTATGAAAATTTCTAATTTTCTTAAATATTGACTTACTTCTCCTACATGAAACAAACTGATACTTTCTTACTTAAGAATCCAAAAAAAAATCAAGTTAAAAAAGCTTGAAACAATATATGTATGAAATAATCTTGATGATATATGGAATAATTTGAGTTAATATTCTATTATGATAAGCAAATTTCAACAAGAAATTTTTATTAAATCTGTACGTTTACTTATTAATATTTTTTAATTTCCCAAATATGTTGAATATTCACTTAACAATTCATTTGCTAATTCAACAGAATTAGATAGGAAATGAAGGCAAAAAGTGTGAAAACATACTATTCATAGGGAAGATATTCTTTTATAATAAAGAACTTTCCGAATTTAAGCGAGGGAAATATTGATACTAAAATTCAGCCTGACATTTGCAAATAAAGAATCCTATTATGTGCATGAAATAAAATTGAGAACACATTTACGATATCCGATGTAATTCAATCATATGAAAGCAAAACACATACCAAGTTTTTTTTTAAATAAAAAGAAGTGTTCTATTGTTAATTGCATCATGGACTGCTTTATTTTAGAAAAACTGAGTAACAATACAAAGGAACCATAAATATTTAAGCGTCACCATATCTTTACTTAATGCCGGTTCATTAAATATTTTAAAAGCATCTCATTCATTCAAAAGAAAGCACCTACAAAGAAATTGATAAAAGGATAATAGATGAAAAACACGGGGCGGTTTGTGTTCCAATACTTTCTTCTGCCTGAGCACAATGGAAAATTTAAACAATAATTATCAACAAAAGCGGAAAAAATACATCAGAAAAAAGCAGGATGTCCTTTGGATTTTCAGAATGTTTAAACTGTAAGGAATATTTGATGAACATATGTGGAAAATTGCAATCCAAGCATTAGACAAGAATGATGAAAAATAATTTGCTTCACAAATAATTTCTTCAACACAAATAATTTCTTTGTGAATGAGATATCATGTAATAACTTTATTTGTTGCGGTTGGAAGATTTTAATCATATTCAACAGCAAGTGAGGGCAATTATTACTACTTTTTTTATTGTTATGAAAAAGGTGTTTTTGGTATTTAAAACATAATCGAAATATAATAAATTTTGAAAATTTATACAAAATTATCGAAATGTGAATGTCTAGAGTTATCTTTTTAAAAAATGGGAGTTCAATGATTCTATGAATAAAAAATATAAATTAACAATAAGAACTTTTAGTATTTCATAATTGAGATTAAAATTTTCCAGTATTTTTAGGGCTGGCGACTTCGTTCTATGCAAGCTCAGAACAAAACCATCTTCATTTCCTGTCATGTTACAGTTATATGGATTATCTGACCCATTCAAACTGACATTTTTTAATACATATTTATTAGGAAAAAAAATTGCCCTTTTCTGCTCTACATAATAGCGTCCACTATTTCACGTTTTTATTTTCTCGCATACGAAATATGAAGAAATAATTGTAATCGTCAAAAAATTCAAACTCGAGATTTTGACAAATCGCCACCTTTAGATATCCCTCGATTCAAAAAACGCATTTGTGAAAATGTTCGTCTATGATAAAGATTACTTAAAACGCTTTGAAATAGACGGATGAAATTTGGGTAAGCTTTTAACACGAAATGTGTCGATTTTTGTCAAATTTTGAGCAAAATTCGCTCAAGGAAGCCTATCTCTCCAACTCTTTCAATATAATATTCGATAACTATAAAATGAAGAGAACTAGATATATAAATTTCGGTACATATGTTCTACATCTATAATGTAGATACCTGTGATATTTTAAGCAAAATTCAACAAGGTGTTGACTGTCTATCGGCCTAAATTCTCAGACATATAAACGCGACATATAACTGAAAAACGCAAATTTGAACTATATGAAATTTTGTATGGGACTTTTTTTCTATAATTGTAAAACTATGAAATTTTTTTGTTTTAATCGGTTTGTGGAAACGCGTCGAAAACAGAAATTTAATTTTCAGATACTATTAACCAAATTCCAGGGATTAATTGTTAAAAAACATCAAGAATCCCATGATAGGTTGCGTAAAAATGTTTAATTCAAGCCAAAGATTAATATTTCGTAACTGCGGAACTCCAATGCTATGCAAGGCGTTCTCTGGGAAAACACCTTTATAATAGTATGGGAAAAAGCTTTGGGGAGAACACTTCATTAGTTTCAAACTCTTCTCTGAATTATAAACAGAATAATTGCAATCACTCTGGACAAAATAAAATAACATTCGGCAAAATTTTTTTTTAACTCTTCTTTTAATTAGAAATTTTTTAGTACATGTTTTAAACATTTTGTAAAACCATTAAAACGACCATATATTTCATAACCTTCTTCAATTTTTAATTATAATGCATAAATTTTCTAATATATTATATAAACTTTTATTTATGCAATTTTGCATAAGTTCGTTACGAGACGTTTTTATATTGCGTAGACAGCTTTATATTTACTAGCTATAACGGCACTTTTATTTCATTTTAAAGATATTTATGTAAACATTTATTTGAAACAAATGCAATTTTAACAAAAATAAGTTACAAAATAAAAGAAGAAAATATAAGTTAGTGTATTGGCAAAAAATTTAAAATTATGTACTATTAAAAAATATATAATATCTGGAAGTTTATATTGTGTGTTCTTGGTACCTCTATGTTTGCGTGCGTGTGTGTGAAAGTATGTGCGTGTTACATAATTCTATAGATAGATGGCCGAAAAATTAGACACCGTTGGAATTAACTTCATTTATTTCTCATGGAAAAACAAAGTATATACACGGGGGAGAAATGATAAGACGACGTGTCTGACTGTACTTCAACACAAAAGGGAAGAGTGCGACTTTTCTCTTAGTGCTTCTACCAAGAGCTTCTCATAGAAATTTCTTTGACACGTGTCGATTTAGGAAAAGGAATTTTCGGTATCATTAAAAGGAATGAGTAGATGTTAAGTGATTTGTATCCCTTCTGTCAGCTTGCGAGAAGTCCAAACTCAGCCATTATTGAGAACGCATGTTAGAAATAATTAAATTAAAAGGTAAGTTTCGGATAAGAAAATAGGAGAAAATATTAGAGTAAAGAAATGCGAGCTAATTTAGGATCAAAATTAATAAATTAATTAGGATTTAGATCAAGAAACGACATTACAAAAACACTCCCACGTATATATATGCTTAGTAAATTGACTTTTCTATCCAATAACGGAAAAATCAAAGATATTTTCTTTCAGTATAATGATGATATTATAGAAATATAAGGATATTTAATGCACAATATTAAAACAAAATGTCTAAAAATTAAAATAATTTGAAATTAAACTAAAGAATACTCAGTTTCACATAAGCAGTAAAAAATGTTTACCTTTTGATTTTCTCATATACTTTAATATAAAGGAATAGGATAAAATAACCTTTCTAAATATCGCAATATTTTGTTTATTAAAATGACAAAATGAAAAAGATCGGATATGGAAAAAATAACTTTCCATGCTGTTGAATTTACTCCAAATGTGATAAAATCTACGTATTTGGTACTGGAGTTTAGCCACTGAATACAAATTCATACATATAGATAATCATAACTGTTTAGATGAACTTGACCCAAATTTTTTAATGATCTGAAATAATTTTGGCAAGATGGCATATTAAATTTTGTCTATATAAAAGGTTTCGCTTCTGAATCACCAAATTTATACATACGTATGGAAAGATAAAAAGTCATTAATTTAGTTAAAATAATTTGCACAAAAGCGATTAAGGGTAATAAATTTTCTGTTAAGACCACTGAACAAATTTCAGTAATACATCTATTTCTGATTTCAGCTATCGTGCGCATATAAATACTGATAGATCTGAGGGGTTCTTTTTTAAACTCAGATAAAAAAAATTAGGAGTTTTATCAAATATGGAGATCATTTTTTTTTTAATTTTCATAATACTCTCCTTTTGTATCTTTTTACGTAGAGAGAAAATAAAAAAGCAAATTGAAAAATAATATAAATATGTATAATAATAATGGTATAAAATTGTTAAATTCAATAAAGTTATTATGTTAGTGTGAATTATTTTTATGGGGGCAGGTTATACGATTATCAAAATATACAAAAAATTTCAAATGCAACACTTTCATAGAATTTCATTACGGTTAACAAGTTTTCGAAAACTCGAAGTTGAATGTCGGAAATCATGATTATCAAACTTGCATTTCTTTAACGGTTAGGAATTTTTAATCTTTTTCAAAATTAAAATAAATTAGTATAAGCATTATTTGTTTGTAAATCTTATTCTGTTCTTTCACCTTTTTCTTCCGCTTTGAATCAATTTGCATAATGTTTCTAAATAATGTTATCGAGTTTCCAGAATTCTATAATTCTATTTCAATATTTTTTGCTCTGTAACTCTAAATAAAACTTCAGATTCTAAAACACTCCAAGCTGTCGAATTTCTATAATATTTTCTATTTTTTTTCGAACGAAGTTTTGCAACTAATTTTTTCTCAAGTTATGAGAAATATTTCCATAAAAATACTCAAGTAGGTAATTTTCAGAAGTAGGTCACATTATTCACTGCACATGGACTTTCAATAGAACAATCAATCTCTGTGTAAATGATCCCACGACATCAATTAAGACTTACTCTAGGAAATGTATAAGAAAAATCTGTGGTTTCCTGAAGGAGTCACCTAATATTTGCAGATAGATAACTGCGATCATAGACGTCTAAAACAAATTATAAAAAAATGTGCGGCGATGATGGGATAAATATTGATCCTACTTAGTGAATAAAATATAGAGAACTATATTTATCAAAAGAAAAAAGCTGTTGAAAAACCTGATAACAATAATTTATTAATTTTATTTTAATACGCATTTAAAATTTATCATTTTTTAGAAAGAAATTTATGCTTACATGCCATAAATTAAATATTAAGAATTTATCTTAAAGTATTTCCAGAAATTATTTAAAAAGAATTTTTAAGAAATACGCAGAAAACTTATCTTCTCATAAGATAAAATTAATTAAAATAAAATTAAAGATAAAATATGGTGGAGTTACACATATTTTGACTTCTTATCAATAATTCTTTATCTATATTTTGACGTCTTATCAATAATTCTTTATCTATATTTTGACTTCTTATCAATACTTCTTTACTTATATTTTGACTTCTTATCAATACTTCTTTACTTATATTTTGACTTCTTATCAATAATTCTAGTCATCAAACAAGGTGACAAGATGATATGATTAATAAACGAAAGAAAATTTTATATTGAGAACTGAGAGGACAAAGTAATTTCATATGGGACATGGAATCCTAATGGCTCTGTTGATATCTTCTATGAGCAAGTATTCATCAAATCCAAAAATACAAGGTAGCAAACTATAGCTAATAAGCGGAACAAATCGTTGAACAACATGGCGGTAGAAAAGATTTATCAGATATATGCACATAATTATTTAAAAATATGCACAAATCGATAAAATATGATTCTTAGAACAAAAGTATACATTGTATACAGTTTACAAGAAGACAATATGTGTGAACATATTCTCGATTTTACATATTGTAAGAGAAACTCAGGAGATATAATTTTTAGTAGAAATCTCGATTATTCCGTGTGTTATCATGATAAAAGATTTTATGAATAAGATAAGTATTCGAGTTCTTGATATTTCAGTGAAGCCAAAAGTGAATAGATTTCATGAAATGTAGCTCCAAATCGTCTTAAGACTAAGGAGACTTAGTGTAAATGCTTGAAATTATCATTATTATAAAGCTTTATTCTTTAAAAACAAAGAATAAAGCTTGAACAAACAATTGAAAACAATTTGAAATAATTATTCTTATGTAAATCCCACTGCTAAAAGCACTAGCAGTAATGCGAACAATCAGGAGAAAAATCTGATACTCATAATCCATTTTTTAAAATTGGAGTAATAAAACAATATTGGAGACAAAGAGTGTAAAGTTAATCATAACTAGACACTCTACTTCAACTATACTTTATATAAAAGCATTAAATTTACAACAAATTATATAAAAAATTCCTTTATTAACTCTTGTATTATACAATTTTCTGGACAGGGTGAAGTTTTCTTAACTAGTTAGATTTATGGCCACGTAACTTGATTTCTTTTGGAATTTTAAAAATGGAACAATTTAAGAATAATATTTAGAACGCCATCTTACATCAAATTATAGCTTTATATAAGTACTCTATATACATGCAAGATATTTATAGGTACAATTTAATTACATTATCAAGAATAACATTTAATCTATTGAAAAATGGGAAAAAAATAAATTCAGAACCTCCAAACGCATTCACCTGCATATTATTGCAATAGCTATTTTCAGATTAGAACAGAAATCTATTCTAATACACTATATGAACAAAGAAAAGGTACAAAGCAAATAAGGAAGAACAAAACGAATTTTTCTTAATTTGTGAAAGCTGTTAAAGCTTAAATTAAGAGATTGTTAAGAGACTTTATTAAGAAACTGCGCAGTTTTCTGCGTATTACTATGAATGTGTATTTACATAGTATATTACAATACTTTTTCGCGATACCTGTATGTTTTTATTATTACATTTATTTATTTTCATTTTTTGATTCACGTCAAAGAAAAATATCCTACATTTTTTATTTTAGCTTCATTTCCTATTACGAATTTATATCTACTTCATTTTTATAAATTCGAGTCGAACGGTTTATGTTTTTATTCAATGTTGGCATTTAAAATGGTATTACGCTTATATAAGAGTGTATGAAAAAGTTCAATATCAAGGACCTTTTCTCCTTTGGATGGAAAAAAAATAGGATATCCCAGAACACAAATAAAGTCTTCCCGATTTCTGGAGAAACCTAAAATCATATTTCCGATTTAACTGACCCTAAATTATTGCACTTTGATAGATGCGTTCAACTCTCGAAAATGAAAACTGGAAGTTTTTCATTTAGTTTCTTCCAAATTAAATAACTCTTACATTCCAAAACAAGTAGTGCATCTGTAACTCTTAAGAAAATGCAGATATTCTAAAAGATGTTTGTTTTGTCTCACATATCAAGAACGCTAAACACTCCTGAATTCAAATAAAGTGTCTCCTGTTTGACAAGCAAAAAACTTCTTATAATCCTTAAGAAGCCTTCTGTTGTTGACAATGCCGTGACGTCTTAATTACATTATCATCGGAAAAAAAGTTCATTTTAAATTCCCAGAGTGACTAAAAAATCTTTCAGGAAATATGAAACCTAGACTTTTTATGTTTTTAGTTAAAACAAACTACTTTAAGAATTACTTTGTACTTTATTTGACAAATCGAACTTTTAGACATTATACGAAACAAAAAATTTCAGAAACTTCATTCAGAAGCTTGAACGACTGCAAAAAAATATATTATTTATTTAAGTTAATTACTCCACATATTGATTTTGGCAATTATTTTTCATAAGTGATTAATATGTTTTGTTACACAATATTTTTGTATTAAAAATATTATATGGGAAGTGTCAAAGGAATTTCCTACTAATTTCAAGAACCGGCTTTAGTTTTGGATTGCAAGTAAATGCTCTAAATTACTTTTTAAAATAAAATTTAATAAAGAAAAAATACTTTTCTCGTTTTTTTAAGGATTTGTTGATAAAATATATCATTCTTTCAACTATCAGCTAAGTTTGTTTTTGGAGAAGGGACTGAAAGTCCAAGGGGTACCTGAGAAAGAAATCACCAAATAAGTAAGCAGGCTTTCGCCTTTTCTATTATAATTGAATTGCTATAGGATCGATTTATTTCCACGTTGATGACAGAACATACATCCTACGAAAATGACTGGGACCCTGATTGACATTAGAACTTCGTTGCTAGTTCAGTTAATGCCATAATGCCAACTATTTAGGGTAACCTGAATGCCAAGAAAGGGAGGAGGGAAGATATGTGTGACCTTCCTTATATTTCCTTGTACTAAACTTATTTGTCAAACATGTAGAAATATAAGGTAATATAATTATCCACAAGTTGTTCAAAAATCATCTACACAAAGGGAGAAAAACTCATACTTATCTTAGCTACTTAAACTAATTGTATCTTATAATGCGTATTTCCTATGTGTGTTTCACTTTTTTTTTGCTTGAAATGATAATGAACACCTAAAAGAATTTATGTTGCTAATATTTTGTAATTTTTATAACCATACATCATAAAATTTCGATACAGAATTGACTATAATGTATTTAGATTATTTCACCCCGTTTCTGAGTCTTCGACATATACATCCAGAAGTAATAATAAATGTCAATAGGTTGTAAATGTGATCCTATTCTGCCATAGGTATAAGCCATCCCAATGCATTACAATATAAATTGTTACGGGCAATCATTAGACATTTAAATCTCCCTGCAATGAGTATAAAGTGAAACAGTCCAATTGGCTCAGTAGCAAATAACGATGTTTTACTCTATGTGAAAACACAAATACACAGACAACGCAATATAGCCGAATAGTACACAAGCAATAAATAGCAAATACAAGTAACAAATGGATTATAAATAACCGTAACGCACAAACAGTGTACCGTAACAGCGTCTAAGAGAACTTGCAGGAACGAGACCACTGAATTACTTGCACCTGTTGGTTGTCTGCTACTCTGTTGATTCAATATTGACTAAATGCAGCTCTGACTCCGAAGTTTTTTTGAGTTTCCGTGACAAGGCAAAGAAAACTTTTAGAAAGATGGGAGTCATTCGAGTCTTAATGGAGCTCTCTTGCAGTTTTTTTGAATATTCGATTCTGTCACTAAGCCGCCAAATTGTCATCAAGTTTGTCGCCAAGGCCACCCGTTTGAGCTATCTAAAATCACTTTCCTTGTAACGAGTATAACTGCGCAGGGAAGTAACATTACAAATACCTAACAATATTTTTAATCATTAATTATATATCTGCTGTTTCTAGAAATGGTATTGGATTCGGTTGTTTTGTTAGAATATCTAAAAGAATTTTTATTATCTTGCTATAATTTGTGAATTTTTATAATCATATGTCTTTACATAATTTGGTTACAGAATTATGTTATATCTGGGTCCTCCCTCTGTCTTTTTTGCTGCGTTTTCGACTGAGAGATACAATTATAAAATAATAGTAAGATTTCTTATAGATTTTATCCTATATACCTATGTGTAGCTCATCCCTAGGACATACTTAGTTTAAAATCAAATCTAATAGATTGACATGCAAATCAAGAAATCTGTAATCAATTCAATAAAAACAATTGATAAAAACGCAATTTTACGTTAAAAATTAGATTTTATTATTCTAATTATTTTTTTAGTTTCTTAATTATAATTCAATGCAATAATTATTATAATATCTTGGAATGAAGTTTGTAAGTTCACAAATAGGTGACGTCACTCGAATGGAATTTAAAATTTTATTCATCTAATATTTTAATTCCTATATCACCAATTGAAAATTTAATAGATCTGTTTGCATTTTATCAGAAATCTAGAGACCTTTCATATTTTTAAAATTATTAATTATGGCAGCATTCAATAGATGTACATAGATACAGTACATTAGATATCTACTCATAATTCTATACTTTTACAATTTTTAAATCTATTTTTTTTAATTTAGCGTTATATAATTATACAGTATGATCGGCAGTCAAGAAATGAATGGATACACTGACAGCTAAGATTTGAAAATATTAAAATAATGAATTGGCATCAAAAATGTAACCTCTTTGTAGAGTGACATAGATCTATAAGTCTGGAGTTAAAACAACGCAACAAATTCCGTCGAATTAGCTTTCTTCGGTTTACGTCCCATGGAATATACTTCTTTCTGAAGAATTTCCTCCAAAATTTCAAAGAAATCTATCATTTTGATTAAAAGATTCTATACGAAATTTTCTCCGCTACATTATTTTGTTTTACATTCTTGTTCATGCGCAAACAAGCGTGATTTCAGACATGATTTTATTCCAACGTAGAGATATCTTGAAAGGGTGTATTAAACAAATTATTCATGAATAAGTACAAATTAAGTCCATGGCAATACCTTCCTTTTGTGTATACAGTATTGATCTTTAGATTACCGCTTGGAAGAAAATTCAAATTATCTTTCTGAATGCGTATTTTTACAAATCAATACGCCACTTTGCCTCTCTTTACAAATAACTAAAAATATGGTCTGTATTATTTTTTGACAATCCGTGCAATTATTATTATTCTTTTGATAGCCAATATCTCTCCTCCACATCTAAACATGCGCACATACACACGTTTGCATAATTTTTTTTCTTTTTTGCAATTTATTAGGCGTGAAATAATTTAACACGATTCATTCATTATATTCACATTTTCTCTTTAAGGAATCTGAGACTTAAACGAAAATTGACGAAATTTGCAATGTATGAAGATGGAGTACCTTTTCATGTAAATATTACATCTGGATTAAAATGAGTATATGGAGTTTTTAACTATAAAATACTTGCGCCTTAAGCATTTGTTTTAATAGCAATTAAAAATGTATTATGATGCGATTATCTTCAAGTTCAACCATAACCATAAACGGTATGTTCAAGAAAAAGAGAGCTCAGCATAACATCTTCCCAAAATTAGTATAAGTGAGTAATAATTCATAGTAAGTGAGTAAGGATTAATAATTATAGAGAAATAAGTTCCATTTTAACATGTTAAAATAAAAATTTAAATAAATACATGATATCATGAAGTTTGAAAACAGAAAAGAGCATAATATTTTTCATTATGAATAATTTCTGCAAAATATACTATCCAGAAAAAAATAGATTTACCAAATACATAATGCCTACAAATATAATATGAAATTTCACTCAAGCGCAATATTTTTTGAGATGAATGCAAAATTCTTTTTTTCATAGGGACTGCAAATAGAATAGAATTATTCATGATATTTCATAATATAATAGGAGGGTTATATAAATAATTATGTAAAATGATTGTTAAATATTATTTTAAAGTTGGTTTAAGATTTGCTGTTTATTCGAACTTGTATTATACATTTCATAAATGCGCGAGATTTTTCTATACTAATAAGTTAAAACTGAAAACCAATTTTTGAAGATGCAAAAAGTTGTTATCCCTTTAAAATTCTGCTATTTTTTCATAAGCAAAACTTGCTTCAATAAAGTTTAAATGTTTAGAACAACAAAAACGCTTAAGGTTCACTTTTTAAGTTCCCTCTTCTAATATTGTAAATTTGTAATTGGAGTATAGGAGATGATAAGACATAGTATTTTGAAAAGTCGACAAGGTTTTAATTTAAAAAAGAGATTTTTTTTTTCTTTAGAATGATCAATTTGAATTTGAATTTCCATTTCCATCAGAGTATTTTTGACAGTTTAAGACTGCCTCGTTTTTAATTTAATTCCAATGCAATAATAATGACTAATAAGTACATTTTCAGTGATAAAAGAAAATCGCGCAGGATAAAACTACAAAAAAAAAACATACAAATATGATGAAAGTTTTAACTTTTAATAGAATAATGTATGGACCATCGCAAAGTCGGTATTCTTAAATAAATTTCAATAATATATTAACCAAGATTTCTAAAGGTAGATTTTAAGTATTTTTCAAAATTTATTAAATGACGCAATTGCTGCAAATGCATTTCGTGCGACTTTTCAGTGGGTTGTTGGAATTCTTGAAATCAAAGATTCATTTCCGAAGAAGAAAAGGCATTTAAGAGGCAGTAACCTAATAAATTGCGGAGTTGCCTTTTTGGCCAGAGTAGAGTACAAAAAAAAAAAAAAAATTAACGCAACAGTACGATGACTAATAATTCATTTCATGTTGCGTTTGCTTTGTCAATTTTATGACAGACTTTATACAAAATATAAAAGCTTAATTATTGCACAAATGATTGCTCAAGATTTGATTTACTCAATAATTTTTTTAATGAATGATGTTAATGGTAATTAACTTCTTTCAAGGGACAAACGGCATTGAGATTATCAAATATTTTTCCATACATTGTTTGTAAGATATCCGGTTGGTCAAAACTAGAAAACTGTACGATTAATTTTATCTTCGAGTATTATTATAATACAGAATATTTAATAGCAATTTCCATCTTCAGGTAAAAATTGTAATTTATACAAAAGAAATCATTCATCATTTCACCAACCTTAAAAGTTGTGTTATAAAATATTTAAAAACTTGACGTTTAAAATAACTTATCTTTTCTTTCAGCGGAAGATCCAGATCGCGAAAGAAACCAGAATCATCGAGATGATAGGGCTCAGCATATCGCTCGTATTTCTGCTCATATCCATCTTTATCTTCATCTATTTCGGGTGAGTATCACTTCATCTTCAAAAGATACAAACAAATTCACTGTTGCACTGAAACGATACTGCCCAGCGAAGTGAAATGAAAAAAAAATGGAATTCATGATTTTAAAATGCCTATGCAAAGTAAAATTGCTTATTGCAGATTCTATTTGGAATATGAAATATCAGCGAAATCAAATAAATTTTTTGGATGTCTAAATAACTATTATTCTACCATTTCATCTAATCTGTCCGAGACGCAGCAAAATCAAACTCGCGAACTATACGCTAAATAAAAATAAGGTATGAAGTGATGAGTGGCTGAAATTAAAACATGAAGAAAATCAAGTTGTTTGATAATCAAATTGTTTTTGATATCTAAATTGTCCAGGAATTATCCAATTAAAACTGCTCAAAAGTACAGACTCATCCTTTCTCTCATAGTGTATGGACGACGGCTGAGGCTTAACCTCTTCCTAAAATGAGTAAGATTGCCTTCCTGTAACATTTTTATTTGTTTGTCTGTTAATATTGCGTATTTTATTAAATTTTGTTATTTGGTTCATGTGTTTTATTGCTAAGCATTTAAAATTTATTATAGACAACTTTCTCAATAATTAGTTTAGAATTAGAATTTGTTTTTATTTTAAATTTCATCATAATATATTTATGAAAACAGTGTTTTTATAAGGATGTTCCAAAGGACGACATAATGATTATTTTATGCAAAAAAGAAGACAGTGAAAAGGTATTTGCATGGATCATTCAAGCTGTCTATGATACCTTTTTTCAGAACTGAATGAACCCTGTTCTATCACAAACAACAATTTGAAACTTAGAACATGAACCACGTTTCTTCGAATATTTTAATATATTTATTTTAATATTACAAAAAATACAGCATGAGAAGAAACGATATAAGCCAGACAGATAGATTCTGGTTCCAAAAATAGAATACTCTCTTGTTCTTTCACCGTATTTAGAATTAAAATGAAAGTCTGTTTCCATTGGGTCATCAAAGTGTAGATAATATTTCGTTCAGGAGTAGTTTTTTCCTATGATGTCTCTTTTTATTTCTCAACTTTTTCCATTCCTCCCTTTCTAACCACAATCGATTCCTAAATAAGAATCGTCTCTGGCATTTATTGCCATATTTTTGCACAGCTGCAGTAGTTGTATTGTTTCTATATATTTTTAAGTGTAACTCTTATTTATAAAATTGAACGAAAATCTCGACTTACAGCAGCATTTTCTTTTCACAGTTTACATATATTAAGTATCTTCACTTTTCTCAGAACTTCAAGAATAAGAACCCAGAAGAATCAAAATGGTTTTCATTGCAAAGAACGAAAGTTTATTAGATATAAACTTTTTGGTTTTTAAATATTAGATGTAAACCTCATTCTGATACCTTTTCTTTGGCTTGCAAATATTTTTTTCAAACATTACACTTGTTTAAATGTCAGTATTTCCAACTACCCGCCTTTGGAGATTCTGTCCTTCGGTCAATCAAAACACTGCTTCATCTACACATACTTGAACATGGAAAATGCACTTATGAAAGCCTTTGCCATTACATAGTGAAATATGGAACATTTTCTTTTCTACGGATTAACAAAATGATAAGATTTTTTTTGTACTAGACAGTTTTATGCACGTAAACAATTTACGTTACTTTCCTTTTTCCAAAGCTTCTTATTTTTAAAACATTTTTTGTGGTATGAACATTTTGTTATAAATTATATTTATTAGTCTGTTACAAAAAGCATTTAATTATAGGATTATTCTAGAACAACCTTTATTCTATAAGCATTTGAATATTCTATAAGTCTTTTTTATTAAGAATGAACAACCTTTGAATCTTGAGCAATGTTCTTGTTTTTTCTTTAAAATTCATATACATATATATTTAATATGAAACTGTTACTATTCATCCTCAGAACTTTCAAAGCTTCTATAAATGCGTCAAGAAGCACTTATTTCGTCAAAAAGGGGTAAAAATAAAGATCAAAATAGGAGATGTTTACATTTAAAAATAGCGCGAACTCGGATAATTCGCGGAATTAGGAGGCGTAATAACCGTTCATTTTTCTGCGTTCCACCTCTTTCCGAAATAGAAATAGAAATAATGAGCAAGAAACGCTATTCTGTAAGAAATATCATATCGGTAGCATATTACATCAAAAGTCTAGATTCTCCGAACACTTGGCGTAAATTTTCTGATCGAATCCGAAAGTATTGTTCGTCTTATAAAATATGAAATAAAAATTTAATGAAAGACGTTAAACAATTAAATATAGAAGTTCATATAAAAATATTAACAAAATACGCATTAATAATAGAAAAAATAAACTGGGGAATGCAGTCGCACTGACGCCAACAAGCAAGAACGATGATCATGAGTATGAGCAGTGCGCTCTTTTAGGGCAAGTCTCCCGATTCCCAAAGTTTTGATAAGTGCCAAACTTTCTGATTTTTATAATACTTTAATTTCAACCAGTCATTGTTTTAGAAGATTATAATAATTTATGAATATATTTTAATACTTTTTGCGTGAAATAAAGCGAAAAAACTGAATATTAAAGATAGGTGTTCAACAAACATTTTAATTTATAAAAAAGGTTTTTAACAGTAGTTCTATCGTATTTAAAATTTCCTATTTTAAATTCGTGATTTTGATTTTTTCACTCTACTGATATGTGAATCTTTGTGCTGCCTAGTGTCAAAGAAGAAATTCCCGCAATTCTTCATATACGAAGAATTGCGGGAACCGTATTTACAAACTGACATAGAAATGATTTTAGCGCAATTGATTCATAAGCTTTGCAATTAGGTCAAATCTAAAATTTCTCTAGATTTTTAATTAATAAAATATATAATTCGAATTCTGAAAAATCATTCTTTACATAGACTTAATTTCTAGAAGATTTTACATGCCGCATATGGAAGTAGTTCGAAGGTCATATATTCTATTTTCCTGGGTTTTGAACAATTTATGCATGATGTTATTAATAGAACCCATACCATCCTGAAAACATTATCATGTAAAATAAGGCTTCTTTTAAAAGATTTTTGTTAACGATATATCCAATGAGTTTTTGTGTGGGTCTTACATTAAATTTACTTAGCGACATATATTTGGCCAGTATCATCTTAGATATTTGAGGGATTAGATTCACTCTTATGATGCTCTAATAGTGATTTATAATACAAAAGACATGATATATCTTCTGAAAATATAGGTCAACAAAGAAGATCTAATAGACTAGAGAAAGTTGCTTGCGCTTTATGTAGGAAAGTATTTATAGGACATTTTGACACCGCAAAGTACCGAGGCGCAGTTCCATTTGTGAGACGCACATCCGCAGATAAGAGATAAGAGAAACTATAATTAACCTACTTATAAAGAAAAATCACGGTCCTAATCATGTAGCAAGATTAAATATTTTTAAAAAGAAATGTCATTTTTTCTTTGAATTTGTTTGAAAATAATTAATATTTCTTTAGTATTAAAACTTCTAATATTCATATCAATAATTTCGTAGAAACGTATGCTATGATTTGGTATCCTAGGATGTTAAGTTAGTATTTATTTATTACAAGTCATCACTGTTATTTATCACGAGTTTTTATTAAATACATTTAGAGTAGTTGAAGAGACAGACGGAAGAAAACCCATATATAATATGTTGACGAAATTTTATAAATTATTAAAATTAGGTACAGAAAATTCATACAGGATAAATTTAACAATACAAATAAAATTATGAGAAATATTAGTTTTAATTTTTTCTTAAACTGCTAGTAATCAAATAGTGACTTTACCTTTCCTAAAAACTCTAAAAATAATCCAATTAATTAAGGAGGCAAAAAATTATTTTTTCCACTTTAAGGAATTCTATACAATATACTTATATCGAGTGTTGATTTAAGATTTCAGTGAAAGTAAATATTTTCGTTGATCGGTTTTAATTTATTAAACAAAATATTTTCAAAAGCTGTATTGAAGTGGAAAAATATACAGATGTAAAAAAAAATATTAACACAGAATAATTTAAAAATTATTGATGCAACTGGTTAAAATCGGTTTTTAATTGAAGGCAGAGAAACCGCTAGACAATTTGATAATTCGTTGTTAAGGTCCCAGCATTTTCAAAAGAGCAAAAAGAAAGCATTAGCAATCCGGTCCAATTATTATGAAGATTTACGTACTAAAAATTATTATTTTGAATTTATTATTATTCGCATACTAAAAATGCATAATTTAATTTTATTCGTTGAATCTGTTTCGTTCTAAACTTTATTATTTTGAATTCTTTTCCAGTTATTCCTTACTGCATAACAGATATTTAAAGAAAATTCCAAAAAAAAAATCACATAATTTTTTTTTTCAAATTTTACTTTTTTAAAACTTAATCCTAACCTAATAAAGCAATCATAACGACTGACACTTCATTCCTTTAAACACTTCTAACTTTCAAATTTAAACTTTTCTCATTCAAATGAAAAGCTTTTAATCTAAATGTGGGAAGATGGCGAATCAATTTTCCCACGTCCTCTTTGCCTTATCTGGTAACAAATTTAGAGACCTCAACATCTTAAAGTTGCTTTTACGCAATTTTAAATTGCAATAAAGTTGCTTTGAAGTATATATTTCAAGGTCAAAATACAATTTGATTTCCTTTTATTGGGAAAATATTGCAGGGAGTGGAAATATCAGTGACCTTGAAGTAACCCAAGCTATAAGTTGCTTTGGAGTTGAATTGATAAATACTCTTAATCTTCCATTAAGTTAAAAAGATGATTCATAGTTATTTTCATGATAACCACAGGCGTATCGTTTTCAAAAATTTCAGGCAATGGAAATAATCAGTCGCGAAGATCGCAATGGTAGGTTCGATGTTGCTTATAAAATAGATGTACATAGACTGTCGCAGAACGAACATAATTTGTTCCCGAATCTTATTCGTAATGCGAAACACTTGTAAAGCAAAACAATTTTCTCATAAAAAACCATATCAAGCAGGAAGTTTCATTCAAAAAAAATATTCAAGAAAATTTGCTATGATGTTATTTATAATTTATAATGTTTGCTTTTCTAAAAAGAAAATAGTTTAAATGAGACATGGCATTATCATTTAACGAATTTGTAACACGCATACCTATTGCCTTATTAAGGCGATGCTTCTCAACATAATGATGTAATAATTTCCCAGGTCTTCAACATCTCCTTTATTTTGCTGGCAGTTTGTTGCGTCTAATATTTCGTTTTCTCCTGACTAAATCTCCACAGTTTTGCGATTCGTCAAACCTGTTGGATTTGCGTTCGTCAATGTCACTCGGCCAAAACTTCTTCCATGTATATATAAGGTTTCCTTCAAAGAAACACTTAAAACAGACTAATACACCCCAATTCACCATATGGTGTTGTGGTGCCACCTCGCTCCTGGCTCTGCGAAACAGCGCTCGTCAAGCGAGTCACCTTTTTACATTTTGTTTTGCTCGTTATGTAAATCACTTGTTATGCAAGGCACTCATTAAACAAGGTTCGACTGTACTACTATGCACTGCACTCAGTTCGCCCTTCGCCTAACATATTCAAAGAAATTTGATAACTTATAAAACGATTTCTTTTGCATTCGAGGTATTCTCCTCAGGGCTTATTTATATAATAAGTAATTTTCAAAAATGTTTTAGAGAAGATTCGATTGTATTGTACTTTTTAAGGTAGTCTGTAAACAACAAAATTAAAATTCGGAAAAGCATTAGAAAAATAATCGTGACCCCTTGGCTAAGCTATTTGAGACTCGATGCCTTCCCTAATCTTTTAATTAATTGTGTTTTTCGAAGCCAATTATCAATACGTTTGCTTATTATTGCTTAAAGTCACCCACAAGAGTATTATACAACATCGCATTATGATATTAACCATTTCCTCATAGAAATTATAAAACTATACAGTTAGTGACTTATTTTACATTTCCTAAATTACCACTTCTATAAAATATACATCCTTTTAAAAAGATTTCCAATTAAATATTGAATTTCATTTTCCGTTAAATTAAAAATTAGTATTGAAGCTATAATCTTCTTTTACTTAAGCATTTATAGAATTCGTTTGATATATAAAAAGGCAGGGACATTTTTTTCGATTGTTTATATGAAGATAAACTAAAGTGTTCTTTTGGAGTACAATTTTCAATAAATATTTTTACGCTTTCAATATATTGCATTGCGTTATAATTTCCGATATTGCGTCATAATTCACATTCTTGAAAAACTTTGTAATATTTTAGATGAGATAATAAGTTTCTTTCCCGTTCAGAAATAAGTTTTGTTACTTTCCCTTGACTAAAAACAATTTTTGATTTCATTTCGTTATCGCATACCAGTTATATGGAAACAAAAATTCCAATCGGAACTTACAGGGAAAGGGAAACATTTAAGAGAAATACAATCAGTAATAAGTTTATTATTTTTATGCTTCGTTTCTGATGATACAATAATGGATGTTTTAAAATACTAAGAAATTATCAATATGAATTTACGACTTCCTCAACTAAAACCATATCATTTCGATTCCTAGATATGAGTTTAACTAAAACATTTTAGCTAAATTCGCAGAAGTTTCATTTTAGTTTTTATAATAGTTTTATTTATTAGACCTTACAAAAAATTTTAGGAAAAAAATTAATGTTAAAAAAATGGCATGAGAAATAAGTTCCAACTATGTTTAAAATAACATTTTTAGCATTAAAGTGACTTATGAGTAATGCTTTCATAATATGGTGAATTTGAAAAGTTATTGGTAGTCGTCTAATATATTTCAAATTAACGCATAAAGAGATTCCAAAAAAAAAAAAAAAAAAACATTTCTGCGATGAGTGTAAACTTTTTTTTTTTTTTTTTTTGCAATTTTCCGGCGTTTTTTGTTTTTGGGCCTAACAATTTTCATCGCTTTTAATCGTCAATCAATGATCTTTTGAAAGTATCCTATGAAAAATAAAATAACCGATGTAAGAATAAAAATAAAGTTCATTAATAGGTACAAAAGGATGTAACCACTCAAGAATTTTTAATTTGGTGCTTTAGAACTCTGAAAATATCTTAAAATAAATATGCCTATGTCATCACTGCATTCTAAAATATAATGTTCTCATTCTTAGAGTAAAGTTTAGGATTTTAATTTTAAATTATAACATATATCAAAATATAAAGTTTTTAAAATAATATTCTCACTCGAGGTCCAGTTAAATTTAAAAAAAGAAGAAATATGAATGATCAGAGGAAGTCTTTTTCTAGAATAAAATAGATTATCAGATTTTTGGATGATATTTTAGTTTTTTAATCAGGTACACCAAGTATAATTAAAAGAAAAAGAATCGGATTTGGTTTGATTTTTTTGGTAGTTAATGCCTTTTAATACATCATGAATGATGAATCTGAACTATTCTAAAATTCCAAAACTACATTTTAAAAATAGTTTTGAGATTAATTCAATTTATTTTATTCTTCGTATATGCTCTCATCTTGCTTTTAATCTTTCTCTGCAAAGTTCGAATTTGTATGTTTGAGCAATTATATATATATATAAAAGAGTGATAACTTTCAAGACTTAATTTATAATTTAGTCTATTTTTTAAATGGAAGACAATGTCCCGGGCAAATAACGCATATACTTTGTTTCCATGTAAATCACTGCACTATTATTCAATCAAGTCAATTTTATCAAACTTAGTTTCCTCAGTAAAATTGCTGATCAACAAGAATTAATTGGTTTCTACTCATTTACTCTTCCATCGTATAAACCGAAAACAATTCTAGTTGGAATAAATATTAGTGGCTATGTAGAAGAACACAATACGCTCCAGCATTTGCTAAAGTCACAATGATAAATTGAATTCAGAATTCAAATATTTAATGTCTTTCGCTTTATACAGACGAATTAATAAGTGCTTTTCTATATAACTGTATAGTGAAGCAGATATTCCCCGTCTTCCACTGTTCTCTTTTATTTCACTGAGTTTTTTCCATTTTCTGCTTCTAACAGATTGTTTTTATTCTAACAAATTTCTTGCAGCAGAAATGAGCAGAAATCATGAAATGTTTACTTAGAGCATGTTTAAATTCATTCCGTTGGAACTGGTATTGAGATTTATTTCATTTTAAGCTTGCTTTTATTTATTATTTTTGACAAACTCGGCCGTTGTGTTTGGTTTCGCGTTACATATGAGAATTTTAGTTAAACACATATAATTCTACAAAATTGGTATTAGATCATATACGCAAATAATTACAGGTATTTACTATTGTCATCATTATTCTATCGATTTTAAATAATTGTCCATCATTCAAAAATTTCTTAAAACTTAATGTATCCTTTGATATCCATGATCATATTTTCTGTAAAACTCCATATTGTATTTGCGGCATGTAAATATTTCTTTTTCTTTCAACGGCCGCTTAATTTTTCAGTGGTCTTTCTTGACTGCTTGTAGCAACCAGTCTTACCTTATCCATAGCCCTTTCTTTTTATTTTGGATATGTTGCAGGAATCTGCTTGTTCCATGCAAGATTACAATGATTCATCATCAATGTACTCATTGACAGTTTTGGAGCTATTTTGTAGGTATCATCCAGCAGAACCTATGCTGCCACTAATTGTCTTCCATACTTTGAGTGTTCTTGTTAGGTTCTGTTTCTGCTTGACCTACTATCTGAAAAGTGAGGTTTTGTACTGTTCCGAAAAATTTGCATTAAAAAGTGTGCATGAACCAGAATCGAGAAACAACTATTTATTCCAGAATTCAATCTCTTTGAAAATATTTCCATCTTCTCTGATTACTTTAAATTTTTACTTTAATATACTCTAACTTCTCTTGCTGCAGTGCCAACTAGTTTTATTCCACCAAATATATAGAAGATATTTCTTATTTGTCGCTTCACATTGTTGCAGTAACTATCGACTTGGTTAAAACGTTTCGCACGATTGTTTTTTAAACACGTTGAATCACGCTTTTGGGATTTCTGGACGACTCTGTGGTGTTTAAGAGTCGGAAAGGAATCAAAACAATATTTTGTGTAAATATATGACATTCATGTAAAAAGCACAACATTCTTATTAATATATTCTCAGTCCTGGAATAGAAATTTCTGATTGATTTTTGGGCCATTCTTAATATTCGAGAGGACAATTTATTTATATATATATATATATATATATATATATATATATATATATATATATATATATATATATATATATATAACTTTTCCACCAAAAAGTCTTTTCATTTTTCCTACCGCCAAATGAGTAAGGCTTCAGTTTTTTTTTTTCCAACAGTAATCAGGCTAGGCTTAACATTTTTCGGCCGATTATTTCAAACGATTCTGTTTATTTTCTTAATGTTTGATGCATTTAAAATTAAACATAGTTAATTAATCGATCTTTCAGATTCATTCTGAAGTACTTTTGAATTAAAATAAAACAGAATAAAGGAAATTAAAAATTTCTAATCCGCATAGCGTTACCCCAACTGGCGTAGAAAAATCACGTATTTGCGTTACCGTAATAACTGGCGTTGAAAATTCAAGCATGCGCTTTGTGTTGGGAATTCCGCATTGTGTTGACAATTATTATCAACGGATCCGGACTGGATTTAAATTATTTTTAGGTTCGTTGTATGCTTTTGTAATTAAAATGTATTTATGTTAGTTATATAGTTTTTGTATATGCTTATAGTTTTAAGTACACCGTTTTTTAAGTAGTTTTTTTAAAACCTATTTTCATCCGTTTATTTTAAACGATTCGTTTTATTTTCTTAGTGTTTGATGCATTTAAAATTAAACATTGTTAATGAATCGATCTGCTCATGATGTATCTAAGAAAATTTTGTTGACAAATTCTTGAGATATTACATAGAGTAAAAAAGATATTCTTTAGTGCCCATAAAGTTTAAACGCTGAGTGACTCTATTTTCAGTAATCAGATTATAAAAAAATGCTTTGTTTCAGT
Organism: Argiope bruennichi; assembly: GCF_947563725.1. Taxonomy (NCBI): domain Eukaryota; kingdom Metazoa; phylum Arthropoda; class Arachnida; order Araneae; family Araneidae; genus Argiope; species Argiope bruennichi. The sequence goes on along the minus strand of NC_079154.1, from coordinate 135,670,922 downwards.
AAAAAATATTATTATATTAATTGCAGATTAATTCTTTCCACTTTAATTTAAAACATAAATTCTACGGGTGCTAACAGAAAATTAGAAAGATACATATTACGTTATGACTGAAGGCCTTTATAATATTATGAATGAATTATATGACAATCAAAATTTGAAGTTTTAAAATATTTTGATGAAGAAGCTATTAAAGTAGGAATTGCATAAAATATTTAATGATAAAAATTTTAACGAACATTAAGATTGGCGAACCAGCTGGTCGACAAATTCTTGAGATATTACATAAATTAAGAAAGATATTTTTTAGTACCCATAAGGTTTAAATGCTCAGTGACTCTGTTTTCATTAATCATGTTATTAAAAAAACATTTATTGACGAACACGAACACACTGATATTCACCGTTACTCTGATTAGACATTATAAAATCTGAATAGCTAAACATAAACGTGTAAACAGCTGTGCGCCGGTTTCAATAGCAACACAGCTGGAAAGGGAAAAGTAGTCTCTAAGACAGAACACCTGCTTTACCCAATTTTTTAGAATAATTTTTTCCCTTCTTCGCTTGTTTTAAAAAAACATCTATACTTACATATAAAGCTCAGTGTGTGTGTGTGTGTACAGAAAAGACCATTTGACCTACAGCTACCAAATTTGGTACATGTATACCTTAGAGGTCGGAAATGTGCACCTGGGGTCCCTTTTTTTGAATTTTTAATTAGAATTTTAATTATTAATTAAAAGCTAACTTTCCCGCGAAAAAATATTCATTTTCCCCACCGCCAAATGAGTAAGAGTTCAGTTTTTTTTCCCAACAGTAACGAGGCTAGGCTTACGATTTTTCGGTTGATTATTTCAAACGATTCTGTTTATTTTCGTAATGTTTGATGCATTTAAAATGAAACATTGTTAATTAATCGATCTTTCAGATTCATTCTGAAGTACTTTAGAATTAAAATAAAACAGAATAAAGGAAATTAAAAATTTCTAATCTGCACAGCGTTACCCCAACTGGCGCAGAAAAATTCATGCATTTGCGTTACCGTAACTGGCGTTGTAAATTCACGCATGCGCATTGTATTCTGATTGTTGACATGACAACCATTATCAACGGACGATTTAAACTATTTTTAGATTAGTTGCATGCTTTTGTAATTAAAGTGTATTTACGTTAGTTATATATTTTTTGTATATGCTTATAGTTTTAAGACCATTGTTTTTTAAGTAGTTTTTTTTAACCTGTTTTCAACTGATTATTTTAAACGATTCTCTTTTTTTTTTTTAGTGTTTGAGGCATTTAAAATTAAACATTGTTAATTAATCAATCTGGTCATGATGAATCTGAGAAAATTTTGTTGACAAATTTTTGAAATATTACATAAAATAAGAAAGATATTCTTTAGTGTCCATAAAGTTGAAACGCTCAGTGACTGTTTTGAATAATCATATTACAAAAAAATACTTTGCTTCAGTAAAAAATATTATTATATTAATTGCAGATTAATCCTTTCCACTTTAATTTAAAGTATAAATTCTACGGGAGCCAACAGAAAATTAGAGAGATACATATTACGTTATGACTGAAGGCGTTTATAATATTTTGAGTGAATTATATGCCTATCAAAATTTGAAGTTTTAAAATATTTTGATGACGCTATTAAAGTAGGAATTACATAAAATATTTAATTATTAAAATTTTAACGAACATTAAGATTGGCGAACCGGCTGGTCGCCAAAGGCGGCTAGTATATAATACACACCATCGTTGGTAGAAGAAGGTGTTAATGCTCCGCCCTTTTTGATTTGCACCATTATGAGAAGGGAAAATCCAGCTTTTGTTTTGACGTCTAATAACCGAGAAATTTGTTCACGCTCAGATTACCGGGTTTATCGGAGCACGAATAAAAATGTACACCAATAAAATTAGTTATAATATTCATTGTTTAAGATGCATTGTTAAAAAGGTTAATGAACTGAGGTATGTAATTTTTATTATGTTATATTTATGTTAATAATAATAATAATAATAATACCTACTTAATAATAATAATAATAAATAGCTAGTTAAGAATAGTTAATAAGAGCTTTACTTCACTTTAAGTTATTTCTAATATTTTCTTCCGACATCATTTTTTTATTGGTATCTTGCCTCGCATTTTTTTTTCTCTTAACATATCGCAATTTGTTTCAAACTAATACTTTGTCATCATCATATCTGAGGTATTATTAATAGGAACCATCTGAAAACCAAATCTTCTTATATCGGGCTACATATATATTTCCACAGTTTTGCTTCTAGCAACTCACTAAATTTATCAATATCTTTTTTCGATTTCTGATATTAAATAAAGGAATTTTGGTTTTCCCGTCGACTGTTATGAGCCATTGCTACTAGGCGTATCTTTAAACATTATTTTTCTATCAGGCATAATCATCCTGTGCATGAATTAAATCGACTCAATTTTTCAGAAACCCAGTTTTAATAATTTTCAAAACCAATCATGCGTGTTAAAATTTAATTGCAATTTATTAAAGGAAGCTTTGTCAGTAAATAATTCATCTCCTATATTTGTGTAAACTGTATGAAGAAAATTAATTAAATTTCTCCCAATTGTTTTGTTATTTGGGAGCACAAACTTTTACCTTTCTTCTGAATGTACTGTCAACTTCAATATTCATATTTGAATCAACGGAAGTTGTGGGCGAAATTTGCTTTCACTGAATCGTCCAAATTGGTGTTCTTAGACATAGAAGTTAAAATTTCATGAAACAGGTCGTTTCATTTAACAACTTCAGCATTAGTAAAAATATTTCCCAAAACTCAATCATTAATTTTAGCTGATTCAATAGATGACTTTACTTTCGCCACAGAATATCCCCGAACTTGGAATCTCTAGGATTCCCTGTCGGTTGAAAGGATATACGTGGGAGTATTTATTAAGATAAAAGAAATACACATAAAAAGACATAAAATATCATCAATACACATACAAAGTAACTATATACAATATTATAATGATGAGGGAGGTGTTCGGTGGGGAGTATGAGTAGATGAAATCTATTGAAGGTAATATATTCTGGAGAAGAGCTTGGTTGAGAAATGTCAATAGATGACTAGATTACAACGTCACATTTTTGGGAAATTATGACATTTTCTTTTAATTTAAAGTTCTTAAACGTTTGAACATGTTTCTTAGAAAACCGTTTGAATTTTGTTTCTAAATCTAATTTTTGGGAAGTTACATGGATTTTTATATTTAAACATACAACACACAGTACAGGAACATACGCTTTGCTGTTATTTTACATCTTTAAAAGCTACATTTTCAATTTCTAAACACTGGTAGAATTTGCTTATAAAATAAAATTACTTTTCTTGCGAAAAATTAAAATCTAATGCATATATTTTTAACTTTGATATTATAATTTCTCAAAAGGTTTTGCAGTTCTTAAACTAGAGAATAAGTTAGAAACTCTTTATAATTTTTTAATGCTTCACATTGCAAAAAAAAATTGTGAATTTCTTGTTATTTATCAATTAAATTTCAGTATTTAAAAAATAGAGATAACATTTTATTTTTTTATTTCAGGAGCTATGTAATATATTTCCTAAGCTATCTGCGCTGAGCTAAAAGTGAGAGTATAATCGATTCTTAAAAATAGTATCCCTATTCGTAAAGTTTGCACACTCTTCATCTTGAAGAGAATGTCGATGTGGGAACTATAATACAAACATTGATTAAAAGAAAATCTAGACGAAACTAATGCCAAGCAAACTATGCTTAATAATCGAGACGCGAAAAATCCAACAATGATTTTTTCAAGGAATTTTATTTTGATGCTACGTTATTATAAAAATTTTGTGCTATATTATTTTGTTTACAACTAATGTTATTATTCTTTAATGAAATTGTTAAAACTGTTGATTTCTAGCTGATAGTTTTTAAAAAGTGTTTCTCAATAAAATTCATAAAATGATCGAAATTAAATGAGAAAAATTATTCTAGAAATTAAACATTCGATTTATATAAATTTTAAAAGTTTTTCAGAAGAAAAAAAAGAAAAAAAACTTTCTTAGCATGAATATTTTTTCAAAAAGCTGCATTTTTCTTCTTATTTAAGATTAGATTCTTGAAATGTTGCCAGTTGATTACATTCCTTTGTGTGTGTGTGTGTATATATATATATATATATATATATATATATATATAAAGACATCCATTCTCGTAATAATTGCAATTGTACAATTTATTTGTAAATGTACTTCTATATCATTTTTTAATAAGCATATACTTACCATTAGCATTTTATTCATTATCAATACCTAATGCAAATAATCAAAAAAAAAAAAAAAAAAGGAAAATACCTATTATTTGTATTTTGGAACTTAGTGAAAGAATTGGACACCTGCCTGGTAAAAGCGTTTTTCAAGTGTTCATCTATTAATTCCGAATGTTAAAAAAAAACGTGAACAGCTAAAACGATTAATTATTTTTAACTTCCATCAGATATTATATCGTATTCCTTTCAATCTAATTAATAATAAGACTGCAATTGGATTCAAATTAATTAAATAAAAACTATATAGCCAAATTTTATAAATCATTGAAATATTAATATTATTTAGTATAGTAATAAAATTGTTTTGTCATTCCAATCATACTGACGAAACCGAATAATCTGAATATAAAAAGAAGTTGTACATTGTAATAGTCAGGAACTAATAAAAATGTTAGTTAATTTCCAATTTGCGAAACTAAACTTGTAGTATAAAATATAATATGAAGCCAATATTCAAACATTATTTTGATCATTAAATAAATTGTGTTTCTTGTATGACCAACAACCATTTAATGAACAGTAGATTCAAAATCTGAAAAGCATAGGGTGCTTTGAGTTTTCGCTGCGAGTATAATTAGCCCCATTAAGGTTGGCTGACTTTGCTAATACTTAAAAATGACATGATTTGCACTAAAAGAATTAATACAAAAATGTGCCTCTGGTGCTGGTTATTGTTATATAAAATGTGCAATGTGATATATAATATCTACTCTTTGTTGGAAAAATTGTCGTTGCTATTATTTTACTATTAATACCATTTTATTATTTATTATCATTACAATTTTATTATTTGCTATTATTACTATTACCGTTTTATTTATTTATTTATTATTATTACCACCTTTTTATTATTTATTAATTATTAATACCTATGATCTTATTAAGATAGCTTTTAGATTAAAAATCCATTTTCTTCACAACATTCGAAAATCCAGGAAGTGGATGCGATCAATTTTGTTTTGCCAAGATTTAACATATTTAATTGCATTCCTTTAATGATTGAATAGTTATTATATATTCACTTTTTCCATTGCTTAAGTTCCTACAGTGTAGTTATACAAAGGTGTTTACCAGGAGATCATGACCCACCCCTCGAAATCTTAGCTTGCAAAAAATGCTATCATAAGATTGATCGCATTTGAATAAATGATCCAGGGATATATAATCGATTAGTAAAAGCAATAATATTAATAAATTAAGTAAATCAGTTTATTTTTAAAATCAGTCTTTTTGTGATTTCACATTCCTAATCTTTAAATACTAATCTTCCTAATTTTAATATATTCATTGACAAACAGTTAATTCACTGTTATGGACAATATTACATTCTACACGATTGAGTAAAGTTAACACGTTTATAAAAGAGTATTATATGTTATATTTTATCAAAAACGTTGTAATATACTCTAGATATCATATATAGAAAATTATATATTCGAAGCTTTGGATAAATTTAAAGTTTGCCTATTCTCCGGACAATGCAGTTGAATAGGGTGATGGCTTGTCAGTGAAATTACTTAGCAAATGATTGCGCATAAAACTTTCAAACATTCTTTGTATTAATTAATTCTATTTATAAAATTGAAGATAAGGAAGAGATACAGTGCATTTTGCATAACTTTTATCAGCAAAATTAAGTCCATAATCAAACTGGTGTGTTAAAGTTATTGGAATTGTTTTAATCACATATAAATTGGTGATTACTCTTGAAGTTGTTCGGGTATTTGGGGTCATATATTTTCGATGTCCTTTATTTCGATGTTGTTGATTTTGTCTAGTTTTTCAAAGAGCCTAGTGGACGGCTTTTTATAAAATTCGTTAAGCGTTCATTAATAAAGGTATTTCTAATAGCATTGTTCCGGACAAGCCATAGCATGATACTGATTTACCTAACCGTGACATTTTGTAGTCTTCCTAGAGAAATTATGTGGAGTATTGGAGCAATCCCCTTTATTATATGTATATCGCCTCATAAGTTAATGCCCGCAGCACTGTTTCATAGATGGGAAGTTTATTTTTTCTTGTGAGTTAAAAATTGTAAAGTTTCGCTTTTGCTCCCTTGCAGTTATTATTATTTGTTTATACGCTTTTTGAAAGAGCTCTTTTAACACCATGATAGATGGTATCCTTATTTCATGGAATGTTTTGTCTGAAAAGTATCGTTAGGAGAGGAAAGTTGTTTTTCCAAGAGAAAAAGACAACTTCATATTTACTAATACACGTATGAATCCTCCATTCTTCTATTACTTTTGGACTTTCGATAAGCTTCCCAATAATTATTTTGGGACCTTTATCGCTCCCAAAATAATTATTCAGAAATAATGATAATTATATGTGTTATCCGCCATGAGATAAACGATATTTAATGATATTTATATGTGTTATCCGCAAAGATATTAAATTTCTTTTTCTCTTGAAATATCGTTGTAATAAATTCTGAAACAAGTGTGATGTAATTTGTGATTTTACCTTGAACTACTCCTGCATAGAATGATCTAAAAACGTAATAACGAGACTTTGATTCATACTTTGAACTAAATGCTTATTGGAGAGATAGCAGAAAAGGAGTATAATAATTCCATTAGAGATTTTCATACGAATTATTTTCAGTATAAGACCTTCAATAAAATGCTCTAATGACACCGATGTCACGAAAATCACTAAACCCTTGTTAGTCATCTCAACCTCAGTCATCCCGAGAAGTTGCCAGACAGTTGATAAATTATTAAAAAGCCAAATTGGAAGAGCGAGATCCGGCTTTAAACGTTGTTGTTTAGCCTATTTTTTTATTTGGTTGTTCAATAATTTTCCTCAGTCTGGGGAACAAATTTATTAGTCGACATCAGGTCGAGTAGTTTTTCTCAGTCTTGTGAATAGCGATCAAAAGTTAAATTTTTCCTGAATATGGGAAGTGTTTAAATTGCTTATTTAATATTTAATTACCTTATTACTGAGTCTCCCCTCCTTTTCTTTAGTATATGGTTCTATATACATTAGTTGTCTCCTCAAAAATATCTTTCGGTATCTACACATTGGACGTAAAATCTGTGTATCAAATTTTATCCATCGAACTCGCTTCTTTTTGTAATTACCGTGTTAACATATATTCAAGCAACTGAACAGAAAGACTTCTCTGAATTGGATTTGTAGATTTCTCTGTAAAATTTGAAGCAAATTTAAAAGTACGTGTAGCAAATTTCATCCATTTAGCTCAAAGCATTTTGGAGTTTTTCTGTGTCAGGCAGACAGAACAAAAATTTGTTTTTCGAATTGGGGAAGGTTTAAATCTTGATTATTCGTCCAAACCTCGAATTCGAATTTTTTGACGATGACAATACTTTTTTCTATACTTCGTTTACAGGAAAATAAAAAGTGATGGGTATTCAAAATTTCATTTCATTTTAATCTTAAGGAACTTTTTCGTTAAATCTGTTTGTTGAAAGGTATTTTATTAAATATAACTAAGAAGACTGGAGGATAATTGTGGGAAATGTTTAGCAACGTAATTTTTTCAGAAGTTATTTATTGACTCAAATAAAATTTTTACGTCATTTAGAGCATTTCTCAAACTGCAAATATATGTCTAACTCTAACAAGCAAGAATTAGGGACTGAACAATGATTGAAATGGGAATCCTGTAATTAGATTGAAAGAAATGCACTTTTCCCTATATCAATAACGTAACTATATTTTTAACAATACGTACAAAAAAGAACTTTTATCTACAGAAAACAAGAGTATTAGTATTTAAAATTTACACTGTTTAAAAAATTAATATTAAGATGCTTAATGTAAATAAAGATTTTTTAAATATAGACGTTTTTTTCTTTAAAATTTTAATATAACAGTAATTTTCTAAATTTTTAAAAGCAATAATTTCTAAAAATGATTCATTTTCTTAAAATGATCTTAGTTATTTTAAAGTTTATTCGGAAAGATCATCTATATCTCTTTAATATCATAGCATTGTGAAATGTCAGCCATAAAATATAAGGTAAAAAATGTAATTATGACTTTTTAAATAGACTTCATTCTAATAGTATTTTACTATTCAGAGAAAACCCATCTGACTTAATTAAATTTATGCAAAAATGAAACATAACTTCTTAGAATAAAATTCTCTCGTAACTTTATTCATTCTTTGATATAAAAAACGAATAATAAGATTTAAATCATTTCTTTCCGAAATTCTCTCGGGTTTAAAATGGTCTTTTATTAATAAGTTTCATTTGATTTTTAGATATGCTTTAATCAGATTATCAGACACGCATGTGAACTTTACCGAAACGGAAGAGCTCATCAACAATGAATTAACAAATATGATTTTAATGAAAATTGGATTTATATAATTATCCTTCACTATACGCCCAATGAATATTTTACATTATTTTAAGATTTAGATTTTATGGGTGATCCAGATGACGGATGATAATTTTATTCCACGAAATTCATTAGAAATAAATGCCAATAAGTTCTTTGAATGGAAAACTGTATTGCTAGGCAAATTAAATAACAAGTATTGTTATTCTGTGTTTCATGTTTCCGAATCCATATAACTTTGAACAGCACATTAAAACTTTCTAATCTTAAAAAAAAGAGGTATTTACAATTAAATCTTAGATAAATTGTTTTCTGTTTATTATGTAATCAGAAAAGCGAAGCAGCGAAGAGAATTAACAGCACGTATATTATTAGTATATTAAGGCACATATATTAAGAACTGTAGATTCCTTTGTGAAAAATCGAGTTTTATATATACTACATAAGTAACTAAAAGTAAAAGCAAAAGAATTTAATTTGAAAAATGTAGCAATTTTTTTTTTAAAAAAAAGTCACATTAATGATAAATTTATAAATATAATAGAAATATGAAAATTGCAGGATACAAATTCATAAAGGAATATGAAATAACAGCTCTATGAAATTATTAAGTTTTCTCGAAAACTTTATTTTGTTGAAAGAAACTCGAGTTTTATTATAATCATAATTCGTGTTACAAATTACACAGAAAGTTTGAACAATGAAAATATGTAGCGAATATTTAAAATCTTAAGCAAATCTATCATTATAATATATCTGGAATCCTGTTACTTTTTCGGTGTAAATTTTACGAATTTTAAGTTTGAATTAATCATCAATCTGATAACTTTAATAAGCCACATAAGAGAATCGATGATAGACCATAATTGTGTTTAAATATTCAAAGAAAGAAAAGAATATTCAACATTATTTATCTCTTAAATTAAATTAAAGCAATTCCTAAAGATATCTTTAATCATCATTTGATGAAATTTTTATATAATATATCTGCACCCTAGAGAAGAATTCGTTGTTTCCAAGTCCTAATTCACATGGAATCCGACAGCATTCAACAGTTAATGTGTTCGTAAATTGTGGGAATCAGCGCTGCTTTTAAAATTTCAAACAACAACATCTTTCTTAAATTAATTCTCATATTGCTCCAAAATTGGTGATAAATGAAATGAAATTAATGTAAAAATATATGTATATGGATTAGTAAAGCTTCAATATAGAAAGTTTAAATTGTAGAACATTGATTTAATTAACTTAAACCTGAAAATATTTTTTTTATAAAATCAGAAACCAGATCATAAAATCTGATCATACTTAATATGAAGTTAATATGTTTTAACCACATATAATATATGTTCAGAAAAAATTATTATCATGACAATGCCAAGCTTTTATTTTCTTTTTGCTTTTTGTTGAACCTTATAAAATTTATAAAATTTTTAAAATATCAAGAAAACTTTTATTGCAGTACATTTCAACACTTTTGCTTGACATGTAAAAGGTAAAATTTCTTTACTAGGTTTACTGAACTCACAACAACTGATAAATCAATGAATTGACATTTAATACATTGAATGAACTTTTAAACTAGATCGAAATTTCTATGTTAAATATATGGACAGCAAATATCTTCATTTAACAAAAGAAAGAGAGGTAAAGTATTAAGTATCGTATAATTTATATTAAACAAAGTATCATTCGTATTAAGCATATAAAAAAGTGTTGGACTTTATTATTGGATAGTGATAAATATGAGGTCAATAAAACATCTAAATAGAGTTAAATATGATTAAGTTCCCACTTATTTGAAAATAAATCAAAAATATTTCATTACTCTTTCATATCCGAAACACGGAAGAAGGAGCAGAGGAAAGTGAACATTTAAAGACGAATCCATATTTGGGCAACGTAGAGACCACAATTGCAAATGAATTCGTATTGCAGCTGGTCAAGATTAAGGAATACCAAAGTTTAAACTACGGTGTCTATGAATAATACTTGCCAAAATTCTATAGTTTTACACCTTCAAGCTAGATGGACAAAATATGGAGATATTCTCAATCCATCATAGAAGTTAACAACAATGAGCCCCTAACATTACATTCATTTTGTCTTTCAAATAGAAACAAACTCAGATGAATGGATCTCGACGGTTGTGCATACAAAAAATATCTTCCAAAATTTGATGACAAGGCAGTTGTTTCTGAACTAACCTATATTCCGATGAATTCAGATGAGTATATTATTTTTAATTGGAAAACCAGTGAAATGGAATACGATCTTAGGGTTTGTTCACCTCTATTTGTCTCTATGGTATTTATGGATGAAAAATATACAGTGGCCTTCAAATTAATATGAATTTTTGGAATACAAATAATCATCAAATCCCAATCAACTGATAAAAGTTACAGAATATCAGCAGAATAAAATCACAAAACATCTATCACTTCGATTGCGGTTCCCGATTATGATTAACAAAACTTAAGGAAAAATTTTCAACACCATTGGAATTCACTCTATGCTTGTTCATTGAATGTTATCAAAAGCAATTTAGACAGATACAACGCTTAAAATTCAAGCGTCCAGATGTATTTGAAGGTACACTGGAATAAATATTGGTATGCCAAAAACGCTGTTTTTATTGAATTCCTTGTCGGAAAAGTTATTAATTAAGGAAATTAACAGTGTATAAATTAACTAGAGGCTAGAAAAATTAACGCCAGAAATAAGTAACTTATTGTTTTAAAATGAATTTTCATTAAAAAAAAATAATAATTTAAATGCATTTAGCCAAACCAAATTCCAATGAAAATATAACCCATTCATGTCAAATTAATTTTAAATAAGGGCTATAAACATATCCAAAAAGGATTTTAATTTCAACCTTAAAGGTGATTAAAGCTTAAATGATTCTAAATATTTTTTTTTATTTCATTTATCCTGTACTTTTTCTCTTTGCTAATTACATAAATTCCTTTAAAGGATTAGTCACATATCATATGAATTTTTATATTTGAATTAATCCATTTTTATATAAAGATTAAAAAAACATTTTAAAAAATTAAGATCAACATTTTTTTATATTTTTATAAAATTCTTCAAAAGAAACGATGAAATTCATTCCATTTAGAAGTAACAAATGCATTAACAGCAAAATATGATAATAGGATGAAGATCTCGAAAATAGGTTTTTCTGATTCATCAGCTTCGATTTAGGTAATCATTTGTTCAGTAAATTTTAAACCAATAATCTACTTAAAAACCATTCATGTACATACTAAAAACAAATTAGTTATAATGCATTATTTTACAGCTAAGCATATCAAATGACTTAACATTATCTAAAATTTCTGACTCATTCTAGATGGAAAGTAATAGGATAATATAAAGATTATTATCTCAGCCGGCGCTATTTCTTTTTCACTTATTTTCCTTCTTTCCTTAAGTGCATTCATACGCTTTGCTCAAAGCGAGATACTTTTGCCTTTGCCTTGGGCAACTTCATGTCGAAAATAATACTACTTTGTTGCCATTACAATACCTTTAATTATTACACAAACTTGAAAGGATAAGATGAAACAGTTCTGGATGAAGTAAATAGCCCTAAAGCTGAAATATCTTTAGAAACAAAAGATTACGCTGAAGATAAATAATCCTATAATCTTAACTAAAAGTAAAAAGTATGTTCTTCGAGAACAAGTCAAATATGTTTACGGGAAGTCAAATATGTTTGGGAAGTTTCTACTATTTCCCAAAATGGCTTTTAAAGAAAACTAATCTTGAATAAACTTTGTATATTCAAGCTTTAAGCAAATCATATTTTTTTTTTGCCACAGTTGATGAAAACGGTCCGTTTGTCATTGTCTTTAGTAAGAGGTGATAAGCAATTGTTCTTTATATTTTAAACAATTCTTTTGATATTTTTGTAAAAGAAAGATTTCGAAATGATTTTCTCTTCAAAATTTTTAACTTCGAAATGTTTATTGCTGAATGCCATTTGACTATTTTTAGAGGGTTCTTCATTTATCATTAAAATATTCTCGTCTTTTCCTATAAACATTGCTAATTTGTTCAAATGATTTTAAAATAGACATCGTCGATAAAAGAAAATATTTTTCACACAAACAGTTTAATCATTTAAAAATATTCAAAAATTTCTACAATATTTTCGTTAGAAATGACACGACAAAATTTTTAAAAACAGAATTTAAAAAAAAAAAGAAAACACCTGAAAATTGAAGTTTCTTTTTTTAAAGAACGCATATTTTAAATCAAATTCTTGTCATTTTAATTTCAAAAACAATCCTTTTAGATACATAATAAGTTAGAATTTCAAAAGAAAAATTTCGAGCACCTATGGGAAACATGCATTAAAAATAATATAATTTAAATTATTTCATTAAAACATGGTAATAATTTACTATAATTCGGAAATCGGATGATTTTTCAGACAAAATAACGAGAGACCCGCATTAAAAAATCGCAAAAAATATTGAATAATTTGAAGTTTTACAAGGATTTCTTTCTTTGAAATAATAATAAAAAGAAGTACTTCATTCTCGAAGAAATAACGTTGTTGTTTTTTGTCCAAATTTAAAACATTTAAAAAAAATAGAACGAATAGGAGATATTTATACATTCTACTTATATACATTATCATAATATTTATTTATTTATTTTTTGTCAATAAATAACAAGATATATCGTATAAGCAATTATGTACTAAATATAAAATATATAAAATTGTTCAAAATTAGATACTGCATATACAATCGTCTCACATTTTTTTAAATGCCTTGACAAAAAAATGCACTATAAACTTATGGCTGCATATAAATAAGTTAAATCTAACTTAGCTTTCAAAGCAAAAGGCTCTGAATTCTAGATAATATTCCTATATTCAATTTCATGTTGCACAGCGCATTATTTAAAATTGCAGAAACAATCTAATACATATGTAATCATCCCAGTATCCTATCTATTTCCCATCTTCGTTATTATATTAAAATATCGTCTACGCAAATCGCAAAACATACGATATTTTTATGTTATTGAAACCACTAGTGGCATATGGACTTTTGTGACAATATAAAATCATCCATATCACCTTATTTCTACAAAATATATTTTTCATCAAATTCCTCTATTTAAATATATATTAAAGTCTTTTTTTTTTCATGAATTAATAGATAGAGCCAATGGAATAAAATTTGAAAATGCATACGAGTTTCGTTTGTAATGAATTTCTTCTTTAAATAATTGAAATAGAAGAAAACATCACAGTTTTATTTTGTTAAAGCTTTTGTTTCCTTGTATAATATTTTAGATAAATTTGAAATTTTTCTGTACTCATATACAAAACCCGATATTTACCATGCATGAATTAAAATTAAAATCTATGTTTTGATATTTGGATAGACAACAAAGCTTAAAAATTCAAATGCATTTATTAATCATTTTACTTGTTATTAGTTACGCTATATGTTCCATACTTTTTAGGTATGACTATATTTTTTAATAGAAAAATCCTAAAACTATCTTCCTTTTCAATGCTTTTTTTTAAAATATTGAATAGTATTTTATGATTTACAAGGAATACGTTTAAAAATAATATATAAGAGAATTAACAAGCCAGTGATAATTTAAAAATGAATTGAATACCATGGAAGGAATAATAAAAGATGTTTATAATTTCATTTAAATTTTAGGATTAGTTTAACAAGGAATTGTGACTAGATTTAACTGAATAAATAAATAAATGGTAATAAAGTAAATTATTGCTTGCGATTTCGAAATTTACGATTCATTTACGTTTTCAAATAAATAATTAACATTGAATTGGCTTACAATCAGAATGCCATAGGAACGTTAGTAAAATATTTATGAATAACCTAAAATATAGTTATCATTTTTATATTTATTTATTAATAGCTTCAATCAAATTTTAAATTAAATACTCGAGTGTTCAGAATGAAATTTTCCTGTTCTTACTTTATTAGTCGTAATCATCCGACAGAAATGAGTAAATCTTTGTACACAACTTGAGAAAGAGATGGAAAAATTATTTTCTAATTACAATAACTGTTCTGCTCGAAATATAGCCCTAAAAAAGAAAATGGCCACGGAAACACAAGAGCGACATGCAAGTTTATTTGACGTGAAGGAGTTGCTATAAAACTTCCAAATATTCAATGGATTTTTTTTCTGGAGGATTTGGGATTTACAGAATTATGTTCTATTAGAAGAATTGTTTTTATCAAAATATTGATAAGATATCTTTAAGATATCTGTCACTTTGAAGAGACTCCGAATGACTCCAATAAATGTTCAGGAATAAAAAAAAAAAAAAAAAAAAAAAAAAAAAAAAAAAAAAAAAAAAACGGAAATGAAATTTGAAAAATTCTAAATCTGTTTTGTTCACGAGGGAAAAAGAGAAAAAAAAACATTTATTAATGCAGGGATGCTAAATTTAAGAAAAGAATGAAAACGCTGCAAAATTGTGTAGCCCGCAATATTCTCTCAATAGATGTTATTAGGTTTTAAAAGTCTACTGCACTGCAGAGAAGAAGAAAAATTAGGAATAGTCTTCCTGGCACGCTCTAAAAAAAGAAGCCTAACTGCCTCTCACCCATTGTCGACAGTAATGCTGGCAATAAATGCTCCGAGTACTCAAATTGTTATTTTCAGAATCTGAAACACGAGAGTCGTTTGCTTCTTAGTATTACAAAGGAAAATGTTGTTTGTGCATTCACTGTATAATTCGGATGAACAATAGTTACGGACAAAAGTTAGGTTATAGATGGTTTTTATGTGAATCGAGTGTGCAGTCTTTGGCAATGAATCGTTTGCGCACAAAGTAATTAAAAATCGAATATGTATTTTGGACGCTTTTTTCTCGCCCGAAACTATAATTTGGTCAGAACTACAATTGTCTTCACAAGATCACAATTGCAGATTCAAATTCACAAGTACCAAATTTCATTTATTTATGTCATTGTATCTCTGTGATATTGCGTTAACATGTATGCGAAATGCAGATCCACAAAAGGTCAAAACGTTGACTGATTTTGTGCACAATTTGGACCCATATTTTAAATACTTAACCTGTGTACAAATTTCATTCATATAGTTTTTTTTTCGCTTTACAATTATTGTGTTCACTAGAACTCGGACAGCCGGACAGACTTTTCAATGAACGCTTGTGATTCAAAAGGTATTACTAATTTTATAGATTTCTATCGAATCCATATATTAAATTTCATCTGTTTAACTAAAAGCATTTTTCATTCAAGGTATTCGTAAACAGAGAGAAATAATATTAAAATGTACGCTTCGGATTCATGGAGATCTGAAATCTATAGATTCATGGAAATCTTGAGTTCGAAATTTTTGACGATTACAATATTTTGTCTTCGTGATACTTCATATACGAGAAACAAAATCTTTCAACGTTTATTTTACGATAAATTTTAAGAAAGTGGACGTATTTAGAACCATTTTTTATTTATCGAATGCCTTTCTGTGAAAGTTTAACATTTTTCTATGAATGTTTGCAGATGTAAGCAAAGAATTAATTTTCTGTTTTTTTTAAATCTTAAATTACCCTACATCATTTTATTCTAATTTTTTTCTTATCTGCTGAATTAAATCTCACTTTTTATTTAATTATTTCTAACACACGCTCTAAAAGTTTGTTTATCGTTGTCATTCCCACACTTCGAGCGAAGGAATAAAAATCCCTCATATCCACTCATTCCTTTCAGAGATACCAAAGAGTCCGTTCCCAAAATTTGTTTTTCCTTTTATCAAGGAGATTTTAAATAAGATTTTTTTTCATATTGTTGCTCTCAACGTGTCCTTTTTCATATTTAGTTGTAAAATCATATGGCATCTATATATTTTTAAAGTGTTGTTTTCAGGATTTCATCTCATTTCGGCACAACTTATTCAGAAAACGGTTCTTCATCTAGGACAATATTCACTTACTTACTTTATAATTACTTACTTTTTATCCATACCTTTTTTTGAAGGAAAGAAAATAAGAAAATTATTAAATATTATATTGCTAAAGAATATGAAAAACTCGGAAGATTTATTTTCATACATTTCAAAAATGGATGATATGATTGCATAAACGATGAAAATGCAACAATGTATTGTTGCAAATGATGCATTATTATTTTACATTTGTTGAAATAAGGAGGGTGGAAATGAACAACAAATAAATTGATATCATTGAATGGAAAACATTTTTGAAGTGACACATCTTAAGGAATATTTATAAAAATTTGATAGCTCTAAAGTCCAAAGTTCTGCTTGTAGGCGACAACACCGTCATCCACATTTACTTATATTGTTACTAAGGGTTACTTTGAAGAATGATCTTTGCGTTTTTTTTTCAGTTCTCTCAGAAACAAGCGTACGCAAGTCCATAAGAACCTCTTCTTCGCCATGTTCGCACAAGTTTTCGTCCGTCTCATCCTGTACACGGACCAGTGGCTCTCCAGGGAATCCATAGACAATGCAATCAACAAGAGCTCGCACCCGTACAGCATTGAGAACGTAGTAAGTGATCGGCCGTAAATGTATGTCATTCATTATCTGTAAGTACAATACATTGATGCGATCTGTAAATTCTCGTTGCGCAAAGAACACAATAGATGGTTGAAATATCTCAGTAACAAACCACGAATCAAACCTAAAATATCATGTGGTGACGTTACAAACTGGACGTTCGAAACTGTTTTCTTTTACTGTCATTTATATGCTTTTAAAATTTTGATTGATTCTTTTTCAAAAGTCAGAATTTATATTTAATAAAAATCATTGAAAGTTAATGAAGAACGGAAATAAAAATGGTAAACAAGAAATGTTATGGATTTAAAGCATTAAAACATAAACATTACGTAACTGGTTTCAAACTCAGTTTTTTCTTAAGATTCTTAAAACCTGTTAACAAGGAAATGCAGGATTTAAAGATTTGCATGAGGATAAAAAAAAATTTTAAACAGTACACTTTTTAATATTATTTTCAATGATTGTTTTATAATATATATATTTATAATATATATTTGTATATAATGAAATAAATTAGGATGTTAAATGGGATAAACAAGTTGGTAATTTATGAAATAAGTCCATTTTGTGATAAATAAAGCATATAATTCTGAATCAAAGGCATCAACAATGTATATTTGAAATTGTGATTCTCGTCAATTTTTCAGGCATTTAGCTTAATCATCTAGATTTGTCATATTGCAGTAGATGATAATAGTCATATTGCAGTAGACCTATTGCATAAACTGAAATCTTCCAACTGGAATAATATTTCGACCAAATTTCATTGCATTTGGTATCAATTTTTTTTGCAAGCAGGTTCCAAACACATCATGTTATTTTTATAGCAGTTATTTATAGTTTTAACACATCATGTTTATTCATGTTTTCTTCACACCTACGAAGAGAAAAATTCCTCTTTCTTTATATTTCTTTTTAAATTCCCACATCCTGCATCATCCGACCGATATGTAATTTCTTAACATATTTTGAATTGAATATCCACGATATTCCATAAAGAAACATATAAGATTGAATTTCAATATCTTCTGTAAAACAAGCTTTTTCACTGAAGTATTGAGATGAAACGAGAATTAAACATGAAAGCCAAGATAAAAAGAATTTACGTCGAAATAGAAATAAGAGTAGTCAGACCCTGAATTTCAGAATAACAGGTATTATTTGTAATGTAATTGAAACAGTTTCCGCTTCGAACACATTTATTGAAGTACATAATTTCCACTTAACAGCTAATTGCGTTTGAGAGATACAAACGTAATTCAAAAACAAACGTTTCGAAAAATTCATTAGATTTGGCATTGAATCGCTTGATTATTAATCCCTTGGATACACTTTAGAGCTGATGCGTTCATACATTTGGTTTGCCTATGTTAAAAATGTCTAGTTTAATTGGTCATTTAAAAGTATGAAATATACTGCTTTTATATTATTACGAATCTGTGATGCTGCTTACTTCCTACTGGAAAGAAATATTTACAGGGATTCTTCAGGTAAATGAAGGAATGAGAGGCGTGCTTTTTTCGGATCTTTGAAAATGAAGAATATGTCAATTTACTTCTGCGAGAACTTGGGGAAGGCTGAAAGATATTATCGTGCATATAATATGTACATAACTAATAGACATTGCAAATTCTACAGAGAACTTCCATCACTATTTTGATGAGCGGCAATTTCTTTTCGAATTAATCATGCTCCCAAGGGATTACTTTTCAATTTTAAAGAATCTACTCACTATATACTCGCTGTGTCAAACCCTGCAGACAATAAGATATAATTTTGAAATCCAGCATCGTAAATGTTAATACCCTCTCTAGAACATCCTGCATTGAGAGCTACAAATATTGCTCGAATGCCGAGAAAAAACCTGGACTCGAAATAGATGTCTCTGATTCTTAACACTTAATGAACCTGGCTTACGCCGAATGCCCTCTGGATGTTCGGGAAAGCCTAGCAGCGCAGTATTTCGTCGATGCCATCAGAGACGAAGACACGCAGCTTGCAACGAGGCTAATGGATGAAAAGATCTAAAATCAGCTATAGCTTATAGCATAAAGTATGATTCTGCAAAAACTGTTTCCCAGAGTTCCAGACATGTCAGACTGATTGAGATTCAGAATGATGCCGGCAGGAAAAGTGATGGCAAATTTGAATCACTCTGCAATATGCTGGAAAAATTATTGAATAGCCGTGATGGTGAAAAGAAGAACATCCCTCGCCGAAACCCGAATATGACTTGCTGGGGGTGCAACAAGAAGGGGCACTTACAGAGAGAATGCTCGGTGGTTGTTTCCAACCAGGGAAACTAACTCATGGCCATCTTGCGGGGCGAAGGCTGCCTTTTCTGAATGAAGCCCCTGAAGAAGCACTGATTTTTCAATTCCTTTTGGCCTTTCCTCATTTCGTCCTGTCCAGCTTCCATTTTCTTTCACTTTGAATCCCATTGCCTTCCATTTATAGCATGCAGAGTACCTAAATAAGATAACTATCCATTTTCATTATTTCGTTTGCTTTCCTACAATAAACACAGAATGCTACGTGTAATTCCTGCTGCATTACTTTTTTATATGACGGCGATTATATTAATATCAATGAATATGGCTTCGATTATGTTCACATTTCTGAATGCAAATCAGGTTTCCAAACATAAAAAAAATAAACAGATGCAAAGAAAATTTAGATTTAATTCTTTTTGAAAAAAGCATTAGTTCGTTATTTCACAATCAGTAATTTATCAAAATAATTTTTACAAACATATTGTTACTTTTAAGACTATTACTTTTTCGTACATCGCATTTCTCCACAATCACATAACATCTCTGAATGGTTGGGAGTTATCACGAGGCAAACAGCATTTATTTAATTAATTTAATTCGTGCTTTATCAGCATTACTGAAAGAAACAGAGATAAGAAATTGAAGTGCATACACTTGAAAATAACATTTTTATTTTTAATAATAGATGCTTAATATTTTAACAATTTAATATTTTAATTTACTAAAAAAAATAAAAGGGAGGATTTTATGTAAATGCCATCAATTTTATCAATTTTTTTTTTCTAATTTTGAAATAGCATTTAAAATATTTTCAATAAAGCAACATTGTGTATATATATATATATACGCAATAAAAAATTTCTTTCTAACGGATTTGATTTAAAATTAGATATAGTTTTCATTTTTTATGTAATTATCGCTTGCTCATTTAGTTGTCTTGATGCATTTTTGAAAAGTTATATTCACATAGATCAAATGAACACAGACATTCAAATCAAAGCGGTGCTAAATTTTGTTCAAAACTTTTCTGAGTAAATGTTTTACATACCAAGCAGTATAAGCAGCAGATAGTTATCTATTTAGTTAATCTCTTTATTTGCGTTCTCGTATGTGAATTATAGAAAAAGTTTTACAATCATCGAAAAATGTGAATTCGAGATTGTAACGGATTTCCCATTTTTAGACCTCTCTGAGTTCGAAAAGGACATTTTTGGCATTATATCTTCATGTCTGCCTGTGGTGAAAACAATTCAAAAGGTCTTTAGAGCCTTATGGATAAAATTTGGTACAAGATCTTTACACTGTATGTGCAGTTTTCTGTGAAATTTTGAGTAAAATCTTTCCTGAGAAAGTCTATCTGTCCGGTTGTTAGAACGTAAGTTAACCCGATAACTTCAAAACGAAGAGAGCAAGATGATTAAAATTCTATACCCAAATTTAGTATCTGTATTGAAGACATCTGGGAAATTTTGAGTCAAATCCAATAATAAATTTAATGTCTGATAGTCTGTATTTTAGAAGCATGTAAACGCAATAACTCAAGAACGCAAAAACATAAATATATCAAATTTGGTATTTGATTTTGTGACTCTTTTTTCAGCTCTGCGTTTAATTGGGGCTTCAATTTGGAAGAAACTCGTCCGGAACGCATATGCAACTTTATTAGAGAATATGACAAAAGGGTTTGGGGAGACCATGCCCACTGGTTTCAAATATCGTGCGCATGTACACATATATATGGCAGTTATACATTCACGGAAATTCGATTTTTGAGTATCACCAAGTCCTAACATGCTTAAATTCAAAAATCCAGTGTTAAGACTGGGGTTTCTCTTTTAAAATTGCGATGTTTTCTGGTTGACACAATGGAATATAATGATATTTAATTCAACATAATTAGAAACAATCAAACACAACACAAAAAAGAGAAATATACAAAATTCCTTAAATTATTTCCTTAAAATAAGATAGCTGTATTTAATGCCTTCTCGTTTAACAATTAAATCTGATATGTACTATTCTATACTGCGATAGCCAAGTACCATAAACAACATATTGAAATATCAGCTTCCATTGCTTAAATAAAGTATTTTTAGCAAAATGACTCATTTTCTTTCAAAGGTCATCCCTTATAAACTAAAGCTTTCACGATTGAAATTAAATCAGGATATCTCCTGTTATAATGTCTATTCTGACGTCTTTACAGCGGTTATTAGAGAATATTTCAGTCAAACTCGAGCTTAAATCGATGCTTCGAAGATATATTTACTTTCCCATATTCAGTGTCCCTAAAACTCTTATTAAAATAATGAGTGGAAACAAAGGGTATAAATTAAACAAAGCTTTACCATAGAGAACTACTATTACAAGACATTTCACTCTAGTTGCAACTTAAACACACGCTTCGAAGATATGTTCCCTTCCATTAAAAGTTGTGATTGGAGATGCTACAAATTAAGCAAAGACATGCAATATAAATCCCACCTGCATTTTATAAATTTCTTCTTATATTGGAAAATATGTACAAGTGTGGACTGTTTATTACGCAATAATTATTAATAAAAATTCGTTATGTAAAATTGAACCAATTTAAGTCTATTGCATAACAACGCTTTAGATTCCAATAACTAATTTTGGAAAATGAAGCAATGAAATTTTTTTCGGTAACATTTTGTGAAAACATCTGCATCTTAAAGTATCCTGGAAAGATTTCATAGCTGTCTTTTACACCTTTGGTGAAAAAAAACACTACTAATATTTTTGACTTTGATTCTGAATTTGTATTTATTAATTGAAGCTATATCTCCCAAAGAAGTTTCTAAATAAGGCAGTGTTTTTAAGGATGCTTTTCTTGGATTAAAGCAATCAAAGGCGTGTGCCTCGAGCATTTTTAGAAATTTATTAATTGTTTATTAATTGTTTTTCAGACAGAACACTCAGCAATCAGTTTTGCGTTGAAGTAGGGTTTCATGAACTATTATTAATATTTTAAAGGAGAGTTTCCATCGTTTAAAACTTTAAATATCTACAAATATTATATTAAATATTATGAAAGATATTTTTTGAGTCATAGTATCGTCATGCTTATTTCAAATATTAGTATATCAAGAATATTTTGTTGAATACGATACACAGAGAGAGGATCTAGATAAGAGTTAAACATTTAAAATTTATCAGAGCATTAATTGACTCAATTTACATATAATATAATAGTTACTTTATTTAGACCATTTTAACACATGCATTTCTATTATTAAAGGTTTACAAATTAGCTATTGGGACCTAAATTGAAAGGATATATATTAAACCATGTTTGACTTCAATAAAGCTGATTTATAGAATTAATCATGTAGATATTATAAAAGATTTTAGAAAACTATGCATTGCATTTCCTTTTTAGAAAATATTATATTTCTTATTTATTTCATTTCATATAGGCACGGAAAGAAAATGATGCTTTTCTAGGTTTATAGTTATATTTAACTTATTTTTTAATTTCAGCTTTTGTCGTTAGCAACTCTCTCATAAAAGTTAATTATTTTGCCATGCACTAAGCTATTATTATATAATTGTTCCAATCATTCAGATGCACCCGAAGGGCTTCATGACCTTGAACTTAACCAATACTGTTTTGCAGTAATTATTTTAAACGCAATATGAGTTTCACTTGAGAAACGAAGCATTTCGGCGGCAGATGCTATTTTGTGAAATCGATTTAAAAGGTTTTCATCACATGTATTATATTACATCAGTTTTGTTTTTTATATCACTTCAAAGATACATTTGGGTACAGAAAACCGGATTGACTAGTGGAATATATAAAAACCTATTGAAATAGCCGAATTTTCCATACATATAGACAAATACAATATTAGCCCCACAAATTTTACCAAAACAAATATATAATAAGAATATATTTTACTCATATATTTGTACTTAAAGAAAATTTGACTATTTCCTTTCTTTCACTGAGCGTAAATACGGAAGCTCCACAACAACTTTGAAAGGGTCAAGTGATAATGTGAGGGACAAGAATATCGAGTTATGAGGGTAAAACCAATATCGTCACTTGCAAGTTAGCAAAATAGAGAAGGCATTACTTGCTCACTCAACGCAAGCAGTTTCTCATGATCGGCAGGAAAGCCATGAATACTGAAATGAAAAGCATTACAAAAAGAGACTCGATATGCAGCATTTTTTTTTCTTTTTTGTTTTTGTTTTATTTATTCATTGAATAAAAATAGCGGATCGTCCGTAATCATAAAGCAAGCGGAATGTGGCATTTTATTTGAAAGTCT
This sequence comes from Argiope bruennichi, assembly GCF_947563725.1. Taxonomy (NCBI): domain Eukaryota; kingdom Metazoa; phylum Arthropoda; class Arachnida; order Araneae; family Araneidae; genus Argiope; species Argiope bruennichi. The sequence goes on along the minus strand of NC_079154.1, from coordinate 135,647,120 downwards.
TTGAGAGAAAACGTGCGGAACACACTGAAACTGTACCGCGCATCTAGACAGAGTCTGAGAAAACCAATTATTTATGAAACAATACTTTACACGCTTCAGTTGAATAGAAGCCAATGAAAAGAGGCACAGTTCTCACTAGAGGCGGGATATGATAACTGTTTTATTACAATATTTCTTCTCTTTTAACTTTATTGTGCTTTTTCTATCAATCATATTAAAAAAAAAACTATTTCCACGCTGAAGCATACAAACAAGAAGCAAAACCAACAAGGGGAATCAAATCTAAATTATTCATACTTTTTCCAAAGTAGACGGAAAAATTAATTTCGCGATCTTCGAAGATTCCAAAGTCTTATGAAGCCATTTTTCCCCTTAAAGCACACTTTTGATGTCTGAACGAAAGCCCAGGAGTGCATTTCTGAGTCTAGAGCAGCTTAGAGAAATGTTGAGTGAATAGGATGATTGGAAATTGCAAAAATGTCCCGAATCTTTGAATCCTAAGAGAAGTGTAATCATTAGCTCAATGGACTTCAGAGAGAAAATCAAATATATTATTATTTCCTCGTCTAATAATCGAATAAGGATTTACTTCTTCAAAAATATCCTTGCGGAAAATATTGGAAAATGCAAGAAAAAACAAATTAGGTTTTTTTCAAACAAAAATTAATTGTCATTTACATCTTTACTTTCTTGTATACTAGGTATAAAGAAAGCATTGCAATCATAAAAAAATTCGAAAAGGATATTTTAGTGAATCCCGAAGTGTTAGACCTCTCTGCGTTCGAAAAACGCATTTTTAGAAAATGTCTGTCTGTAACTAACTAAAAATACATTTTGAGTTAGCCGGATGAAATCTGGTGCATGAACTTAATACCAAATCTGAGAATTTCTATCAAATTTTGAGCAAACTCCATTCAAATTTGTCAATTAGCATCTTAATTTGTTAGTTAAAAATTAAGATGCAATCGTTGACAATAAATATTTTGTTTCTATAAATACAGTCCTTCTTAGCTGACCCATTTATTGGTAAGGAAATGTCGACTGTTGCAGGTAAGTTTCACTATATCCAATCATTAAAAGTTTACGATGACAAGTAAACTTGGTGGAGTTCGTGGATAGAGAAAGCTGCAGTACAACATACGACAAGAGTTAATTAAAAAGCTGTTATTGATCTTTGGATCTCTAGAAAGCGAGGAAGCACCCTCGGATTAATTTTATCTTTGATAGAAATACTCAAAAACATTTGCCAATGAGTGAATCGCATTTTTAAAACAAATGCTAACTTTAAATTCAGCATTGGAGTGAATTTTTACTACAGTTTACGTGTGTTTCAATGACAGGAGAATCCAACTATTACGTTAAATTCAAAATAAATTATCCCACGCATAAATATAATTAATAATTATATGTAACGAACTCGGTGCAGCGTATTTTATTCATAGTGACATGCTTTCGAAGCATTTAACTTGTATTTCTAGTAACACGGTTCTGGACTGCAGATTTTTTTCACTCGTGTTTGCAATCGTTTCGTAGCCAACTAAAACTTAATTGGTAGTGCAAATAAATTGTTCCCTCTCTCACTACTAAAACAATTTACTGTAACATTGATTACCACCTGATATAGATTTCATTTAGAAAGTTAAAAGCAAATACATTCACTTATCTTCGTCTAACATAATTATAAATAAGATTCTTCAAAATTAAATTGTAAATTATATTTGTTTTAAATTTGCTCTGCTAAAAGCAGAGGGAATTTCTCATATGAGCATTTCAGCAAATCTTTATTTTCACAGTTCTTTTGGTTTACATAAACCTGCTTTTAAAGAAATGTTCTAGCATTAACAACCAGTCTTTCCAGTTGATGAGATGGGGTGACGAAATAATTATTATAGCAAAACAATAATTGGCTTTAACAAATAAAAAATTGTTTTTTTTTATTTCTGTTCTTCTTTTTTTAAAATTCTATCTATCCGAGTTTAAGCTGAGCTTTGGTACAAAACTGGCTACAAAATAAAAAGGAAATTTTGAATATTAGCTGTTAGTGATAAAGATCCCGAATCCTAAATGTGTTTTTAATTCTACGCATTGCACAACTCTTCTCATATGAGTGGCTGGAAATGAAATACAATTAGAATGTGTTATGAAATGAGTGCATTTAATTCGAATTAACAAATTGAGAAAGTGCTATTACTTTAATAATTGCGGAAACATTGTAAACAACATGTGTTCATTATTTCTGGCCATGCGTCATTTTGCAATGAAGCGCATGTCTATTGAAGTGACGCTATCTGAAAGGGACGTGATGGTCTATTGTGCAGATAGATACCGCTTTCCTTCCTCATTTTAAACGAAAACAATCCAGATCGGATCAACATCTTCCACATAAATAAAGCACTCAAACTGTAAAAAGTCTGTAAATAATTTCCATTTTATGCTGATTAATGCTGATTTATACGTTTATGGGATCGATTTTTTTCAACCAGACAAGGACTTCGTTTTCTGTAATGTATGCTCTGTATATTCCATATCGAACAGTTTCGGATTCAGTTTTCATAAATACAATTGTGCAGTTGAAACTGGATTAAAGTGTACATATTTTATTTTAAAAGAATTCTTCATTTAAATTGAACCCTATTAATCTGATTGTTTAATTAACTCTCTTTTTATATATTTTTGATTTTTGAAAGGGTTTGCAGAAGGGAATGAATAACTCCCTATTTTTAGATTTTGTTTGAGATCCCTTTCATTACTATGATCCCATAATATGTGTAGAACACTTTTCTAATGAGAGAACATTTCTACTAGTGATGTTCTAGCAATGAAATAAACATTAATTGAGATAAAGTGTTTTGTGCTTTATATTTATATTGGGGCTGAATGTACGCTGTGTTGCTGTAACTTCATTATTAAAAAAGTGAAAGTAGCCGTTTCCGTGCTAATTCTTTTAATCTTAATGTTAGAAACGCTGCCATAACAGACATTATTCTGCATTCTCTGGTTTTTATTTCATTTCCCTCGAAATAGAACATGTAAAACTATTTACATTTCTGAATTCAAATAACAAAACGCTATTAAATATTGTTAATATGCCAAATAGAATATCGCTAGCATAATAATCTTAATAAAATAATGCTTTTCCAAAAACGTAATTATCTCATTGATACATCAAGTATGTTTACGTAAAAGAAAATTAAGTTATATGAATGTCAAAGCATCCCCCCCTCCCCCCAAAAAAGGAATATTCTGAAAGGCCAATATCAAAATATAGAGGTACTTATGTTGCGAAACTAGTCCATAAAACTAGTTATTCGAGTTACAAAATTTTGTCATAACTAGTCATATTTTAAACTTAATTCGGCAAATTAAATTAGAATACATTGCTGTAAAAGCGTCACTATTAACATTAAAGATAATATGATAACTGATATCGAGTAGGTAAGATAAAGTGGAAAATGTGTTTATTCTAAAGATTTTATTTTTGTTTTCGATAGATTTGCTTGTAAATGTGAAGTGAATTAAATTGACATGGGTAATTAAAGTTTTTGTTAAACCAACTGGAAATTTCCATTTGAGTTATTAAGTTAAACGTATTTCTCAAAACAATTGCATTTCATATTTCAAAAAGTAGATATTCTCCGAATTTTTAATTGTCAGTTAATTGCTTTTCATTAATATCATTTATATAAATGTAACTTCAAAGCATCTCACTAAATGCAGGTAAAATTAAATTTAAAATCCATTTTTCATAGAATTAATTATTCAGGTTCCTACACATGACTGATCAAGTTAACGTTAACCTTGACTTAATGCCATGCAAATGCAATTTTACGCCCGTCAGTTTAATCCAAGCAAAAACGCAAGAAGCGAAGCCTTTTCAATACATCCACAACAATGTGGAATTCCCATTATGATTTGGTTTCAAAATACATCATTATCAGTTGATCATTTCTATTGATTTCTCCAAAATTTAGTAATTAATAGAATTTCTAAAAGAATTTTTATCTAAAATCAGTACAAAATTTATTACATTTATCTTAATCCCATATTTAAAAAAAAAACTTCAAATTTGCTATCTGCTTTTCATTTCTTAAGTTAAAGCATCCCGATATCTTCGATTTCTTTTACACTCAAATGATTGAAAGCGTCATTGTCTTACCTGAATGGCAGGGATAGGAAACTCAACATGGTCTTTAATTGTCATTTTATTTACCTGTTAAATTAATACTTAGCTTAGTTTCAGCAATAATTAAACTTAATTTTATATAATTTCTAGACAGAATTTCGCTGCTTATATCAGCGTCTAAAATCATAACAATTTCATTCACAAAATCGAACAACCCAGACAATATAGTGTCCTTTTTTATTTCTGAGAAAAATTTCAAATCATTTACTTTAGTCATACGCCCAATACTTTATTTCTTTTCACAAAAGAAACTCAATCATCTATATTCTGAATCACAACATGGCACAAGGAAATGTTTGCTTTGTTTTATTTTATTCCTCCCAGATAAATCATGGACAATTATTTATTTGATTCTGTCCTGGCTATAATTCCAAATTATCAATTACATGTTGAGTGAAGTATTGTGCAGCTTTAAAACTATTATTTGTAAATATTTATAAGTTATTCGAGACTGATTAATAAGAATACTATTTATAGTAACTTCGGCTATCTGATTGCATTTTAATTGAAATTTATTATTATTATAAAACAATAAAGAGAGACAACGTTTTTCATTAGAATTCCTGCATTTTAATATTTTTAATCCACAAGAGTGGTCAATGTATGTTTTATTTAGCATTTGAGACTTGCATGGCTTTTTATTAAAATATTTTCTCCGTCATTTAATAATAGTTTCTCTTTTTTGAAGTCAATCAATGGCATCGCCCTGGTCTTCATTGCTCAAGACCAGTTTGAAAATTTCGAGAATTCTATCCAGTCTTGTAAATTTATCCTTTCACTATTTCAATAAGAAATATAAACGCGTTGACGAAGTACAATTATTTTCTGCTGCTTCCCCGATATTAGTGTAATGCACAGTGAAAGTTAATCAAATCACTCTACAGCATTTTCCTTGTTTATAAAGGTTTCTTGGAAAGAAAAAAAAATTATAAATTGTTAAATGCTGCAGATATTAATAATATTATCAGACCACTTACTAAAGTAAGCTTTTAAAAGCAGAAAAGTTACTAAAAACTTCATGGATGCAGCATATTTTCTAACACAACACTAATAAGTGAGTAAATTAAAGGCTACTTCGAAACTATCGCCAGACAATAATTTTTAAATGGTGATGAATAGCCAAAAAAAACAGCTAAGTGCCTATAACCTAGTTAGTTGATAATTTTGGCGCGGTTTGGCTGAAATTGGTAAGATCTCTGTGCCATATTCTTTAATTTTATTCGTTACTAGCCGCCTTTAGCGACCTGCCGGTTCGCCAATCTTAATGTTAGTTAAAATTTTAATAATTGAATATTTTATGCAATTCCTACTTTAATAGCTTCATCATCAAAATATCTTAAATTTCAAATTTTGATAGCCCTATAATTCATTCATAATATTATAAAGGCCTTCGGTCATAACGTAATATGTATATCTCTAATTTTCTGTTAGCTTACCGGGGAATTTATGCTTTAAATTGTGGAAAAGTGGAAAGGATTAATCTGCAATTAATATAATAACATTTTTTACTGAAACAAAGCATTTTTTTAATAATATTATTACTGAAAATAGAGTCATTCAGCGTTTAAGCCTTATGGCCATTAAAGAATGTGTATCTTAATTTATGTAATATCTCAAGAATTTGTTAACAAAATTTCCTCAGATTCATCATGAGCAGATCGATTAATTAACAATGTTTAATTTTAAATGCATCAAACACTAAGAAAATAAACAGAATCGTTTAAGATAATCGGTCGAAAACAGGTTAAAATAAACTAAAAAAACGATTACTTAAAACTATAAGCATTTACAAAAAATATATAACTAACATAAATACAATTTAATTACAAAAGCACACAACTAACCTAAAAATAATTTAAATCTAGTCCGAATCCGTTGAAAATATTTGTCAACAATCAGAACACAATGCGCATGCGTGAATTTTCAACGCCAGTTATGGTAACGCAAATGCGCGAATTTTTCTACACCAGTTGGAGTAACGCTATGTAGATTAGAAATTTTTAATTCCTATTAATCTGTTTTATTTTAATTCAAAAGTACTTCAGAATGAATCTGAAAGATCGATTGATTAATAATGTTTAGTTTTAAATGTATCAAACATTAAGAAAATGGAATTGTTTTAAATAATCGGCCTAAAAATGTTAACCCTAGCCTTATTAGTGTGGGGTGGAAAAACTGAAGCCTTATTCATTTGGTGGTGGGGAAAATGAAAAGATTTTTTTGGCGGGAAAGTTAGTTTTTAATTAATAATTGAAATTCTAATTAAAAATTCAAAAACCGGGACCCTAGGTGCACATTCCCGACCTCTAAGGTATACATGTACCAAATTTGGTAGCTGTAGGTCAAACGGTCTGGCCTGCAGAGCGCCAACACACACACATTGAGCTTTATATAAGTGTATATTACAAACTCTAATACAAGCTCACATACTCAAGATCTAGTGAGCATAACGTAACATCAAAAATGACGCAACAAACCGAAATTGAAAGAGATTATAGTCCATTGGAATCTAGTAAATTGAGAATAAAAAAAAACATTTTTTTTTCTCTTACTGCTTGTTAGATTGATTAAATCTAGAGTTAGACATAACAATTGCTTTTGCTTTTGAAATTAATATATTTTTTAAAGACAATGAAGTATGATAACATATTTTAGCTATCAAAATGTGTAAGAATCTATCAAGCTTGTCATAATTAGCATATATTTTTACTTATACAGCCAAAAGCTTACTTATAACCCTTGAAGGAACTAAACACAGAGACAGGGGATTTTCTTGTCTATGATGACAAATATATACTTCTTAAAAGTGATAACAACTCAAAAAAATATTAATGGTGAAAAATTAATGTTCATGTATAATTCAGTTTCAAAAAACATTTTGTCCCTAAGAAGCAAGTTTCTATTGAAATTTCATTTATGAATGGTCGTCGACTATAAGACACATATTTCCTTTTCTTACAAAGTATATCAACCTTAAATACAGATGATAAAATAAAGAAATTAAATATATATTTTTTTTTAATTCACGAGTTAAAATGGAATAAAGAATATCAATAATTCCAAAACTGTTGAATTCAAATACCTCGACATGGATGTTTGAAACATTTCAAGAAATTAAATTTATTGTAAAATGAAGTTTTCCATATCAAAGTAATGAAACACCAAAATATTTCAATAATGTTATCTGCGTAAATGAAAAGGGTGAAAAGAGTTTTTTTTGAGATGAATCAATGTTTATCTCCTTCTCTGATTCAATTTTTTTTTCGTTGTAAGCTACTAGCAGGATCTTTCATCCAGCTTTTCTGGTTTTCAGTGCCTATTATTTCATATTCAAAACAAAATCTTTCATAATAATCTTCAGTAAATGCTTTCTAACACATCCATGAAGGATTTTTTTTTACGTCTGAAAACCGAAATACATTAAAATATTTTCCTCTCTCATTATTTTTTAAAATTTACATATTTTTGAAAAAATGAATGTCCCTCAATATTTTTATCACATAAGAAAAGAAAGTAAAACATGAAACTTGTATAAAGGGCACCAAAATTTACATTTTACTCATGAATGAAATAATCTTGAATTTAAAAATATTCCTCTAGTAACAAGATTGTAGCGTAATAACATCTTTCTAATTTTGTTCGTTGAATTTCGTTTTACAAAATTGTTTACATTATACAATTTTAAAATTAATTTTAAGATTTTATAACGGAATCTAAGCTTTCGAGTATATTTTTCTTCAAACAAAATAATTGAAACAATCCCATTACAAGGAACGAGCTAGCAGTAAAAAGAAATTTCAGCTGATTTTTTTACAAGCCATTCGCTGCTTACATTGCAACATTCGGGTTTTTTAAGGGGGGAAGGAAAGAAAGATAAAGTTTTGTAAGATTTCTTAGTTATTACTTATTTCTTATTGTGTACTTATATTTATACATTTATCCCACGTATAATCTTTTATGATTTTTTTCAAATAAAAAGCATTTATATATTTAGTATGTCAATATATATATATTTGAAATATTTATATCAAATATTAACATAGTTCAAAAATTCAAATTAATAGTTCAATATATCAAACTTTCAGGTATTAAATGGTTTCATTCACTAAGCACCTCTGGCAATCAGATTGTTCGTCAGTATCGTTAAGTTACAGAATATGAAGCTCCACTGTTGCTTTGCAAAAATTAAAATCAGGAATTTCATGAAACTGATAAAAAAAAATGAATCCTTTGTTTCTAAACACTTTTAAATTGAAGCATTTAATATGTCGTATATTGAATAAATGTTTACATTTATTCAATATATGTATATTATTACCCATTTTCAACTGCTGAAAAAAGTTGCAAAATATCTGCGTATTCCTATACATAGAATAAAAGATTAATATGATGCCTTGAATAGTAAATAGAAACAATTGAAGATGAAAAGATATTTCCAATAACATTATGAAAAATCTTTAAAATATTCTTTAAAAAGTGATAGTTGCTAAACATTTTCAATAATTTCTGACGTATGGATATTCTAAGAAAATCTGTTGAAATTCCTCTATTTCAGTACAATAATTACGTTTTTACAGCCTTCATATTTCAATACTTCATGTGGAAGTAGCAAAATTGTTCATATTTTAAATTAATTTAACTTGCCTTAATCGGTTTGATTTTTTTCGTGTATTATCCACTTACAAAACAAAAAATGTGTTAACAACTGCTACTTGGCCAGATGAAGTTTCAATTTAGAAGCCAATGAGATTTTCTTTCATTCTGCTTTCTGGCTTAACAGATTTCTTTTCTGAATTTGCAGCCAGTTTTATGTGAGGCTTGTTACGTGGTCATGGAATACACGAGGACGTCAGTTTTCACTTGGATGCTTCTGGAAGGAAGTCATTTACATACAAGTATTGTCGTTGTTTTTCCCAAAGAAGTGAAATTCATATTCTTTTACTGCATAGGATGGGGTAAGTGCCTTTTATTCCTCTGTATTATAAAAATTATGTCCGATATTCAGTTGAAGCTTATTATTGCAGTAAAACATGTCTTCTGTAACTTAAACTTGATAAAATATTTATAACTAAAATGCGAAAATGAGTGTATCAAAAATTTCATGTGACTGAAATCCATTTATTAATGCATCTCCGTGCTGAAAATGGATGCCAAGTCGGAGATACTAAAAGCGAAATGACCGTTCAATTGTGTTCAATTGTAAACAGAGAACAATATGATACGGTAAATAGGAACAGAAATAAGTTAATATGAAATGAGTGGTATAAAAATTGGAGAATTTGTAAAAGCGCTTCAATCAATAGCAGCTGGACTCATACAATTAGAAATCTGTAACATAACTTGAAATTATTTTTTTAATTTATATTTTCTTTTTTATTTAACCTGGTCGTTTTCGTCTCTGAGAATTCGATTCTCTTTGCCAGCTTTTTCACTCTGAAAACCCATTCATCAGCGGAAATAGGAAAAAAACGAAAAGAAAAGAAAAATCAGCGGGAATGGCCCCCTCAAAACTTCTCACAAACTATTTAATAACTATGTAATACCAAAGAATGACTTTCAGGCCATTCAATTACAATGATTAGACTCTATTAATCTTTGTCTCGAATTTAAATTTTTGCTAAATCTATTATGTGATTTTTGGCAAGTTTTTTTGAAGATTAATCTCTGGCATACGGTTAAAAATGTCCGAAATCAAATTTCCACCTTACATGCGTTTTTTCCAAAGGATGGACACAAAAATGTGCAGCTGTAATCACAAAATCACGCATCGAACTCGATATTGTGTTTTTGATTATTGCATTTACAAGCTTATGAAAGTACAGAACGACAGACGCTCGACACTTTGTTGGATTTGACTCAAAATGTCATAGGTATCTAAACTACAAATGGTAAATCTCGATATAAAATTTTATCAATCTAACTCTCTTCTTTTTGTAGTTATCATGTTAAATTATATTCGAAGTGCCAGACAAACACACGTTTTTTCTAAGCGGAGTTTGTTCAAAATTTGACAGAAATAAACAAATGTGATGCGAGGACTTTTTCTCAAATTTCAGCTATCTATCTCAAAGCATTCTTGAGTTATATTCTTCAGATACAGACAGACGTATATGATGCCAAAAATGTGTGTGTGTGTGTGTGTGTGTGTGTGTGTGTGTGTGTGTGTGTGTGTGTGTGTGTGTGTGTGTGTGTTATCGAACTTGAATTGTAGAGATTCGTCAAAATCTGAGGTTCGATTATTTTTTTTTTGACAATTATAATACTTCCTCTATACTTGGTATGCGAGAAAGGGTGGTTAAACAAGTAATCAATCAATAAGTAAGAGGGATGCGTATCGGGATTATTCAGCTAGCTGCCCAAGAGAGCACTCAAATCAGTGACTCGTGGATTTCAACCCAAAAAAAAGTTCAAGTTATAACAATTTACTGTTTCATTGACGGGACTATTGAAAAATTATCATTTTTTTATTTTAGTAATAGAAATAATATTTGCAATAAATTTAACAAAAGGGATTTTTAAATTTTATTTTAACTATCACCATTTACATAAATCATTATTAAAAACGCTACGGAATCTTGAAATAAATTTTATCTCATTATAATCCAATGGTATCAGGGCTGTGCAGAATAAAAATTCCATTAAATCTAACACTTAATAATTAGCTCTGAAACTGTTAAAATAGTAAATAGCCATTGAAAACATGACTGTTTACAAGATTAAAATCCCCAGCAAATGAGAGTCAAGTGAAATATGAAGAAATAAATGAAAAATTCATTATAAATTTATACGTTGACATTTTCCAATACAGAATTCCGATGATCTGTCGTAAACAAACATGAAACTAGTCAGATTAACAAAAAAAATTGCTTTTATGTAATATTTTCTAGGAGAAAAAATACAGTAAATGGTTATGAGAAGGAATATTTTATGTTTTCTAATTATTCCTCAAAATAATAAAGTTTTTTAAAGTTTCCGGTATTGATAGGCTTTTTTTTCACAATTTTAGAAATTAATAAAACTAAAACTGAATAATGTGAGGAATCCTTTTACCTACCCATTTCAAGTTACTAGGGGTACTTTTGTTTATATATTTGTTCTTCCTCTATATTCTATTTTTGTGTTTCTATACTATGTCTTAATGTTAATACTAATTTTTATCTTTAATATTGTTTTATTCTGTTTACTTAAGTTTTAGTTTTATATGTAAATGTAGTTAAATTCATCTCATTTTTTACTTTCCCCTGTACAAAGTATACAGAAACAATTGTACTGGTCTAAAACTACCAATACCAGATTTGAGGAATCTCAACATTTAGACCTGCCCGAGTTCGAGAAACAAATTTGTGGAAACTGTCTGTCTCTGATAAAGATAACTATGAAAAGCCTTAATCTAGACGATGAAATTATTTATAGTGTATTTACAACTAATTTGTTGATTTCTATCAGTTTTTGTGCAAAATGTATTCAGAGGAAGTTTGTCTGTCTGTCCGACTATTGAAATATAATTTAGCATTATAACTACAAACGAAGAGAAATAAATAGGTAAAGTTCCGTACACAGATTTAACGGCAATACTGTAGAAACTACCACATTTTGAGCCAAACAGAGTAGTACGTTTGTCGATCTGTACTTTCAGAAGCACGTAAACGCGATAACTAAAAAGTAAGTCAAGCAACTGACTCGCCACGAAAGCACACGGATTTAAACCATAAGGCTGAATGACCAGACCGCTGCAACAGCAACACTGGCGAGATTTATAGTTGAGTTCTAAGGGCCATCACCGGCCACGGTACAGCCCTCCCCTAAGGAAGTACGTCCCGTTATCGATGGGAGGAGTCAGATCCCCCACCTATTTGTGTACCTTCCAGGGTGGCGAGATCCAACCACCATGCCGGAAGCATCTCACCCTCACTTTGGGGTGCCCTTCCCCCGAGAGTCTAACTAAAAAGTAAAATGACTTAAATATATCAAATTTGGTATTTGATTTTGTGACTTCAATTGTAGTTCAGTGTCAAATATTGATTTCAATCGATTAAAACAAACCGTGTTTTAAATGCGAATTCACTTTTATTACAAAATATGTGAGAAACTTTTGGGGAAAACACTCCCTTTTTTTATTCTGTACTCACTCAACTATTGAATTATCTAAATTATCCTAAGTGCAGGGAAAGGAGTCAATTCTTACTATGGAAATTCACAAAGACGCGAGAAGTATTTGAAATGTTTTAGATATTTCTGAACAAATCTATCTTGACAAGTCAGCATTTGATTTGTACACGAAATAAAAATGTAGCTGAAAAAAGACGCGCCTTTTAAAATATTCATATTTTCAAATTGTTTCATTCACTTGTGAATTCAATATAAACATTGTTTATTTTTCAAAGAAAAACTGAAAGAAAAAACAATAGCCTTTTTTTAAAAAAATTTATCAACTTTAAAACAAAAATATTCGATTTCAATAAAAATATTAAATTAACAGAAAAATTTATTTCCAGTACAAATGCATTTTACACTATTTGGATTATAAATTGCTTTGTCCTTGACTATCTCATTTCACTAAAAGCTTTTTTATTGTAGAAGAAATACAAAATTATACAAATAAATTTGTGCCCAATTTTAATGTCTATTTGTTTTTTGTTTTTTTAGAGAGATTTCTGTTTACGACAAATAGATGAAGAAGTTTATTACTTTCGTAATTCTCTCCTTATTTCCTAATCTTTCAAGTACCTCTCTAAGAAAACACTGATCTAAATTCACTGTTAATTATTCTAATGTTTTACTGAAATCCCCCAATAACCATTCTTTAATTAGCGGTAAAAAAAATAACCTTTTAGCCTCTAATGAATCAGCGATTAAAAGAAATTTATTTTTATCGGATTCGTGAAGCTTTCTAAAGTAATACAACAGAAATAAGAAAGGAAGGGGAAGAATAGTTCCTTCTTTGATTCCCTTAAACTTTTATCCAAAAACTGCTCACCTATTGTTTTATATAACGCTGCTAACTCTTTTAGTAAAAGATGAAACATGTAACTCCTACAAACAATCGAAAGTGAATTTTCAAATTTCTTGAATAAAAAGTCTGATTTTTTTTTTAAATTTAAAATTAAAACCTTGCGTTTGTTTGCATTTATCTATTTTAGAAGTAAAAAAAAAATACATATACTTTTACGTCCTTCAGTTTTTGTATTCAATCCTTTAATATGTTGCAAGCTCTAACTTAATTAATTACGAATATAAAGATTTCAGATTAAAAGCTCTAACTTAATTAATTACGAATATAAATGTTTCAGATTAAAAACATTTTTAACTCCACATTTCGCACGTAAATATAAAGATTGTTTAGAGCTAATAATATATTATTGGCTGTTTGAAATATTGTGTTCCTAGATTCAAATTTACTTTTTATCTTTTTTGTATACGAAGTAAATCTCGTTTGTAAACCTCAAACTTCAAATTTTGATAAATTTCCGTGTTTTAAACCTCTCTGAATTCGAGAAACATGTTTTAGGCATCATGTCTGTGTGCTCATCTGCCTGTGACGAAGATAACTACAAAACAATTTGAGCGAGATGAATGAAATTTGGTATATGGTCTTTACACCAAATTTGTAGATTTTTTTAATCAAATTTTGGACAAAATCATTTGAGAGGAAATCTGTCTGTTATACTATTCGAATATGAGTTAGTAAGATAACTTCAAAAGGAAGAGAAGTGTTTATTTTTACGTGCGAAGAGGAAAAAATTCCGTACATAGAATTATATCTATCTTGTAAACCCTTATCAAATTTTGAGCCAAATCAAAAAAGCGATTGAACGCCTGTCAGTCTGTAGTTTCAAAACAAGGAAACGCGGTGACTCAAACATTCATTCATGTGTTAGTGGAGAGACAATAAAATTAATTGACCTGTGTAAAGCTTTCTCCAATTGCAACTGATAGTCAGATGGATACCAAAATTTGTTCGTACTCTATTCAAAATAATGACTGAATACTTCTACAATTGAAATATTTACATTCTAAATTCTTTCCATGGAAAAAGTACCATTCAATTCCTCTGATGTTACAGATATTATGAAGTGCGCTAAACATATTCATAAAGCACCCACATAATTAGAAATTGAATAGCGCTAGGGCAGGTACACTTGATGAAGAAGCAATTGAGCTTAATGCTCAGCATTTCATGTGTGCGCTCCACTTTTTGTGCACAGTTTTTAACAGATGAAAGGTTTTACGCAAATTGTGTAAAACACGTTTTTAAAATGCACCATCTTGCATTAAAAAGCTTAAATCAAGTTATCGAGATGGTTGAAACTGATTACGTAGTTCTCCTTTAAGAAAAATGAGTGATAAACCCAGAACATATTTAGTATTTACTATAATTTCTTTAAAAATATTGTGCAATGATAATATTGGCCACATTGTTAACTTAAACTAATACAGAAAAAAAATTGTTCAAATGAGTTTGGTTATGACAAATGAGCTGTTGACCATAGCAAGATGACTGGTGTGTCATCGCGAGGAGAAAATTTTTTTAAGTAATAAAAATATGTTTTTTAAGTATATATATTCTGATCTCATTCCTCATGTGAAGCTGTGTAAAAATTAATGTGCAGTCAATTCTAAGTATCAAGTGAAAGTGATCCCTTCGGTGCCCTTGCCAAGGTGTCAAAGGTCAACACACGTGTATTCAATTGTCGCGTGGCGAGAAATCCCATGTTATATAAGACTAGTGATCATTTGTTTCACCCCTTCTTCTCCCTTTCTTGCTTCTGCTTTTGTGCCGCGCTGCGCCTTCTTGTAAATAATCCTACCTGCCACTCGGAAGAGAATAAAACGAAATTTAAAATACAAAGTATCTTCACTGCTTATCAAACCTGCATTCTGCTTCAAACAAAATAATAACAGAATGCAACCTTATTACCTATTATCGAATGGTATTAGTCAAATGTAAGCAAATCACAGGAGGTTCCGATTGATAATTTTCATTTGACTATATTACAAAACAAGAATGGCTATATTTCCTGCACTAGAAACCACTTCCGTTCCTTTCTTGTGCGGAATTTTAAAAATAAAAATCTGAGCATTCTTAACATTTATGGTTTTTCCTGAAGGTGAGCCATTTATTCGGAGGGAAGAATAACATTCATTAGTAAAGACCATTCTCGTTGGTTTCTATTTCACAAAGTTAATTTAATTAAATCATAAAACCTTTTCGCCATAGTGAACAATGTTTTTGCTTCAATTTTCCAAAAATGACAAAAAAAAAATTTAAAACTGCTTTCTGACTTCAATGCTGTAAAGAAAGAGGAATTCAAAATTATAAATATGTTATCATGAGTCATTAAACTTCCTTTGTACATACACTTAGCTCAGTATTTAATTTTGACAAATTAACTGGGGAATAAATATTTCTTAGGAAGAACAAGTTTGGACTTGCAAAAATTCCACATGGGTTAAGTTGTTAAATTCAGTCCGTTTCATTCAAAAATCACTTTTTTCTATAATTTTTTTCTCTCTGAATCCAGTTTGTTTCACAAGAGAAAATCCTTTATTTCTTTTAAAAACATTTCATTGTAATTATTAGTGTCAGTTTTAAGTTCCAGTTACTGCTGCAACGCTATTCAGTCCCTACAATTATTTAAAACATTCGACAACGACTCATGATTTTCCCAAGATGCTCCAATCCCGAAGTGAAGATGGTATTTTGGAACTTGGAATCATAAAGAATTACAATACAACATCAATGATTTTAAAATTTTGATGAATTTAAATTTTTATTTTGCATGTATTGATTATTTAATACGGTAAATAGCAACTTGAATCCCACGAGAAGATGATGGTAATAAATATTAAAATGTGTAGAATATACATTTCGTTTTGCAAAACTTCACAAAAATTATTCAAATGAAATCCCTCCATTACACACACACGGAAATTCCGTGCATATTTTAGCATATCGGGTATGCTAAAATTTGAAACTTTGTACCTTTTGAAAATGAGTTACATAAATACCATGCATAATTCATAAATGAGTAGAATATTTCCTTCCGATATGATTTGGGTAGCACAATATTGTTCTCATGTGTGCGCGTTTTATAAAAATCTCACAAAGAATTCTAAACAGTTCTGAAAGGATTCTATTACAACGAGGAGTGCTACCAAAAAAAAACTTTGGTGCTTATCTTCTTAAATTTGGCCCTGCCTTTAGAAGCAAATTCTAATCACATAAGTATGACAGTTCCTGTCCAATAATCAATATGTAAAATAGGGGGGGGGAGTGAATAGATCACAAAATAACGGATACTTGAAGGAAGCAAACGTGAAAGCCATTTGCACAGTCTAATGCTATTGACAAAATGATTAGCATAAAAGTCTTTCTCTGTAACAGGCAATGGAGTGAGTTCATTATACGTTTTCTTATCTTAACAAAATGTACCGAATGAAACAAAATTATTTTTAAACTGAAAATAAACCCAATTATTATTTAGAGAGGGCTTATATAGATTCATCACGTCAAATCTTCAGCGAACATCTGAGATGTTCGTGGATGATAAGAATAACTTGTGATAAATATTAAGACAAAAAATGCGATTTTCCATATCGTTTCTTATATATTTAGTTACTTATATACAAAATATATAAAAATGATGCATTCGTTCGAAAATTCTTCATACAGATTTCGATAAGTCTGTACGTTTCGAACGTCTCAGAATCCTAAATTATTTGTCCTAATCCACACATCCACAAATGCCTCGCATGGCACTAGAAAACGATAGTTTTGAAATATTGTCTTTTGACATGAATATAACGTTTTTACTGAAGCTATCGGGTGAATAGGCACTCTGAACGCATTTTTTCTCAATCGAATAAAATACAGAATTAGACACGGAACTGCAGTCGCAAGATGACAGAACGAATTTTAAGTTATTCAGATTTAAGATTCAAGTTGTTTTGTTTCTGAAATATTGCGTTTGCATGCATGCGAAAGTATAGATCTAAATACGACACCAGCTCGACGGATTAGATGCAAAATTTGGAAGCTATCCATTATTTAATGCCAGACATATGTAACAAATGTAAATACGTAAAGACATATGTAGTTCTTTACGTATTGTAGTTACAGAGTTTATTTGCAATCAAGTAGGCAGACTTTCTTTGAATGAACTGATTTCATTCAAAATTTGATAGAAATATACACATTTGGTAGTTAGTTCATGTACCAAATTTCATTCTTGTAGCTCAAAACATTTGTATTCACATAAGTACAGATAGAAACAATGCTAAAAATATGTATTTCCAACTCAGGGACATTTGAAATAGGGAGCTTCGTGAAAATCTCGAGTTCGATTTTTTTGATGATTACAATCCTATCTTTATACTTAGTGTAGTTGATAAAGTGGAGTAGAATCAATGAAGTTTAATAATTGGTCTTTATAACCCAATTCTTGATATCAAATTTTGGAGTAAATCTGTGAGAAATCTGTTTTCACATTCATTCACACGCATGTGAACAAAATAATTTAAATTGCAATCAAATAGATAAATCATATGGATAATTAGAACCATAGATTTTTTTTTTCCTTTTTAGAATCAAATGCGCCAGATGGATTGAGCGTCTGTATACATTTTCATTCCATTTTAACTGAATGGAATCAGTAAAAAATTGAACAAGGTAGATATATTTACACTTGTAATTATACCGACTCTTTGGCGAATTGAAATTATTTTATTTTATCGCGTTAAGGTAATAAATAGTATAACAGCAATTCGTTATCAGAAGAGTTTTTCTTCCTCAAAGAATCAAGCTCAGATGCGCTACTTTTGGGGAGAAAAAATGTGTAGCATCTTCATTTTTTATCCAATTAATAAATTAAGAATGCTGGCGAAATTCAATGCATGGAGCAAAAATTATGTGACTATGCAGTGAAAATAATTCGTAATTTTATTTCCCAAATCAATATTTATAAAACAAATTTTTCGGTCACAGCGTCATCATTTTCATCATTGCAGAGTGAGCAATGGGCTTGTAGACCACCACAATGTCTGTATTTATGTTAAATTTTAATTAATATAATCTAGTTTCAAATTTTGTATCTACTAATGCTCAATTTTTTATTATACGATGAAGTAAAATATGGTGCATTTAATATTGTGGAAATAAGCACAGTATAGCGTGCTAATGATGATCTTCCAAATTCAAAGATGAGATTTAACCGCCAGTTATCGTAGCCTGTTTCCTGATGCGACAGATGCTGTATGAGATAACATGGGATTAGATAATTATATCACAACCATGACGAAAAATCAGATGTGAGGAGTAGCACGGTTAAAATATGGATTGGTATTACTGGGAGATAATTTTAAAATAATTTCAAGAAAACAGGACGAATTTTAGAAATCCCAACTAAGAATTAATTACCAATTATGGCAACTCGGTTTCTAGCTGGTCCCTGATGCGACAGCGAGGCATGAGGTAACTTGGGATTAGATAATTATTTCACAACTA
Source organism: Argiope bruennichi (assembly GCF_947563725.1). NCBI lineage: Eukaryota > Metazoa > Arthropoda > Arachnida > Araneae > Araneidae > Argiope > Argiope bruennichi. The sequence continues at coordinate 135,628,434 of NC_079154.1, read as the reverse complement.
TAATGCAGTGATATAATTCTGCGATGAATTAGAACTGCGATTTCACAACTATAATGCAGAGATATAATTCTGCGATGAATTATAAGAACATAACGTAGATTGATATAATTATGAAATAATTTTTTTTTAAAAAGTGAATTGCTCTAGAGAATTTTTTTGGAATACGAGATGTTAAACACAAATATAAAACAGTAGAGTAAACTGAAAGCTTTCAATAGAAGATATATTCTTATCTTTACATTTTATACAAGTGATTTCTCCCGCTTTATAAACATTGTTTGAAGTATATTATAAATCCTGAATAATTTTAAATGATAATGACTTGTTAAGTAAAAAAAAAGTACTGAACTTTTGATTTATTTATTAAATAATAACCGATTACTTCAATAGGAAATATGTCATTAAATCTATAAAGATGATTAAAAGGGGAGCATTTTCCATTGAATTAAAAAAATTTCAGGATATACTTTAAAAAAAATAGAAATAGAAAATTCTTATTTCCCTTCATTAAAAGTGATAAATTAAGGTTTTCTAATTTTTTTAATTATCGGTATCTAGAAAACAACCCAATAATCTTTCGGGAACAATCCGATCTCGTAATAAATCAATGTTTTTGCCACCCATAAGAAGTAAAAAGTAAAAGAAAGTAAGAAGTAAAAGTAAAGTAAAGAAGTAAAAAGAAAAAAAATAGTATACTATAGTTTCATGGATTAGATTTATAAAAGAAGAGGTATATAAAGCGTCGTTTACAATGCAATATTCGATGCGAAATTATTGCATTTTTAACACATGTATATAAAATGTAGAAAATCCTGCCGCAATATTTTATGAAGGTATATTTCTATACTGTACTGTATAAGTGCTGTTAGCATTTCATTTTGCTGTTTATGAATTGTGTCACCTAAATAATGTGTGGTAGGAGCTTAATAGATATTATTAAATTGATTTTTTAGAACTAAACACGAAAAAGCAATGATTGTTCTCTGTTTCCTTCGTTAAGTTTAATGGACAGTATATCCATATTTACGATTATTTTTTAAGACTTCTTTCGCATTCCTATAACTTCTGATGCATGATAAGACTGGCATCACAAAACCCAAAGAAAGATGATTTTCTTTGCGGAATGACCCATGTATTCATGGATAGCAGGAAAGACGACGCCCAGAGATGCTCTTCCAAAGCTTCCATTTCCTTCTTTTACGCCAGAACTGCAGAATAAACGCTGGTCAATGTCTTCACAAAACACGACTCGAGACCATTCCCTACACGTACTGATAACAGGGTGACGAGCAGTTCAGCACTTCGCAGAGCAATGTTACAGAAATCAATGGCGCGATTGCAACCTTTTAACCTTCATGGACACTTTCTGACATACATGATCGACTATTGGTAATTGTGTTAACTATTCATACCGAAATTATGTGAAGGAATTATAAATAATGAAAAAAATACTCTTTTATGAAAAGATGTTTGAACTTAAACAACAAAAAATGAATCAGAATCCGTTTGTTTATCATTTATTACTAATCTCTCTTATAAAAAATAAAATTTTATATGTCTTAAATTGGAACCGTTATATTTTTATCAGTACTTTTGAAACTAAATTACTTTTATATTCAAGTCTTCAGAAAAATAATGAAGATTTTTGTTTCATTTTGAAATTTAAAGTTAGTTTAGGATTCATTTGCATAACAATTTATCCTTATCACACTTGTCCTAAAGAGAGGCATATGGTGCAATTCAGAAATAGGAAAGATTTCATTTATCCGCTTTCAAGCTCAGCTTTTTATTATCTAAATCTTTTTATAGTATCATATGAAAGAGAAAAAACCCTAACAAGTATTTTTATATCTTACTTGTATATTTTGGATATCGCTGGAAGTTTTTGTTTTTGCCTTTTATATCAGTTTAAAATAAAATAAGTGAAAAATCTTTTTGCAGGTGTACCTTTCATTTTAACAACAATATGGGCGACAGTAATGGCCGTGCATTACCCAAAGACTGTGTGAGTACTGTTTTAATTTCTCTATGTCTAAATAAATTTAGAAAGATATTTGTTCATTTAAAGGAGGATCTTTTCAAAGTTTTTTTTTCACTTTAAGAATTATGGAAAAATATTGCACTTATTGAAAGACATTTATTTTTAAATTACGCTTTTACTTATTAAATCACATTATTAAGAAAAAATTTTTAATCTTCCTCTTTAATTAAATCATGCTTTTTTGTTTTAAAAATTTATTTTTTTAAGAATCTTATCAAATGTGAATATTTTTGTTTTAAAATATAAGTATTTGTATTTCATTGAAATATATTATACACATTGTGATGGGTTTTTAAATTAAAGTAAAGAAAAAAATCAAGAATAGTAGCAGTATTAAATAGTAAAATGCTTTCACGTGAAAGTGAAATAAAAATTTGACATGAAAAAGGTTATTTTTCGGTCGGTTTCCTTCATTTTAACATCATAGAGTCCATTTATAATTGTTGTTGTTTCTAATGGCACTTACCATGGACAAGCTCGCTGACGAAGTCATTGATTTTAAGCCAAGGGAGCGTCTCTTGTTTTAGTAGCGCCCACAAGGGCTAAGAGTACGTCTCAGCTACTCACGCATCACATTCGCACCCCTTTTTACAGGGGGGCACATTCATACATCTCACAGATAGAACAGATGAAGAACAGCCATGCTTGAACCCAGGACGCCTAGATCACAGGGAAGACTCGCTACCCCTATGCCAGGACGCCGGCCCATTTGTAATATTTCAAAGGAATAAAGTCTGAAGACATAATTCTCTTTATTCAAAATATATTAGAGAAATAAAAAAAAGGCATAATGTCCTAAAATAGTATCATTCTATAATGTTTCAGTTTGGTTCATTCTCCTTCAAATATTTTTTACTTTTTATTTTCTTGTATACCAAGTCGAACTTGAGGTTTTGGCGAATCTCCACGTTTGAGGCTCTCCGAGTTCGGAAAACATATTTTTGGCATTATATCTCATTCCGTCTGCCCACCCTTAACAAAGACAACTTAAAAATGCTTTGAGCTAGATGGGTGACATTTGGAATACGGTCTTTAGACCAAGTGTGTAGATTTTTAGCAAATATCGAGCAAAATCTATTCAGATGATGATTGTCTGTCCATCTGTTCGAATATAAATTAGCTCGATAGCTACAAAACCAAGAGAGTTAGACGGATGACATTTGGTGCACAAATTTAACACACACACACACACACACACACACACACACACACACACACACACACACACACACACACACATATATATATATATATATATATATATATATATATATATATATATATATATATATATATATATATATATATATATATTGTGGATATCTATCAAATTTTGGCAAACAAGGGGCTGATCATGCCTGTCTATACTTCCAGAAACATGTAAACGCGTTCATTCAAAAACGCAATATTCGCAAAATTGACGCATTACAATTATAGTAGAGCGTCAAATTTTTCTTTCAATTTTAAGGGAAAAAACGTATCTAAAACATAAATTTGGTTTCTGTGTACTTTTAACTGCATGTCTCAAATCACCAGAAATTTAGCCGGGGATGACTCAATAAATTCAATAAGAATGATAAATTCTTCCCAAAGGCTAATATTTTGTAACTATTGCACGCTAATGGAATGCAAGGCGTTCTCTGCCTTACACAAGGTTCAAAAAAAATTTTTGAAGGGTGCGGAAGAAAACACTTTTATTAGAGAGTATGCGAGGAAGTTTGGAGAGCGCGTTCCTGCTGGTTATTTTAGATGTAAAATGTTTGTTTGTATTGAATTTGCTATATTTAATGGGTTGTTTTCTTAAGTTCTGCATAATCACTAAGTTTTGTAAATGAATCTTTCTTAGGTGTTGGTGGGGCTATGCTTTAAGCCCTTACTATTGGATTCTAGAAGGTCCAAGGATGTGCATCATCGCGGTAAGTAATCAAATAGTTTTGCGATTTATTGATAATTTAAATTTATTTAAATGCAAAGATACATTCGAAAGAACAAAAAGTGAAAATAAGCCAATTTTTAAGAATACACACTTACGTCATTCCTAATCCTTGGTTGTATTTTCTATTTCTAAAACTCCCTGTCTCAAAGTTTTTATTTGTCAATTTGTCTCAACGAGGAAGAAAAATAATGTATTATTTTCATTATTTGTTTCATTATTTAGTTATTTTATTATCATTATTTGTTATATACGAAATAATTTTAATTCTTTATCAGTTAAAAAATGGTATTCAGATATCGCAAAAACTAAACATTTATGACTTTTGAAGAAATATTTAAGGGAAGGATACAATATAAATAAAAGAGGCTTCAAAGAAAACGGGTCACGACCCGACATGGAATAATGTGAAATGAAACTGGAATTATGAAAAAAATTCCAGTTTTATTTTAAAGCTAAAATTATTATTATTATTATTTGTTTTAAAGCTAAATTGAGAAGCATTTTTTGCTAGAAAATATCTATTTAAAATTTACTAAAGAAATATTTGAAATAGATATATTTCTTTATAGTTGAAAAAGGCTCTATTTTTAATTAGTTTCTTAATATTAATTTATTTTCTATTTTTTTTTTTTTTTTTTTACCTTGAAAAGAAGAAAAAAATGTGCAGAAAAGTCTTTAGAGTCCCTAGTGTTATAAAATTGTATTCGCTTCAAGTATAAATCTCAATACCTTTGTCTCTACATAAAATATCCTACGCAAATGGTTTTGTAGTATTACTGTATTTATTAACATATGACATTTAATTTGAAACTTGAAATAATAATTTCATATAATGCGAACAATAATGCTTTAAAATAGAAATAATTACAGATTCCTGATTACAATAACATTCCACTGAATGCCTTTGCCTATTGATTAATAATTATACGTTTTAAATAAATAGTATTACTTTCAAAAGCAAATAAATACACATACACATTTGTTTCTCTGGAGACATTATTTTATTCATCGTAAGTTTGCCAAACCCTAAAATAGATGAATCGCATTCGCACACATAGCAAATACTCAACTTGTTAATGAATACTAAGAGAAGCGAAGAAGCAAATGAATGTAATATCCTCATAAGCTTAAGTTTCGGATGCAATTGTCTCTTCAAATTGAGAAATCATATTGCGTATTTGTTTTATATTAATTTATATTTAATCAAGAAAATTTATATTAAAGCGACGTGAATCTTTCTTCATGTTGTTTTTCTTATGCTTTAAAATTCAGAATGAATTACCAGAAGATATATGGAAAGAAATTATTAATATTGACCTGAAAGTAAACTATAATTAGGGCTTGAATTTCAGTTCATATAAAAGAAAATTTCTATAAATAATAATTTGCTTATTGTTTAATTGTTTCTAATTTATATAAATTCCAGAACTATAAATGCTTACTGAATGTGTGACAAAACATATTATGTTAAAAAAAAACATTAGTTCGTGTAATGCATTCGTGGGTGTAATGCAGAGAATTTCTATAAATTCAATAAATTTTATAGTTAGAAAATATTTCTCCTAACAGTGAATAGTCTAACATATTAGTCTGAATCAACCAACGAATTGTTTTCACTCCATTTGGGAAAAAGTTTTGAAAAAAACAAAAGAGTCATTTCCTAATCGATTGTATATTAATTTTATTTGGCATTTGCGATTGTCTCAAATGCAATTCGAGTCGATTCATAAATTAGACATTATTATTGAAGAAATTACATACTGGCTTATACGAATCTGATCTCTGATTTACTTTTCGAAAAAACAACAACCCATATTATTATAACCAGAAGATATGCTCGTATGGATGGGCTGTTATTTGTTAACATTATCTAATATGTGGTTGTCACAGATAAGATAATGAAAGTTGTGGTGAGAATTTCATTCCAGTTGACAGAGTACTTATGAAGAAATATATTATTCGCCATGCAATCTAGATGTAAATATATGTCTGTGTTATCATAGACAGCATTTCACCAAGAATATTATTCAGCGTATCAATTTCTTTCTCCCAATACAAGAGTTTCAATTAAAAATTATTGTCACTTTTATTTTACATTGAGCATGTATATTCTTACTGAAGTTTATGTAAAAATGAACGCGTATATTTTAAAATACGTCTGCTTCTATTGAGCCGTTTCAAAAGTGTGATTCAGAAGAGTGCTTTTATTTGAAAGGAAAGAAGCTTCTCTCAGAATATAAGTGAAACAGTAAAAAGAACGAAGGTAAAGAGATCGCCTCGAGCATGCGCGTCTGTTCATGCTTCTGAAAACGTATTTTCAGTACTAATTCATATAAAAATACCCTGTGACATTTTGAATCTTTTTTTAAATATTTCTGTTTGGATATAGAAGATGGTGAAAAAAGCTAAACCAAATGAATAAGGGTATATAGAAATATTATATAGTTTCATTATTAAGAAAACTCTGGAAGTAAAGATTACTCTTAAGTATTGCTTGTTTAATGTAATGTTAAATGAAGCTTCTGTTAAATTTTTGCTTCTCTAGTATTTGTTTACATAAGCACTATATTAAATGGTAAGCAAAAGAAAAAAAATCCAATTTATATAATGTTAAATAATGGAGCTGAATTTTTTTTTAAAGTGATTTCGATATTTGTTAATAATAATATACGTAATATGCCATTTGTATTTGTAACATAATTATTCATATCTACTCTGTTAAAACTATTTTTTATCTCATTTCTAATATATTAAATTTGCTCCTATCTAATTGAACATGTCTCTGCTCTGATCATTAGACTAATCATTTTAATTCTGAATGTTATTCAGTCATCTTATATATAGTCGTCGATCGTAGAGATTTCACCAAAATAAAAATAGTAATTCCACTCTGATAGATGAAAACCACCGGCGTTTTCTTCCAATTATTTGACAAGCGAATTATCTACTTCGACACGCACTGAGGTGTACGGTAAAATTTGCATGACTGGACTTCATGTCAAGATTATCAGAGTTGAAATCTATAGGGTGAAATATCACTGTTAAATCAGCTTTAATGAGTTATTCAAAATTTATTTTTAATCGTAATAATAAGAACTTGATTACATTCAACACATAGCAGCCTTTATTGCTGATGATTGAATTAGCCAATGACATTTATTCTCTTTAATAACGATCAATTAGCCTTCTGTTATTCATGCCAAGTGTTGTAATTTTAATATATGCATTATGCTATCAAACCGAAATTTTAAAGTGCCCGAAAAGAAAAGGCAAAACAAAATGAAAATCCTCAAAGAGAAAATATTTTAATGTGTGGAAAAGATAGTATATTATACTTATTGAAAAAGAATATTGAAGCATTCGTGTTCGAGAGTACGTTAATTAATCCTTCGAAGCACTTACAAAGAAAACCATTTAGATTCAATGAAATCAGAAGGAGAAAAAAATGAATTATTTCCGAAAAACGGAGATCAAACGTGAAAAATCATAGGAATTACAACTTTTCTTATACACTATTTGATATTTGAAGAAAATACTGAATTGAAAATTATTTCTAATTAAAGACTTTTCCCCCTTAGAATATTAATTTTTTTTATATTCTAGAATAAATATATTTCCACGAATAAATTGGATATTTGTTGATCAAAAACATTCATGAAAATTGGGTCGTAATAAAAGGCATTGTCATTATTACTTTTACTTATTTATATTGTTTCAATTTATCTTCTTTCCATAACAAAAGCAGTGAGTAAAAAAGAAAATAATTCACAAGTTTTGGTTGTAGGTGCCGATAAACAGAATTCTTTTGTCCATTAGTGTAAGATTTCCAATCGAAATTAAAACCAGGAATATTATATCAGCAACTAGTGCAAAGAAATAAAATTAATTATCAGATTTTATTGGTTTTGAATCTCATGATAAAAAATACTGAAATAGAATAGATGATTGCATTGACAAATTAGAAGGTTATCAATAAATTAATTCTAATAAAAAAATTAAGTTATTCAAATAACTTTTTAAATATTTAAGAAAGTAATAGTTGACAAGAATAACAGAGACTGGGATCTAGTATCCAAAAGAGATAAGAGTAATGCAACTGCTACAACTCTAACTATTATGGGAATACGAAGGAATCAAATTTTTTTGAATAATTTAAAAATTATACTGACTATGAAGAGTAACACTGCGAGAACTTCTTCATTATTGAATTTTGAATAATAATTCTCGTAAAATATCTAAGTGAATCAAAATAATAGTATTAAAATTTGGATGAAAATGATTTAAATTTTAATTCACTCTTTTATATAGATATATTTCCAATTTTTGAACTTACAAATGTAAAGCAAAAATATAAAAGAAAATTTTGAAGATTTCCCATATTTTATTTATAAATTTAAAGTATATGTATTCTCAAGATATCATTATTTGGAGTAGTTTATAGAGTTAGTTTCGTGTCATTTATTAGATTAAAACTCTGTTTTAAAGCAACACTCCGACTATTTCGGGACGGATCAAATACAAATAATTTTGAACCGCGCTGAGATGACGGACGCTTGAACTAGCACCCTTCGCTGCACATTTCCGTGCCATACCAGCGGGATAGCATTTATTTATTTATTTTGAGGGGCGAGAACATCGATCTTGGCGCGTTTGAAATTTTGAAATTTTGAATAAAGTGCTTGGTCACAGAAGAATTCTAATTAGAAAGCAACATAAAGAGTTGTCTTGGATGAGCTAAATTACAGTTTTCAAAAGATTTGTTTCCAAATATTCTTTAAAAAAATTTTTACGAATGATATTAGTGATCAAAGAGTTCCACAGGTTTCAAAAGAACAGAATTCCAAATGAGGGGAATTAAGAAATTCTGAGAAGAAACGTATTTTCATTTCAAGAAAATGTTTGTAAAATAAAATATTTTTTTTATCATTAATTGCTGTCTCAATGTCTGGAATGTCATCTTATGTCAAATGACGTAAAAATGGATTATACTGTTTTAAATATTCCGGAATAGTCAGTGTGATTTCTATACTTAAGTCTGGGTATATTATATTAAGTTTAACAAGACAAGAGTCTCAAACAAAAAGGATTATGAGAATCATAAGTTATATTTTAGTTGCAATAATTGTCTCCACTTTATGGAAAAATGTATTAAATCTCAGACATAATATGAATAATTTTATCTGTCAATCTCTTACGTGTATTTCGCAGTTTAACTGCCTCAACTGAAAAGGTGTTAATAAGCTTTTAATTTTAAACATAGAGCTCTTCCTGACTTTCCTTCAATATACAGAGACTTTTGCAACTTTTTGACATAATTAATGCAATTTATTATCGCCAGAAAAAAAAATTTAAAATTTACCGGTTATAATGATCATTTGCAATATGGCAACAATGCATTAATCATTGATAAATTGATTTATCTCTTTTTTTCCTCCTCCGATTTCGAAAAATATCTATACCGATTTACAGAAAATCAGCCAAGCTTTCGCAAATGTCTCAAAGAGTAGGCTTGTTGGAGCCACTGAAACTAAAATAAAATCTGAAACTTGACGCAGCTCTCTTTCAAATCCAGATGTGATGGCGAGGAAACATTTCACATGCGAACCAATTAAAAGCAAAAGGTTGGTCTGTGACGCATGCAGAAGTCAATATCAGAAATATACTAAAGCAATAATATAGCATGCTTGTATGACGAAACTTTTTCTATTTCTGTTCTTTCTTTCTATCTCTTCGGGCACTTTAAGTTATGTAAAATTTGTTAAAAAAAGTCTTTGCATCAGAATATATTATTTATAATTTGAAAACCTAAGTTTCGAAAAAGGAAAATCGAAATTGTTTCGCCGATTCAAATGGTTTCAAAAATATTTTCCCGAAAAACGTTTGTTATTATTTTCACGCAATAACACACATTTTCAACCCTGTAAAACAAAATGTTACATCCATGTTTAAATGAGGGGTGTGTTCATTTATTGACCCCTATAAAATGATAGATTCTATGTAATTTTTAAAAAATAAATACTATAAATTGGATTTTTATTTTCTTATCTCATTTTTTACTTAACTTCCTATATTTCGGTAATCAATTTATCTTAGAGATATTTCATTGACAAAATATGTTTAAATTACAAGGAATTTTACTGCGTCACAATCTTTTTGTGTCATTTGACGAACTTGTATTTATAATCGTCTTTAATCCAAGTTTGCATTTTAAATCCAAGATGATTGGTATTCTATACTTCTGCAGTTATTTTATATATAATTCAGAATTTAGTCTAGAATTAGAATTCAGTCTAGAGACTTACAAATATTTTAAAAAAAGTTTTTTTTTTCATGTGAATTACAAATTTCTATTTATTCCAACATTATTTCATGACAGCAAAGTTATTAACAGATCATTATTCCTATTTTAATAAATATTTCAGAATTTTTATTAATGAAATGTAAATTTAAAATGAGTATAATTAATAAAAACAGTTGATTACTATCATTTCTTTCTTAATTAAAATAGTGAATCGTTATTGTAGACATTTTTAAAAATGAATTGCATTTGTTGCAAGAGTTCTCTTATTTATTCTATAATAAGCCTTTATAGTAAAGTATTCTAATAAAAGGTAATAATTTAATAGAGACTTAAAGCCTGTATTCTAGAAAAAATTCTAATATATTATAAATTGAAAGCATTATGTAGAATCCCCGCATGTGAGATACATTTATATTTTTTGTTTATTAACTATGAAACTATCATACATTCTGGAAAAATTTCAAGTGCACTTTTTTTATAGCGCCTTTATTTACATTTCGTTTTAAATTGCTCTTGTTTTATTTATTGTCATTTTTGTATTGAAAATATATTATCTATGAATAATCATTAAAATGTAATAATACCATTAAAATTCTAAAAAAAATCAATTTACGAAATATGAAATTAAAATGCTCATCTTTAAAGAAAGCATTGTCAGTAATTATGAATTTTTGAAAATGAAGAATTAGTCATTGTTTAATACAAATGTTATTGAGGAGCTGTATTTATTGTTTATATTGTATTAACTCTTAAAATGCTGCTTTCGAAAGATAAAAATTTAATAGGGACCATTAAATTATCATCTAATGGCATCTTAAACCATTATCTTTCTTTTTCTTATTGTTTAGATGGATATGATAGCAATCACTTGAGTAAATATCTTACTCTTAAAATAAATACTAAATGATTAACGGAAATTAGTCCATGGAAATCATTTTAAGAAACCAATTTTAAATCTTTGTTTGGAATTCTAAGCAGGCAGCATGGAGATGCGTCCAACCAATTTCCAACTAAGCAAGTGCTTTAGTCAATGTTTTTCTAAGAGCCAAAGTAAGCTGATTTCAAGAAGAAAAATGATCTCTTAAAGTGGATTGGTTTGATTTTCCAGAAGTCCTAAGCAGACGAGCTTTGATATATAAGCTAAAAAACAATTTCCAATGTTTTAACAGTCGGTATATTTTTGGCATGCTTAAATCTAATTTAGCTTATTTTCTATATGTGAAAGTAAAATACAGTAATAAATTTTTCACTCCCTTACTTTATACTTAACGAGAATGGAGAAAATTTTTGAAATGAAATGGAATATTTTTATTATTCAGAAATTAATGATCAGTTTGCTCGTGAATTTTTATTTCATTTTGTCAAAAGGAGGGGAGGCATTTGGTTATTAAGATGAGAGAAATCAATTCTAAAATACAAAATGCTTGGAACAAATAGTTTTCAAATAAGGTTTGAAAATTGAAAAAATAATAATAAAATTTTTTTTCTCAAAATATAAAGCGTAAGGGAATATAAGCATCATTGCAGGTAAGATATGCGACTATCTTCGTAGCACTTTTTTTGTGAAATTTATAAAATTTTAGATAAAGAAATTTTTATTGCAATGGGGAATAAAAATAAAATTTTAGTGAAATTTTAATAAAAATGTTATTAACTTTGAAATTATAAATATTTTTAATTAAATCAATGAAATTTGCATCTATGTTAAACATGTTATGCAACTAATGATCATATTTCATTATTTTTGCTCGTATTTTAATAACTCTAAATGTTTTTAAAATATTCTGAATTTTCTGAGAAAAATCAAAATATTTATTGATAATCAACGAGTTTATTTATCTTAAAGATTCATAAAATAAATAAATATAAACCTAAAGGTTAAATTGTAAATCATGTTACAGAATCAAGTAAAATAGTTTGGCAAAATTTTGTTCAAATATCTTAAAAACGACATCATCATGAGACGATTAAGTTGCCTAGTATCAAATCAATCAAGTTACCTAGTATATCAAACTGAAATGAAAAAATGGGAATTTCTTCAGGGATCTAAAATTTAATTCCCTCTTTAAAATGAATGAATAATTCTTTTCATTCAAGTGATCTAAAGATTTATATTCTTTTTAAATATTTAAAAAAAGTCAATTGAGAAAGAGAACAAATACAATTCAGAAAAATATTTATATTGTAATTCAGGTCTTATTATATATATATCGGGAAGATCCTTCAACGGTGATGTCAAATTTTGCTTGAAATAGGCGCACATAGGGATAAATCTTTAGCAAACTTGAATTGAGAACATTTACTCCAGAATCCAAAAAGTTACGAACAATATTAATAAATAGTGAAATATGCAGTCTAATAACAGCTGAGTTTCGAGGCCGGGGAATTCCAATATTTTCATATTTAAACTGCGATTACAGAATGGGACTGATGAAAGTTTAATATACATTCTTTCAACATCCTGACATATCAGAAAGAAAAGTGGTTTTTTTTTTTTTTTTTTTTTTTTTTTAAATAACGCAAGGAATCCAAATGAACCGGCCGACATTGAAATTAAAGTAAAAATGATGTTTCCCTACATGATCTGCAAAAATTACAGATATAAAACTGATTGCCAGAGAATCAAAATATATAATTTTTTCTGCAATTCACCAAGCGTATTTAAATCGTTTCATTATAATTTGCAACATAATTAAAACAAAATATCAGGAGATTCCAATCTTCATCTTAAATATCGTGGCAGAGAAGGTTTTAGGCATTATTCATATGGCTTGTTTTCGTAGGGCTTGGTGAGGAAATATTATTGCATTCTTTACTTAGTTACATTATTGATACATTTTTTACTTAATGTATTTACATCACAATATTGACAAAAAGATCGTCTCTCTAAAAACATTATCATGTTAATTTTAGCGAAAGTAAAACTTCTAATTATAAAAAGCATTTTTTAATAATACATTAATAAGAGTAAAAACAAATAAACGAAATACTTGATGATATAGTCATTTTGATTTGAATTCTGTTACAACAATAGAAAGCATTATCATAAATGGGGCTTAAAAGTTTGAAGCAATTCATTTATATTAAAGAAAAGAATTCCATCAAAATAAAATGGTATCGCCATAAAGGTTCTTTTTTTTAATTTTAAGTTTATGTAAAAATGTTTTTTGCCCAGCTACACTCCAGTCTTACGGAATGAAAACTTAAAAATGTGTACTCTTTCGTAATGAATTAAAATCTAATGAAATTCTTGAAAATCTGTAATGAGTGATAATCTACTACCCAATTTGTGACCACGTGCCAAAATCGCCCTGCCAGCCTTCAAATTTTATAGCATGTTAAAATTCTATTATCTTTAAAACGGTTACCCTAAATTAAATATTTAAAAATAATTTTATCCATTTGGATTTCAATATGATTGTCTCTTTTCAAATTTCAATGTAATTTCCTTACTTGTTTTATCATAAAATATTTTTAATCTTTCTTATAAATAAAATATTTTATTTTTGTCAATTTGTGGCAACACAATCAGAAAAAATAAAAGTGTCGATAAAAATGACATACTATTAAATTAAAATCATTCTGTGATTCATTTTAATCGATATAAATTTGTAATATATATTCAGTTTAATTCCAATGAGAGACTTTTTCAACTCGGAATTTTGAACAATAAACCCATTAATATGCCCATTCCAATGCGAGATTACAGTATTAAGGTTTCAGCAATCTCAAAGCATTACACAATCAATTGAATGCTGTATGCTGTGATAGATGCACACAAGATATAGATCTCGACCTCTGTATTGAATATTTCGAAATATCGAGTCAATGCTCAGACGATTCACTGAAAGCAATTTAAGGATTGCTACATTGTCTTATAACATAGCAAATTATCGGATTCGATGCTGCCATTTAATGCTTTCAATACATTAGATACAAGGTAAAATATATCAGCCCTGATTTGCTCTTCAGGTAGATTCCAATAAATATCATTCTTGATAGGTTCCACATATTTTTCATTATCTTATATAGAAGATCTATGTCATCAGATGAGTACAGTTTTCGAGGTGTATCTGCGGTTAAGTGTCTTGCTTCTTTTAGAAAGACGTTTAATTTCACTTTTTTATACAAATCAGATTTAAAAATATATCATAGTAGCATATATGTTGCAAATTTAAAAATAATATATTTTTAGAAAAAAAAAAGTAATAAAAAATGTGTTCACATTTTTACACAAATCAGATTTTAAAATCTATCTTAGTAACATATATGTTGAAAATTTAAAAATAAGATATTTTTAGAAAAAAAAAATAATAAAAAATGTGTTCACATTTTTACACAAATCAGATTTTAAAATCTATCTTAGTAACATATATGTTGAAAATTTAAAAATAAGATATTTTTAGCAAAAAGAAGTAATTAAAAATTATACAAAGTATGTAACTGTGGAAGGAAAATTAATTCATTGGAAAGAGTTATACTGGCCATAAATGACTGCACTTTTCAAATTGTTATTTTCTAATAACAAAAAGTGATAAACATCTGAATCTGTTGATTCTTTAAAAAGGACGATTATTTTTTATTTTATAAACTTCACCGAAACTGAATTACACAATCAAAAACCAAAATATACTTCAAATGGATGCGAAGTCAGACTCTGAACAGATTGTTTTTTAGAAAAATTATTTTTTCAAAAAAAAATTATAATCTAAAGTTAGATCTATCTTGGATATCGGTTTCTGAACTTATCTATACATTATGCTTTACATTTACAATACGCACTTTCAAATGCTAGTATGGGTGATCTTAAGATTGGTGATATTCAAATCTTCTTTTATTCAGCCATTGATTATAACTCCTCAGCTTATTTTCAACGGAACCTCTAATAATAAAAAATGACAACCATTTACATTTATTGATCCTTTAAAATGGATGATTAGATGTAATTATGATGCAAGAAATGATTAGATTAGATTTTATAAACTTCATCCGAAAATCAATTATTCTACCTAAAAATAATATTTCAAACCAAAATATGCATCAAATCGATGCGAAGTCAGATTCTCAATGGATTGTTTTTAGAAAAAAAATTCATCTTTCCATAAAAAAATTCCCAATCCAAAGAAAGATCTATCTATCTGTTTCTGAACTTTTCTGCCTATGATGCTTTATATTTACAATGTGTACTCTCAAATACTAGTATGGGTGTCATAGAGATTGTTGATATTCAAACCTTCTTTTGTTGGGCCACTGATTAAAAACTCTCAGATTAGTTTCAATCACCTCTCTTCCCTTATAAAAAATGGAATTATCTATGAGACGCTCCTCTTGCTAATAAATGGTAGTTGAGGAAAATGTAAGAGTAAATATTCATTGAGATTCATTATTAGAGTAAATCTTCATTTCTAACGTAATAATCAGCGTTTTTTTCATTCATATGAGAACTACTATTTAATAAGACCGTAAAATTTAATCAATGGGTGAGAAGTGTGTAGCTGATCCTTTTCTTTCACTCCTGTTCTAATATAATTATTACACACATTAAACACATTTTAGTCATTTCATCCATATTTTTGAGGGTTATCGATTTACGGAAGAAGAGGGAATTTGATTGTTGACAATAATAATATGTATGCACGGAGTATGCAGTAATATGTATAACTATGACAATAATATTATGTATATACTTATACTTTATATCTTCTACAACATTTTAAATGTTATTTTTGTCGAATCTTGATATAGAAATTTTAGAAATAATAGAATCTAATGTTCTAGAATGACTATCATTCTCTGTTTATACTCGCTCAAAACATTTATTTTAAGCATTTCACTTTTAACAAAAGTAATATTTTTCTTTAATTTTGAAATATCTAGATGTTTCTGGTTATTACTCCTGTCAAATGGAACTATTTTAACTATCATTTTAACCTCTCAGAAAAAAAAATTATGAATTGAATATAATTTCTAATATAGAAAGTAGAATTTCATTTAACTATTTCAACTGTGTTCATTTTCAAATGATAAATAATATATTCCTGTTTAATTTTTTTAAATTTTTATGCACGTGAATAATAATACGCAATCTCAATGCATGGATGTCAACTTTATATAATTAACTATCATTATTTCCAAATCATCAAGTTAAATAAATGTGAATCAAAATATTCGTCTGTTGATAAAAAAAAACTATTGAATTGTTTTGATATTTAACTATTAGTTTCTAAGATAAATGTATGATGACATAAAATGAAGAAATATTATAGAAGAAATGAAGAACATTAAAACTTTTATCAGTGAATTTCTAACTCATTTTCCAGCAAATCTTATTTTAATCTCATCGTGAGTCTGTATTCACAAAGAGCAGAAGTGACACTTTAAGATAAAAAAAATATTATAGTTTGATGGTTATCAAAGAATATCGTTTATCGTATCAGTTTGAATAACGTTTATTGGATGATATCAAAACATTCTGTCGTGCTTTCATTCCGTTATAACGGCATCTGTAACTAAAACAATAGATAATAATCTTTAATAAATTTCCTTTATTAATTTATATCTGAATGAAGCATAACTAGAATGATTTACTTGACATTTTCGATCGTTGAATTCCTTGCAATTCAAGTAATGAATTGCATTATGCTAGCCTGGCAACGGATTATATTAATCTTGTATAATACTTCACGTGCGCCAGATAATCTTTTACTCTCTCTTGTGAAGCATTGAAAGTAATGTTAATTTATATATATATATATATATATATATATATATATATATATATATATATATATATATATATATATATATATAAATTAACTAAAAATGAAAGAAAGTTAACAAGTTCCTGATTTCTATATTAAATAAAGAATTCCTGTCACCCTATTAGAAAAATTACGGTATTTGCATAGTCTAGGAAAAATATGTGTAAGAATGTTTAGCAAACTACTTCGTTACAATTTGTTCAGTAGTCATAGAATTACATATTCACAAAACTATGAAGTTGTGAATTAAAACATCGTTAACTGCATATAACACTTTCCTTTAAATTCAACATACGTTTTTCTGAAAAAAATTGAGACAAAACATAAATTTCCAAATTCAAAGTGTTTTCTTCAAATCATTTGGAAATAGAAATTACAGAATTTTTTATACAACAAAAAGTGTGATGAATTTATTTATTTTGGCCATTGATTTAGAAAATTTACATTAGATCAATTTGCCTTTCTAACATAGTAATATTTAGAAACTGGCATCCAATCTACATAATGTAAAAATCATGTAGACATAATGTAAAAATCATTTAAAAAATAGACTTTCTGGAGATATCAATCTTATTTCCATACATTTTCTTTAATTTTTATGAATTAAAGAATAATGATACGAATTTTTTAATACTGCTTCACAGTGCATATACAGTGCGCGAAAAAAGTATAAGGACAGCATGTAATTGCATGAAAATATGCTTTATTTCCATTTCACCTAAATGAACTTTTTATATTTCTTACTTCTGCTGCATAATTTTGTGATAACACTTATACCACATAAAAAACATAATTTAGCTTCAAAATATTGATTTTACAAAATTTAACATTAAAGGAAATACGGAAAAAAATTATAAGGACATGTTGTAAAATATTTAAAAAAATGTTTCAATAATCAAGAAAACTACCTTTTTTTTCAATCACTTGAATAAGCCGAGAGGTCATAGATCCTGAAAGATCTTTTAAAATGTCCACAGATATTTTTTCCCAAGCGTCTTTGATAGCGACGACAAGATCGTGTGTACATTGATACTGTGGGCCGTTTTTATAAACTTCTCGGGCTAGAAGTCCCCATAAGTTTTCGATTGGATTAAGATCGGGACTTCTCGCCAGCCAATCAAGTAAATTTACAGAATTAGCTTCAAACCAGAGTTTTGCACTCGTAGAAACGTGTATCTAAGCATTATCCTGCTGAAAAATATAGTCCCCTGAAGTAATTAGTGGCGCTTCAAGTAGCAAACTTTCTCCTAACATATCAACACACTAATCCGAATTCATTTTACGGTTGATAAATACAATTGGAGTGGTTCCATTTCCCGCAAAAGCGCCCCGTACCATAAACGAGCCACCACCATATTGACGACTGGAAAACACTTCCTTGGTCTTTCGCAGATCATACCAAAAATAACGAAAACCATCAGGTCCATCAAGATAAAACTTTTTTTAGTCCCAAAAAAATTACATCAGCCCACTTTTGACCAAGAGAAATTTACTTTTTGGCAAAGTAAACTCTTCTTTTCTTATGATGATTTGTAAGAGGGGGGCGTGACACTAATTTCCCATAAGAAACTTGAGGATGTTTACTCAAAACATTTTGAACAGTCCTTGTTGAGCATGGTAAACTCAAATTTTGTCTAACTTCATTTGCGGTTTCTCTTTTCTCGCAAGCTCTCCTTACAATCATTCTTTTTTGTCGACGAGTGAGAAATTCTGATCTCCCAGTTCGCTTTTTCATACCATACATCCCAGGATTTTTTTGAAAATTATAAACCACCGTTTTATATCTCTTGATTCTTTTTGAAATTTCCCATCCACTTAATCCACATTCTGGAAAAGCAACAATTTTTCCTTTTTCAGAGTCAGAAAGTTGAGTTCCTTTGGGCATCGTTTAAAAATTCACACTGAAAGTCGCCGAGTGAGAAATTCTTTTCGCAAATGAATCTTTTAACTCGGAATTGTCATTTTATGCTTTCAAATAGGCAAATTTTTAAATAATTACTGGAGAAAAAGCAATGTCCTTATACTTTTTTCCGTTTTCATTTAGGTTTAAAAATCAAAATTTAAATTTTAGCAGATTTAAAATTGAAAATGTTAATTACTTTACGCATAAAATATTTTAGTTTTACTTCTATTTTTGCTGCAAAAATTTCAATACGATTCTGTAAACAAGGCTTCTAGATTTGGCGATTTTTCGCGTGTCCTTATAATTTTTTCGGACACTGTAGTTCTATCATAAGGAAGACAGTTTTACGGACAATTCTGAGGGTTGCTGAATGGATACCCAACCTATGACCTTTCTATGAACCTATGAAATTTCAGGACAAACTTGGCGATTTCCTGACGACGAAATTCGTGCATTTGGCGGTAAATATGGAAGTTTCCAGAGTCAACAGGAATTTTGGCGATAAGGCCATTGGAAGCGAATTATGGCGATCATTCTAGAGCTTATGTGCCTGTCTCGAAAGTTATAAGAATGGAAAAACTGGTGGCAAATAATTGCGAGCAATTTACTCTCAAATTCTCATTTACAATTTCTTGTTTTGTCGTAACTGATTATACTGAACGTATAATTTTATTCTGAAATCCACTTTTATAGTTTTATTTACGGAAACAAATTAAAGTCAAAATGAAAAACTGTACCTTAATTGATGGGACCCTCATATTTTGGTTATTTGTTGGAAAATGATTTCATTTGTTGCAAAGACAGAAAAGGCCGCTGATAAAAAAGGGAGCTAAATATAACTTATAAAATGTGTACTTTCTGGTCTGCTACTACATGTGCTTTGTTAAAAGCACATGTTGCTTGTATATAAAATGAAAGGACTGTATTTAAATCATCTTTTTATCCCTCAGCTAACTCTTTGTTTTCCTGTCAAAATTACATCATAATACATTTTACCATCGGATGTAAGCACTGTTTCATTCTCCAAAATGTCAAACACATTTATAGAAAAAGGGGATTTTCCTTTCACGTTACTAAGGTCCATTTCAAAATTAATAATGAACAAAGATTTAGATTTTTCGTACTTAATATGAAATATAGTTACACAGTGAATTTGAAACCCTTTATGTTTTGATGCATCAAGATAATAGCTGCCAAATTAAATTGAAAATAAATTATTCTCTTAAAAATAAACTGGAATGTTGTGATACAATTTTATTATAGTTTTAAAGCGAGGTCTTAACCTGAGTAATAAGACTCCGTGTAAGTAAAAGAATAAGTTTTAAAGCAGAAATAATTGTTTGATGATTTTTACACTTGATATTGTTTTTACAAAACAGAAGCATCGTATAATGTTTGTATTTAAATGATGAAGACATTGTTTACGAGAAAGATTAGAAAGTGATTAGATGAATGATGTATCTTTTTTTTTTTCATTTTCCCCTAAAGAGAACATAAACAGTGATAATTAACTGTAACAACAAAGAGATTCAGTATGAATTTTATTAATTTTAATGGCCTAATACAAAAAATAAGTAATAAATTTAATTTGTACCTTGGTGATATTTGTGAATGTTATCTATTTCCTTTATTTGACTAATAACAGAGAAAAAAAGCTAAACGAGTGAATGAATTTCATTCCATGCGATTTCTTTCTACAAATTCACCAAAGACAACATATAAATCTATTTCGATAAGGAACCTTTCCACAATATTGTGAATTTTAGTAATACTTTAACAAATACGAAAAAAAAAGAATATTTTAATATTAATATTAGCATTCACAATAAATGAAAGTATCATATTCAGTTGCTGCGTTTATTTACGTGCTTACTGTTTTATGGAAATATTAAATATATTTATTTTGAATACACTAGTCACCTTTGCTATAAAAAAATGATATTTATATATTAGTTGAAATCAGGGTAGAAGTTACATGTCAATCAATGTTTCTTTTTTAAATTTTCACCTGAGATATAAAAATTGTTATTTTCATATATCTTTCAAAATTATACATGGATACGATATGAATTATTTATTCAACAATTGTCTCAAAGAACGTTGTTGTTTCTAATGGAACTTGTCATAGATAATGCCAATGACTTCAGGAGTCAGTGATTTTAAAGCAAGGGTGCGCTTCGTGATATTTTCAGTAGCGTCATCTAGGGTCAAGAGTACGACTTAGCTATATAAACGTCACAACCCTTTTTACGGGGTGGACTTCATTCATGTATTTCATTCACTCAACCACAGATCGTAATTTAGACCTGAATCAGAGAACGGTCACCCCTGATCCAGTACCCCCAATGGTATTACTCTCGACATGAAGAATTTTGTGACCACGACAGATTTTTACGTGCGCCAGCCACAACACACACGGAGAGTCTTCGGCCGTCGGGGTTCACACTCGCAACCCAGGGATGCGAATCCAACGTCCACCAACCAGGCTATCCCGGCCTTCGTCCCAAAATATCGTTACTGGAAGTGCAAAAGCGCGTTACATAAATGCGCTAAAAAATTCTATTTTTTCATTGAAATTCATTATTTAGTACCAGTGAATGGCATGCCATCAATGCAAAAATTGAAATTTGTTGCTTATATATACGATGTCACCATGCCGCATTTAGCTATCTTCTGTTTCTCTTAAATATTATGGAGATTTAAGCGATCATCCTAGCCATAATATGGATGTGAAAACGAAGAAAGAGAGCCCAGTGGCAATTACCAGCCAAAGTGCAATCCTACTTGTAGTAGATAAGTCTCGCCATAGAAGTAGAGGTAACTCGATCTCATGAAATAGATGTAGTACGTTAATGTAGTTATCGGTAAGGAACAACCAACTATCATACCGGTAGTTTCCTATCCCTAAAGCTGTTGTGCCCACATTAGAATATATTATCAATATGAAATGGAAGATATATTATATATAATAATAATGTTTCGATAAGATATATAATATATAAAGCAAACACAGTCTATGAAGTTCGAAAAACAAAAACTATAGATTCTCTGGCAAAAATTCCTTTGAATTTAGGCAGATAACTTTTAACATTTTATTGTACTATTTACCTTAAAAGCCATCTTTCCTTTCTACACAATGGTTAAAATATGAAGTATGGCGATATCAGTATACCAAACAGTAGATTTTAATAAAATGGAATTCTTGTTATATCCAGATTTTTGCTCTTCCAGTGATGATATGAGAAATATTTAAAAAAATAAGATTTAAAATGATTATTACTAGTCTCATAAAAAAATCAAATCTTATCGATGAATGTAGATACAAGTTTCATGAAAGACTCGATAATTACTTTTCATATTCATATATTATATTTTTTCTTAATAGATTCCATACATACAATTGAAATAATTATCTTAATGCATTTTCTTTAAGCATACATTTACTTTATTTTATTTAAATACATTTTTTTAATTCCTTATTGAATGATAAAAAAGACTGCCGAATTTGAAAACGACAGGGAGAAACCTTGATTTAATCATTTTTAGATTTATTTAGTTATATTAATACCCCATTTAGAAGCGACACGAAGATTATTACGGCTAACTCCGATAAAGTAATTTCAAACGACGGTCAGATAACAATAAGGGCGCCTCAGCTGGCACCCCTCCTCTCCAAGCTTCCCACGCCACACTAACGGGAAGATTTTTGACCCACGAGGATTCAGTACATACACGACATTTTAGACGAATCGAGTCTCGAAGTTAGAACCCTACGGCTCCAATGTAAGGGTTTTACAACTAAGCAACCACGACCCTATTAATCGTGCTTTTTTTTTAAATTATTATAAATATAGATAAAAAGCACATTACTTAAGCATGATCTTTTTTAAATTTCCATTAAGAATTATTGCTTTCGTATAAAAATAACGCATAAACTTCGAAGAAAGAAAATTCACTCATTTTTGCACTAAATTTAAAATTATTGATTTTTTTTGCAAAACTATACTACTTATTAAAAAATGTTAATTTCTTCTTTTTACTTCTTTTTTAAGGCAAATTCTTAATTTATCTTCCTAAACGCCTTGAATTCTTATTTAAATTTATGAAGTTATTTAGCTCTGATGTTCTGTTTAATCTGATATTTAGAGAAAAGTCGACTAAAAAACATTTGCTTGTCCAGAAAGGATCAATCGCGGAATGAACGTTCTTTGTTTAAAATTCCAAAACGGAACTTTAACCATTCTTTAAATTCTTGAAAGTGTTTCCGTGAAGTTCTTTTAATTAATTAGAGATTAATTAATTTAAGAGATAAATTATTGACACTGGAACCTGCACTGATCATTATCTAGATTGAACCTCCATTAAGTTATTGTTTTTTTTACAGCCATCGCATCAGATATACTTTTAAAAAAGAAAATATATTTAATGAATCTTATATTCATTGAATTAAATCCAACACATCATTTAATAAACAAGGGTCACAATTATTGCATTGATAACTAAAATGAATAAAACATTGCTTAAAATCTTAGTTCTGAGAAAAAAAGAAACTTAATAAATGAGAAGATATTCCCTTTTCAACATGTGGGAAACAGCCCCATTATAAGCGACAAAGCTTATCTCAATGAACAAATTTTCGTAATGGATAAACCAGCGACAATCTTGTTTTTCACATCTAAAATAGATGCACAGTCTCAAGTGTATATCAGGTAAATAAAAGTTATGTAAATCGTGAAATCTGACTCCATTTCATTAGAATTGAGTGTTCGGACACTGGAAACATCAAATAATGGGAATAACAGAGATTACAGTAATGATGTTCTTGATAAAAATTGTATTTCATGGCAAAAGATCGGATAGCGTTCTTCGTTAAGAGACACTATTAGGCATTATTAAGTGATACAAATGCTCCAATTTCAATATTTTAATAAACCCATAATTCTGTTACTTCGTAAAGATGGAGCAATAGTTCATGCTTTCATTTAACAAAAATCCGACTGAGGTAGTCACATTACTTTGCCGCATTCATCTGAGTTATCATCGATGGTTTTCCACAAAGCGCACAGAAGTAAGTATTTTTCACTGAACACTTTTGCTAACAAATCGATTAGCGCTGTTTGTTCTGACAAAGTGAACCAAATTGGCGTTGATTTTCTGAAATTTGACTTCGCATAATTAAATTTGTCAATCTTACTTGGAACAAGAAGCAAATTGAATCTCTGTATAAACTTTACAAAATTCATTTGAAATAAATATATTTTGAAATAAGAATTTTCAAAAATTAAAAATAAATTCATTTACGGTATTTTATCACAGTATTTACGGTATTTAAAAGAAGATTTTCTTTTATAATACTCTTTATACAATTATATAGTGCAAAAAATAACTAACCGAGAACATATTGTATCAGAATTAAGACACATTTCCTAGGGTAAAAGGACTGTATAAAATTTAGATTTCATAGTGTTTTGAAGTATATTATTGATTGAAACCAAATATTATTATCTGTGTCATTTAAATCCTTGTGAAAGTAAAACTAAAATGATGAATGAGTGAATTTTTTATTAAATAATTCTTTCAGATATTGCATAAATTTTGAGAATCATTCGGTAATGCATAATAAACTTCTATAAACCGAAAGATTCTATTTTCTTTTTTCTTTTTTTTTTCCTTTTAAACATGCTTAGTTTCAGTAAAGAATATTTTTATATTAATTGAAGTTTACTCACTTACGCTTTAATTTAATTAAAATTCTAGATTTCGGTAACTTTGCTTACATTTCTTCCAGTTCATGTTTTAAACAATAGTTATGCCGTCAATGACTGTAATCTGCAAGTCCTATTTGATTTTATAAATGTCACTTAATTTCGAGAATTTGATGAAAATCTGAAAAATTTAATTTTGCCAACAACATTAATACCTGTCTAGGTGGCTGATTGAAGTCCAATTAATTAGTCACTCATGGTCGAAGAGAGAGAATACACTTCGAATTTTTAAACTTCCTTCCTGGGTGGCATAATTTATGTACAAGAAGCACGGACAAAACTGACGTGCGTTCACACCGCGACACAAGAGCGAAAGAGAAAACAGCTTTAAAAAAAGACAGAAATACTTTCCCGGTCGTTGTATACTGTCATATTCTTATAGAGAATTCTCTACATGTGTCGATTTAGGTAGGGGGTATTTACGAATTTTTTTAAAGAATTTGTTTAGGTTGAACGACTTTTTATCCCTTCACTCGGAGCATGTGAGCATTTTTACAGAGCTTCTGTTGAATTAATTTTTTTAAGAAGGTGAAATTGAAACAGGAAATAAGAGAATATTTTAGAATTAAGTTAATATGGATTAAATTAAGATAAAAATTAGGAACTTAATTAAACTTAAATTGGATTTTAAAATATCATAATATATATATATATATATATATATATATATATATATATATATATATATATATATATATATATATATATATATATACACCAAAGCTAACGATTTTATGACAATTACATAAAAAACTTCTATCATTATAAGCTCAGGCCGTATGTTCCCTACGAATGAGCGTCTTCGAAATCCAATTCAAAATTAGAATTTTCTTGTGAAATCTAGGTATTGAATATTATTTCGTAGCCTTTTATATTTTGAAGGTATCGAGGTTCGCATACATGAATAAGCAATTGACAGATCTTTCTGTGGGTCAAATCCAAAATTTGGACTAATAATTCTGTCACTCTGTATTTTCAGAAAAATATAAGCGCGATACCTCAGAAACGCCTTAAATATATCGAATTTGGTGACCTGAAATGTAGCTCTGTTTCAAGTTTTTGTTACAGTTGGATGGTAAAAACCCGTTTAAAATACAAATTCGATTCAAATGTAATGTTTAAAATCAAATTATAAGGAATTTTCTATATCTTTACTTTATTTTCTATTATTTTTCTATATCTTTACTTGTATTTTTAAATTGCCATGTTTAAAGAGAGACGATATAATTACAAAGCTAGTTTTTTAAAGACTTGGAAATATTTTAAACTTGTAGATTTATCAGAATCTTAAGATGTCTTTCTATGTATTTAATTTTTAATTATAGTCTTTTGTGTGAAAGAAAATAAAAAAGAGAGAAGCATAAAACATAATATATCATTTGAAATCTTTGCTATCATAGGCATTGCCCGACTGGTCTGAAGCGGAAGTTTGGAGAAAGAGGTGCCAACGTGGGTGTCGCCCTCAACATTTAACCACGGTTCAAAATTGCGAGAGCCCTAACCAAACAGCCCCAGCGTTGCTTTAAAAGCAGAAAATTAACATAAATAAACTAAACTAACTATCATAGACATTTTATATCATTTTAAATTGAGAAATAGGGATTAAACTTTTCAAATGTTAATTTTGGTTATAAACAGTTTGTTATAAGATCGCTGTTGCTAAAAATTATAATGAAATCCATCTGCTCAAAACACTAAAAATATTAGATTTCGATTCTATAGATGTATTAATTGAAATATTACACTAATTCCAAAATTTAAGTCTGTTTAAAACATTAGAATTATATTCCTTAACTCTGTTCAATTCATTTGAAATATGAACTTCCCTTTTGCTTTGAAGATCACTGTATAAAACCCTGCTTGAAATGAAACCTCTTTTGCAATATATGTATTAAAATTAAAATAATAACTGGAGAATATAGAAACAAGTATTAACATTGCTCTCAAATTGCTTCCAATTACTCTTTATCGTCTGAGTTTTTATTCAAAGAATCATTTTCATATTTTTACTTTCTGAAACAAATGAAGGTAAAAATGGCAAGACTGTGCGTCAATTAAAGGTAAATTTGAAACACGATTCAGATTTAATGCTACAATAACATTTTTATTTGCTATATGAGATGAGACAATTTAATTATATGGAACTTTCGAGAAATATATGCCATCGTTCTTGAACAAATTCGTTAAAAGCAAATAATATTTTCTTATGAAAGAAATTAATTGCATTAGAAGATAATTTTATCCCTCCTTAAAATATCCTCCTTTTATCCTCTTTATATTCTTTTTATACAATAATGTTTTTTAGATAATATAATTTCCCTAAAAAGCATTTTGAACTATGCAACATTTTTTGAAGGCAGATTGGGAGAGCATTTAGATCTGTCATATTTCACGCGTAGTTACATCTTTGGTCTGTGACTAATGAAAGGTTTTCAAAATTTCAATTGTATTTCTAATAAATGAGATATTCATAAACTTTTATGTTTTGCTTCGATAATTTGAATGCAAATTCTCCCCTTTTTGTCTTCATTCTTTTGTCTTCCCATTTTGTTCTTAACGTCATATCTTTTGTTTTAATGCATTGATTCTTCATTAGTTAAATAACTTTTTTTTATTCAAAATGTTTGACAAGTACATATAGAATGATACTAAAATATTAGAAACTAATATCAAGGCTGTACAAGGAATCGGATTCTGTAATGTATTGCATGTACAGAATTGGCGCATTAAGCGTTTAAATAAGGAATCTATGACCATAAACAGCTACTCTGAACTGCCTGAAGACACACGGGTAACTTTGAATTATCGTATGCCGCAATAGCACAGGTGGAAACTAATGTTGAGTCGGCCACAGGGTGAATAATAAGCACAAAATAATCCCTTCGGTAGGAGACACGTCCCGTCATCGGTAGGGGTGGTTGAACCCCATACCATTTCTGCACTCACCAGGGTGTGAGAATCGACATACCGCTGTTTCTCCATGTTTGAAGTATCTATAGGTGGGACAAAATAACAGGTAGGAAAAACAGGCATATTCAAAATAGAAATAAGCTTGTTTATAATCAAATTTCACGTATTTATCTTCGCAGGAAATGCAATCTCACTTCATTTTGTCTTAGAAGTTATTTCTTAAGCTACTTCTAGAATATTGCAAGTGCTGGACCAAAAAGCATTCGTGTGAAAAGAGCTGTAGATATATAATGGAATGATATTTTGAAGAAAGTTATCTTATAATCGATTGAGACTGAATCGATTATAAGATAATCGATTTAAGTTGATCTTTTTAAAGAATGTGATTACATTTCGTTTGAATTTTACGAAGAATGTTCCAAATTAGTTATATTTTTGAATTTTTGCATTAAAAAAATTAAAAAAAAAACCTTATATTAAATTAAAATATGTCTGTTAAATGACAAATTTTAAATAAAAATATCGGATAAAAGAACTTTTTTGGCTAATAAGAGCTCTTAAACAACAATATTTTATTTAGAGTTTCATCAAATGATTTGTTTAAAATTTCGCAGATAGCTTAAGAAATTTATTAATAGATGTAGAATCCAAAATTAAGTTGTAATTTTACCATTCTTTAAATATTGTAGTTCGACTGATAAATAAATTGAAATTTTTAATTTTTAGTTTTATAAAACATCAAAAGAATTATAGGATATTTCTAAATGTCTATATTACTTATTTTTACTTCATGGAACTGCAAAACATGATGAGAAATAATTATACCGAAATAAAAAAAATATGCGTTAGATTTTAATTCAGGATGTTTTTGCACAAAAATTTTATCAAAGATACGAATTTAAGAATATAGCTTTTAAAACCTTCAAATGGCATTTAAACGTATACAAATGCAGATTTAAAAATGGTTCTACTTCACAAAAAAAGGATTTAAAAACAAAATTCAAACGTTTTTTTAAATGGATTGTTTCACTTATTGTTCTCGCATTAAGAAAAATAATTTTTAAAATTTCATTTCATATTTTTCACGAAATATCGATCTATGCGAGTATTTTAAAAATAAATTTTGAACTTTGTCTCCTACTTTAATAGCAGATTATAATGTTTTAGTTCATGCATATTTGTTTTTCAAAAGATGGCTATTACGGCAGCTCCTTAGAGCAACTTTTAAGATATATTTTTATTTACACCATCTTGTATTTTCTTAGTTATCTTTATAAGTTGGAATTTTTGCAAATGTCTTTTAGAATATCTTTTTAAAAATATTGTTTTTATATGTTTATTATTTCGTAAGATGTAGCTTTTTAAACCAGTTATTGAGAGTTCCATTCGTTTCATTTCCTCTATAATTTACTAGACTGAAGAGCATTTCGAACTTTTCTGTATTTCTCACTTTCTCGCGTATGAAATGTCGATGAAGTATTGTAATAGTTAATAAAATTTAACGAATCTCCACATTTCAAAACTCTGCGAGTCATATTTGAAGCCTTATGTCTGTCTGTCTCTCTGTGAATACAATAACAGCAGCTAGATTAATGAAAACCGATAGCTCGGAAACATCTCTCTGTGAAAATGCTAAAGCGTTTTCAGCCTATGTGGACTTTAGACTCATTTTGCAAATTTCTATCAAATTATGAATGAAATCCATTTAATAGGAAATATATCTGTCTGGATGTTCCTGTCCAAATGAACTCGGTAACTACAAAACACAAAGAGCTAGATAGATAAAATTTAGCACTTTAGTTTAGAATCTATTATATGGATTCTTATCTAATTTTGAATGAAATTCGCCAAACGGTTGACCGTCCGTAGGTATGTACTTTTACATTAATGTAAGTGTGATAACTCGTCAACGGAAGGACTTCAATCAATGAAATTCGGTTTATAATTACAACCGCAGCTCCAAATCAAGTTTAGGTGTCAATCGGCTGGCATCCAAAATTCGTATTCTCACATCCGATTCAATAAAAATGTTTGATTAGTGCGAGGGGTCTTTATTTTGTAATGATCATTCACCAATGCTTTGTGCGGCATGCACCTTATTAACAAACGTCCACAATCTATGTGGGGGGAGGGAGAAAGAAAAAATATGAATCAAAGTTTGTGAAAAAATTTTGGGAGACCCTTTCCGCTGGTTTCTGCTCCTATTCTATGAAATGAAGAGTCATTCAAACTTCTAATTTGCCAAATGATTCAGAATATATTTTGATACAAATAAAACTCATCATCATATGTACAAAAATGATAAGAATTTTCTATTTTTGTTTTCATAATTAATGCTTGTTTTGTAAAGAAATGAAAAAATGCAAGAATGGTTGGAATGTTAAAAGAAAATTACTAATGGTTATTGATTGAATTAGATAACAAACCTTCAAAACAAAGTAGAGAAAACTAGCTGATAAAAATTCATAGATATTAGCTAATGAATTTGAATACGCATCATTTTGAAGTGCATATTATTTCTTTTGAAATGTGCCTGCATGCATAGTATTCCGAGTAAAAAAGCTTCTAATTTAAAATGAAATCACTGCTATATTTTATCAATGTTAAGACACATTACATATCATTGAGCAAACATAATTTAAATTAAATTGAAAACTATTCGAAATGGGATAACAAGCTTCTATGTTTCAAATAATATAAAAAAGGAATTCAAACAGTGAGTGATAATATTCACATTCTTCAGATACTGATTGGTTACAGTATAAAAGATGAGAAAAGTTAAACTTGAATTTAAAAATAATTGAAAAATGCAAAGCAGTATTAATCCCATGATGATGCAAAATTTACGGAATAGTTAATAATAATTTTGAAGCTGGAAAATTGAAAGGAAACCTAGCAACAGGATTATTTATCTCATTAGTCTTTATAAATGTTTGCTACATTTATTTAGCACATTCAAAAAAAAATGCTATTTCTAAGGAAAAATATTTTATGGCCTGTACAACATTTTTTAGAAACAAGTGGATGTTTTTAGCACATAATCTTACTATTCCTATTATACTTATTTATTGATCGAGGCTCTGCATACTCCATTCCCATTTTTTATACCACCTGTTGAGTGTCAGGGGCAACCATTACCATTTATCATCCAGAATGACACAGAGCTATTGCTATATTCATTCAAAGAGGCATCCTCCTTCCGTTTTCGAATGGCGATTGTCCTGTCTCTCGTTGGGATGCAAAAATAACAACAGTTGTTTATCATTCCCATACTGCAATCAATTACCCTTGAAAAGGCGTACTTACCATTCCACGTCTGAGCAATATTATAAATTCTTGTTGATGCATCACCTCATTTTTATATATGTAACTCCAAAGGAAGCGTCGTGTTTGCTAATGTATTGGAATACCCCTGTCTAAAAATTTAAACTGTTAAATAATTATTTTTGCTGTACATACACAGTACAAAAATATGTGTCCTTTTAGATATTTCAGTTTTATTCCATAAAATGTAATTCCTTTTTATTATTAAAATGTATAAAAATATTTTACTATATTATATAATTATATTATTATAAAAATAAGAATCCTTCATTCTGTCAAATATTTTAATTATTTTTAAACAACATGTTTAAAACAAAAAACATGTTAAAAAACGTACAACTCTAATTACGATATTCGATATAACATTATGACTTATCAATTGAAAGTCTGTTTTTTACTTTCTAGTTTATAATTAAATGAATCTTATTTTCTCCTTTCTTGTTTATTATATGTTAGACAGAGATTTATTTAAGAATTCTTTTTTCCTGATTAAAATTTTCTTAAATAATTTTTTTATTTAAAAATATTTTATATATTTTTTTTAATTTTTGTAATCGTAATGAATGATTCAAACTAACGTAATATAAATGCGCAGCTCTATATTAATTCTAAATAACCAAAATTATTTTCTTTGTGTTGTAATGCATGAAAAGGCATCATACAAGATTGCAGTTCACATTCACAATTTCATTTCGCACTTCGTTGTGACGTCACCCAACTACACAATATTACTATAGCAATTGTCTTTAAAACAGGAAGCGTCACTAGAACATTAGAGGATATATATAATTTTTATATGTGATTCTAATTTTTCGGTATACATTTTTAAGAATTTATTTCTTGTTTCCTTAAAAACGCAATAAATATTAATGAATTTCATGCCATATGTTTTAAAAAGAATAAAATTATATTTGATATTTTATTGGGGTAATTTTTATAAAATTGTTTTAACGAATAAAACAATGGTTCTTTACCTGGATGTATCCTAGTCTGGAGTTTTAAATAATAAAAGAATATTTCTTTATCTGGAGATTTATATTTTGAATAAAAAATTTATTTAAATTCGTTACTCAGTCTTCAGTTTTTCAAACAAGAATGTTCTCACATAATTTTTGTTGATTCAGCAAAACTTTGAATTTTGTAATTTAGAATAATTTATATTCATTTAATCTATTTATTTCTAAATTTAAAGGATATATTATATAAATTAATGTATTAAATATAAACTATGTTCCTCACTTCCAATTTTTAGCTTTCTCTTCCTAGTCCCTCCCCCTACTTAACCAAAGAAATGTGAGACTCATGTATCCATTGCATAGTTTTGACATTCTGAAGTCAAATTAATAATTTTCAACGAATCTTTTACACATTAATTTATTTTATAAGAACCTTCTGAATTATACTGAGTATCTCTGGTATCTTTTACTTCTTATATGAATTCAAATAACAATATATGCGGCTAATAAAATGTGTCATCTAGTAAGAAAGCTAAATAAACTCGAATTCTAAATGATTAAAAGTTTATTAAAAACGAAAAAAAGCGTATTTTTCTTGAAAATATCAGTTTAGGTCGTATTTTTTCTTCGTTTAAATAAAAGATATGCCATGATAGAAAGCAAAATGCTATTTCAAATGCGTACTTTTCATGAACACGAGCATTTGACTAAATATTTATTTAGAACTTTATTTGTGTTGATGTCTAATATTGATTGAATACAAAAATATTTGCTTGTTATAAAAGAAGCAAATTCTTTAATCATATTAAAAGAAAATTTAAAAAGGCATTTCAGTATAAACGACGACATTTTTTTTTTTTGCGTTGTGATATTGATTATGTTGAATACCAAACATACAAACAGCAAAGTAGACCACATTACTTCCAGACAAACATCAAGCAAAATGCCATATATTGCTTAGGAAAATCTTTTAAATATCGTCTTTAATTTCGAATTTAAAATTATTTATCAGAACTTATTCATATAAAAGTTTTGACAGACGTCTTAGCATATACAATCTGATATCTCACGTATAAATAACATGTCGTCCTGAACAATATTGTGATATTACATCCATTTTCTTCCTGTAAGTCCATAAAACTTTAAAGGTTTATAGCGTCAGGAAGTAAATATGGGCAGAATGAAATATCTGCTCATATTTTTTATCTTCTAGAATTAAAAATCTATTTTAACAAACACCCAATTTCAAGGAATTCATCTTTATAAGCATAAGCATGAAGCAAATCAAGTGAAATAAAATAATGTAAGGATTAAAAAGACAAAATAACGCACCAGGTTATTTCGTCTTTCTTTATATCTCTACCAGTTTTTAACGAACTATAGGTAAATGTTATTACTTAGTAGATATTTAGCTCTTGTTTTGTGAAGAAAAATTTGTACACCTCAAAAACTTAATAAAAGTTCATTTATAATGCAGCAAAATTCAAGAAACTTTCACAAATTGTTTATAAATCTTTTCTAAATTTTCTTAGGACATGTGTGTCCCAGCTCTCTAGAAAGTATTATGATATTATGTTACATTATTATTTAAATTCTTTTGTATTCTATGTTTCTGAAAAGTAAAATATTTATCTTTAAAAGTGCACTTCACTATAATTTTGTATTCCTTAATTATTTGAGAAATACTTCCTATTTTTATCTCAAAGCTGGTTTGCAGTGTTTAGTAAAAATGACATTTTTTGAGGGGGTTTCCGTTTGAGGAAACCCTTTAAATTCATAGAATAAACTTTTTTTTGGTTAATTACCATTTACTGAAGGAGTAAAATATTTATATGTGAGATTCTGTTATTACTATCACCCAGACTATGAATCCCATTAACTTATTCTCTCTCTCTTTGTAGTGCATAGATATTTAAAATGTCAAACATGTAAAAGATTTAATTTCTGAAGGTAACCCAATCTACTTGTAAACATATGCTCTTTCTTATGCAATAATATTATGTTTGGTAGTCAATTATTTATTCTAATGCATGCATTTTCAGTTTGTATTTCGTAGCTGAAATGAGACAGATATTCATTTCATTAGAGTGTTTCTCTGTTCTATTTGTCTTCGCAATGGTTGGTATAAAAACGCTGAAACTAAAACCTTTTATTTTGTAAGATTTTATTGAAATTGTTTTCAATGTTCAGTAAGTGTAAAATAATACACTATTGCTTATAAAATTCATTGAACTTCTATATAATAGGATAGATTTACGTAACTCAGAATATAATAAGACATCCTGATAATTTCGCATTTACGAAACTTTTTGAATGTCTCAGGCATAGCTGAACAAACTGTCTTTGAACTTCGATGATACAAAAATATATTTGAACTCTCATTTTACTGTGAAGATAAAATCATTGAGTCATTTAAGGGACCCATCAGAAACTGCTGAAGGAAAAAAGATTTTTTCGCTCACGCTATTTCACAGAAAGCAGATTATGATTTAAAACTTTGAAAAGTGGTTTTAATTTCTGTGAACATTACATGAATTGTAAAAACAGCACGCATATTTGAGAACATATAAAGATTTTCTTCAAAAAAAATTCCCAAATTTTTCAGCGAGGCTTTTTCTATTATTTACTTATAAATTGTAGAATTGTAAAATGTTATATAAAAATTAATATTGAAATTATTAAATTCATTATTAAAATGCATTCAAACTCCCTCTTTCAATTTAAATTTGCATTTTCACGTTACACATTGGGGTAATAGAGTAACAATTGTACCATTTCATACAGTTCATTCATTATTCATTCATACTTTAACATTTTCATGCACATACAATGATCAATAATCTTCAACACAAATGTTGCGAAGAAGCATTGGAAATTTTAAGGTACTAATAACCTTCATTGGAGTACTTAAATCTAGAAAAAAACTCCTTTCCTGATTTTGTGCTAAATGACCATCATCCATCCTGTCATGTTGTGTGAATCGTTGAGGAAGAAATACACAGAAGAGTAATAGTCTATCAAACTGAAGCATTATTGCTTATTTTAAATACATCATATTAATATTTGAAAAACTTTATTGTAAGTCATCGGCTAATGAATTAAAAAAAATTTTCAAATCATCTGACATTAAATTTGTCAGAAAATGAATGACAAGGTACCCTAATCTTTGTAATCATTAAACAGTAATAAGCGAAAATTAAAATAAAAATAACTACTTTTTATATGTTTTTAAAGATACAAATTTAATGAATAAATTTGTAAATGATGGAACAATCACTTATAGTAAAATAGTGAAGGAAAAAGTAAAGGTTTGATAGTGTCTAAAAATTGCTTTTGTTACCTCAAAAGGTGTTTTGAAATACAAAAGGGGCTTCATTAAAGCTTACTTTTATCTATGCATTCACATACTCATAATAACTGTCGTAGAATGCACCTACAATCAGTTTTATTTATGCTTTGTCAAGTAAATAATCTGTTTCATATAATTTGGTCAATTCATTTATCTTCTGGAATGTGATTCAATTGAAAAATCCTTTTTTATCCTGTTTTACATTATTCTAAGAATTTGTTTTCATTTTGCAGATAAACTTTGTGATATTATTGAATATTGTGTGCATCGTATTGATGAAGGTTCAAGTAAATACTCCAAGCGAATTCCAACAAATTAGGTAAGAAATTAAATTTCATTTAGAAATATTTTTGCAACTGTATAATTTACTGAAGAGTTACACAAGTCAAATCTTACTTAAATGGTAAATCGATTGAATAAGAGACAGACTCCAAAGTGACAATTGGCTGTATTTTTTTCCCTTGAAACAGTGAGAAATAGATATGATAATACCGTATGGCCTGATGTTGGTTTGAATTTGGATGAAAAATTATACACGTATAGATATTATTGAGTATAGTGAATCATAAATCAATAAAATTTTAGTTAGCACTTATTTGTGTAATTAATTTATGTCATATTTTTTGTTAAGCTTCGAAGGACAATACGGTCATTCCTCTCTTAGCGAGCATCTCACATAAGAAGCGATTCGCATAACGAACAAACCAAAATGTGAAAAGAAAGTGACTCGCTTAGCAAGAGACAGTTCACAAAATAAGTGTCGAGGTGACACTATACGTCACATGCTGGATTAGTCTGTGTTAAGCACTTGTTTAAAGAAAACCTTTAGATCTACATATCTATACCTTTATATCAAGTTTCGACTGGATAACGTTGACGAACGCCACCCCGAAGAGTTTCAATAAATATCAATAGAATTTTCATCGACAAGTTTAATGAAAGTTAATATTTCCATAGAAAATATGCATATGTATCAGAAAATCCCCTCTGTCAAAATTTTTATTACAGCATTTATATTATGTTGAAGAATTTTTATGTCATTTCGTTTTTAATTTCTTTAAAATTTAAATTACCGATCCCTACGTTGAATGTAACCTTTGATTAAATATATCGTTATTCCAATTATTGTAATATTTGTTCATCAGAATTTATAATGGAAAGTGGTTATGATGAGAAAAGGAAATGCGAAACTTTTATTCAAAAGGACTCCTAAATGGCTTAATTCGCCAAGTATTTTCTAGAACTCTGAGTCAATTAATCATTGTGGTAGCATAAAATTTTTCTAGGGCGGGCTATTTATATTACAACGTTTCTTTCCACATCATAAATTGTACCTTTTTTTTTAATTTTCTAATAGTTTTTGTAGAAGTTTATTCATACGTTACATGTTACATATATACATTATATATAAAGTAATGTATGCATACAATTTATATCTACTAAGCATTATTATTATTTTTTCTAGGAAGGCAGTACGTGCTGCACTTTTGTTGTTACCATTACTGGGAATCACTAACATCATGGATGTGATACCAGGTCCCATCGATGGCACACCTTTGCAATTTGCTATATGGTTCTATACTGCACATGTACTGAGTGCATCTCAAGGATTTTTCATTTCTTTATTATACTGCTTTTTGAATAAAGAGGTAAATAAAAAAGGTCGATAGATTATTTTATATTTATATGAAATTATTTTTTTATTTAGAGAAATAGAATAGTAAATATAATATTCAGTACTCTACGTGTGTGTGTGTAATATTAAATAACAGAAATTAAGCTAATTACCGCTCCTTTATCGTTTTCTTACTCCTCTGTTATCTTAAAGAATAAATGGTTATCTTGGAAGTGTCACATTTTCAATCAATTTAATTTCTATGTGATGCTTTCATTAATTTACACAAATTTTTAAAGGATCCTAAACTGATCTAATATGTTTAAGATATTTATAAAGATGTTATTAAGATGTTAAGATGTTTATCGAGTCCTACCCTTATTCAAGGGAGGGAAAGGTGAAAAAAATGTGCAGTGTTTTTTTAAATCGGAATAGAAGAAACAATAGAACGAAACTGGTAGTTATGGCAATAAGAGTCATGATATGTGCGACATTTTTTTTTTTTTCGATGAACCGATGATAGTCTGAAAAAAATTAAATCCAAAACCGCACAAAAAGTTTGCATGCAGTAGAAATCCAAAATGCTGAAACGATTTTTTTATATCAAATTTCATTCACAAATAATAGGAAGCATTAGAAATGCTTTGGAGAAGATTTCCGAACAATAAATTAAATAATGGGTTGTTTTCAATTTATTAAAAACTAAGTTTCTATGAAAAAAAACTGTTTCATCTACAATAGTGACAATCGTATTGAATGAAAATATTACAGATATTTTAAAACATTTTATTTATTTCCCACCGAGTTGCCATTTAGAATATTTAATTAATTTTTTTTATCATTCTTTAAATATTATTTGTAGCTAATAGAGAAAACCAATATTATACGATTCTTAAAAATCGTTCCTTCAATTCATATTTTAATTTTAAGTCGAAGGAAACTTTTCGGATGATAAAAAAAGTATGAATTATCTTATTTCATATAAAGGTATTGATTATATTGAAAATATTAGATGTTTAAACATTTTTTTTCCAAAATAATACCAATTATATTAGCTATATTATAACTTTTTTAGTATATTTTAAATATATATTTTTTCACCGGCTGTTAGATTTTAGTCCAGAAAAAAAAAATTTGTGTTTATCCGTAGGAATGATCATTTAATGTTTTTTTAATTGATTAAAAACGCCAAAATGTAAGAATTCCGAATATAAGAACACCAAAGAAATCCCACAGTTGCGTCCAATTATATGGAATTAAATGCTGTTTGAAACATTTAAACTTGGATTTCAAAATGGACTCTTATTAATTTAAAAATTGAGATCTCACCTTTTTTTAACGGAAATCTTTTAATTTTCAGACTTTGAATTAATGGTATGATACAAACAATAGAACTTATTCTGTCCCAACATTGTTATATATATATATACATGCACACAAATAATAAAGATGAATGTGTGTATTACGAGGTGGCGATTTATGACCTAAACTGTTTAGCGAACCAAATTCAGCACAAAAATATTTTAAAGCACGGAAATATGCAATTAGAGGCAATTTTTTTAGTTAATTAAAAATTAAGCTGAAGTTTGCTGTGTTTTTTTTTATTATTATTATTTTTGAGATAATTTTCAAAAATATTTTTTGCTCAAAAATTACTTTTATCATATTTTAAAATATAAAAAATTGCTTTTGGAAGATATTAATTTAATGACCTGCAATTTACTCCTGAATTATACCAACTTAAATTTTTTAAAAACCTAATTTCCAGCAGTAGATTATATTGTTGTCCTGAAATTCAAACTATTTTCATTATCCCATCAAATACTTAATCGCCGAATTTTCTTCCATTATAGAAAGCTAAAAAAGGATTCTCCTAAATGTCTGTGCAGTTTACAAAAAAAGAAATGAAGTTATAAAATCGCGAAATTTAGAAGAAAATGAACTATACATTTACATTTTAAAGCACTATGATGACATTTTAAAGCACTACGATACAAAGAAACAAGGAATGATTACAATTTTGCATGAGAAGCGCTGTCCCTCAGAATGATTTATTTTGAATTAAAATATCTTTTCAGCATAGAAGGTGTTTTATTATTTTTCTGTCGACATTTCTAACACCAATTTTTAAAAATAACAGGATTTCAGAAATAAAAATTATGTATCAAGCATATTTACTAATAGTTTTAAGAAATGAAATGTATCAAATATTTCTGTTATTAGTACAGATGTACTACGTGTTAAATCTTTTGAGAACCTTAACATGAAATTTAAAGAAACTTAAATGTTTTATTTCTGTGACAATTTAATGAATTCCTCCCACGCCTGAAATGAAATTCTTTTGTCTAAAAAGGATTTCAACTTTGACTTGATTTACTTTGAATCGACCCACTTAATGCTTTTTTTTTCTCAATGACCCTTCCAGTCTTTGTAATTTTATATTCATGAAGTAGGGTTGCATCATTTTGTGCCAAATTTTAACATTTACTTC
This sequence comes from Argiope bruennichi, assembly GCF_947563725.1. Taxonomy (NCBI): domain Eukaryota; kingdom Metazoa; phylum Arthropoda; class Arachnida; order Araneae; family Araneidae; genus Argiope; species Argiope bruennichi. The sequence goes on along the minus strand of NC_079154.1, from coordinate 135,589,082 downwards.
TTTTAGTCCTTCTAGACATTTTAGTCATTTTCATTCCTAAAATATTTTACAGCATTTCGTTTTTTAAATATTGTGATATATCAAAATGTTCCTGTCATAAGTGGAGATTTTGTTGTAGTATTAGTTGAGTAGAAGTCTTGATCAAGTCGTATATCTGTGATAAATCGGACGAAAACTCAAATAACTCTCAGAACAAAGAAGGAAAGGCACATCGGCTTAGCAAGGCTGAAGATTCACATTATTGCAATTAAATCCATATGCTGTGAATGTTTAATGTTTTGCGGAGATGAGCTAAGAATTTATCTTATATATGTTACGATAATGGCGATTAATCCTCTGATTATGTGTAATTACCGGGGATTATTCATATGTAATTCCAGTAATTATGCATGATTACAAGCTCATTATTGTAATGCATACATTTTTAATTCTTTTTCAGGAATTTCTTTTTTATTTATTTTTGCGCATGCTCTGTAGAAGCATCAACCATTATATCGGATTGCTTTAGTTAAAGAATAAATATGAAACTTTACTTATAATCTTAAATGCCAACACAATTTATTATTTTTCCTGTTTATTTAAACCATTAATTATGCGTAATGACAAAGAAAAACAACATGCATTTTCTTTTCAAGAATTGCTTCTTAGTAAAAATGACATATTATGAAGTAAGTAGCAGACTTACAAGAATACGAAAAGAAAACGAAGAAGAAAAACAAATCAGCCTCGATATGACGTGATGCATTGATTTTCGGACTTTTTTTAATAGTAAAACTTCGAATGCATCACCATAATTTGCTTGTGAACAAATGCGTCATTTTATTCAAAAATGTTCGTAATACATTATCAACAGAGGCTGAAATTAAACAAATTGATATCGCCATATACTATTTATTTACTTTCTGACTAAAATGCCTTCTTAAATGGCAGAAAATGTTTTATTACTATTTTTAAATATTTATATGTCTAGATCAGATAACTACTTTAATGCCTTCGTCTTTTTTATTTGAGGTCTTTCGTTATACTTTCTACTTATTTCTTTTTCTAAATTTCAGATTCGGATTTATGAAAACCATTATACAAAAATACATTAATTAAAGGATTATTATTATTTGAATCTTGCAATAAAATGGGATAATAATAATTTATCTTGATGCACTGTTCTTGCAGTTTTACTCCAAATATATATTTCTTTTTAACAATCAACAGCAAAATGCTACTAGCTTGTAGAAGTCCTGTATAAAAAGGTATGGGTGATATTCCTTTTCGTGCAAGATTTTCATCTCTTTAATTTATGAAGTTCAAACTTCACTAACAAGTATACGCGAACTCATCCTTGGATTTTCATCCAAAGTATCAAGTACATTTTCCTTAACGGTGAGGGATCGGTGATTCTTACTTTTCTTTTCTCAAACATCTTACAAATCGAACCACTCTCCCTTAGTCTCTGGCGAACTGCTGCAAATAGAGCTGTACAACGATTTGGGTAACGCAGACGATACTCTTCCTCAGCTCATCGAGCGTTACCATTACACGAAATGAATACTTGCGTAGTCTTGGCTTTCAAATCGAGACATGCCCGTTGAGAGGTAGGTAGTAATAGACACAACGTGACAAAAAAAATCGGTAAATCGCCATGAAGCGACGTCCTGAAATGCTGAAACAGGAACAGCAACAAACATCTAAGAGATTGACAAGCTAATGATGAAATCAGTGGATTTTCTTGTCATTTTTATGCCCGTACAGGTAGATTACAACACATCTGCACATCCGAAAACGTTCATATCAATGAATTTGTATGCTTTCCATTTATCTATAATTGTTTTGCTTGGTAATTTTTGTCTAATGTCTCTTTCAATGAACACTGATTTCCGATATATATATATATATATATATATATATATATATATATATATATATATATATATATATTAGAATGAAAAGATATATACTTTATGATTCTTACTTTTGACAGGTTCAAGAAGCTGTTCGAAAACAGTGGCGCTTTTATCGTTTCTCTGGCAAATCATTGATAGCCTGCTGTTCGCAACCTGGTATGATTTAAGATTTTTTTTTCTATAGAAAGCAAAAAAAATCCTTTCAAGGATCACATTATTAAGGCAAATGGAAAGCTTTTTTTAAAAGTTTTATTATAAATAAGGTGATATATTATGTCTGGTCTTTGTTTTTAAATTTTTAAAGAAATTATTATTTGCATTCAAAGAAAAAAAAATTGCTAAGAAATGGTCCAAGGCTTACAAATTTTCTTTCACTTATTGATATTGTATGAAATATGAGTTTTATTTCATTTGAACCCTTGTTTAAATCACAACTAAAATATTGACACACAACTAAAAACTATTACAAATGAATCAAGATTAATGGTTCTAAAGAATTCTTGCTGCAGTATTTGAATATGTATTAAGATGTCTCTATCGTTTATAGCCAGTGCAAATTCTAAATGCCAATAAAAATTTTTAAAAAAGTATTTTTCAAAGAACGCTTTCATTTCACATATCAATTTTTCAAGGTATAAAATCTTACTAAAAAAGAACGAGATAGCAAATATCTACGCCCTAAAACTGTAACGATAAAAAAAAACTGCCTAAAAAATTTTTAATTTAAAAAAAAGTGGATAAAACTGCATGAATAATACAGTAGTAGTATCATAAAAAATATTTTATATAATTTTGATTTAGAGCTGTTAAAATTTCTAAAACACTGGAAAAAGATAATTGGAAATATAACAGTAGTGCACTTTTATGGGGACTTTCTTCTATTCTTAAAAAGACAAAATGCATGTCATGCTTAAAAAATAATATATTTCGTAAGATGATTGTGACTGATACCAATATTTATGTATTATAATCAAATAAGGTATGCAACTCAGAGAAAAAAATGCCTGGTCACTGAGCAATAGGATCATAATAATTTATTCATGAGGAATCCCTTTTAGATACATCAGTTCATTATCTATTTATTAGTTAATCGTGTATAATTCTTTGGTGACCATAAATAACTACTCCACCCGAAAGTAAGCAGAAAACTGAATGACCGGATACCCCGGCAGTATTAAAAGGAACTAAAGTTGAGTCTAAAAGGCCAATCGGGTCAATCGTGGGGAGTAGCTGACTGTACCCTATTTCTGTACCCAGCAAGGCTCGTACCAAACCCTATTTCAGAAAATTTTCATTCCCAAGTCTGAGATGCCCTCCGGGGGAAGGATATAAATCTTTGGTAAAAGTTGAAGCCAGCCTGACCCGATCATTCCACGCCATTCAAATGACAAGTGACACTCTACTTTAATGCATCTTTCAACTATCTCCAAAATGGAAGGTGTCATTAACTGCATTGATGGTCACTCCACGACTACTTCACTTCATCTCGCTTGGTGAAAGCATTTCTAGACTATATTGAAGACCTTCTGCGTGGATCATAATCCTATTCCTCACACAGCATTCACTGCATGGTCCATGGTCATTTCAAATGGCGCGAAGTAAATGCATTCTTTCAACTCTATATCACTCCAAAACTGTCCGAATTCCACGTACAGTTTGGGAATGTAATGGTCAGATTTGAGTGACTTAGATCGTTCATGAAAACCTATCTTGAGCTCATTGCTCTGCGAATGTATTATATATTAGAAAAATTGCGAATGCATTATATAAAACTAAGTAGACAAACTGAAAGGACGTGACAATTTTCCTCAACTAATATTTGAATGAGTGCTCCGTCTGAGGTCAACGCTTCCGTTCTTACAGCCAAAAAAATCAAATCTTTTGCCTTAAAAAATCGCTTTGATTCTCGTTATCTAAACACTGCATCATATTTTTAATTGTTTCATTCAACGGTAAAATTGCTTTTAAATATACGAAATATTTTAAGGGAATCTATTTTAATTGCAAAAAATTTCGAGATCGTTATTTTTTTTTTGAAGTTTAGCTTTATGTTTTCTTACTTACCAAATGTGTTTAAACACGATAACAATAAGATATAAGCCAGACAACTGAAATGTGAAAGGAATCTTTACTCAAAAATTGTAAGTTTACATAAAATTTTCTTTCATTTCTGCCATCAGATAATTATTGGTATATTCGTATATAAGCATTGAAGTTAAAAAGCACAAGATATATGGATGAATCTTTATATTTTATATCTATGGTAAATCCATGTATATGTATGCATGTTTTTTCAAAAGAATAGCATGCTATATAGACGTATTTTGTATATGAAATAGTATTGAAGTTGTAGATCTAATCTAAATTTCGGAGCGAATTGGCTAATAAAAAGAACCTTCCAAAAATTTCATTTCATTTCAAAAATTCAATTTTCATGCATTGATTTTTTTCCAACATACTTTCCAGCTAACCATATGCATCTAATACTCTATAATTGTGCAAAGAACTCGAGGGAGGAGCTTCCCTGGCCCTTCTATGTACACATTAAGTGATTAATTTTAAAATTTAGTGAGTGCTCTTTTAATGCTCTCATTTTTTTAAATAATTCAAGTTTTGGTACCTCAGAATACCGAAACGTTCAAGTTTCTCTTCCAAATATATGAAAAATTCCGACCCCATCTCAAAAATCGCAATAATGACCTGTGTTCTTAAAAGTTAATATGTCCTGTTGCCGATGGCTTTTAAGCCAGATGTATGCTCGAACATCATTTGAGAGTTCTCAGAAAACTTCCTCCAATTCATCTGGGCGAGCATAGCCAAGGAATAAAGCACACTTCTTAGGTATTTAATCAATCAATTTTTAAGAAAGGGGAAGAACTTTCGCAATGATGGTATTTGTTCAGGTGTCCCTGGTAGTTTCATTGACCGGACGTTTGGGACCTTTCAGTATTAATACAGTTAATATTGCTTTTTCTCATTTCAGCAGTCGATCTTAATGTGTATTCATTTCTCTCGAATCACAGAACCTTTTCCTGTTCCAAGGATCCGACCCGTCACGGAAGAGAAAGAAGTGTCGAGAAACGAGGCCAAAGTGAGTTCTGATGAACCCAACAGCATCTTATAGCATGAGGCTCCAATAGGAGATAGAGCGTTCCATGGCCAGCCACAGATTCTCTCTGACTTTCCCATTGTGATTTTTCACCGACAAGAGGAATGAGTGTTTTCCACCAACAAACAAGGAGATGGATTATAAATACAGGGAACCTCCGAAACATATGAAAAACTGTATATAAATATTTTTCTGTTGCGTTTTTTCCACAAACCGGTTAAGAAAGGATAATATTGAGATGGAATGATTATTTTCATAAAGTCGGCACTGGCACATAATTAAGAAAAGAACATATTTTGAACACTACTAACAACTGTTTATTATGAGGATTTAATGTATATAAATATCGCACAGATCAGTGTTTTTTGTACATAGAGTATGAATTCAGCTTTATGACGATACACTAATGTTCTTCTTTGTATTATCAAAGAATGAAATGCAAAAAATATTAAAAAACAGTTATTTTGAAAATTATTTTAATAATTTTTCAGCAAATTTATGTACTATTGCAATTTAATGACACATATCTGTTGAGACATTCATTATTACTTCAGTGCTCATAAGAAGGATTCCGGAATGACTTTAACAATTCCAAACGACTCTTGTCTTTCAGATACTTCAATATTTTCATTTCGTACCAGATTTTCGTAAAAAGTTCTTTGATTCGGTGAGCTAAGGAGAAACACTGCTATATAGAAAAATGGCAATGTATCTGATGAATAACTAAAGACCAATTCCTATTGTCAAGTTTAATCATTAACACTCTAATTTCAGACATATTTTAGATGAACAACAGATTGGCAGAGAAAAAATTGTTGAAAATTCTAATAAAATATTGATTTACATATAATGTATACTTATATTTCTCTTTTCTAATTATATATATATTTACTTATTATAATTCATATTCACCCGTTTTATACCACCTCTTAACACTCATTTTAACTTCACCACATTTTATTACATAAATGTTTATCATCTATCATGTATTTTATCGGCTGTCATATAAGACATATGTCATGACAGAAGTTATAATCTAACATAATATGAAAAAATTAAAATGAATGTTTAATAACTATCTCTCATGTCTCATTTAGCACAATTTTAATAAAAATCTGCACTGTACACTTCGGTTGCAAATTGTTTCCCTATTCAGTTTTTTATTATATCCTATTTGAATCAGTACAAATTCAGAACGATAGCTTTATAAAAAGTTTGAGTGAGCATTCATTTCTAGTATAAAATCGGTTTTGGTGTGGTTATATGATAGTATTTAAACAAATGAAAAAAAATTGAAGTAACTCAGAAAAAAATGAATCTTTCACGATATAAAATGAATCACTATATATAGCAGTCTTTCACTATTGAAATATCAAAGCTGATGTTTTAACAATAAATTAATATTCTTCTCAGACTCATTAAACCTATTTCTTAAATTGCGGTTTTGTCGTTTTGGAAGGAGAGATGCTTAGCATTTAACGGCGAAGAAAGTTACGTCGTTGTTAATGATTTAATAATGTTAGGGTGCGAAAGGCAAACTATACGAAAGTAATTTGTTTTTCAACATTACATTTGTATGGGTTTTAGGTAAAACATTTAATTTATAAAGTGCTTGATATTATACTTTAAGAAGGAAAATTAGTTCATAAGTTAATGAATGAGAACATTCGGAGAGGCAACTTAATGAGCGCTTTAAAAATAGATATTCCTCTGCTGTAGGTTTTCCCTTATTTTGCTAGAATTCATTTTTACTTGCATCCAAAAGAAGAAAAAATGGTAGAAATTTATAATGTTACCCTTTGCTTTAATTAAATTCTGCTATAAAACTTCAGTGAACAGAAACGGTAATGCAGGTATTTAGTTTCCTCAGATTGTATAAAATAAAAGTTTTCTACAGAAAGATTTTAGATTCCAGAAAATTTTCATTTCATTATTTCTTGAATATATTGAATAATGAAACAGTCGCTGCCTGTGGAATACGGTTTCCTGGAACTAATTTTTCTTGTAAAGATAAGATTAGAATTCAAAATAGCACACAATAATCGAAAAAATAAAATAAAAAATTCTATAAAATATATTTTTTTAAATTTAAAAATACCTTTCCTTTCACAAAAAGAAACTTGCTGTTGCTTGCATAAAAGTGCGCTTGTTATTATTATTTGGCAGACTGAACGGCACAAAACGAAAAGGAATCTTTAAAAAGTGTGTTACATTTATGTGCATTTCAAATTCGTGAATGGTTTTTTTTTCCAAATTCAAGTACTTAATGAATAGTTTGCTTATTACATGAATAGATTATTATTTCCATAAAAGGGAAATTTCTTTAAGCAGGTTTTAAGCAATTTCATCTATTACGATTTTTCTTTATATATGTTTTTGTATAATAATCTTCTGCTGACTGATACGGAGTGGACAAGTTTTCTCCAATTTTCCATTCATGGCCATCGGGAACGGATTTAAAGAGTATGCTGGGCATATTTTTTAGAATTTCTAGTATCCTTAAATCTTTCGTAGCTTATCTCATTCATGCTTCAGCCTTTCCACTGAATGCTCCTTCATCTATGCCAGCAGATGCATTTTCTGAATGTTTAGCAAACATACGGGCGCCAATGCTATGAGCTTTCCTTAAGCAAAATTATAACAAACTGCAATTTATATTACACGGAGCAACGTTTATTTTATTATCTACTTTCTTCAGACTAAATCATATCCTTCATTTCCAGAGGGAAAAACGCATATTCATTAGTTTTTTGTTTTTTTTATCACTAAGTGTATTGATTAGTACCACTCATTTCAACAAAATGTTCCGTTATTTTGATAAATATTTGTAGGAGCTGATCAAAAGTATCAAAGGTTATATTGGAGGAGGTCAAAGGTAGGAGCTGATCAAAAGTATTAAAATATTTATCTGTATGGTCTACGTAAAATACAAAATAAGAAATGATTGCGTAGATAATCTTTATGGCATCTGGTTTTGTAATGTTTAGGCTCTTGTTCAAAAAAAAAAAAAAAACTCTCGCATTTTTTGTAATAATGATGTGTTTTAGTTGAAAATGGAAGAAAATAGATATTTTGCATAATCTTTAAAACTAAACTGACAAAAAATGAAAGCGTCTTTGCACATTCTTATTGATTCCCTCCTTTCTTGACTGTAAAGAGAGGATTTTTGTAATCGATTTTTCACCTGTTTCCAAATAGGTTCGAATTTTTAAATTTTGTGCAATTTGTCCAGTGTGTTCTGGATGACTATAACTTATTTTAGTATCTCGAAAAAATTTTTATGAATTAAGCTATTAAGTTAATGAAGTCCTCACTCCATACCAGGAATACCATCTTGTACCGAATTTTTAAAAATTTAATTTCAAGCTTCTTGATATTTATATTTACGAATTATAAATTAAAAGTTAAAAAGGAGAGTATAATAAAAAAAAATAGCAATTTCAGCTGTTAAATGTGTGTGTGTGTTTTCAATTTTTCTATTTATTTTATTCACTCGTCAATAAATACGCGAACATTTTTAAAAATATGTCAAATACAGGGTAATCATTCCTGATTATCACAGCTATGTTGCTAAATCTCAAAAAGATGTTTTTTAATTTGATGTTCTATAAATAATAACTTTCCATTGCTATTTTTTCAGCAAATACGAATATTCTGTTATTTTATTTTTTATAGAACAAATATTTGACAAAATTACAAATATTTGAAAAAATTTGCATAATATATTTTTTAATCTATTCCATTTTCAAATAAGTGACCTTTTGACGACTTTCACATTAATAAGTCATTATCTAAATATTCAAAAAATATTCTATTATTTTACCTTGTTTAGATCAATGGGAAGAAAGGATGGTCATGAATTCATTATATCCTTCAAATAAGGTTTAAAATAAAATAACACCATTGTTTATTACAGTCAAAAGGTAAAGTAAACAAAAACAAACACGAGTTTACGAAACATTTCTGATATGAAGTCTGCAGAAAACCCAAAATGTGATCAGATCGGCAGTGATAGAAAATGGGTGGATAGTGATCCGTGATCTTGATAAAACAGTGAGAAAAGTAGAATCACTACTTTAAATGGATTTATATTAGCAGGATTCTTGTGATAAAATAAGCAAGGTCAAAAGTGTATGTGGTAAAATAAGTGTGGTTATGAGTCCGTTAGAATATAAATCATACTACACTGTCGAACATGACGATGAGCAGAGCGATTCAGCCGTCATTTATAAATATTGGACAGAACTAACCCCAGAATATTTTGGTATACGTACGATTTTTAACTATCTGACCAAATTGGCTCAAGAGGAAAAAGATCCTCATCACAAAAAAGCAGAATAAACGCAAGTCTGTAAATGATCAATTGCAACCTCAATCATACCATTAAAAAATGTGTCTTCCGTACCAAACCGGCTGTTATTTATATTTCCTGATCTATTAGTACTTCATAAATGGTTGTTATTTATATATTTTACATTTTTTAAAATTTATAGGAAAATAATGCTTAGAAATAAAATAAAAAAGATAGATAAATTTTATCATATTTGATTAATTTCAAGAAACAGAAATCGCGTAAACCATACAACATGAAAATAAACCAAACATTAATTCGCAGATTTTCTTTATTCATTAGAAATAATACTTTCAAAAGTTATTGAGATTTTATTTCATTGCTTAATGATAAAAGATCACACTAATGTGCAAATGTAGAGACATAAATCCTTCGATTTCCATCCTTTCATCTTATGCTAAGTCGAGTATTTTACCAATTTGTCTCCTTACAGAAACGTAAACTATTCTTCATTTCAATGCAGTGAATGGTTTTTAATTAAGCCAGACAACACTTACTATTATGCTTATTTTTTATTAGAATTAATAACGTACTCTTCTTTTTTTCCAAAAGAAGCCTAAGTAATAATTTAGAATACAGAATTTTCGATTTGTAATCTGTTTTTGATAAGTGTATATTTAAATTGTTCAGATGCAAAAGTTAAATAATTAAAATTATGCACAATTTTAATAAGGAAATAGACTTTCACTTATTGCAATCCGAAAAATTATATATATATATATATATATATATATATATATATATATATATATATATATATATATATATATATATATATTGGAAAAGCAGTGAATTTTGATAACTGAATATACAACATTTAGTTATTTTAAATTTTCTGTTTATTTTATTGATTTTATTGAATGAATTCTGTAAGATTAATTATTGCATCGAATAAAAAGAAAATTCTAATTTTTTGAAACAAATCTTGTTAAATTTTGAGAATTATAGACATTGAGTTATCTTTTCTAATTTAGAATTTATAAATAAAAATTATTATGTATACCATGTATACCTTGATATCAATCTTTATGTCGAAGTTTTTTCTCGTAATTTCTCAATGTACTTAATATTTATGTATTATGGATTGTATCATGTGATTGTGATGTAAGTGAAATAAATGTGATATTTAAATTAAGCTATCAATTATTTCGTTATTGTTATGCATTACATGTTAGTTGACGAAGACAGCCCTCAGGTATGAACGAATTACGGAGCATACTTTCAATAATTCTTCTATGCATGTGTTGATCTTAACAGTTTTCCTCGCAAAATATTTTTGAATTCCATATTTGACAAATAGTTTAGAAGTTTAGAAGCCTTTAGTTTAGTTTAGAAGCCTTTCACTTTTATTCATGTATTCATCTGCTAAATCCTACTTACCACCTAAAATTTGAAATTTTACATGAAATACATGCTAATATAATATTACATTTAACTAATCAAATAAAATGTTTCCAAAATCGGTATATATCCATGAAATATATAAGAATAATAAATGAAAATTGAAAGGTAAACAACCAATTGGAAATTTTTTCGATTAACATCCGATATGTATCATAAATTTTGTAATATTTTCGATAAATTTTGTTTCTTGATTAAATAAACAAAGTTATCATAAATGATGCAAACAAAACCAAGAAAAATATATGTTGAATAGATGAAGACAATTTAAAGTGCATGACTACAGTGGAAAAAAGGTTTTATAATACACCTATAAATATATTTGAAAACTTAATTAAAACTATAGTAAAAATTAAAAAAATCAACTGAATTGATATTGCATAGAATTTTGAATTTTCAGACTATTTCAAAATAACTTTTTGTCCTATTTTTGTATGTTATCTTGAAACGCCAAAATTTTGTTAATTTTTAAGGACTAAAATTCTAATTAAAACTTTAAAAAATATTTCTTAAACGCACACTTTCACCACCCAAAGTATGTTTCTGCCACATTTCGTAGCTCTAGAACAGGTAATGTTCCTCTAGAGCGCCAAAAACACACGTACATTCTCTTTTATTATTAACTAATCGTTTTTTTATTATCAGTTTATTTGCAGGGAACCTAATTTTATTTAATTTTAGTTATATTCCTTATGCTTGATTAAATATCCATGATTTACTTAATAAAAAATAAGCTTATATTTCGATTTCTGATAAGCAGTAATCTATGATTTTTTCCAGTAGCCTTGTAATTGTTATGTTCATTATCAGAATGTCAATATGTTCATTATCAGTATCAGTATGTTCATCATTTCATGTCACCCTGGAATCAAGTACTGTCACCTGTTATCTGACAGCACGTTGTCATTGTTAGCTTCACATTCTAATTCCTCAAATAAGTTATATTTTGATCCATAAATTAAAATACCGTCGCACATTTTACTTCCCAAATGCATACTCAAAAGTTTAAAAGCACTGATCTAAAGAATTAAAATTTAGCACGGAAATCCTTGAACATGCAGGATGTATTTTCGAGTATATTTGCTATTTGGGAGAACATTAGTTTAATGAAAAATTGATGAGTTAAAAAGAAAGTCACTACATACAGTCCTTGAGTTCAAATGTCTGAAACTTTTATAATTTATATATATATATATATATATATATATATATAGCAACAACTCTCGTTTCCACCGCCAGAGGCACTTCTCAATGGCGGGAAGTGTGATATCTGGCACCCCAATTTCGGCTTTCCTGGAATCGGTTAGCCCTCCAGACATCACTGCAAAAATATATAAAAGAACAACAAAGGAAAAACAAACATAGAAAGAAGAAAGCGAAAATTACTAAGTTCTAAAAAAGGGAAAAGTTCATATCAGAGTTATAAAATCGTGTTCCAGGTTTTCAAGTTTTCACCACATGTTGTCGTAAAGTTGGGTCCTTCGTGGTTTCCCTCTTTGATAACGCCGTAGGTATTTCCTCCTTTTGCTCTAGGGATACTTCGGCTTAAGTTTCAGATGTGGACTAAACATAGTTGTTTTGATCTCCAACTCTATAAGATTTTGGTTTTCGTCTTCTTAGATTGTACATCTTCCGGTTTTCATCTTGAATCTTGAAGATTTGCTGCTTCGCATGCTTTCTCAGTTCTCTTTGGGCTTCAAAATTGACCCGGAATTCAGCTTCAACAATTTCTTTGAACTTATCTAAGCATCCAGTATCAATCTTAATACCAAAAAGTAGTTCGGGAGGTGTGGTGTCGATACGTCGTTGATAGGTGGACTTTATCGTTTGCTAACTTGTTTATTTAACTTTAACTTTATCGTTTACCATTTGTTAACTTAATGCCACTTATTTGGATTTTCCAGGGATAATTTTGAAAGAATCGGTATGATGGTCTGGTGGATCCGTTCAATATGTTCGTTTGCTCTTTGCAGAACAGATATCATTAAATGATGTTTTATTTATTTATTTTTGGCACAATAATGGCAAAGTCACCAGCGGTAAAAGTTGTACCTTTATCACAGATAATTTGGGAAGGGCTTTCAGATACAGACTTTTAGGTTCCCAGTTTTGCTATTACCTCAGCTGATGTTGTGCTTTTTGTAGGATAAATCCATACAAAGTAAATGCGTCGATGATCGCCAAAACCTGTTTATAATTTGTGTGCGTACTCCCCAGATGATCCGAAATGATCAAATGATTGGTGTGCAACGGCGTTATGTAACGGGTTCAGAAGACCCTCCTTCTTTCCTCTTTTCTGGTTTATCATGATACAATGGTCATAATCGGATATGATGTTATCTACACTCATGTCCAAAATTAAGGTCACAAACATAAAATCTGAGAAAAATGGCAAACTATTCACTGTGTTGCCACGAAATTTGGCACAGAGGTACACTACAATGAAAGAAAGAACATAGACACATAACAACAGGGAAACGATTTTAATTGGGAATTGAGAAACAGGGTATATCATAAAGTGTTACATTATGAATCAGGGATAAAGCATTTATCTGGGGAAAAGCCGGTCTAATATGGAGTGTGACCACCGTGCACTGCTATACAGGCTTCACAACTAGCTTTCATACTGTTTATGAGGGTGTCAATAAATGCTTGGGGCAACAAAGCCCATTCTTCCAAAAGCGCGGCTTTTAACTTTTGGAGGGTATTAGGAGGGGGGGTTAAGCTGTGCAATGGCTCTTCCGAGACCATCCCAAACATGTTCAATAGGATTATGATCCGGAGACCTCGAGGACCAGTCCATACGTCGAATATCCTCTTCCTCAGGAAAAACATCAACGATCTGGGCTCTGTGTGGAAGCGCGTTTTCATCCATAAATATGAAGTCTGGGCCAAAAGCACCCCGGAACAACCTCACATAGGCTTCAAGGATCTCATCTCTATAGAGATGTGCATTGACAGTACCCGCATCGAAGACATGCAGTGGTGTACGACTGCCCAACATTATGCCATCCCAGACAAGGATTTCTCTGCCGTCAAATCTGTCGATTTCTTTTACGTAGGAGGGATGATAGCGAGCTCCTCGCTCTCTCCAGATAAAGATTCGACGAATGTAACTCTGTGTGGTAAATCTCGACTCATCACTGAAAATAACACGCCCCCATTCTTGCTGTGCCCAAGACTGCTGTGTTAGGCCCCACAAGAACCTGGTTTTTCTGTTGGATGCAGTCAAAGGGATGCATTCAACTGGTCACCGGGCATAAAGGGCCCTCTCTGCTAGACGTCTGTATACTGTTTGTCTGGAAATTCTTATTCCAGACGCAGCAGCAAGGTCAAGAGCAAGTTGAGGAGCCGTTGTCAGCCTATACCGTCGTGCGCTTAATGCCAAACAGCGATCCTGTGCAGGCGTCTTTATTCTGTGACGGCCTTGGCCAGCCTTCCTGGTTACAGTACCCCTTGTTTGGAATTGATTCTATAACCTGGATACCACTTTCGTTACCACTTGTAATCACCGAGCCACCTCCGCTTAAGATTGCCCAACTTCAAGCCTGCCGACGGTTCTCCATCTCAATGAATCGTCTAAACGATTATGAGAACTCATTCTCACTGGAAACATGTTAATTTTTTGTTTTAATTTAATATTCACAAAATTTCAGACAAAAGTCCCAGATTTCTAAACGGTCTACTTTCTGTAGTTTCTCAAAAACTAATGCTAAATAAAAAAAATTCCCACAATAAAGGTTAATATCATGTTGCTGGTCCTTCACAATATAGAAAATATAATTTGTTTAAATTTTGCTGGTCGTCATTTAGAATTACTTTGAAAAACCTTTTTGTGACCTTAATTTTGGACATGAGTGTACTTTCTGTCTAAGTTTAGGAATGTAATAATAGTCTTGAAGGTGTTTCTAAGTGTATTTAACTCCAGTATGTCCTCTTCCATGTGCATTTCTTATAATTTCAGTTTACATACTGTCAGGTACAACTACTGATTCTTTACCCTTAGTAAATTTATACAAAATTCCGTTTCGATCGCATTAGTTTTCGTAAGTAGATATTTTTAATAATTCTTTTATTGCTTTTTTCATTCTTATTACCTTGGGCTGATTTTAATCTTGGTAAAATATTATTAAATGAGATATAAAATATGTTTAGAGGAGATCTACTTGGGGCATCAACATGAGCCATCCGTGTACCGGGATGATGCTCAATGTCGTAATTGATTTCTTCCAGCAATTAAGCCCAACGTGAAACTCGAGTTGACAAGTCTCTTTTTTGCATAGTTTTTTCGAGCTCGGGGCAGTTTATTACTAACTTGAATGGAATTCCCAATAGGTAAACACCAAATTTCTTTATTGCCTCAATAATGGCAAGAGCTTCGAGTTCATAGGTAGAATATCTCTTTTCGGAATCTGTTGCCTTCTTACTCACGTAATAGGTGGGATGATTAAAATAGCTTCATATCCGCCTAAATTGGCTTCGATATGCAATTCAGTTTCGTAATTATGGTTATAGATTCTTAACGGATGGACAGACTTTTCAGCTAACAGTAATTTTAACTAATTAGTTTCTTTCCTCTTCACCAAATTTAAACTTTCGGTCTTTTTTTAAGAGATCACTTAATGATCTAGCAATAGTGGGGTATTTTGGGATAAATTTTCGAAAATATCCGGCGAGTCCTAACAAACTTTGAACTTTTTTTAGATTTGTTGGTTCCGAAAAATTAAGAACAGCTTTAGTTTTTAAAATAGATTGGAAGATTTTACCGTCTTTAATGGCCCAAGAATTAATGCGCTTCTTCAGAAAGTGAGATTTGTTAAAGTTGATCCCCAGTCCATATTCACAAGCAATGCTTAGAACACGTTTGACTCGTTCAATTCCTTCTTAAAATGAGGAAGATAAAATTATGATATCACCCGTTCATGGGAGAACAATACCGTCATTAATCAAAGGTCGAAAATGATTTTATTGTACCTTTAAACACAGCTGGAGAATTACATAATCCAAAAGGCCTTTTTTTTAAATTCTTTTGGATTATGTAGATATTGGTCTTCATGGGTGACGAATGAGGTACGTTTTCTACTATCTTTGTTCACATCAACATGAAGATTGCATTCGTAAAATCGATAGTACTAAAGAAGCGTTATCCTTGCAACCTGTTTAAAATATCCTCGATTAATGGAAGGGAAATCTATCCTTAACTACGACTTTATTTAATATTCTATAACCGATGCAAGTTTGAGGATTTCCATTTTTCTTTTTGGCGATTACCACTGGGCAACTGCATTTTGAAGAACATGGTTCTACAATCCTTTGTTCCAATCATTCAGCTACTTGAGTTTAGACAATTTTTTTCTCTGAAAACGGTAATCTACGAGGTTGACGAGATATAGGTTCATTACTTTTTACAAAAATGTTTAATTCAACACCTGTTGTTTTAGCTTTATGTGGTACGTAATTTAAAATTGATTGTCGTATCCTATCTTTAAAAATATTTGGAATGTCAGGTTCAATGTTTAGTTCAGCTTCGTCAGGGGTTACATCAATTGATAGAACGGATAATGTGTTAATTTCCTCTGCACACTGAAATTTCTCTTTAGTTACGACTCCATTTTCATTAATTATACCGCTTCACCTTGTATCCATACATTCATACCAATAATCACATCATAAGACCATTATTTTCTACAACACATATGTCTAAAATTACACTTCAAATCATCAGTCTGAATATTCCCCTTAAAATAATCTAATGGATTTACTTTGCATTTACCAAATCCACTTAAAAAGAGATTCAATGGGTACAATTCACACACATTTAATTAATCAAACACTGATTTACGAAGTTATGTCGGCTTCCTGCATCGATAAGTGAATTAAAACTTATATTTTCAAGCATTATTTTACTGCCAAAGTTTGGTTTAAAATGAACCTCCCAGGTAACTACTTTTGGTTTAGGATTTGCTTTAACACATTGTGAGGCTTTATGGCCGAAGGCTTCACATCCAAAGCACTTAAATCCCTTATCCATATGTACAGAAAATCGTGTGATATGATTTGGGGCCCCGCAATTAAAACAGATTTTATTATTGCGACTTTCAAAATTATTATATATTATTACTATATCTTTACTCATTCTTTCAGCTCCACCGCTACATTTTATTTTATTTGCACTTTCATTTTTAGAGTTAAATCTATCATCATGCTCCTGTTTTGGTTTTAATTTATCAAAAGTATTAAATCTAGAATTAGAATCCTATTTTGTTTTGGTGTTATCGATGGCACCTTTACTTTTTGCATAATAACTCTTTTATTACTTTAAAAAATTTAAGTTTTTCTTTAAATTCAGATAAATTCTTACATCCGTACAAAATTGAATACAATTCACCGAATACAATTACATCCGTACAACATTAATTGTTTTGTTTTCTTGTCTATCATTTATACCTTTAATGACATAATGCATTAAAGCAGCATCTCCAATTTTCTCAGAGCTTTCATTTTTTTAAATATATTCTTTAGCGGATTTAGAATCCCTCATTTCTCTTTTACTCGAGAGTACATCCAAGTTAGCTGAACTTATCTCAAAAGTAAATTCATCCATCAATGCTTGTTTCAAATTTAGAAATGAATTCGTTTCTGGTTCTGTTTTTACAAAAAGCGTTCCAGTCCCACCGAGAAACCTATGAGCGAAATTATTATTTTTTTTTAATCTGACAGACTAAACAATTGGAAAATGTTTTGAAAGTGGTTTATCCAATTAGCTGTATTTTCATTAGTTTCTGCATTCAATTTAGAAACGGTACCTACGATATCTGACTAATTTATACCAATATTTTGAGTGATAGAATTTCTTTTGCTTCTATAATCAACATCAAATGGCATATCATACATCTTATTTACATCACACTTCATGGAGGAATCATTTTTATTGACACTTTCCCATTGCACGGACGAATTGCCTTTGCTATTTTTTTTTCTTCGCCCTCATTAGCTGTTGACTATTCATCAATGCCTGAGTCACTTGACACCACATCTGTGCTAGAGTTCTTGGCTAACGATTCAAATTCGCAAAGAAAGAAAGGAATTTCTTTGGATATTACCGGCTTCAAACCATGGATATATAATATATTTAAAATATTACATATCGTAATGATTTCGTTCACTGAAAATGAATATAATTTGCTTTATAATTTATTTTCAAATTCGTTACTATTGGTTGAAATTCAAACCAATAAATACCAAAACCAATAAATTCTCGTATCCTCTTTCGATTTGAACGGTCTCCGACAGCAGTTTCTTTATTTTTTCTGTTTTACAATTCCTCAATGCAGTGTTTATTTCTTGAATATCGGTTAAGGTGACAATGAGACGACAAGGCACGGTTTATCGAGAATTTGGTATATTGCAATCTATAAGATCGAATTGAATTCTGGATAACTATTCCTCACTTGACTGCTTCATCCCCTGCTCACTGTCACTTTCAAACCCTCAGCATAATGAAAAAGTGCAATTATTGTTGAGCTTAATGGACGTTCTGATGCTTTAATTTTATTTAGATTATTAGGAGTGTAAAAGCTCTTCTATTAACTGGGGACGAAGGCAAACACATCTTGCCGATGTAGCAGTCTTTTGATATTTATCGGAAGCATTCATTTCAACTTTTCAAAAGGAGTCTCAGAAAATTCACAAATTTTTTGTCAACTCCGTCCTTATCTGGAAAAAATTACTTTGTGTTATTATAATGAAAAGGTCCTTCAAGAATAGCGTTTTCATTCTCCACATTCAGCACGCTGAGCATATTGAATTTTTATTATTATTATTATTGAATATACTTCGGAACTTTTTTCAGCGGATTCATTAACCTGTTGAATTCGTCCTCTTATAATTATTTCTATGTTATTGAATGGCAAGACTATATCTAACTCATCTTTACTTATAATAAAAAATGCGTTTATGTTCTTGCTTGCATTTTTGGTTTACAGAGTAAACCATTTGACGCGAGATAAAAAAAGTACCAAACAAGACACATATAAATTTTGGAAATTGAAAATTTATAACTCCAAACGTTTTTTTAGAAATTTTAATTACAATTTAACTAATTAAAAACTCAGCGAAATTTTGACGTTTCCCACTATAAATTCCAAAAATTTTGCTGTATAAAAGTTATCTTTACATAATCTTAAAATACAGAAAATTTATATTTTTTCAAGCCGGCGTCCTGGCATAGGGGTAGCGCGTCTTCCCCGTGATCTGGGCGTCCCGGGTTCGAGTCCCGGTTTGGGCATGGTTGTTCTTCCTGTTCTATCGGTGAGATGTGTGAACGTGCCCTCCTGTAAAAAGGGGTTGTGTAAGCGAATGAATGATGCGTGAGTGGCAAAGTCGTACTCTTGGCCCTAGTTGGCGCTGCTATAAAAAAAAAATAAGAGACGTCCCCCTCAGGCTTAAATCGCTGTCTTCGTAACAGCGGGCTTGTCAGTGGCAAGTGCCATAAGAAACAAACAAACATATTTTTTCAAGGATATCAATTTTTGCCGTATAATCTTTTTAAATTTTAATAAATTTGAAGAGAAAATGTTTTTTAAATATTGCCCAACAAGAATACAAATATACAAAAGAATTCTAAAAGAATAATAAACATATCACAAAAAATAATACAAAAGTATAGGAATTTTGAAAGAATATTACAACTATTGAGAAAAGTCCTAGTAAAAGATGCACATTTTTTTACTATTATTTTACAATTTGAATTGATATCGATATAAATATAAAACATAATGAAACATGCAAAATAGTGAAATTAAACAACGGCCGTTTACACAATTTATTATTGGCATGTTTCCTAGAAAACAGGCTCTCAATTTACATAATTATGAGCGAATTGTATAAAATCTTAAATTTATATTTAGAATTTTTGATTACCATGACGAAAAGTGCCAAATTTTATATTATTGTTGATTTAAAATTTAAGAAAAATAAATTTCATTTTTTACATTATTTAAGTATTGTTGGAAGTAAAACTAAAAACTGAATTTTATGATGAATCAGAGGAATTTTCAATTTATACGTCTTTGAGATATTGTATAATTGTGAAAAATAAACGGTTGTTCACACAAGACTACAATGATAAACTATTCTAATTTCTTTACTCGTATTTTTTAAAAAAATATTTGGCTTCAGTAAAAAAAAGTTTTTATATCAGTTGAAGTTTAATTACTTTCACTTCTAATTAAAGTTGAAATTTTAGGAATGTTGACAGTAAATAAGAGAACTGCTGAACAGAGAAAGGCTTTTATAATAGTATAAATTATATATCTGTTAAATCATGCAGCATAACAATATTTTCTAGAGGAACCCATTAATACCAAGTGACAAAAATAATTGATTAAACATTTTAGTGACCATTAATCCTGGCGAACCAACTAATTAATAAAGGAGATAAATCGAAAATAAGGCTCAAACCAAATCTCGCTCATATGGAAAGTGAAATCACATGGTTCATCATTTCCTATAGTCGTTATCAAATATTTATAGATAAAAAATGTTTTTTTGTGTCAGAAGCAGACTAATATTTATTACTTGCGAATTCTCAGTGCACTGAGCTAAAATAAACAATTCCCAACACCAACATCCGTTGGAAAGGAAAATACCTTTTTATTCTATTCAGTTAGGAAAGTGAAGAAAAATGTTACTACACAGCTCTTTCAATTTGTCAGATAGTTCTCACCTTGTATTTACTTGGAATGAGAAATCTCTTTTCATTGATCTTAAATTGTCTGTTTTTGCAAAATCCCTTGTGCTCTGATAGCGCAATCTCGTGGCGTAATTGTGATCAAAATTATTAACGACATTTTTAAGACATATTTAAAAAAAATGCATATTTATCGATGTTTGATGAATTTATTATCCGACTGAAAGGCCATGACGGCAAATCTGAGCATCTGGTTTCCTCGAAAGCGCAGAAAAAATGCTGGTAAATTGTGAAAAGTAATTAATGATAGTCAAAAGTAAGTTGAGATTTATATAAATTTTAAAATTCTTTATTTATACAGGCATCGCTACAAGTGTTAATGTACTTGCATTCTTTTTTGAACTGAAATTTCCATTTGTTACTTCAATTTTATTCATACTGTCGGAAAAAACCCATCCTAACACCAAGAATGCAAATTATTAGAGTGACAAAATTTCGTCAATACATTTTTCTAGGAAAAATGTTTAATTGATTAAAGTTTAAAGATCACAAGTTAATAATAGTGAGAGAAAAGCCACTTCAAATGCAAAATGCTGATGTATTAATAACTAGTGCAAGTGCCGAAAATATTTGTACGTCTCATAGGCAGAGAAATTATTTTAAAATAATTAATTCTAATATAATATACGAATTTCAATTATTAATCATGTATGCTTCAGCATGATTTCAATGTAAAATAAATTAAAATAATTAAATTATGCAAAGTAGCATGTAAATGATTGCGTGAAAATTTATTAAACAGCAATTTTACAAAGCTAAAATTCAAATTTTGCGTCTGTGAAGTACCAATTAAGTTCTTTCGTTGTGCAAAATGTATCTTTGTCCTTAAGCGCTACAGCAAAATTAATTCGGGCAAAGCAAACGCTGACAGTAAGAATAAATTTAATTATAAGTCGAGACGAATAACATCTCAAAAAATTCATTCTTCAATAATCAGCAAGCATTTTTCTCCAGTAACTATTTCGTACATTTCCATAATATAGGCCATGTTTGGTTTTTAACTTCGTAGCATAAAGACAATCGAATTTGAAAGTCGAACTTCTTTCTTTTCATAAATAGGATTTAAAATCTCACATAAAATATTGTTGTTCTGGTGTCAAAATCACTTCTTGCATTCCACTTACTTATCTAGTTACATTTACATTTACATGAATGGAAACATCGATGAACGACCCATTCCAAACCAAAATTCCAAAAATATCTATACATTTGTCAATAAAAATCATAAGAAAGACTGATATTAATTGTTACATTGGGCGTTATATGCGAATTTTAAATGAATCGTCGGCTGAAACTCTCAATTCTTTCCCGGGATGATAGCTCTTATTCGTGTGACTTCTTCGTTCATCACTGAATTACCTACTGCCAGTAGCAAACATAGAAGGCTTCAGTTAACACTGTTTGTGAGGTAATAAGCAATTTTTCTTTGAAATTTTAATTTGTTATTTGCGTTGAAGGAATTGCATATATCTGTGTAAGGTTTATACCATGAGAAATCTTAGATTTCAGGTAAGCGTTATCATATTTAAAACATCGGTGTAACTATATTACATCACTCACATATCTAAAGTATAAAAATCTCGTGTCACGGTGTTTGTGTTCGTACGCCTCCGAAACGGCTTGACCGATTTTTATGAAATTTTTTATGTGTGTTTGGTAGATATGAGAATAGGTCGTAAAGTATATTTCATAACGCTAGGTAATTAGGGTGTCCCGTGCGCTTGTTTGAAATCATCGCTAATGTGGCGTAATGTTGAAAAAGTCCAGCTAAAAATAAATATGCGCTTCCAAATGCTACAAGATCCAACTGCTGACACATTCTCGGACCAATTATTAGATAGAGGCGATGGAAAAGTTTCTATCTAGTAAAATACTGGATGCATAAAATTGCCCACTAATTGCAGCACTGTGGTTGATTCGCAAAATGCTCTCATTGACCGCATATTTCCCAATGTATGCACACAATACATAAATCATGCGTGGCTGGTAGAAAGAGCCATTTTGGCAGCAAAAAATGTGGAAGTCGACGGTTCAAACTTCAAGATACAACAGTCGTTGCCAGGCAACTTGGTATAATACAAATCGATCGATACAGTTTGCGATGCTAACGAAACTGTAAATTACCCAACAGAGTTTTTGAACTCACTGGATTTGCCACGCATGTCACCACACCTTCTACGACCGAAAGTTGGATCTCCGGTTATTTTACTTCGGAATTTGAACCCTCTATGACTGTGCAATGGCACGCGATTGGTCATTAAAAAATAGATGAAAAACGTTATCGAAGCCACCATTTTGAATGGCAAATTCCGAACCGAAAGTGTTTTGATGCCATGAATTCCAACGATTCTTACAGACATGCCAATCGAATTCAAAAGCGTTCAATTTCCTATTAGATTCGCATTCGCAATGACAATCAATAAGTCGCAAGGCCAAACGATGACTGTTTGCGGCTTAGCTTTGGGCACACCATGTTTTTCACACGGACAATTATAAGTAGCATGTTCTCGCTTGGGCAAACCATCGAGCTTATTTGTGTTGGACACGGACTGAGAAAAAATATCGTACAGTCAATTGCTCTTCGAAATGAATATTAATTTTCTTTATTTGCTTTTATACTACTTTTCATTTTATACTATTTACTATAAAATATATTACTTTTTTCACTTTACGTTTAACTTTTAAGAGATCAAATAATGAATATGTTCGTTACGTTAATTGTATTGAGAAAATGAATGGTTGGTGTTTTTTTGTTTTTATCGGCGATCATCGTCTACAGCGCTCCATTCCTCTTTCTGTCATAGATCCCATCCCCACACACTTACAATACATTCGTTATTTTTTAATTAACAACCAAAATATTCAATAGAAATAATATATAAGGCAGAACAACGTTTGCCAGGTCAGCTAGTATTAATATAAAAAAATTTCAAAACAACCTGCGACATGCTACTATGTAGTAGCCTGTCCCGAGAATGTTAGCATATATATATATATATGCAGCAAATAATAATGTTTCAACTATAATAATAATGTTAACTACAATAATAACTCAACAACAATAATAATGTTTCAAACTATATTATGGCCTTTTTTCAAAGGAAGTGAAAACATTAAATTCTCTGTAAGCAATTAAAATAATCTAATAAAATTCGCATTGGGGGTGAGTGACTGTAAAATTGTTCAGCTGTCTATCATTTTCCGTAAAGCCTAAAGCTATGTTTAATTTTTTATTATAAACAGTAAAAATAAAATGAAAAGGACGTCCATAATCATTTCTCGGGGTGGAGGAATTAATGATAAATAGTTTTACATGTCGAAAAGGAAGCAGTGAATGATAAATTAATTTCGTAACACATCAAAGGAACTGCAGTAAAATAAAAATTAGTAGTAAATGTAATTTGTAATTCCAATCAATATCATTTTATAACTGCATTAATTTAAGAATAATTAAATAAAATAGAGAAAACTTTTATTCATTTTCAAAGATATTTCTTATGGTTGACGTTTATAATGACATGAATGGGTCTTTCTTATTTCAGATCCAGAACCAAATCTGCCTAGTTCTCTATATAAAAAATCTCGATGGTCAGATGAATAGCAAACGGAACTTCAACAGTATACATCGATAATGTTTCAAACTATATTATGGCCTTTTTTCAAAGGAAGTGAAAACATTAAATTCTCTGTAAGCAATTAAAATAATCTAATAAAATTCGCATTGGGGGTGAGAGACTGTAAAATTGTTCAGCTGTCTATCATTTTCCGTAGAGCCTAAAGCTATGTTTTAAAACTCTTAGCAGATGACTAGCCTGAGTATAGCCACTAACTTTAATAGATACGATATGGAAACCCACTTCAACAGGTCATCGCCATCCTGGTCAATGTCTATTATAGATTCAAATTCCAGTATCAGATAAGTTGGATTGGTCCAGCAAAGTTGGGTTAAGAATGGCTCAGAAGCCAATAAATGTAATTGCCAAAAAAAGCATCAAATGGATTATTGACATAACATTTATAAGTAAAAGCACTCTGGTTAGGATGGTTATTTATTAATCCTTTTTTTAATTACATCAAGCCACCCCTTTACCACAGATCCCAACCATATGAAATCCCTTTTTTATGCATTTGTCCTATTGGCAATTCACTTACTCCCTTTTTTTACTTTCTGGTACAATAAGTGTAAAAAAAGTAGTCTAATCCTCAAAGAATTTGAACTCGAGATTTTGATGAATCTCCAACTTTTTAGACCTTTCTTAGTGAGAAAGATACATTTTTGGCATTACGTCGTTTAAGTTTGGCAACACAGAAAGAAATGAGGAAAACGCTCTTGAACATTTTATCCCTGGTCTTATATAACCTGAGATTTTGAAACAGAAAATATTTCTTTACAGTGCTAATCTATTATTAAGATTTCGATAGGGATTTTCTCTACACGCGTCGAAGAGGCAGAGGAAACACAGGAATCTTTTAAAAAAGAATGTGCTTATTGGACATTTTTCTAGCCCTTCACGCAGAGTGTGGGAAAGTTATGCTTTCAGCCGATTCAGAAATTTTACAAAGCTCGCTTGAATTAATTAAGTAGAGAAAGTCGAATTAAGAGAATATTTTAGAATAAAGTTACTATGGGCTAAATTAAAATAAAACTTTGGAAATTAGTTAAATTGAAATTAGAGTTAAATATCATTATATATATATATATATATATATATATATATATATATATATATATATATATATATATATATATATATATATATATATATATATATATATATTATAAAACATAGTTTTATTTTAAAATTATTTTTATGTCGAATCCTTTGATACGCCGCACAGCATTTGGTGAATTAATCGTCTCGATGTAAAACTAACATTCATAAATCTTCCAACAAATGCCTTTTTAGCTGCCTTTTGTTAGAGCTAATGACATTCTTGACAAAGTAGGGAGGAATAAATTCCCCTTTATCCAAGAAGTAGCATTTTCTGACATTCGTTGTCTAACGAAAATTTACTGGATAAGGATTACATGTGGCAATTTTTTTTTCTTTTCCTATGAAAATGTTGAAAGATTTGAAGATTTGAAAGATTTTGAAGCTTAAAAAGTAATGGAATTCCCATTTCTTCCATTTTTATAAAAAAATGCAATAAAGGACTGAATTTAAAGAATGTAGTTGCCGCAAATGGAATAAGCACTTCAGTATTTAGGAAAAGTTATCCATTAGAGTTCTATCTTGTCATAAGTTTTTTTTAATTTTATTTTTACAATAAAGGACAAGTTCAAAAGAATTTCAGATTTCAGAGTATAATGCTTACTTATAAATTTTCTCTCTTTTTTTTAATAGCATTAGATTTCAAAAAAGATGACGACATATCTACAGTGTAAACAGATCAATAAATCTCCTTCGAGCTAAGAAGAAATATTATTCTGATATGTATTATATTGGTGTTAGAATATCACACTGATATCCGAATATCGTGTATCACTGGTTACAAACATTGGTAAACTTCACAAACCGCATTCAGAAATATTTTAAATAAAAATCTTACTTAAAAATTAGACACTTAGAAATATATTATTAAATTTCAGTTTAAATATTGGTAAGCAATTTTTAAAGAATAATTTTTAGACATTCTTCTTGTTACCAGCATCATAAAAATTCAGGTTCGACAGGGAGCAGTTATGTATTGACGAACCATCGCCAAAAAAGAGAATACATTTTGATAAATAACGTTATTGCGAAACATTTCATAGACTAAATTTTAACGAAATCATCATAAGTAGAATGTTTAATCATGTGGCGATGCAAGGAACTTGCTACAGCGAATTATCTTACTACATTGCTTGCATATAATGCATTATTTTTCTTTATACTTTTTATAATTTCATAGCAATAGTTTTTTTTTTCAAAGCATTCGAATATTTCATTACTCATCAAAACACACCATGAAAAGTAGGAATATTTTATTTCACACAATGTAATAACAAGTAAATAATCACCAATGCGCTAAATTCTTATTTAAATATAGAAATATTTTGAAATTAAGTTTTATTTTTGAATTACATGATTTGGAATAATTCACAGTAACTATATGAATAATGGAAAAAAATACAGTCGTCGATGCTCATGAAAAGAACTCAAACTCAATAAATAAATGCTCATTTAGCGGACTGTAATTCACTTTTAATCCACACTCAACAATTTGACAAGATCCGATTGTACACACATCTCTTCCCGGCTGCTCGCCTCTCAACTCACTGTTTTACACAAAAACTCTTTTGTCATACAGATGGCGCGACGGTAGTATACGCAGATACATACCGCCGGGCGTTGCAATGCTTCAACATTCAACAAAATTGTACTTTTTCTCAAATTAACATATATGTAAAATTCACAAAAATAAATGCAGCAAGTTTCTCAAATGACACAATAGAATGAATAATATGACAGAATAATCTCAAATAACACACAAAAATTTGATAAGTTTAACAAAATAAAATATGATATATGCACTGGATTACGATTAAATAATATTTAAGATTCAATAGGCAATATAAGACCGCCACAGTTCTACCAATTAGCCAATTACACACGGCCATGTTATCTTCTTTTATTACAACCATGTCCCCTACCTTTAAGTTTTATTTATCAAAGCACCATTTCGATCTTTGATGCAAGGTTGTAAGATAGTCATTGTGCCATTTTTTCCATACTAGGTGCACAAACTTTGTTTTTTTTTACCATAAACCCAGTCTATTTTCTAATACATTTGTCAAATTTGGCTCTACAATTGCAGTAAACGGTCTTCGATCAGGAAATGGCCTGGTGTGAGAGCGCTCAAATCATCGACATCCGAAGATAAAAGAGTAAGTGGTCGAGAATTCAAAGTGGATTCAATTTCCTTAATTACTATTAAAAAAGCTCTCATAAGTTAATTTCTGACCACCCACTACTCTTTTCAGATGAAACTTGAAGGATCTCACCCCAGCTTCCCAAAGTCCTCCAAAATTAGGGGCTCTAGGAGGCAAAAAGTTCCATTTTACTTTTTCATTACTCATGTAACTACTTAAACTCTCATTAGGATTGTTGCCCATTTTAAACAATCGTTGTAACTCAGTATTGCTTTCATCCTATAACGTTTGTTCCGTTATCCGAGTATAAAATACTGCATTTCCCTCTACACAAAAAAAAACCTTTTAAGGGTAGCTATAAATGCTTGAGAACTTAACTCTGTTACAGGTTCCAAATGCATAGCTTTTGTGACGAAGCACACAAATATCGCCACATAAATTTTTTGGTACATGCCTTTAAGCTGGTGATTATATATTTAATTGTGAATGGCCCACAAAAGTCAACTCTTGAAATCACAAATGGAAAGTTTTGACTCACACGCTCTTTAGGTAGGTCACCCATTGGTTGGTCACACGTTACTGGTTTAGCTTTAAAACAAGTTACACATTCGTGGACTATCTTTCTACACTCAGCTCTGCCATTAATTGGCCAAAATCTTTGCCTTATAGTAAACAATAATGTTTGTGGTCCTATATGCAAATGCTTAATGTGATAACTAGTAATTATTAATCTCGTTAACCGATGATTATTTGGTAACAATATCGGAAACTTTTTGTCAAAGCTCAAATTACTGTTCGGCAATCGTCCACCAACTCTTAAAATACCTGCTTTATCAATACAGGGATGTAAATTTTTTACCTGACTTGGCCTTGAGACTTCACTTAAACATTTTAAATCTTTCATCTCTCTGGCAAACTTACTTTGTGGGACTAAATTTATCAATGAAAGCTCGGCTTGTCTGAACTCATTAGGGGAACTCATTAAAAGAACTCTTGATCTATCATCTTTCTTTCTACAATTTTCGATGAACCTATGAACATAATTCAAAATACGAATAAGTTTACTATAACTATTACTAAATTATCAGAACCGGTTAACACGTCATCCATATAAAAGTCATCTTCAATGACGGATGCAGCTAGAGGATAATTTTCTCCCTCTTCAATCGCTATTTGTTTCAAAGTGCGAGTTGCTAAAAATGGTGCACTCACCGTTCCATACGTCCCAGTGTTTAGTTCCTAAGTTTTGATTGGCTCCTTCTCATTTTCTTTCCATAGAATGCGCTGTAACTTTCACTGGCTTGGGTGAATCAAGATCATTCGGTACACTTTCTTCATGTCCGCTGTGAAGGCATAGACATATTTACGAAACCTAACCATAATGGAAAATAAATCACTTTGCACTATTCCTTCGTTATATTTTAAGGAATTTAGGGAATTTCCGTTTGAAGTTGTATAATTTGCATTAAAAACAACTCTGAGCATTATTGACTGTCTAGCAGGTCGATAGACTCCTAAATGAGGAATAAAATAAGTTGCTTCTTCCTCCTCATCCTGAATTTCTGATATGTGCCCTAACTCTAAATATTCACGTAAAAAATCTCTATATAGGGACAAATAATTTGGATCCTTAATTAGACGTTGCCACAACAAGTTTAATTTTTTCAGCGCTAACTCTTTAGATTTTCCTAAACACTTAGGAGTTTCCTTTAAGAGCATTTTTACAACATATTGTTCTTCCGCATTTCTCGAAAAATTATTTTTACAATGTTCTTCACAAATTATTTTTTCTTTACTCTCAATTAATTCCGTTTCAACATTTTCAATTTCCCAAAAATTTCTTAAAGTCTTTTCTAAATAAACACTTTCTTTGACTAACCCCAATGTATTTTATTTTCTTCCGTGTTAGAAATACTCCTACTCACTAGATAACCAAAAACAGAATTTTATAAGATTAGATTGGAATTTGGTGGACATATTTGCCCTGGTTTCAACAGCTCAAAAAAGGCTTCCTCTCCAACCAATAAATCAACTCTTTGTGGAATATAAAAATGCTCATCAGCTTAATTAATATTATATAACCCTCCTACGCATTCATCTACTCGCTTTGATGGAGTAAGATCCGTAATTCTCGGAACAACTAATAAATTTAATTCAGTCTCAAAGGTTCGGGCCTTGTTACACGAAGTAGCGGATACTTGAGATCGAACGGAAATCGCTGAGTCCTTTAACCCAGACACCACGATATTTACCTTATTTCTTCTCAATTGAAGTCGATCTGCACATTCTTTGCTAATAAAGTGAGATATTGATCCAGAATCCATTAAATCCTTGTCAGGAATAGTTCAAGGGAAAATAGTAAGTTCTACAATTTTTTTAATCACCTTTTAGTTGTCTGATTCTTTGCCTAATGAACTATCTTTATCCTTCATATTTCAAGAACAGTTGAAATTCCAATTTCGAACTGATTAGCATCAATGAATTTCCTATTTTTGGAGCGTTGGAATATGTGAACATGATGAAAATATATGGCTCCCATACACGCTTCAAGCATTGAATCGATGATCAGTTCCATCACGTGATGCCTATATGATAGTGAAGAATTTCTTTTCCAACATTTGTTACAGGAAAATGGAAAATGCTTGTCCCTGCATTATTATTGTATCAAAACATATAGCTCGGAATGATTTTACATACTCCAGTTTTCTAAAGCTTCAAGAACTACTGTATCTTGTGCAACTCTTGTTCTAGATGGAAACTTGGCAAACTGTAAGTAGCTGAGAAATTCCTTTTGTAGAAACTAAAATCATTCGTTCAAGCATTCGATCCATTTAATTTCTGATCTTACTGGATGTCTCGGTGGAAAACGAGTTATTACTGATTGAAATTTAGCCTTTGTTTCAATATACTTCCGAGTTCTTTACTCTATTCTCTGGCGAATAATTCGGTTCCTACTTATAGGAAACTCGTCATATTCTATCCTAAACTTTTGATATTTTCCTTTTTAATGTAAACAACTTTCCGAAATGACACTCGTTGTTTGATCCAAAACTGCTGCCAATTGCAAGGTAACTATAGCTTTTCGTCCTTATTCTTGCATTCCTTAGATCCTTTTTAACTCGGTTTCCATCATTTTTGCACCTTTAGCTTAGCATGAGTTGTCAGCTCCAGTTATAGAAGATAATTCTTAAATTCAACTACAGAATCTTTTCTTTCTGCATTCGGTTCCTTTGCTTCTCTTTCAAAAACCTTTTTCTCTTAACCCTTTAAAGGGCCATTTTTTTTTCTAGTCTTATTATGTTAAAATATTTTTAGGCTTGAAATTAGAATAAGGGATTCATTTAGCTTATTAAATAAATTTGGTTAATTAATAATTAACAAACCAAGACACATCATTTTGTCTGAGATAAAGAACTGAAGCATCTACGTTTCTGACTTACTAAAAAAAATTGTTAGAACTTATGCCAACCTACATAATTTCATACAAAGATTGATAAATTTAGTGGGAAGCATACTTCCCACGGCCCTAGAAAGGGTTAAAGCAAGTGTTTTATTAATTCCCGTCGTTTTCCCACATCTTCCTTTTGTGCTGTTAAAAAGAAGAACCCTTGACTTCTTTCGACACGGATTCATTTGCTAATACTTTAACATGAGCAACATCAAAAAGATTTCTTTTTAGAAACAAAAGCTGGTTCCTTAGCATGCTGAATTGATAAATTCAAACTTTTCTTTAAAAACTGCCATTTTTTTTTCAATGAATTTTCATGCTATTCCATTTTTTTTTCATTGGAATACTTGCTCTTTGCCAGAAATTTTCTATTTCTTTTGGGGTAAAAGTTGATGCTTCTCTTATAGTCTCCTTCATTTCAAAACGATGTTTTAAAATTTCCAGAGTCCTACTCAATGACGGCAATTCTCCATTTTAATTTGGGAACCGATTCTCCAAGATATAAAAGCCAGTTTGAGAGTTTCATTTTGTAGTCATCTTAGTATCTATGAATCTAAAGTAAAATATTAAAAATAAACTAAGAACATAAACTAAAAATAAACAGATCTTAATTTAGCTCAGAATATTATCTAATCCCAAAAATGGCTGAGTATTTTAAATTGAAAAATATTTGAAATTCTAAAAAATTAAATATAAATTAATTTTATTCTTTAATTAGTAGTTTTATTTGAAGGCTTAACATATTTCAATTTTATTAATGTCGTGCTGCCATCTAGTAGTTTTTAAGTGAAGATATATTAAATTTAGCTTTTAGTTATGAAATAGTGGAGTCTAAAATTTTTTTAGGCTGTTCGAAAAATCTTACGCATATTTTATACGCCTCGCTACTGTTGATTTGCCTCAAAATAGTTAAGTGTGCCAATATTTAACCTGAATTTACCATACAAAAGATCAAAATGAGAGGGTTAAATATCTTCTTTGTTGAAAAATAAGTACCACTTTAATGGTAGGAATTTTATTTTTAAGACTGCCTTGTATTTAAAACTATAGACTAAATTAAAATGCTTTCCTAACAGAAACTATTCACTTTTATTCACGGCGATATCCCGAACAGATGGAGTGTGTGGGCAATTTCGCAAGAGAAATATTACTCGGTGTTCAATCTCAATGTAATCACTAATGATAATTTTGTTAGATTTCCTTATCTTGTATGTATAAATGCAAGTGCTTTTTCAGGTATTCTACGACGAGAATCATTCTTTTTGAAGAAGAAAATGACAATTCCATCGCAAACCATCCATTCGCAGTACTTGGAATTCCAAAGTATTGGAAGAGCACTGCCAGCAAGAATATCCAGTAGTTTTGTTTTAGGAATAATTGTAATAAGGCACAGTACAGGACGGACTACGCAATATTCTAGCATTAACTTTGAAAAAGACTTCTGACTTCCAGATAAAATATTTAAAAATAAGTGTGCAGTTTGGGGTAATTCTAAATATCCTTGTTTCATTATGTGAATGAAATGGAACTTTTGTTGTCAAGCTAACCTAAATGTTTGTATAATTGTTGGATAGTTAACATAAATTGTGTATGCGTCTGTAATTTTTATTGTTAGGATATACAATATTAAAGAGTCAAGTAGCATTCCATTTAAAATGTTAATATTTAAAACTCCACTTCAAAAAAAAGAATCTTTTTTTTTTTTAAGTTCGATGTCTTGTGAAAGAAACTGGGTAGCATCCGAAAGAAATTTGAATTATACCTTTGTACTCGAATGGTGCCTCTCGGTCACCATTCAACACGGTTCATCATTTTGACACTTTATTTTCAATTTTGATTGTTAAAAAATAACTACAGAATGGTAAAGAGACATAGTTTAATTTTTTCGATGAAATTCAACTTAAAACAATTATATATATTTTGGAGCTATAAACAAGCCCTTGTATTAAGTGATTAATTACACATCAAATTATTTTTCCGAGTGCAAAGTGTTAAATTTTTTTGGACAATTTATCTACAAGTTAGTCATATTTCTGAGCATAAATCATCATCAAATTGTTTATTTTATGGTCAAGAATGTGCGATAAAATTTATTTTGTGTAATGTAATTAGCTCTGAGTTCATTAACGAAAAATATACTGTGTCTTGTCAGATTTACATGAAAATAATATAAAAAAATGAAAAGGCATCCTTATGAAAGATTATTGTATAGTCAAATCTTATAATATATCGTAGTTGTTTATTCCCAATTTGTTCTTCCTAATTGTTGAATTAATTTTTGCCAATGTATGTGAAATAGAAAATCTAAGCACTGAAGAATTTTACAGCGAAATTTCATCCAGCTATGTAATCAAATAAGTTTTGAATTTTAAATACCAAATGTTTCCAACTGTGTGAATGATTAATACTGTAAGCATTATTAAAACCTTGTGATGAAAAATCTACTTAATGTTTTGCATAAAAAAATTAATGCGCGTCAAAAATCGGATGATTTAAAAAAAAAATGTCTGAGCTAAAATATATTGCTTTCCTTTCGCATTCCTTTTTTGAATCCTTTTTCAAATACATCGGTTGCCTTTCTTAAACCAACGTAACAAAATAACTTAATGACTTAAAATCA
This sequence comes from Argiope bruennichi, assembly GCF_947563725.1. NCBI lineage: Eukaryota > Metazoa > Arthropoda > Arachnida > Araneae > Araneidae > Argiope > Argiope bruennichi. Next base: position 135,555,651 of record NC_079154.1, on the reverse strand, counting down.
GATTCTTATCCGTTTTTATTTTTTGTAAGTATTTATGTATTAAGATAAAATTTATATGCCTTTAAGAATCCTTAAAACATTTCCACTTCGACCCTCAATGATTGTCAGTAAAAGATGAGTGATTGACTCGGCCGGCCAGCCAATCACGAATCTGCTCAGTTTGAGAAAGAGCATTATCAGATCGTCATGCCTGATCAACATGGTGATCAATATGCTAAAGAAGAGAACACGATTCAGTTTTGAGAAAAAATTATGGGTAGACATTTTAAATATGAAATAATTGGCCCATTTTCAAAAAAGAAATGAAGTGAATGCGAAGAGTGACAGTAAAGGAAGCGCAGACAATTTTTTTTTTAGATGCGGTTAATTTAATTTCAGGTTTATGAAGTTACGTAATCCATTTATATCTCATTTTCCAGTTTTAGTATGTTTTCTTACTAGCAATGCATTGTTTTCTGAACTTAAATAACTTAATGGCTTAAAGCATTCATAAATTTCGGTTCTAGCTAGAGGAGTCACCTGAAATGAATTTTGAGTCAATAAATTTCCGAAATAATTCATTGCAAAATTCTCGGGTATTTATTATTATAAACTAAAAGAACTGTAATGATGTTTTTGCTAGTACAGTAATAGTTTTAAAAACTTTTTATTCAATGTATTAATACTATAAACAGTTTGATGGAATTAACTTTAATTATCTTTAAACTTTTGAATTAATGATGTCATCTTATTCTTATTTGATAACTTATTGGATTAGTTTAATAACCTTTTCCACATATACAAAATTCTCATGAATAATTCTCTCCAAAAATATAAAATGAAGTTCAATTTTTCTGTCCTATCCAGAAAATTTTGTTTTTAATGGTTAGAAAAATAAAATATTAAAATGATTGTTTGTAATTTAAAGTGCTTTTATTATGTATATCTGTATATGCTGTCGATTTGAATATGTTCGGTCAAAGGTAATATTGCTTCAATAATTGTTTTTAAATTATTTCTGCTATGCAAAAAGATAAAATAATTTCTATGAATATATTACAGTTTGAAATATTCATATTTTGAATGTCGTAATGATTTTGTAAACTGTTCTTGTTTCTGTAAATCAAGATTGTTAATAAAATTCCCTTATTTTGCAATCGCTTTCTATTTTTTCCTTATTAATCAGTAAGTCTATATCTTATGTAAGCAGTTTGGAGGCCAATGAATAAATATTAGAATTTATTATAAATTCTAAAGTCTTCAAAAAATTTTCATATGCTAAAACTAAATTTGAATGTTCATGAATTTTCGGTTTATTTTTTCAGAGTAGTTACCAAGTTGAGCAGTATACGGCTAATATTGGACGAATTGGGATAAGGTTGGCATATCGGTATATTTTTAACAATGCTAAATGTCTAAGGAAGAGTATAACGTTCGGTAATAGTAAAAAACCTAATAACAAATCATAAATAAAGCATCTTTAAAGGAAAATGTTAGCACCGAAGCAAGTTTTGTTCATATTAGTTCAAGCTTAAACGGATATAGTACATGACATTGTAATATTTGAAACAGTGTAGTTAAACGACTTCAAAATGTCTGATATTTATCAGGAAATGGAGTCATGTGAAATGAGAAGTTTGCAATGGCAAAATGATTCATCTCGCATGATTTGTCATAAACATTGTTGCGTATCTTACTTTTATACTTTATATGTTCTCATATTGGCACTTCAATATTTAAAATTCGAAAATTATATTGTTTGAAAATAAGATTTTAAAAGAATAAAGTACGAATTAAAGTTGAACGTTGAAAATTGCACAACTGAATAATTCCATAAACAAATTATTTCACGAGTTAAGCATATATATACTATATATGCTTAATTTTCTTGTGTAGAGAATCGGAAAAAAATAATGACCTCAAACTTCAGAGAAACAGCCGTTTTTGTCTTTAACGAATTGATTCCTACTACTTCAAAAGATCTCGAATCCAAACGTTTTCTTTAAAAGCCCAGCCACCCGAAATCGATTCGCTTTACAAAAGGCTCGATTTTTTCTTTTATTTGTTGTAGAAAAGAATGGTATTTGTAGAAAAGGAAAGTACTCTTAGAAAAAGAATATTCTACATTTCTTTTATTAATCTGTGAATGAAGATACTAGATAATAAAAATTTACATGCAAGCATTGCATTTGCATACATTTTAAGACAATGTCTTCATTCAGTGTGGATAAGGTTGTCTGTTTGGTTATGTTTTATTCCTATTTTAATCCGAAAAAAAATTATTGAGGGAATTTTCATTGCTTTTAATGAACATTCAAGATGCTTTTTTTTCATGCTGCTGAATTGAATTTCCTAAATGGAATTCCAAATTGTTACATTATTTTTGGCAATTCTTTAGAATTTCATTGAAATTTTTAACTTATTTTTGAGTATGCATCACCATGGAGACCTTTTGTAACATTTAATGGGTTGAGAATCCTTGCTGAATTGAAGCATTTTGCGGTACAAGGCAACACATATTATGAAGTCCCTCTTCTTATAAAAGTAATAACATTCCTGAGCAATTAATCATATTTATTAGTTAATGATTCCCTAAAGTGCAAATAAATGCAATTTATTATTAATATAAATTATAGCAAAATAATGAACTTGAAATAGTATTTTTCAATGTTATATTTATTTAAAGTTATTCGTCAGGTCTTATATAACGCTAACTGAAGAGTTTATAGTCCAAGGTCTATGAATATTAAAATGGATGTGTGTAAATCGTTTTGCAAGTGTATATCTAGGTGTTGTCGTTGTACAGACATATCATTTGCATTCGAACTATCAAGGCATATACGAGTGTGTGTGTTATAAATTTGTAATAAGTGCGTGTTCAATTAATTATGAAATATTAGAATAATATGAACACTTTATAAACATAAATGATGAAACTTCAATATATATTATTACAGAGACTAAATATAATGAAAACACTAAAAATATGTTTAAATAATAATTGTTACAAATGCAGATGCTGCAAAATCGTGAATCATAGTAAATAAATAAATGAAAGGTTTTCCACAAAATGACTAAAAGTAACAAACCATTAATAAATTAAGTTTAAAAATCATAATAAATATTAAAGTGTAAAATTTCTGAACCGAGCAGTTTAATAAAAGAGGGACCTGACTTTTTAATAGCGTAGGGCCCCAATATGTCTAAATCCACCATTGACTGAGTTTGAAATGACCATTTTTAGAATGTCTGCTTGCATCTGAATATGAAAATTGAAATACAAAAATTAGCTAGACGAATGAAATTCGATGTTAGGTTTACAGGTAGATAGTAGATATGTATTAAGTTTTGGATGAAATCTGTCAATGGAGAGTGTGTCTGTACATTCGTTCATGCACATGTGCACACACAATGGAGTTCTGGCTAGGTAACTGCTAGAGCCGCTGGACTACAGGAAACGTCTGACAAGTGGAATTAAAAATTGCTGCTTCGTCTTGTTATCAAATAAATAATTTTTTTAAAAATACATTTTTAATTGTTAAATTTGTAATATTAAATTAATTTAAAATTTAGTGTTTCGTTATTATCATTCGTAACCTGATAGAATCCTTACTTTACTTAAGTAACGACTAACTAATAAATAGGGTTGATTCGCCAAAAATTCTATTGATGCGAATTTTTCTCTCCGTGATAAAAATATTAAAAAATGGAGCAATAAGGCTTCACGGTATTATTAAAAGAAAAATAAACTAAACAATTCATTAGCATAAGGATTGATTTAAAATGTGAAATTGAATCGAATGGTTGAAAGAAAGGACCTCATAAAGTGCCTGAATCCACCAAAAGCACTCTTAAATCCTAGATGGTCATTCTCTCTTTTTTGGCGTGGAACGACATTTGGAAAAAGTTTACTGATTTCATCTGAGCATAGTTCAGGCTTTTCGTGTTATGTCTTAATATAGACCTCGAGTGCTGTAAAAATGAAACGTTAATATAGTGAACTTAACCAACAATTTTATACAATATAAGAATAATATACAATTTATCCGATATAATATAAATAATAAGAATAAGTAATCGTGTATAACATAAAGCAATTTTTTAAAAATCTTTCAAAACCAACTCAGATTTAATAAAGCCGGCGTCCTGGCATAGGGGTAACGCGTCTTCCCCATGATCTGGGCGTCCCGGGTTCGAGTCCCGGTTTGGGCATGGTTGTTCTTCCATTGCTCTGTCTGTGAGATGTGTGAATGTGCCCTCCTGTACAAAGGGGTTGCACAAGTGAATGAGTGATGCGTGAGTAACTATAAAAAAAAAGTCGTACTCTTGGCTCTAGTTGGCGCTACTATAAAAACAAGAGACGTTCCCCCTCAGGCTTAAATCGGCTGTCTTCGAACAGCGGGCTTGTCCGTGGCAAGTGCCATAAGAAACAACAACAGAATTAATAAAAATCTGCATATAAAACAAGAAATGATTTCTTATGAAATATGTTTGGTGTCTGAAGCAGTAATAAATTTTTGATGTACATTTTATACAATTTTTGAAGTCTGCTTACTTAAAAAACATGTCTTGTATCATACTTTTTTTAAACTCCTGTTACTATTAAGAGACCAAGTTCTTTGAAGAATTTAATTAGGCATTGAGAAAGAGTTTAAAACTAAACTGAAGAAGCAAGGAAGGAGAGCAAATACACCTCCGGCTCATTCGAGATGTCACTTCTGTATTAAAATGAAAACATGAGCTTGCTTATAACTTCTAAAGCTCGCGTTAAAACAATCACGACATGGCGACAGGAATATTCAGCAAAATTAGGAAATTATTTTTTGAGAATATAAAACTTGAGAAGGAAAACTTGTTGAAATTAATATTTCTAAATTTTAGATAGAAATATCTAGACAAATATGAAGTTGAATTGTTCCACTCCTTTTATTTACAAAAAAAAGGGGCATCTCATTCAATACCGGAATGAAATAATAATAATAAAGCAAGGGATCCTGTTGTCTAAATCGCTAGAATTACACATACGAAAAGTATCGGCCTGGTCGGAATGATGAACTAAATGATACGGGGAAAAGATTTCAATGCTTGATTGAAATATACATATGCAGAAAATTTCAGGTTATTTGGACTTAATAGATTGAAGGATAGAGAAATGTTTATTTTTCCGCGGATCTCTCGGTGTTCTGACCCGGGATGGGGTCTATAATCCTTCTACTTTAAGGAATGTTTTAAGGTATTGCGATATGGAAGAAATATTCAATAAAATAAATAATAATATTCGGTGTATAGTAAAAATTGAGAAAAAAAATTCGTTGGAATAAATCTTTCCAAATTTTAGAAATAATGATACGAACAAATATTAACTACATACCATTAAAAAACTAAATAAATAGGGAAAATTGAAACATTTTGTTCAAAATCGGAACAAATAATTAAAAAGGAATCCAACAATATGATCACTAGAGTTATATAATTTGAGTGGCTTATTTCATTCAAGGTTTTTATCATCATCTTTTTTAGATGAAAATGATCTAAACCTATTGAGAATAATACCGTAACTACACTGGGTCATACATTTTCAGTTGCTTCAACGTAGAATATTCTATATTCTGCCAACGAATATATCAGAACTTATTAGCTGAGATCTTTGTTTTCCGAAAGGCGATCTCCTTGATCCTTGAAACGTATGACAGCAGTTTTATGATATTCAGCGTAAAATAAGAATAACAAAATACAAAAAAGAATAGCAAAAAGTGACTGCATCCCCCCCACTACATGTATACGAATGATAATGTACACATTTCCACCTCGGCAAGAGGACAGAAGAAAAACCAACGAGAGTGTTCTTCCCTCAACGTTTTCGCATATTCTCTAATAAAAAATATTCCCCCAGAGAACGCCTCGTATTGGACAAACAATTTCGAAATATTAACCTTTTACGGGAATTTAGCATTTTCGATGAATCTATTATGTGATCGTTGACGAGTTGCTTGACTATTCATCCCTAGTGCATGGTTAATATTATCCGAAAATGAAATGTGTGTTTTAGACCCTTTTTCCCCAGTCAATTGAATCAAAAATTTGACACAGAACTACAAGTCTCATACCAAATTTGGTATATTTATTGCGATTTTGAATTGCCACGTTTACATGCTTTTGAAAATACAGACTGACAGACGGTCAACCTCTGGTTGGATCTTGCTCATTGATAAGTGACAGACTATAGTGACTATAGATATGAATTGAAATCTGTATACCGAAATCCATCTATCAAACTCACTTCGTTTTGTAGTTATCGTGTTAACTTCTATTTAAACAGCCGGACTGATAGACTTCTTAACGGATTTTGTTCAAAATTGAATGGAAATGTACAAGTTTGGTGTAAATACCATATGCCAAATTTCATCTATTTGGCTCAAAGTGTTTGGAGTAATTTTTGTCACATACAGACATTTTTAAAAATGGTTTTTTTTTTAATTTAGGCAAAGGCTGAAACTTAGAGATTCATCAAAACCTCCATTTCGAATTTTTTGATGGTTGCAATGCTTTTTCTATAATTTATATATAAGAGAGTAAAAAAGATAAAAAAGCATTAAAAGTCTGAGAGGGTTATTGAATGGCTTGGATGAGTCGTGTGTGTAACGATCACTCCTGCTTACTTATTCACTGCTTCGCTTTGCATGTCCCCCCCCCCGCCCCAGGAGCAGATGCTCCAAGTTACTAACTTATTCATCTTATAGATAATTCGCCCTAGGTTTGGAAAAGAAATCGGCTGTTACAGAATATCTCTGTTTTGCATTTGCGGAGATCAAATCTTACCGATACCTATGTTTGTCTACAAGATATTTTTTTCTTTGACTGCAAGTATTATCTTTTTCAATAGAATAAATTAGAATGATTATGATCCTACATCGGTAAAGGGAATGAATCCTTAATTAATTCATTTAAAATGTTCACTCACTAACATTGTCCTTATTAAGTGAAGCGAATTTTGCATTTGATTCTATCATTTGTATTGTTATCCGGGTTGTTATCGGTTTATTTCTTTATTCAAACGATCGAATTTAAAACATACATCGACATGATGTTTCATTACCACAAGATAATAAATAGATTATAAATATTCGCAAATCATCGTCTCGCTTTATGCCAACAAATAACAACGGGAGCGAGCATCAGATGAACAAGATGTATGTTATCTGATGATACCTAATAAATAAATCCATAAAAGCTAAAAATCCAATGAATTTTATTATTAATGATTATTTGAATTGAATTTATTGATATTGTAAAATATAAGGAATATATTGTATATTTATACTGAATGAATAAAAATTTAAAGTAGAAATTATTACAGATTTAGATGAAAGTATTAATTATTCATGTAATTGCTTATTTTATTTCCCACTGAGGAGATTTTGTACAATAATATTTTTAATGCTATTTTTTAAATTTTATTAGCTCGTTATATTTATCTTAAAAATGAAAGGCTTTTATTTATAAGTGAGGGAAACCATTAATTCATTCTTATGGTTAATTTTTCAAGAATTTTATTACTTCAGTTATTTTTTCCATAACGTTTTCAGATAAATTCCATTTCCCATCACATACTAATCAGTTATTAAACGAGAGTTCTGATAATGTGCTGCAAATTGCCTAGATCAGCTACCGTGCAAAAAACACACGAACGGAAATTAGCTATAGTTGTATTACCAGAATTGAACATACATATCAAATTTAGAACAAATTTGGTTGCCGACATGACATGACAGTTTGTTTACTTTTACGTATGTGAAAGCGATTATTGGGCCATACAGGAAATAGTGGCTAACATCTCCAAGTTGTAACTTTTTAAGACGATAAGTCGACAAATGTATTAATCTCTTTCCTAAATTCCTTGTTGTATTAATTTAGCGAGTTTGGGTCGAGTTGGCTATAATATTTTTCGCTTTAGCGAGAACCTGATACCCGATTCTTCTATTTTCCTCATCAAATCCAAGCAAAAGAATCCGAAATTCAACTTTCTTTAATGTAAAACAGATCTAGATATAAAATAGATTGCATTATGGGAATATTGCTCTTACTAATAAGCACTTTTTAGTATACTCTGCGAAAAAGAAGCATCTTGTCTAAAAAAAAACGATTTAAAGAATGTTTATTTTTAAAATTTCGTTATCGGAATAATTTCATTATTCTTGAAATTATAATTTGATCCAGAATACATGATTTAATTCAATTAGTTTAAATCACAGAATCTGTTAAAAATTGCTAGGAATATTATCAGTAAAAAAAATTTTAATGAAACTTACTGTATTTTTACTGCATAAAATGATTAATTAAGATCTTTCACTTGTCGTTTTCGACAACTTATTCGATATCTTTTACGTTCGACTCCCCAGTTACTAATTAGAAAAAGCAGTTCTTTATATGATATTACATAATGCTTTTAATTGCACACATAATGCTTTATAATTGCTTTTTTTTCTTTTATAATAATTTATATGTTTCCTTCAAATAAGGAATACTCGTAATTTAGAGAGTGGTTTAATGTATTTTAATTAGCTTTGTGTAATATCAAATAAAATTCACATTTCTTTATCTCACTTTAATGAAAGATTAATTAATTTTCTTAAAGCATCATTTTGTCACAAGACTTTCTACTTAATTTACTCCTGAATTTTAATCTAATTTATATGGATTTAAGAAAAAGTATTTGTAATAGTATTTATCCGATTTCAACTCTAATTTAATAAATGAAGGATAATGAGTAAACGCAATTCGAAATAACTAAGATTTACTCATTTTTGAAAAAAAAATTATTTAGATCATCATTTCAGATTTAATTTACTAGATTCTAAGAACATATGAATATAATCCCTACTGACCAACTTTGAATAGAAAAACTTTTCTTTGATGTTTTCTGAAGGATTTTGAGTTATAAAGCGAAATTTTTTAATCATGATGCAATATATTCATCTTTTTTTTTCATTTGTATATATATACTTTTTATTTTATTTGCAACGGTGATTATTTTTTTTTCGTATAGGAAATGTAAATAAAAAATTCCTATACACATTTTTCGACTAGTCTTTTTTTTTTTTAATCAAGTTTTATTTTTTTCAAAAAATAATAATATATACCCATTTGAAATTTGAACCAGGTGTTTTCTTGTACGTAACACACTCTGAAATGGATTCTCAAACATTCCACTCTAATTAAAAAAAATCTAAAATATTTTTCATATTCACGTCTTTTATAAAAAAAAATAATTACCATTTTAATATTCTACAACTCATTTTATAGGTCCTTCTAATACCTATAGCTTATTAAAGGTTTCTTCTCAGATTAATAGCTGTTTATTTAAACACTTAAAAATCGATGATTAAAAAAATCGATTCTTCACCTTTTTGCCAGCTTTGTATCCGGCAACAAACATCGAAGCTTGTTTTCCATAGTCAACTTAACAACTTAAAATAATAAAATTGTTGTATATTTTTTCATATTTTAGTACTTTTCATTATAATTCGACTGGATTATAAATCCACCCGAATAGTTAAGGCGCAAAAATCTCTCTTTTAAATTTTAATTAAAAAATATTTTCTCTTCGAGGATCTAAAAGGAGAATTTCATTTTTCAAATTTTGATATGGCGAAGCAAAAGATCATTCAAAGCGATATTCTTTAACATCCCTTATGAATGAATTTAGATAAAAATGTAAGAAGAAAATCAAGGAGAAATGATTAGAGGTGAGTAGGAAAAAAAACATGTTGCCAAAATACAAATGTTAAGCTTTCATAAGGTGTGATATTTAAGCTTCAAAACATTAATCGACAAAATAGAAACTTGCTTTTACAAATTAAAACTTCCTACTTCTCTTTATAGATTAATTTTTAATGCAACACTTTTTATATTTAGTACTTGATATATATTACTTATTGGTTATAAAACTTTTTATTGAGAATATAATGTATAGTTTAGTATAGAGTACATAAAACAGGAGGGCGTACTGGTACAGAAATATATAAATACATACGGCTAATGGATAATTTCCTATGGTGAAATTCTATGATAAATGTAGAAAGTTTTTAATTTCTTTCTAGATAAATATTAAACAATGAACGAAATTTACTGATAAAAAATTACAATAAAAAAGTTTAATTTATTGACAATTTCAAATTACACTTACTTTGAAATTATAAAAATTAATTCTAAATAGTATGTACAATTAAAAATGTTATTTTATTTTAGTAACTAGAATTTTCGAAACGTATTCTTTGAGTTATTTATTGAATTTGTAATTCCATTTTCTTAAAAATTTAAATATTTCTAGTAATTTAAATTTTTTATAAAAAAAATTTTCTAAAATATATTCATTTTATTATTTCTCTTTTTCGTACTTGTATTAAATAAGCGCAAATTTTTAATTACGATGAAGATAAAATAATGTACGGGTAATAATGTCTCGTATTATCAAGAAGAAATGTAGATCAGTTTTTAATTTATAAAATTAATAATTATTGTTTAGAATATTCATCATTTTATGCTCCATGTTCTGAGATTCAATTTTAAAATAATGAAATTCAATGAATTTCTGTATTAGTGTAAATAAATAGAGAGTGAAATAGAAGTGATAAAAAGATAACAACTTTTTCAGGTATTTATTAATTTAATTGAGACAGAAAGCTGGAACTCGCACAGAAATGATCCCTAAATTCGTCCCAAAATTTCCAAGAACGATTACTTTTGTCATATAAATCCCCTGGACTTATGTACTGCTCATGTATAAAAATTGAACAATTCTTTACAAAATCATGAAAAAAAGGGTAGAAACTCTTTCTTGGTTACGACTTTCCGGGATTTTTTTTTTTCATTTGCTTCAAACTCATTTTTGGTATTGAATTCTGCTTGTAATTTCTGTGATGGAATGTGGACAAATCAATGTTGGTAGATTTGTTCGTAGCTTTCTATTTTATTGCCAATAAACTTGAAATACGGCAGAGTTCTCTGATTAAATACGGTGGGAATCTGGTCTAAAAGCACGATGCTAAGAATAGGAATGAATTCTGCGCATGTGCGTGAATTTGGCACTTAAAATTTCAATTAAATATAGAAATATTTTGAATTAAAATTTTATTTTTGAAGTATATTGATTTGAATAATTCATAGTACTAGAATTAGTATGGTAAATAATACCCAAAATAAATAAAATCATTTGTCGGTTTCGCGGTTCGAAATGAATACAAGCAAAAATGCTGCCAAACGTTCAGCTGATCCAAGGATATGTGGTTTGCTGGCTAGATCGACAGGGCGTTTCACTGATTTTTGCTAGTATCCAGTTCGAATCTCGAAACAAAAAAATGGATTTCTATATTTTTCTTCTTTTTTTCTTTATTTTGAATATTTTTGTTTACCATACGATTTCTTCACGTATACCAAGTTTCACCCCCCAATCAGTATTTTTGAAAATTCTTAAGGCTGCCATTGAAGAATGTTAAACCTATTCCGTTTTCATACCACTGCAAACAAAAAACCGTTTGTCTTCAAAGACCTTCAAAGTTGTTCTCATGTGTTCGTCCGCACTAACAGCGTTTGTAAGAGCCTACAACCACCATTACATGGACCATATCAGGTTATTAAGTAAACTGATAAAGTACTCACACTTCTGGTGAAGGATAAAAACGTTAATATTTCATTGGACAGGCTGAAGCCGTGTTTCTCCGACAATGCTTCTGAAACTGACATCGCACCCAAAATATTGAAAAGTCAATCTGATAAATCCTCCAAATTGGTAAAAATGGTCAGCTTTGCACCATTACCGCCTACTCCCTCAACCAGTCTGACAAGACGAGGACGTGAGATTCATTTACCGGCACGTTATCAGTGAGATACATTTTTCTCAAAGTATCTCACTTGGGGGGGGGATAAGTTTTGGTGGCAACTCATCGTACTGGACAAAATCAGATTTGAATGTTAGAGACTACTCAACTCTTGTTTCGAATCTTGTATACTCAATTTACTTTCTTAGTGCGTAATTTCGCTTTTGATGCGCGTCAACTGAGAATCCAAATATGTCTTCATGTAAATAGTTATATATATGCGTGATTGAGTTCTGAATCGAGCTAGTATTTGTCTAATCGCCTCATCAAGGCGGATAAGTTAAATCATACACAACACACATCACCCCCATAACTTCAAACACCAATTCCTTAGAATGGTTGTCATTTTTTCTAATGATATCATTTTTAGTTTCACTATGAAGCCTGTTTTCGGATGTAAGTAACTCATCAAATGTGAATAACATCAATAAATCGTTTGCAATGAAATAACTGATTTATCTAAATAATGTTAATCTGTGGTGAAAGCTTATAAGGCAGTTAACTGTTACGCTACCCGAGCAATTGCTTTTGTATCATGGTCATGTTACTGGGCTGCGAACCACAAGGTTCCAGATTCTATCCTCGAGCATCGCAATTAGCACAAATCTTATAATGTTATTAAATAAATATTAATATCGCATTCTTCTGAAATAAGTACTACTTTTATTATTTTTCACATATATAAAACGTTGTTTAAATTAACAATATTTCGATTCAAAATTGAACATAAAAAAAATAGAAAACACATTCCTATGCTATTTTAACATCAGTTGCAAGTTAAATTTAAATTCAAAGATGATGCAGTAAATTTCCAAGATTCTATTACTCTCTTCAGTTCCTTCCCATCGCTGAAGGAAGAACTGGAGAATGTAATCGAATTCCCGGAAAGCTATTAAGATAAAACAAGTTCAAGTAAAATAGAAGCGCAGCTTCAAAGAAGCAACGAAATAGAATTGCAAAAGAAGTTGCGGTAAATGTATTATATCTAAATATTATATTCTCTAACATTGATTCCTTCACAATAAAATCACATCTTTATCGAAATTTGAAATTCTGGAAAGGAAAGTAAATTTAGATATTGAGCAATTGGAAAAGAGATGGATGGGGCAATATATATTTGATAAAAGTATACAGAGTTTTGTTTTACAGATTTTCTTAGAATCGAATCGAATATTTTCAATTCGATTTATAAAATTTGAACAAAAAAAGCATGTTCACGAACAGAGAAAAATCAAATCATAAGCGATCATGCTTAGACTACTATTTCTTGAATTAAACAAATCAAAATTTAAAATACCAAAGTTGTTTAGTAAAAAATTATCATAATTAAAGATATCAATGCAATTTAATTTAATAATGCATGTGTAGTAAGATAAGTAAAGAATAATTAAATAAAAGTATTTGGGGATACAGAAATCTTATGACGAGTCTGTCCTTTCTTACCCCACAGATAGAAAATGTTTAAAATGTTTAAAGAACAAAGATAATCAATTCGAAAAAAAAATTCTAACTAATCTAACAGCATAGCTTAACTATTAACTCATAAAATGCATCATAAATGCATTTAAAAACATGTTGTTGATTTTAATACCACAAATATTTTTTCAAAACTTGTTGACAGTTGCAACTTTCAACGGATATGGGTCAAATTTTATGCTAAAAAGATTAGGAATAGATATAGTTTTAATTTTTCCATTCGCTCATAAAAGTTATTTTCAAAAAGATATAAGAACAGAACTTTAAATAGAATTATTTGAAAATGCAGACGTTCATATAATTGAATTCAAATAAAGTCACCACTTATAGTTTCTTGTCTTCTTTGTAAATGTCAAGGTTTTTTAAAAATTATAAATTAAATTTCATTCAAATTTTTATATAATTTTTTGTTATAAAAAATTTTGCCAAAAAGAGAATTTCTCACAAAACTTTATTTTCTAAGATATTTAATCACTTCGACATTCAGGTAAATTAATTTTTTTTTTATTTCGTTTGATCGGCTCCTCCCGTTATTTAAATATTCAGTAAACAAAAGCACAATTTGTTACTGACAAAAATAATGGCAAAGTAAAATAATAATCGATACTTCATGAACCATCGATTTTTTTTCGTATATCTAAGAAATAAATTCAATATACACGTATGTTTTGTATAAAAAAAAAATGAAAACTAGATACATTATCTAAAAATGATTTTATGCAAGAATTTCTTATTCCATTTATCATTATATAAAATTTTATAATAATTACAATCATGGCAGATTAATTTGATGAAATTTGAAGCTTCGCAACAAATATTGAGAACATAAACAAACATCAACAAATTTACACAAACACGATTGCCCTTTTCTTATTACAATATAATAGAATTCGTTCTGTGTTAATTATAAAAAGAAGTAATTTGGTCAATATGTTCGTAAAAGTAAATAGTTGTAATCCACTAAGTTTTTATTTGGAAATAAAATTCTCATTTTTCAGTAATCTCTTATACTCTGTAAGTGACATTTGTGCTGATGAGTAAAACGTACTAGCTTGCTACAAAGGTAGAGACTATCTTTCATATTTAAAATATTAATAAAGTAGTAGTGATTATAAATAATGTATTATGGAAAGCATTTTTTTTTTTTTTTTTTTTTTTGCTTTGATTGTGTACTTTTTGTCTCTGCAGATATTTTTTTTACATATTTTTACATTACAGCAACGTGGAAAATGACATTTGTTTCAAGAAATGCATGTTCAGTAGTATTTGAATGCCAAATAAAATGCTGTTGATAATTTGAACTTCGTGAATGCGCCTCTAAAGGCACTGTTTTAAAGGTAATACAGCAAATTTAATGCAACGGAAAAACTAAGAATAAGCTCAAATGTTTGATATCCTTATAAAATGGCTTTATTTTCGATTTGCAATCAAATTTATATGCGTTACCATTTAAAATTGTTTAGACTCTAATTCTAAAATTCTTTGTCTTTTGTTAAAAATTATTTTTAGTTATAAATATTTGTGCAAAACATATATATTACCTTGTAATTTCATTACAAAATTCTTAAAACAAATAATATCTTAAGCAACTATATTATTTGTTTTAAGATATTTAGAAAATTTAACATTAGGAAGTCAAAATTTTGTGAGTTTATAATTTCGAAACAAATTGCTCTTAGTTAATAAAATTTAGTTTCCAGCAAAAATTTTTAATATTGTTTTGAAATTTGACGAAACAATAGTTTTTGGCTTTGGAAACTTTGAAGTTTGTTCTTTTCTTAACATACAGAGGGCCTCTTATGACATTTTCAATTCAAAAATCTTTAAAATTACGTTATTTTTTTTTTCAAATCTTTTTTTATGATTTTTTTTAATAAACGATGCTAGAATAAAGCTGGATGACTCATTTTTTCCGCCTATGCACATTCTGTATGAGAAAATAAAAAGGAAAAAATATTTGTTCAGAATTATACTTTTGAAACCGAAATTCTTTGAAATTGTATCCGTATTATTCTTAAAAAGAGACAAAAAGATAAGCTATGGCATGGCTGAAACTAGAAAGATTAAGAATCTTATCAGACATCAAAGTATTTTTTTAATAATGGAACAACGTCTTTTCAAAACCTTTTTATTACATTTTTCAGAAAACGGTAGGTAAACTGGTTCCGATTGCTTTTTGAGATTTTCGATACAAACCTTTTCTTTTCCAAAGAAGATAAAGAAGAATCCGTGAAGACTTCATTTCATGAAATCTTGATAGAATATAAGCTGAAAATTGACCTGTTTTCGAGAAAAGTAAGATTTTACATTCTGATAATGTCAGGATTGTTATATAACACATAGAAAAAAACTCAAAAAGCAACTTTTGTAAAACCTTTTATGTTTAAATCAATGGCTGACAAATAGAATATGTTATACTAACAAATGTCTTCAAAAGATTTTTTACAGTTTGGGAATAATCAATATGAGTGCATTAAATCCTCACCTTATTTTCCTTTATATTTTCATGTAATCTCCACTCATTTCTGTCGGCTTTCTATTAAAACTTTTGAGATTTCATTCGCACTTTTTAACCAATTATTTGTGTTCGATAGGAATACACATCAATCCAAATCTTTGTTTTGGTGCGATCGACGTGTATTCACGTTGTTTAAAATAAAATATTATTATTCCATATCAAAACTCAAAATTTCAGCAAGATGTAATAAAAAAGTCATTTAGTGGTATGTTTTCTTTATTGTACTAGAAATTTGCTTTAAATTTTAAAAAAAGTTAAATTTTTTGATATAGAAGTTATTCTCCGTACAATGTATTACTCTCTACAAAACGATTATTTAAGGTGATTATTTTCCCGCTTTCATTGTGTATATACACTGGGCTCCATAGTAGTATATCAGAATTTCCGAGTAATTTATTTGTATATCCGTTATTTCCTGACAACTATTGTGACAAGATAAATAGAATACGCGAGTTATGAAAGTCCTTAGTAATTTTTGGTTCTGGGAAACAAAGTGATACTTATAAATTTAAAAAAATCGTTAATTTTTTTAATTGTTGTCGACGTCAATGTTGGTCGAACGAGATGCAAAAATTACAGGTATTTTCGGAAAACATTTCCCCAAATTTATATCATCTATACCAACAATATTTACATGTACTTCTTTTGCAGTTTCTTTTCGGGGGGGGGGGGGGAGTAAATTTAAAATTTTCAATACAAATATCTTTTTCAAAAATGAATTGTTAATTTGTTATCTATTAAAAATCTTATTCACTTTACTATGAGTTTTTCGCAGAAATTCATTATTCAACCATTTATGTGCATACACGTCATTACTTAATTTTGATTACGCATCGCGAGAAAAAATTTAAAAAATAAATTCCGCAAGTAACTGATTAAATTCATTCATATTATCTTTTCACTTATTTCTTACACAAAAGAAAGTAGGTGATGAGTCGCCGAATAAGTAAATGTTCTCCTTTCTTAGGGGGATGAAAATGGTTTGTTGGCTCTGTTTTCTTTGATAGGACTTACCTTTTGCTGGAAGTACTGAGTCGAAGTCGGTGATGGCCATACTTCCTGGTTATTGTCGTAAGGACTTGATCATTTATTATACTGAGTGCTGAGTCAAGACATAAGTAAATCATTTATGGTTACTCCAGCTCTTTAAGAATGACAATTTAATTTTAAAAATGTACACACGTTCTAATGGCTACGATTTTTTTAATTCAATACATGACAGTACATGACATTTTCTAAAATAATTCTTTATAAATTCATAAATGAATCAACAATAGAAAAAAAGGGGTAAGATTCCAAATATATGGCGAAATAAAAAAAATAGGCATTTGACTAATATTTATTCATAGAGTATAAATTAATAAAATATTTGCTGCACTTCAACAAATAATACGAGTCTTTCCGTTGTTGAATGAAAAAAGATTGTTGTTTAGGAAGTATTATCTTTATTCCACTTAACATTCTACAGATGGCAACGTTTCATACATTTCTCAATCCATTTATTTCACAATTTTGTCAAGTTAACGCGAGTTCTAAAGGTTATTCTTATTTATTTCCGAAAGTCACTTACAAATCGTTTAGAAAGCAATATTTTTAGCAATTATTAAATAAATATTATGCCTAAGAAACAAAATTCCCGTTTCTAAATAAAGTATTTAACAAATGATGGCAAACTTGATTTCGAAAGTTGGTAGCCATAGAACTTTAGGATGGCGGCCAGGAATAATAAGAAAAAAAAAATTGTTTACCATTAACAAATAAAAACAAATTGCGTATACTCAGGAGATAAAAGGCTATGTCGAGATATTTTATTTCAGTGAAGATCTCGCCCATGACTTTTTCAATATGAAGAAATAATCCGACTTTAAAAGTATAGTGGCAAAAACTTTATCATTCTAAGAAATTTAGTGATGGTTCCAAACTGATGCATACATATCAAAACAACAGGATTTTTCTGATTAGATTCAAGGAAATCCGATGATAAACAGAGAAGTTGGTGATCTATTAGTCTGAAAATTATACAAATGGGATTCTCTTAATAAAAATAAGAAATTTTCCTAAATACATTATTGTGTTTAATTCATTTTGTTTGTTTTGTGAAAAGAAAAAATAGTATTTATATATTTTGTACTTTTAAATGCTAGTATTTAGCTATGGTATTTACATCCTATAAAATAGCTATTAAACAGCATTTGTCAAAATATGCAATTAATTAACTAAAATGTTTTTCTAAATTTAATGCTTTCACAGCATTTTTTTTTTTTCCATCAACAATTTTTCAAAAGCAAACATGACTGGGAGATAATTATTTTTTTAATTACCTATTCAATTTTGATTTGCATTAGTTTTCTTTATACATTAGAATGATTTGACATTTTTTTTACAAATTCGTTTAGAAATGGAAAAAGTATTGTAAATTTCAAAACCATCCATACTCAATATTTTGATAATCTTCATATTTTAGACCTCCCTCGAAACGTTTTAAATCTAGTTCGAAAAACACATTTTTAAAAAATGAGTGTCTGTTGCAACGATAACAAAAATGCTTTGAGCTAAATGGGTGAAATTTGTTATACAATCTTTACATCCTATTTGTACATTTCTTCCAAATTGTGAGCTAACTCGTGCAGAGGAAATCTATCTTTGAATGTAAATTAGCACAATAACTACAAAATGTATTGAGCTTACATGGATAAAATCCGGCATGCATGTTTAAGATCTCTTTTGTAAACCCTTATTAAATTTTGGGCCAAATCCAACAAGGGATTGAATAAAGGATTGAATGGATGTCTGTAACAATGAGAACTCAATGGATGAAATTTGGTATATGGTCTTTATACGAAATGTGTAGAATTCTATCAAATTTTGAGCAGAATCCTTTCAGAGAAAGTCTGTCCATGTTCAGCGGTCCAAATATAAGTTAACTCGATAATTACAAAACGAAGAGAGAAGAAGGGATAAAATCCAATACACAGATGCAATATCTATAGTGTAGACATCAAATTTTGAGCCAAATTCAACAAAAGGCTGAGCAAATATCGGCCTGCACTTTCAGAAGCATGGAAACGCGATAACACAAACTGCGATGACTGAAATATATCAAGTTTGTACGTAGATTTAGCATATAATTACAGTTGTAGATTTATGTCAAATTTTTGTTTCTATTGGTTGGGAAAGCATTGAAAACTCAAATTCAACTTCATTAAAAAGTATGTGGAATATAAAGTGGAAAAATATAAAGTTTTGTGGAGACAGCTCTCCCTGTGTTTAATACTCCTTTTTCTTTTATATCGACCCGAGCATGTATAGTTCATTTCTGAGTCAAAGGCTTTCTTTGAGACGGTCGCTGAAGTGGTCTAAAATCGCCAGTTTTTATAGAAGAATGATATTCAAATTTCATAAATGAGTCAGTTTTAGTGATTGATGTAGTTGATTCGAAGTTCAACAATTTCTATTTAAAATATTGTTGTCTCAGGAATATTTTGTTAAATGTGATTCAAAGGGCAGAGAACCTATGTAAAAATTTAAAATTCGTAATTCATCGGATCATTTATTGACTCAAATGACATAAAATATAATTATTTAGTTCATTTAGACCATTTTTTTAGCAGATTTATGCCCTAAATTAGATGATAAGTGCTGATTAGAGTATATATATATATATATATATACAAAAGTATTAGAATCAAGTTAATAGGAAAAACAAAAATCAAAATTTGATTTTTGTTTTTCCTATTAACTTGATTTTAATACTTTTATATCAATTCATCTGTGTTTTAGAAGTAGCTGCAATTGCGCTCTCTAAATACTATGAAGTTCCTTTTTTGGTTTTAGTTTAAATAGGTAATAAATTTTAGTTGCGATTGCGAAACTGTTTTGTTTCGTTTTCATTTTAGTTTCGTTTTCAAACTTTTTCTTACTTTAGATTGGTTACTATATATATATATATATATATATATATATATATATATTAAACTATGTTTGCCTTAAATTAAACTGTTTTATTCTACTAATAATATATTTAGATATTAGAAAAGATCATCAAAAACTTTTCCAACTTTTACTTTTCTGAAAATATCTTATTTCAAATTCTTTTCATTTCCTACAGAACACGTGCTGAAAATCAGAATTTTATAAATTTTATTTCCAATAATAGTTGATTTAATTTTTAATTTCAATTTCTGCCAAGGTGATGGCAACATGTTGATAAAAGCTAATTTTTTCCCCATTGACTTGCTCGTGCAGAATAAATTTTATTTTCATTTTGCACGAAATATATTGTTGAAAAGTTTAGTTAAAATATTTCTTTGAAAATTCGTAAAAAATCGAAACTAAATTTATAGGTAAAAAGGATCATTTTTTGAGCTTAAACTTCATGCAAAATTCATTTTTTTGCTGTATTATTTTCGAAAGTTATAGCTGAAAAATGTCAAAAAAATCGCTTATTTTTAATTAATTAAAATTCTAATTAAAAATTCGAAAAAATCGCTCCGAGGTGCACATTTTCGACCTCCAAGGTATACACATGCCAAATTTGGTAGCTGTAGGTAGAACGGTCTGTCCTGTAGAGCGCCAACACACAAATTGAGCTTTATTATAAGAATAGATAACCAATTACAATAGCCGCAAGATACGTATTGTGGTATCATTTTTTTTTTTCTTATAGTAATGTTTATCAAACTTTTTAATGAATTACTAGGAAAAATTCTTTTTAAATATTGAGTAAGTTACTAAACAAAATCAGTAATATAAACGAAACTTCAATTCGAATTATTAATACTTATTTTTGTCATTTTTTTATAAAAATATTTCAATTAAACAAGAATATTTTTTGATTAGGTAAATTTTGATCTCTTCTGGTGTTATATTCAGATTCGAATTTTTTTATGTCAAACATGTTTTGATTTTTTTTTTTTTTACAACAAACACATTAGGCCGAATTGGTTTTAGACTCTTAACTTGTGCATCTGGTACGAAGAAAAGGAACATGAAGTTAACGCATATCGAAATATTATGCGAAATGTGAAGTTATAGTTTATGCAACTATATCGGTTTGTTCTGTAAGGGTTGTGAAAACCATGTAGATCAATTTTTAGTCTTTAAAAAGAAGTTGAGTTAAATTTCTATTATAAGTAAAATTATAAACATGCTTTATGAAGGGAAGCATGAATATCCAGTTGCATTTAAGAATTGAAATTGAAGCTTAACATATCTGGTTTTTCCCGCGAATGAACTTGTAGCCAAAATCAGCAAATACTTAAGTTAAGAAAAAATAAGTGCGGAAGTATGGTATCCTTTAAATATTTATTCAGAAAATAAAGAATAATAAAGTATTCCAAATACTGTTTTTGCCCAAAAGATACGAAATAAAATAACGAGGAAAGATTTTTTCCATTCCACACTAGGCAGATATACAGCTTTACATAATTTATAAGCCACTCTTAAGCAATTTGAAAATAGAGGATTTTATTTGAAACTATCAGTCGCTCACTGATTCCAATGTGACCTTTTAAAATGACTAACAAGATAGTAAAGTATAAAATAGTAATCCTGAAAGGATAGTCGCGGAATGCATGTTACTCAGATGTATTTTGACATATATCCAGTTGACAAACAGAATGTAAAATGTACGAGGTATCTTTATCGATCACTTTAAAGGAATAATTTCTATAGCGAACATTACAGCTGAATATTTTGAGATCTTATGCCGTGTATTAAATGCAAACTCTGGTTTTTACTTTCTCGTATACGAAGTATAAAGAAAGTACAGAAATCGTCAAAACATTCGAACTCGATATTTCCGTTTCAGACCTTACTGACTTAGAAAAACACATTTTTTTGGCATTATTTCTGTCTGTCAGTATGTCTAATAATTAAAAAATTACAAAACGAAGAGTGCTAGCAATAAAAAATTCAGTAGACAAATGTAAGATCTATAGCATAAATGCTTCTCATAATTTGAACCAAATTCAATAAGGGCTTGACCGTTCTCGGTCTGTAGTATCCGAAGCATATAAAATCGATAAAACAAATGTGACTTAGTATATTAAATTTGGTATGCATTTTTTTTTTTATTTTTTTTTCTTTTTTTTTTTTTTTTACTATAAGTATAGCTTTGTTTAAAATTTTTGTTACAATCGTCTGGTTAAAACTCAACTAAAACACAAATTCAATTTTCAAATTCTATTAACGGCACATTAGTGATTAATTGTCAAGACACTCGCCAAGGATCACACAATAGATTCAGTAAAAATGCTAAATTCTCGACAAATATTAACATTTCATAATTATTGTACGCCAACGTAAGGCCTTATAGGCCTTATCGAAGGCTCACAATTTTTTAAGGGAGATAACACATTTATTAGAATGCCATAAATGAGAGAATATATATCACTTCCTCTAATTTTTGTTTACATTTCTTTATTATAGAAATTCAACTATTGGCAAAAACTGTTAGATTATAGAAATGCAACTATTAAACATTTGGCTTAAATTTCGAAGTGTAATGATTTTGTAAAAATTGCACTTAGCTATCAAAGAAACCGGATTGAGCGTCAGTAAAGTGGTCAGAAAGCCGTTTCAGATGCGACTGTGGGCAATAATGGGTCTGAGTCTCGCCTTACGCTTTTTCTAATTCTGTTCATTTGTTCTGGTATTTGAATTAATAATAAAGCTTCTAATTGATATTTCTCAAATATTTTAGTCATATTTTTTATATTTTTATTCGTCCATTCAGAAAATTCAATATTAATCGCTTTTCCATCAAGAATCACTAATAAAATGTTTTAAAATGCGTACATGCACTTTCCATAGAATTGCATTGTGACTTTATTCAAGGTTTGGCTTACAGTTCGAATTGTAAGGATTTTAGTATAAGTGTACTCAACTGTCAAACAAAGTGGAGTGAATGCCAGTATAATGGTCCGAGTTCCGTCTCAGATGCGAGACTGGACAATCGTCAATTCGAATCCAATCTTCGGCTTGATTTACAGTTTCTGAATTAATAATAAAGATTCTAATCAAGATTTCTCACATATCTTCTTCATGTTTTTTATATTTTTATTTGTCCATTGAGAATATTCGATATCGAATAGAACCTTTTTCCCTTCAAGAATCGTTTGATAAAATGTATTAAAATGTGTAAAGATTCTTTACTTATGATTACATCGTGACTTTATTAAAGCTTTCGTTTGCAATTTGAATTATAATGATTTTAGAATATGTACTTAGCTATCCGTCCAAGCAAAGTGAAAGTCAATGTAGTGGTCAGAGCATCGCGCATGTAGGTCATCCTCGATTCGAGTCTCGCTTAAAGCTTATCTTACTATTATTCCGATTTAACGGTTATTGTTGACAAAATATATTAAAATTCGAAACTCTTCATAGCATAAGATTACATCACGTCTTTATTCAAGGTTTGGTTTTCGAGTCGTAATAACTTTAATAAAAGGGTAATTAGCTACCAGAAAACGCAAGTGAATGTCAGAATGCTGATCGGAGCGCCGTGTCAGATGCGAGTTTGGACAATCGTCGGTTCGAGTCCCGCTTTCAGCTTGTTTTGCTTATATATATATTTTTTTAGTTTTTGATTTATAATAAATATTCTAATCAATATTTCTCACATATTTTATTTATGTGTTTTATATTTTCATTCCACTATTGGCCATAATCCATATTTACCTTTTTCCCGACAAGAATAAACCACACTTTCCATATGATTACATTGTAATAATTTTATTCAAGTTTTCGTTTACATTTCGATTAGTAGTGATTTTAGAATAAGTGAACTTCGTTATCAAAAAACGCGAATGATCATCAGAATGCCGGTTAGAGCGCCATGGCGGACATGAGTTTGGACGGTCTTCGGTTAGAATCGCGCCTTGAGGTTTTTACTTATTTTTGTTTGTTTTTGAATTAATAATAGATTCTCGTCAATATTTCTTAGCTTGTTTTGCTTATATATATATATATATATATATATATATATATATATATATATATATATATATATATATATATATATATATATATATATATATATATATATATATATATATATATATATATATATATATATATATATATATACAAAAGTATTAGAATCAAGTTAAAAGGAAAAACAAAAATCAAATAAAAATTAAACCAAAAAAATTATTAAAAAAATTAAAAAAGAATCCGGCCTGAAGACTTTTTCAAGGGTCACCCTCAGGCAGGGATTCAAATAAAGGGATTTTTTCTGTGAGGACATACAGACATTAAGTCTAATAATGATTCCTCGTGACCCGAAAATCCCCCGAAATTATGCTCAAGAGATATACCATTTTAACAGAAAGGAAATATAAAATAACAAATTAGAAAAAAACCACAAAGTAAAAATACAATGAAAACAATAACAATAAAAACAAAAACAGCATTAAAATTAAAATTAAAATTAAAATTAAAAACGAAAAGCCAGAACATACCTTCCAACAGTGAATGAAACTTTAAACAATCGATTGTTATTTCCTGTTTTTGAAAGTTAACGGTAAATTATGTAAACAGAGGTAGGCACCCAGCGCCATCTATTGAGTGATCCAATATGCAAGTAAATTTCTATTTTTATTTAAGCCAAAAGATTAATCCCAAACCATACCTTGTTTAATTAAAAAATTGACATTACAGTAATTTCTAGGAAAATCATTTTTAATTAAATTTTTAAGGAGGATATTTGATGCTTCAATATAAGAATTTTTATTATTGCAAACCCTTTTGATCCTGTTAACTTGTGAGAAAATTAGATTTTTGAAAATTTTAGAGTTTAGATTGGAATGGTAGTTACATAGTTTTGTTATTTTAAAGTTGAAATCATCCCTTTTATCGTAAATACCAACTATTGTTTTATCATTAGCAATTTCGATTTTTAAATCCAGAAAGGTAGCCTCAAGTTGATTTATATTTGTATCTTTTAGAATTAAATCTTTTGGTTTGCAATAATAAAAATTCTTATATTGAAGCATCAAATATCCTCCTTAAAAATTTAATTAAAAATGATTTTCCTAGAAATTACTGTAATGTCAATTTTTTAATTAAACAAGGTATGGTTTGGGATTAATCTTTTGGCTTAAATAAAAATAGAAATTTACTTGCATATTGGATCACTCAATAGATGGCGCTGGGTGCCTACCTCTGTTTACATAATTTACCGTTAACTTTCAAAAACAGGAAATAACAATCGATTGTTTAAAGTTTCATTCACTGTTGGAAGGTATGTTCTGGCTTTTCGTTTTTAATTTTAATTTTAATTTTAATGCTGTTTTTGTTTTTATTGTTATTGTTTTCATTGTATTTTTACTTTGTGGTTTTTTTTCTAATTTGTTATTTTATATTTCTTTTCTGTTAAAATGGTATATCTCTTGAGCATAATTTCGGGGGATTTTCGGGTCACGAGGAATCATTATTAGACTTAATGTCTGTATGTCCTCACAGAAAAAATCCCTTTATTTGAATCCCTGCCTGAGGGTGACCCTTGAAAAAGTCTTCAGGCCGGATTCTTTTTTAATTTTTTTAATAATTTTTTTGGTTTAATTTTTATTTGATTTTTGTTTTTCCTTTTAACTTGATTCTAATACTTTTGTATAAATTCATCTGTGTTTTAGAAGTAGCTGCAATTGCGCTCTCTAAATACTATGAAGTTACTTTTTGGTTTTAGTTTAAATAGGTAATAAATTTTAGTTGCGATTTCGAAACTGTTTTGTTTCGTTTTCATTTTAGTTTCGTTTTCAAACTTTTTCTTACTTTAGATTGGTTATATATATATATATATATTCTAATCAATATTTTTCAAATATTTTATTTATGTAACGTACTAAACGTACTAAAAAACGTAACGATTTAGAATAAATGTTCATAGCTATCCACCAAAGCAAAGTGAATATCAGTTGAGTGATCGGAGCGCCATATCAAGAGTGATAAGTCGTCTTTTAAAGTCCCGATTTAAGCTTAATTTGCATATATGTGTGTGTTGAGAAAAGTCAGCAAAATTCAGCACTGTTAGTCTGAAAAATTGCTCTATTAATACACAGTACAGATCATCTAAATTATCAGTGTTTAAGCAACAATCTACATAACGAGTTAAAGCTGACCCTTAAAGAAATTTGGAAATATTTTTTAATTTTCCACAGGTTAGTTTTGTTACTCTCTCTACAAATTTCGTTGAAATACTCCAACCATAATTCCGTTTTCGTCCCATTAAAAGGGGTTATGGAAGGTTCTTGGCCTAATAGTTCATTTCTTCCTTTATCATTATCAATTTTAATTTCTGAACTTAGATCCTGAAGGTGATATACATTTGTTTTAATTGCTTCAGTCATTTTTCCTAATCTTAAAACCTAATCTTAACCTAATCTTAAAAACATTAAGGTAAATTTCAAATAAAGCGCATTTTAAATTTAAGCATAAAACTTTGAAAATAGATTTGATAAAACTAAAAAATTCAATAGTTTAAATAATACTTTTAAAAGATCATTTGCAATAGTACTAAAATTTAGATATACAATTCAAAATAAAATAAAAAATACACAACATAATTCCTGAATTTCTGTAAGAAATAATAATATTATTAATGAATTTACTTGTAAGCTTTCATTGGATGAGTCAGGAATTTATGACTGAGATTTTTTTTAACACTAATCACTTTTTGATGAATAAGAAGGCCAATTTTTTTAGTACTGGGATATCGGACAGGTGATTATTATTATTGTGGTGAGAATGGAATACAAAAACGACATCACGGAAATCTGGATGGATCATTTGGGACAGGCAAAGCTGAATGAAGCTTCTGTAAGATGAAAAGCAGCACAAACGAATGAAGGCACTGAAGGAAGCGAAAGAATGCAATGAGAACTGGAGTTATACACACACACACACACACACATATATATATATATATAGGAGTTTTTCCTTTTTTAATAAAAATTCTAATCAATATTTCTGCATATTTTAATCATGTTTTGTATATTTTTCTTCCTTTATTGAGAAAATTCGTTATCAATCTTCCTTCTGGTAAAAATCTTTAATAAAACATTTTAAAATTCGTAGCAATTATTTCCATAGGATTATATCGTGCCTTTATTAAGATCAATCATATGCTAATTTCAAGGATTCTTATTCTGTTACAAGTTTCTTATATGAATAGTATATTTCAAACAGTGTAAGAGAATATGCTTGATTTCATTTTTATGGTTACAGGAGGCAAGATAAGGCTTATCATAAATACCAAATTTCTTCAACGGTGCCTAATTAATTTTATAATTATGTTTGTTATTGTGATGAGCTTTTTTGTAGTTTTTATCCTCAGAGTCAGATATAAAAGAAAGGGGAATATAACCTAGAGTTTATTTAGATATTTTGCTAAGTTTCATATAGTTACAAACCTATAATTTTGCTTCCCAGCATCATAAAAGGACCATTTTACGGTGACCTTGTTGGGTGCTGATCGGGTGCCGCGTCAGTGATCTCAAAGCTTGGCGACCATTTGGGGACGAATTTGGTGACTGTGGCGACAAAATAGAAATTACTGGAATCATCGGAGTTAAAATCGCACCACTTTCAGAGCTCGCCGAAGACGGTCAAGTTAATGGAACGGAAGTCAGCTTCCTTGCAGTTCATCATTACCGGGGATAAGCCCCTGCCGAGGATAGGCGCCTCGTCAACCCAACCCATATTTGCCGGAAGGAATCGGAGTCAACTATCAACCGGAATCGCAGTTGGAATTGGAGTCGTGAAACGAGTCGTCGAGAGGATAACGAAGCAACGGCGGATTAGTCCACCATTGTGTGGAGCCCAAGCTATTACTGAACTGAGCTGTGTCGAGTCCTGATGTCTATTGTGGAAACAGGAATGGAAGCGATTTTGGTTTCATTCACTAGAGTGAAAATCTTATTGTGATATATGCTTAAATATATATTTAAAAGTTAATGAAATTTAGACTAAAAAATTTTGCAGCAACTAAAGTAGCATCACGGGGAAGATAATTTTTTGGACTTTAAAACAGAGTAAAAATCATTTTTGTAAGGATTTTTTCGAAGGTTTTCTAGAAAACATCAAAATCTAGCTTATCTTTTTCATTAATTAAAATTCTTATTAAAATTTCAAAAAAGGCGTTCGAATTGCACATTCCAACCCTCTAAAGTATACTGTAAGTTTAAAGTTTAGTAACTATAAGTCTACGGTTTGGATTGTAGAACGCCAACGCACACACATATTTCTCTTTATTCTATTCTTAGAAGAGATAGAGATTGTGGAAATATATTTTTCTTAGTGCAGATTTTATTATCTGCATTCACATGCATTATGAATCTTGATATAGACATATAATTGTGAACTTAAAAGTTTTTAAAGGTATTAAGGTATATTAAAAAGTTTTAGAAATTGTTACGCTTTTAGAAGTCAGTTTTAAATACGAATTTCTGCACATATGTATCAACAGAAGAAATTCAATAAAAATTAAATTGTAGAAAAGAAAGAAATTCAATTAAAATTAAAATTGCTGCATAATAAAAGCAAAAGTAAAAATATAAAAGAGAGTAACTTATCTTCAAACATTCGCAAAGGCACTCAAGCAATATATGAAAATTAAACAGAAAATAAGCTTACTAATTTAACGGAAAATGTTGTAAAATGTGTTAAAATTATTTTTTTTAAAAAAATTAGAGGAATAGTCATACAGAAGTGAAGCTTTTGTTATTAAAGAGTAACACTAATGACTATTAAACAACTCTAATGACTATTTGGAGGAGGATGCCATGTTTAAAAGACAAGATTGACACCTGAGTCAGCACCTCTTCTCCAAACTCTAACACATTTCACTCCGATAGATTTAACGTGCACCAAATTAAATCCATATACTAGGTTTTTTTTTTTTTTTTTTTTTTTTTTTTCCCCGGTTGAATTTGGTTTTAAGGCCACAGCGACGCTGTACTGTTCCATGTAGACGCTTGTAAAATATGTTTACCCATTCAACAACGTCACAGATATGTTCATTGTAACTCAAATCAGAAGACTAATGAAGCTACGATTAATATTTAAACAGAGCATTGGACTCCATGGTCCTATATCTCCGAGACCTGATATTTAATTTTATTTATATCTAATTAAAGAAAAAAATGCTTTAATCCTGGGTATTGTTGGCACCTTTGTTTTCTTTTTATCTGTAACGGAATTCTATTTAATGATATGGTATTTTTAATTCATTCATTCCTAAGTGATGCAACAAGCGGATAAATATCCTCACAATAAAGTTATCGACGAGTAATCCTATTTTTGCATATGGAAATATTCATCATTAAAAGACCCTAGAATCTTTTCTATAACTACGATGCTTCACGCAACTCATTCAGCAATTCTTATGTATGCACATTTAATTAGAGCATCGAAATTTTATTTCAGTGTAAAAACCTCTGTCTTTGTATATTAATTTTGATAAGCTTCGAAGAATGTTTCCTCGTATGATTTAGAATTTTCCTCTTCTCATACGCACGTTCTTTTTGGCAACACATTGTCAATAATGAGAAATTGCATATCGTCTGTTTATTTAAAATATTTTCGGTTTTAATTTGATTTTTCTAAATTTAAATAATTATCATGAAGTGATGATTTAAAGTAATTTAATTCGGTAATTCGAGTTACTTTTCTGAGAAAAACCGATAATTTTATAAATTGTGTAATTGTTTTCAACAAGTGTGCGTCACAATTTTCCGCTATAAACTATTTATGACAAATAATCGCCTCCCTTTATCGATACCAGAATGTCAATAGAATCTAATAACTGGGAAGGTAATTCTTTTCACAATTAATTACAGAAAGTTCTTGTCATTGCTTTTATTTCTTCGATGAAATTTACACTTATTAAAAAGATTAAAATTTTATTATTTGTGGGCAATAACTAAAATCGTGTTGTCAAAGGTAGTGAAAATGTTTCAAGATATTTGTTTGATGTAATAACTCTGCCTACTTAAACATCTATTGTTAATTTAAAGTTAAATCTGTAGCATTTATAAACAATATGAAAGAGCTAAAGTTGAAAGAAGTTTTTACTATCTTGTATAATAAGAACAAATTTTGTTTTGTTTAACCAATAGTCTGGATCCAAATCATTATAAATCGGTTTTTGTTCAAATTTCGATAAGTTTTTAACTCACATTTCTCAATTTTTATATCGATTCTCATTTAAATGCATATTTTCAGTGTTTGTTTACATATTTTGCTTTATTTTAACATTCCTTTTTGAATATTCATATATTATGAGTATTATCATTTTCTCTTATAAAAATCAAATGTCAGTTCTAGAAGCTCAAGTTTTAGGGCTGTAAGAACTAAAAAAAAAAAAAAAGTTTTCTAGTTTATTTTTTAGCAAAATGTGTCAGCATGCTTATTTAGCTAGAAGTGGGGGGGGAAATCAAAAAGATTATTATTCCATTGTTATAACTGAGTGATATATTTCATAATATATTTATTGCTAGCATAATAATTGTATGCTTTTCAATATAATTGTATTTATTTTATTATTTAAAAGAAACCACTATGTATTTCAGTTTATTAATTTTTTGCATGTTAAATTTATGTGCTAAATTTTAATAAAATATAGAAGAACAAAAAACTCTACTAAAATATAATTAGCTATAATCTAGCATATTTGCATTATTTTTGCAGAGTTAAGACGACAAGCAAGGCAGTTAGAAAATGAAATTGATTTAAAGTTAGTATCCTTTAGTAAATTGGGCACTAGTTATGGCAGTCAAGAGTATCATAATGAAAAGTAAGACTATTAATATTTATTTTTCTTTCTTATTTAATTAAGTATTTTGGGTTGATTTGAATTTGTACAAGGAATTTTTTTTTTCATTATATTTTACATAGTAATTTTCAGTTCATTGAAAGTATTTTAAAAATCTTGATAAAAGAATTGATAGACTTTGCTTAGGACATGTTTTTTTAAAAAAATATTTTTATTAAAGGTTCAAATATATAACATCCCTGTATTTACTTATTCCAATATCATTTTCCTGAACCATAATGATTTACAGTTGTGTAGTATTTTTTTTTTTTTTGCTTTGTTTTTTAATATACATTAAATGAACTCATTAATTTGTTTCATTATGTTCATTAATTTGTTCATGTTTTTAATGAGCTTCATATCTTAAAAATTATGGGAGATTTATGATTAATTTTCTGATAAAGAGAACTGATGTTGTCATCATGAAATTGTATGATATGTAACCCTTATAATGCTTTCCATTTTCTTTTCTATGTTGATTGCTGAATTATATGTTGAATTTATCTCATAATGATTAAAAATTTTTGTAAATTATACAATAATAATGATAAATAATTCTTTAAATTCAAATGTTCTAACTAAGAAAACATCTTTATATTTGTTGAATTCTTGTGTGCACATATTAAATGTACATATGTATTGTATGTATAAAGAGTGTTTTTAGCTTTCTTTATTTAAATCGGCTGTTAAATAGCTCTTTTTTGGATCTGTTATTTGTTTTAGTTTACTTTTCATTTAAATTATCAATCACTTGTTATATGTGAGATTTAAAAATTTTAGTAATATTTCTTCTAATAGCTTCGAGATCTAGATATATCAAATGTAATTGGCATTTCATTTGACAATGTAATATATTGTTTGAGGATACTTTAATTTTGCACCATTTAAATCTGACTTAGATAATTTTTCTATCAAATCTATTTTTATATTTTTCCTTTCTTTTTTAATGTGTGTAATGGCTTGTAAAGAAAATAGAACTATAAATAATAATTTGCTTCCTATGACCTAAATTGAGCATGCATTACTAATTTTTTTCTCGTGCATTTAATAGGATACATTTATGGTACTCATCTTATAAAGATATTTTTTTCAAGATATTTGACACATAAGGAAATGCAAATGCATTAGTATTTTTATGCAATTTATGTGTCACTTTTTTATTTGCTTCTAACAGAAAGTAATTGGGAATATCATTTGGAATTTGTTTATACTTTCTTTTTTTCTCTCCTTTCTCTGCATTTGATTTTGATAATGTAGTGTTGATTGAATACTTTCTTTGAATGTTCTGTACTCTTACTAATAATAATAGCTATTATTATTTCCTTTATTAGTAGTGATACTGTACCTTTGTTGAGCAGTACAAACAGTGATCATATGTTTGAAACTATGGCATTAGAAATTGAACAACTGCTATCTAAGGTAAGGCACAAGAAACACCTATAAAACTTTTTTCTCTTTTAGTGAAAAAAAAAAAAAAAAAAAAAAAAAAATTCCTTGAAATTTATACCCACGATAAGCATATGCTTCCATTTATCTATATAAAGTAGAATGTGCGTGCTTATTACATGTATCTATAGTTTTTGCCCAATCTTGATGGAATTTAGCTCATTTTCTCTTTAATATAAAGGAAAAATCATTTTTCAAATTTTTAAAGATATAAATTTTATAATGTTAAAAATTCAATTGAAAATAAAAAAAAAATTTGCATTCTTCCTACAGAATCTATCAGAAATTATTTTTTTTTATCTTAAAATTAAAAAAAAAAAAAAATTAATGATACTAATGTAATTGTTGTACAATTTTATTTCTCTAATTTTGAAAAACACTTTATAATCTACAATAGTATTATTATTAGAAAATCAAATTGTTTTTATTCTCCATTTTATTTTTTGTAGTGATCTTTATCAACAAGATGATATGTTTAGATATTTTGATTGATTATTTTTGCATTAATTCATTTGGGGGGGGGTAATATTTTTAAAAAATGGCAAATTTTTAAAAAAGATAGTGCTTTCTTTGTTACATTCATTGCATTAATTCTAAATGAGATTATGAGATTTTTACTTGCATGCAGTTTGATGCTATTCACTTTATTTATTATTTTTATTAATTGATAAATTTTCTATAGTAAAATATTTTCTTGCACTAGCTACAGAATAAAATTTTTTATGATGTGGTAATGTACATTTAATTTTTCTTGTGCTTCCTAATTAAATTTTTAATCTATAATATTTCATAATTGTTATAATTTGTGTTTCTTTCCTTTTTTTTTTTTTACATCTTGATTAAAGGAAATAGAAGGAAGCTTTTCCTTTCATAAAACTTTCATTATTTAGAAAATTCTAACAGTTAGTTCTTTTTAAATGATATTTTGGTTTGATTTAAAAATATTATTATATAGTCACCAAATTTGAATTTTTTCCAAGCAATAATTTGCTAAATTCAGTAGTAAATTTAATTTACTTAATTTAAATCTAACAGTTATTTTTATGCTTCATATTTTAATTTGGAAGCATTAAATGACTAGTAATTTTCACATGAATTTCAATTGTAATAAATTCATATTTTCCAGTCTAATTGAATAATAAAACTTCAGTTTAAAATAGTATAAATTCTGTATTAAAATCTTAGCAGTCAGGAAAACAATATTTACAGTAAATAAATTGGTTATTTGAGGTTGCTAATTTATTTATATTTTATACTAGCTGATTTTAATAATTAGTTTGAAGAAAACGTTTCACTACGTTATATTTCAATTAAATTTATTATGTGTAACTTGATACTCATGATTCCTTCAACAAAGTATTTTAAACCATCAGATTATTGCAGATATTAATATTTCATTATTTTAATAGTTTTCATAACTATTTAATTCACTTTGTACATTGAGTTTCCATATGGAATCCATCCCCATTAAAAAATTAAAGTTTCTGAATAATCTTTTTCAATTATTTACAATATATTTGGAATTTGGAAAAACATCAAAATCTTACTTGATTTTTAATTAAAATTTTTAAAAAAAATTTCAAAATGGATATTTTTTCCTTCAACATATATTTGCATCAAATTTGATACTTCGGGTCAAACAGTCTGATTGTAGAGTGCTGACACACACAAACACATTCTTCTTTACTCTGAGAAGAAATTTATCTCCTCAAATGTTATATAATTTTTGTAAAAGTATTTATTTTAATTCTTTGACTTTATTTTATTATACCAATGGAATATTTCATTGAAAAGTTTTAATGATGAATAATTTTTAAACTTTGTGAAATTTATTTAAATTATTTTATATTATTACTTCATTTTTTGTTTTGGTGCAGATTTGTCAAAAGCCATTCAGTTAATACATTATCTCGCTCAATTTGAGCTATTAAAATTGTTGTATGTAATTGAAATAATGATACGCAACTATTTCAAACATTTAGATGAAATTTGTTTTCAAATGTTTTATCCAATCAAGAGATTATATATATATATATATATATGTGTGTGTGTGTGTAATATATAAAAGTAAAGTTTAATATTTATTTTTTTTTAAGTTTTTCTTTTAAGAATTTAAACAGAATCGTGTTTAAAAGTGGTGGTAACTTATTGAACAAAGATAAAAGCTAAATAGAAAGCTACTTTTTTTTTAATCAAAATTTTATCTTATGTATTGTTTCTTGTATAAAATTGAAAACATCGTTTTTGAAGTTTTCAGTATTATTTATCTTCTTTTGAATGAGAGAATATGTAACTGTGTTTTCTGTTGGTAATCAGTATTATTCTAAAAATATATAATTACATTATATTTAAGGATGAATACCTGTGCTGAGATTTTATTGATTTTTGAAAATATAGTAACTATGTGTGTGAGTTTTGAAGATTAATTATAGAGAATTTCTTTTCCTTTTGAATTTTTTTTAATAATACTTTGACATTGTTTTATACCATTTTTGATACATTTTTACATTACAGTGAGACAAATTGTGCAAAACATGGTTACATTAAATTTGCTTAAAACAAATAATATTAATCATTATGTATTGTGGATCTATTTTACATACATTGAGCAGCCAAATTATTATGACCACCCCCCTTCAATACAATGTTTGTCCACCTTTCACCCTTAATATAGCCTAAACTCTTCTTGACAAAGATTCTAGGAGATGTTAGTCGATAGTAGGAGGAATTTGAGACCATATCCGAAGAACTACACTTTCCAATTTTGTAAGATTTAATGTACTAGATCAATTTTTCTGATGTCTTGTTCAGTCTCATCCCACAAATTTCCAACTATGTTGAGATCTGATGATCAGTGCAGTCCAACAAAGCAAAGTAAATGCTTTGTTGTGCTCTTTGAACTATCTAATGACAATGCCAGCATTATGACAAGGAGCATTGTAATGGTGTACCCTGACAATTAACATGGCAGGATGTTTTTGATTTGCATACTCTTGGGCATTCAGACATTGTGTTCACATGAATCACTGGATCCATACAATAGAAAGAAAAAATTCCTCAAACCATAATATTACCTTCACCAGCTTGAAGTGTTGTCACAATGCAATTGGGATCCATGTTTTTGTGCTCTTTTCTCTATATTTGCACCCTGCTATCTGCATGATGTAATTGAAAACACAACGAATCAGACCACATGACCTTTTTCTAGTCATCTATCAAATACTACTATTTTGCTAACTAGAGACATCTCTTGTTCAAGGCAGACAGTTGAGGCCTTCGAGCAGGTCATCGGCCTATATAGCATGTGCATTGAATAGTTGATTCAGAGACGTTTGCAGTTGTTCCTTGATTAAAGTTCTTATCTATTTGATTTACTGTTGCTCTTCTGTTGGACTAAACAATTTTGGTAAGTCTCCTTTCAACTCGAACATTCAGTAGCCTGTGATGACCATAAACCTAACTTTGAGACATAGTTTTCTGTTTGGTAGTCCATTCTCTGTTAACATTAATAACTGCTGCTTCCAAGCACTTCACAAAATGAAGCTGTTTTGCTGATACTGGTTCTAATACTTTTGAGTACTCACAATCATCTTGCATTCAAACTCAGTTAAATCATCCCCCCCCATATCTTAGCAAGCAACACAAAGCAATTGATGGCTCACTTGTCCTGCAAAAGGGTTCATTGTCCCTTTTTGTGCCTATCTAGCCATCATACTGTGATGCAATTGCTCATTTTGATAAAACTGTCAGGTGGTCATAATAAATTTGTTGTTCAGTGTATTGCCATCACAATCTCCACAGATCACAGCCTATAATTTGCATTTTTAAGAACATTTAATCCAAAAGGGATTTAAGTTACATACTATTGTCATTTTTTTTTAAATTTAAAATAAGGATGAACTCTAACTAGAAATAGATCTATTAGCAGTGAAAAAAAAAAGACTTACATGATGCTGATTTTAAATAAATTGTATCTATGTTATTATTACACTTATTATATTACTTAGTATTTGCAATTAAGTGAAATATTGCACTTTACATGCTAAAATGTGAAATGCATAATCATTATACGAAATAACAAAACAAAAATAAATTTTGTTCTCAAGAAGTAATAGTTTCCTGGTACTTTTATTTAAAATTTAGTTATTTAACTTTTTTTTTTTTTTTTTTTTTGTATATGTGTGTGTTTGTATGTGACAAAGATGCATTTTCTTGACTGAGATGTATCACTTAAGACTTAAATTCAACTAAAATTGTTGGGGTTCTTTTGGCACATCTAGTTTTTAATCATTTCATGAAACTTAAATATTATCAAAATTCAATACAAAATAAAAATTTGTTTGTCATGAAATTTTTATAATTTAAAATACCTAAATTACTATTTATTCTTCCTTTTTCAGCTGACAGATGTGAATGATAAAATGATAAGTTACTGTCAAACTCAAGCTGTTACTGGTTCTACTGTTGCTCACACTTTACAACGACATCGAGACATCTTGCAAGATTGCACGCATGAATTCCAGAAAACTAAAGCCAATATCCAAGCAAGAAAAGAAAGAGAACAACTTCTGAGCTCTGTGCGAAAAGATATTGAGTAAGCAACTCAAATTGAAAAGTTTTGTATAAATGCATTGAAGTTCCTTTGAAAATTTAATTCTAAAATATATTTGTCAGGGAAACATTATATGCTAGTTAGGAAATAAAAAATATATAGTAGTTGGGTTTAACCCTTCTTTTCTCCATTCATGATGTTTAAATTACATAGAATTAGCTAGTACAATATGCAAATGCAAATTAAGAATTATTAAACTATTTCATAAATATGCTATATTTTATTTCTTACTGCAAATTGCATTTTATTATTTACTCAACTTTTTATAATTAGCTATAATTCCTCTGGTATATAAAGTTTTAAAAAATGCATAAAGAAAATGTACTTTTTTCCCCCCTAGTAAAATCTTGCATCAAATATGCATTTCTTTATGAATTAGTACGGAATTTGTTTTTTTACTTGAAATTTTAATTTTGTTTCTTGTGGTGCTAAAGTACCATGTTATATATAATAATATAAAAATAATAACATAATGATATGTGAAATATATATAAAAATTGATATTCAGATAAATAGGATGTGGGATTTTTCACCTTTGGAAAAACTCACATCACCATAAACATTGTTAGAAATCCTTTTCCATTATCCTGCCAACAGCTGAAATTTGTGTCAAATGACCAAGTAACGTGATTTTACATTGTGAAATTTCTCAACTTTTTATTTCAGATTATTTTATTGGATGCTCTTTCTTGTATATGAAAAGTGCTGCAATAATATAGAACTGACATTTTATTAAATGTCAATATTTGTTGTTATTGGA